>NC_133040.1:12967500-13567500 GCF_048771995.1 Taeniopygia guttata
TATGGTCAGCGTTTTATTTCAGCAGCACAGAACTGCTGCAGAGGAATTACCTAAGCCCTTTTTATTAGCATCCAATTTCATTTGCCACTCTCCTCAAGCCCATTGAAGATGAAGAACATGAAATTGCCCTGTAGATGTGGGGACACCCCTGTGCCCCCAGGCTCTGCTGTTCTCCTGCTGCTGCTCCAGCCCTGCCAAGGTGGTTTCCCTGCCCCGAGCCAGCCGGGTCCAGCAGGGCAGGACCAGGATGCTGAATTCGGAAATTTGGAAGTTCTTTTGGGAACGTGGAAGTTCTTTGGGAAACGTGGTGTTTGCAGGAGCTGAGGGTGCTGACCCAGCAGAGGCAGGGCTGGGGCTGCTGCCCCCCTGCTCTCCCACCTCCTTTTCCTGTTTCTCTCCTTGGCTCAGTCCCATTTTTCTGCAGAGCTCAGCTCTGGAGCTGGCCTCCAGCTCACAGTGCCCATTGCTTCCAGGGGGTTTTCATTATTTTATCTTTTTTACTGTGCTGTGTAATTCAAAATGCTAGTCAGAGAAGGTCCAGTGTTAAGTAATAAAATAATCTAATGATGCATTAAATTATTTTTATTATTTTAAAATCCTTTGAACACGAAAGTTCAAGAAGGATGAAGTCCATGGAATATCCTCAGGCTCCCACTGTAGCACAGAGTTGTTTCCTTCTCCCCCACTTCATTCCCATGTGGATTTGCTGCTTTTTGGTGTAATTTTGGTGACATTGTTCACTCTGATTCTCAGAAACCACCTCCTTCCCATCTGTGAGCTGCTTGGAGATGCCTTTTTAAGTGACCTCTTTTCTTTCAGTATTTTTCCCCCAGTTCATTTTTAGTAACTGCAGTGCCTGGGCAGGGGACTGAGGGAGAGCCACAGAGGAACAACAGAGAAAACCAAAATCTCTGCAATTAAAAAAAAAAAAACCAAAAACACTTCTGTGGCTTCCTATTTTCTGAGCTGACTGGTTCAAAAATTGGTTGCCAGAAGTTTGTTTCTGATTTGATTTTCTTTTCATAAAAAAAAAAGTATCCCACAAATCCACTGTTGGAGTTATAGAAAGATATTGGAACAGGAAATTGCTTCTTTAATCACCTAAATTAAATAACAGCACTTCAGGAGTGATTTTGGAAGTGTAGTGATTACCTCTTTTACTACAGCTATTTTAAGGTAATTTATTTCCCAATTTTTATTTGTGAATGTTCTGCAGTAGCTACCAGGCTAGTTACCAGTTTTCCAGTCTAGGAAGGTCTACATATTTGACAGCAGTTTCTGAAACTGATATGTTTATAAATTGTATTATGGATAAATAGAAACTGGATTTTCAAAACCAGTCTTCCAGGACCGACAACTTTTTGGGAAGTAGGGCTGATTTTCAGCTGGATAGTTGAAATTTGTTTTATTCCAGAAAAGCAGGATAATGATCATAAGAAAGGATACGGATACAAACTAACAAATATATTTGTACTAATTTTGTGTCTATTGCAAAATTGATTCATTGATACCGTAAATGGACATATTAAATATCAATTACATTGTTGGCTTTTGGAGTTATTTAATGTATCTAATAGTAAGTTCTGCTTTTTAATAGTCAAAAGAAAATGACACTGACATGTGTTTTGTTACTTTTTATTGTGGGTTTTTTTCTTTTGAGGATTGAACAGGTATTTTTATGTTGAACTCTGAAAGTGATTTTTCTTCTCCTCCTCTTTAAAGCCCGATGCTCGGAAGAAAATCTACGTGCAAAGCCAAGGTGAGAGCTGTGCAGCAGTGCCCGAGCCTTTGGTTGCCCCTCTCTCCCCAGCCCTGGTCAGCTGGCACTGCAGGCACATTGCTCCAAAGGCTGCAGAGCTTCTGAGGCTCAATATTTATTTTCTGGAGCCCCAAATTCCCTCAAATGCTCCCAGCTGAGTTCCCAACCCAGTGAGAGCCAAGCACCTCACCCGAGGTACTCCCTTGGTGAGCAGCCCAGGGAGCACAAGGCAGTATTTCAGGTGTGATGGCTTCATTTCCTAATTTATTTACTTAAAAAGAACCCTCTGTGGATTCCAAAACTCATTCCATTTTGTGTATTTCACTTTCAAAGGAAGGAACATTCTTTTCTAGACTGTGCTGTTGAAATAACTCATCTGTTTAGTTTATATTTAAGTCTCTTGAGAGGTAATAGTTAAATAAGTGATTAAATAAATTAATAAATTAATTTCTTCATTAACATAATTAATCTTTAACATAAGGAAAAACAAATACATTAATATTCAGGACAAATTAATATTTAATTTGTGTAAAATTTAATTTGCTTCCTTTTCTCTTGAGGGCTCTGGGTCCTGGCTGCCCTGGATCACTTTTGGAATAATGTGCTCCCTCAGGTGCTGTGTAGTTTTAGAAGGCCACATTTAGCAGGGCTGTGGTGCTGAAGAAGTCAGGCCCTGGGTGGCTGTAGAGAACTCCCCAGTGGATTTCAGGCTGCTGTCCTGGAAGGGTTCAGGCTTGGCAGGCATGTTGCTCTTTTGCACTTCCAAAAGCCTTCAGGAGCCAGAGCTCAGCCATCCAGGGCACATTTAACCTGGGAATCTTTTTTTTTTTTTTTTAACACAGGAATTAAGTCTACACCCAGTGAAACATTTGACTGGTACAGATTCCTACAAAATGCAGGTAAAACTCATTTTTTTCCCTTTGTTTACTGTGTTTGTTCCTAATAGGTGTCAAGGATGAAAGAAACTTAGAGTTTAACTAATGATGTAATAAAGTGCCTTAATGCTATGGGAAATGGCAGAACATCAGTCAGATGGGTCTGGGTCATCCAGAGCCCAGAGTGCCTCTGGATTTCTGTCTGGCCAGGGCTGAGCTGCCCCAGCAGTGCTCCAGCTGTGGGCAATGTCCCTAAAGGTTTGTTTGGGGCACAGGACCCGTTCCTGGGCTTTACTGAGCCCAGCTGGGGCTGCCTGCAGCGGTGCAGAGGGGAACCATCGTAAATGCATCACCCCGGGAAGGAATGCTGATGTCTGACTCGGTTCAGGAGGCTGAATGATTTCTTTGTTATTCCTATGGCTAAAGTACATCAATATACTATATAAAAAGGAAGAGACTCAAACTCCACACTACTTTCTCTGACTCTAACCCAACTCGTGCCCCTCTCTGAGAGTCCAGCCCCAGTGGGTTGGATTGGCCATCAGGCTCAAACAATCCTCACCAGAATCCAACCAAGCAACACCCCAGGGAAACAATTCTCCAAACACATTCCACATGGGAAAACAAGGAGCAGAAATAGAAATTGTTTTCTGTTTCATTTCTCTCTGTGCTCCTCTATGAAAAATCCTGAGAAGGAGAGAAATGTGCTTGCCACACGAAACAAGTGCTGCTGTTTGATTATTTGGTCTGGAGCTGTCTGCTGCCACCAGAGCAGGGCAGGGAAGGCAGGTGACCTAATTCTGAGCCACCTGATCTTGGCAATGCTTTAATCACTTCATCTTTCCCCAAAAGAGTGATTTATGGGCGTTTTACCCTGGTTGGTAAAAACGTTTCAATTTTACATTCATCAGCCTGATCTCTGGTAGTACATCTGTTCCCTCTGCTGCAGATGAATCCTCACCAGTCAGTGGCATTATCACATCAGGAAATGTGTGCCATTAGTCAAAGCCAGTGTCAATTTTAAACTGAGCATTGTGAGCTTATTTTGTTCCCAGTAAATCACAGCCCACAAGCACAGTGCCACTAAGATTAATAATTTTCTGAAGTGAAATGATTTGTCGCTTGCTTTAGCACAGCCTTAGTGTTGATTTGATCTCTTGTCCAACCATTTTGTGATTAAATGAGCAATCAACAGATTGAGGAGGGGGAAGCTCCCCCTAAAGTGGATTTCTAATATATTAGAGACTGTTTTTTGCCTAATGTGTACTAATGCAAAAGTACAAAATAATTCATAATGTACATGAAAAGCAAACTAAAATGTGACTCTAACATCTGTGCCTTATTAAATAATAACTTGAAAACTGGCATCAGATTATTCAGTATTGTTTTTATGACTGTTTAATCTCATTTATCTTCTCTGCCTGGTGCCCGTGTCCATCTCTGGTGGCAGCCCAGAATTTCCACTTCTTTTAATACTGCACATGGAGTCAGGCTTTTTGGCTCTACCTTTGTGCTTTCCAGGGACTAATTAGGAGTTCTCAGTGAACTGCTTTTTTCTGGGCATTTGCAGCTCCAAAGTGTTTAAAATTCTACTAAACTTGGAGCAATCAGAAGAAAACTCTCAACACCAGGAGGCAGTTTTGCTCAGGAGGATGTGGTTTTGGCAGTGTGGGCTTGCACAGTGTGAAAAGACCCCAAGCTTTAATGCAGATGAAGCTGTCCAGGCTCCTTCAGCTCATGGCATTTGTGAGCTTTTCTTTTTAAAGACTTTTTCATGAAGTTCTGTTCCATGTCTGAAGGCACTTGGTGATGTTTTGGGGAGAAATATTTCTCCAGGTAACCCTTGCCCGTGTCTTTAGCAGAAACCTTGAGCATTTGTCGAATTCAGGATTCCCAGGACAGGATGCAAAGGAACAGCACACAAGTTTTAATTCATCTGAGGCATCACTGTTAAACACCCTTGGTGTTCAGGGTGCCAAGTTATTCTCTCTAATGAATGCTTCCAGACTTTTCTCCACAGAACAGACTTCTTAGGAATATTCTTTGTACTGATGTTTCTTTTCAGTCAGAGGAAACATTTGCTCACTTTAAATATGCACCAATACATAAACATCCTCTTTAAATCAATGTAGTGGCTTCAAAAAGAATTGAATGGTAGCTTTAAGTGAGTGGCAGAATGCACCAAGTGCATTTTATGGTGGGAGACTTCCAGCCCCCAAATTTGAATGGTATTAAACCAAAGTCTAGGGAATCCCAGCTTCCTGTGCACTCCATGTGATAGTTTGGGTGCTGGTGTAAATAGCAATTGCCTGGCACAAATGGGAGCAGTGCTGTGGGGGGATTTTGTTGTCATTATTGTTATGGGTGCAGTACAATCTCAGTACAAAAATCATGGAATTAGTATTTTGTCATAGTCTCAGACCTGAGAGTTCAGAGGGGGTGGTGTGGGGTTACTGCTGTCTCCTAGCTGCAGTATCTGCAGGGGCTGGCTAGCCAGCATCCACTGGCTAAAGTAAATACACAAAATACAGAATGAAAAGGGGCTTTTAGAGTTCATTTGCATTGCGGTTAGCAGTCAGCTTCACAGTTTGTGTTCTGTGGATGAGACTGTGAGCAGCAGCAGCCAAAGCACGGGCAGGCTCCAGCTCAGCCTGCAGCAGCACAGCATCTCCAGCCTCTCTGGGAACTCAGCCTGTTTAAGGCAGTCCTGCTGCCTGTGTCAGCTGGAGATCAGAGCAGATGATCAAACTGCTTTTCTCTGCCCTTCCCTTGCAGGGTCTATATACAGCACAGTCCATGTGCCTGAGCAGGTTTAGAAGCCCTATCTATAGACTGGAGAGAGGCAGTGGAGTTCAGCCTGGTGCTGGAGACTGACAGAACATGACAAGGCAGTTTAAGGAGATGAGAAGCTGAGAGTGATCTTCTCACACAGCTCAAGGCTGGGGCAGGGCAGCTGCTGATCACAGACAGGCCTGCAGTCACCACTGCAGGATGAAAGGCTCCTTTTGATTGCCGTGGAATGGGGCTGGAGATACAGACCCCAATAAATGTCATGTGAGGAGAAGATGGAGATAACAAAACCTGCACTAAAAGACTGAGAAATCTTTGTTTAGCCAACAGGCAGGACTTAAAGCTGCTCTCATGGAGGTGTGGAGCCATAGGGTCACAGGCTTACTGCAGCAGCAAATAAAACATGCAATATGCTCTTGTAGTTTGATTTTTCAACTCTCTGTAATTTCTGCTTTGTGGCACGGCTGTTCTCTGAGCTTGAGAAGTTTACATAAGCTGCCATGACACAGGCAGGGTTTTACAGAGGCATTAGATTTTCCTAAAGCTGTGCTGGAAAGAGAGACCCACGTAAGAAAAATTGAACAGTAAAAGTTGGTGCACGTATACAGCTGAGTGTAGTAAAAACTATATGATAACAGCAATAAAGTGAGTTCCCAAACTGATCTGAAACTGCAGAGCTTTTTTGTTGTCTGATCTGTTAGGAATAATGAGAAACAGGGGAGAGAAGAATTGATTGAGAATTTTGCAGTCCAATTTTTCTGGATTAGTAGCCTGTCCCTGGAAGTTTGCAGGTTCATTTAACTTCTGTCTTCACCACCGTATCAGCAGCCCCAGCAGTGAATCACTGCTGTGTGACAGCAGTGGGAACACTGGGGTACAGCTATTGCACTGCCCCTTAGCCTGGAGAGGAGGAGGCTCAGGGAAGACCTCATTGCTCCCCACAGCTCCTGAAGGGAGGCTGCAGACAGCTGGGGTCAGTACAGGTTGGATATCAGGAAAAATGTTCACAGAAAGAATAATAAAGCACTGGAATTGTCTTCCCAGGGAGGTGGTGGAATCACATCTCTGGATGTGTTTAAAAAAAGACTGGACGTGGTACTCGGTGCTATGGTCTAGTGAGGTGTCAGGGCATGGGTTGGACTTGATGACCTTAGAGGTCTCTTCCAACCTCGTTATTCTGTGATTATTCTGTGATTATTCTGTGACTTGTAGGGAGCAGGCTGCTTGGTGAAGTGCCATGGCACAGTAACAAATGTCTGTTTGGGATGCCTGGTAGGGACTGGCTGGGCCCCTCTGTGGCAGCAGTGCCTGGGCTGTGCTCAGAGGGGCAGGAGGAGATGCTGCTGCTGCTGCTGCTGCTGCTGCTGCTGCTCAGGCTGGAAATTGCTGCTCCAAGCTGGGCTCTGCAGCTGACCAGGAGAGAAAAACCCAAATCCAGGAGCCAGGGCACTGCGAGAGCTCAGGGAAGGCGTTTCTGCAGTGTGCAGGGAGATGAACTTAAGAAAAGCCATGAATTGAAAGATTTAGAGTATCAAAGGTTCATGGTGCAGTTGTACAAATTTATCTCTTTCATGCTCAAGAAAATAAAATCCTTGTCTTAGAGACTGAAACCTCAGCCATAAACCTGTGGATTTGCTTTTTGAGGACAGAAGTCAATGCTTTCAGGTGCTCAGGAGGTTGATAAATGAAATATTTTCAAGAGGAGTAAAAGACCTGCTGTCCTTCAAAGTGACCAGGAAAGAAAATAAAGTTATTTCCCCTCACCATCTCATCACGGCTTAGATTTTGTTTCTGTACAAAACCAGAAATGGACAAATAATCCTAAATAATGTGGACTCGGTGTTGTTCTCTGAAGGTCTGTAGAAAACAACAGTGAACTTGAAACCAGGGTTTGGAAAATTAATTTTTAAATCTTCTTCTTTACCTCTCAGCAAGCTAATGCTTGGTATTACTCATTCACTTCCAGGCCTGCAGCTTTCAGTAAGATTAAAGATTTGCAGTAATACATTTATTTTTATTGTGCACCTATGACTGCTGCATTTTTTTTCCCTGATAGTACCTGGAGGGATGGAGTTAAATGAATCTACACTTTCAAATCTCTTTAGATAACACTTGTATTTATTCCTGCCTTTCTTAGAAAAACAATGTCCCTGCTGAAGCTTCAGAAATTATTCAGGCTTTTGTGTTTGCTGCCTGTGCTCGTGTTTTGGTTTTTATCATGGCCCAAGTGTGGAGTGTCACTGTGTCAGAATCCTGTTCTCCCCAGCAACAACAGCAGGGCCAAGGGGTGGCACCAAGAAATGGCACCAAGAGGAGATGGCACCAAGAGGAGATGGCACCAAGGGATGGCACCAAGAGGAGATGGCCTCAGGGTGTGCCAGGGGAGGATTAGGTTGGAGAGCAGGAAGAACTCCTTCACCCCAGGGGTGCCAGGGGTGGCACAGCTGGCAGGGCAGTGGTGGTTTGGGCTGCCTGCAGGGGTAGGGGTGGCACAGCTGGCAGGGCAGTGGTGGTTTGGGCTGCCTGCAGGGGTAGGGGTGGCACAGCTGGCAGGGCAGTGGTGGTTTGGGCTGCCTGCAGGGGTTTAGGGGATGTGTGGGTGAGTGGTGCCCTTGGCTGGGTTGGTTGGAAGCAGGGGAATAATGATCATTTTCCATAATCCACTCTTTACTGCTTTTGTAAGTGCTCCCTGGCAGAACACTTTGGAGTGCTCAGGGTTTTTGCCTGCTCCACGCTGATTTCTGCAATCCTTGTCCCAGGCATTCCTGCAGACACGGGCAGTGTGCGCCTGTTCCTGCTGGTGTGTGGGCTCCGGAGAGTCAAGGACCCTCTGTACCTCGTGGAAGCTTTCTCAGGTGAGTACTGGCTACTTGAATATTCTTCTTTGTCACTCAGTGCATTCTTTTAATGTTTGAAGTTTGGCGTGAGCTGTTTTATTTATTGCAGGAAACATCATCATATACCTACATTTGAAAAGAGAAATTCTTGTGTTACCATTGATCTTCTCACACATTATTTCTGTGCCGTGTCTTTTCCATCCTGCTGGGAATGACAGAGCATTCCAATCAAAGCAATATTTGATGGTTTTGCTTGCTGAGAAAACTGTTTTGCTGTTACATGCAATATTGATGGAAGACAAAAGAAAAGATCATCTACTTCAAAATATCTTTTTTATCTTGCTGTCCCGTGGCTGCTACATCGATTTGCATGTGTGCTAATTAATGCCATTGAAGCTGCAAACAAATTTTCCCACCCATTGTTCTGGCTCAGTGCTCAGACTGGGCTGAAGTTTCCCTGTAAAAAGGGAATTTTTTGCCAGGCTCTGCTTGTGTCTGTAAGAGGCTCAAGCATTCTGAGCTGGAAATTCAGCCTGCACTATTCACTGACTTTTGTAACCCTGGAAGCCCTGTGCTGCTGAGTAATAAATGCAGCTGGGAGTGAGCTGCACTGGTTTGTTCTGGGATTCCAAGAGCAGCAGATATCTCTTGTGCATATTAGAGTAATGATTGTAATGGCTGCAGTTACCTCCACATGTTCCTTCACACAGGAAAATATTCAAGTAATTTTGGCTTAGTGGCCATGATCACTGCATTATACAGAGCATTGTTCTCTTGAGTGATTCAAAATTAATATCTGAGCTTAGTTAAATAACCCTTGAGTCAGAAGAGATTGCATGAAGCAGAAAGGCTAAATACTAACTTTCAGATATGCTAATACTTGAATTCTGAGGAGTAATGTGAGGGCTGAGCATGGAATCTGGTGCACATTCAGTCTTTAAAGTAGCAATACAATATTTGTCTAATTCTTTAATCATGGAGCTATTTATACTGATTTAAAAACTAATAATTTTTATTAATAAAACAGTTTTCTCTTCTGTTTCAGACTGGCACAGAAAGGATCCCAGTGTCCATCTGGGCATTATTGGGCCTGCAGTAAGTAATTTTTATTTCTAATTATTTCCATTTACCTCATCTGGGATACCTCAGCTCTGTTCCAAAGGGAACCTAGGTCAGAGGATTTCTGCTGGAGACAAGAAGCTCCAAAGCCAGGCCTTGTAAAGGCTGTTCCCAAAGCTCTGAGCTGTGGAAGTGGTTCCAGGGGTCAGAACTGGCACTAAAGGGGCTCCTGCAGCACAGGGCTTGCACAGGCAGCCTGAAGCCTTGGTTCCAGCAGGGAAAAGGAGCTGTGCCAGGTGAAACAAGCTCTCACTGCTGCTTGAAGGGCACTAAAAGCTTCCCTGCTCCATCTGCCTGATGTGTTCCCTCTGCATCAGCCTCAGCTCTGATTCCTCTCCACGTGAGCCTGAAAACTTGCAGGCAATTTGCTTTATAAAAAAACCAAATACACTCTCAATAGGCAAATAAGAACAATTTCTCTGTTTTCTCATTCAGTTTTATTCTTTGCAAATTTGGGGACATAGGATCTTATTGTTAAAAGCTGTTTTTGTGTTTGTATTTCATCTGGGTTTTTTCCACGCTAATACACAAAATGATTTGGAAGTGAACTGGTGTGGAAGGCAAATCTAGAGCAGGTGTAATGAAGCTGTGCTTTAGAATCCAAAGATGCACTTGCTGCCTCCAGTGAGGATTTTATAAACATTTTAGTTGTCTTTTTAAATTTGCTTCACTTTCTCATAAGCTAATGTCTTTGCAGGCCAGAAATAACCCAGTGGCAGTGCACAGGCTGGATCAAGGGCTGAACCTCCTTAAAACACTTTAGAGCATATTTCTCTCATGGAACTAAAATATTGCTAAAGAAAAAAAAAATACATCTCATCTCTATTGGTATTTAGCTGTACTCTTCTTATTCATGTTGCTTCTCAAACCACAAAAATCTTAAGAAAATCAGTGCCACTATCTATGAAGCATGTAATTTTTATTGTGAATATTAAAAACTCATACAGTAAGATTATATTAATTAAGAAGAGAAAGAACAAAGGCCCACTCTATTTTCTGCTTTACTTCCATGAGATGATATATTTGCTGCCATAATATTATATACTATTCCCTGGATTTTCTATGCATGATTGTCTTAAATGGTGCAATCGAGGTAATGTTGCAGGATTGAGGCCTGTGTTATGTAAAATTTTCACCATTTGTCTCCACTTCCATTTTTCCTTTTGTTAATTTCTAATAATGAAATTTGGAACAGCAGCTAATTTTCAGCAGCTCCGTATTCCAAGAATAGGAGCTTATGAAACTTAAAAAAGAAGTTAAGGCTACAAAACTTTATAAAGTTTTGTTTAAAGCATTCATCTTCTGGGTAACCTCTCAGAGCTCTTTTGGGGTTTTTTTAGGCAGTACAGAACATTGCTCCATCCCCTGGAATGTGGGGTCACCTGCTGCTGGGAGTGAAGGGAATTCCTCTCCCAGTGGTGCTGCCAAAAGCTCAGAAACTTGGGAAACTGAGGAAGTTCTCCCTCTTTGAGTATCTCTGCGGATTCCTCAAGCAGTGATACTCTGAGAGAATCCCAAATTACTGAGACCTGTTTTCCCCTGCAGAGTCTGGAGTCTCAGCACTATAAAATGTTTCAGTCTGAGTTCATATTTATATGGCAGCATTTTAATGTTGTGTTTACAGAAGATTTGCTGGGTTTTGATCGCGGTAGGCTCTGTGCTCAGCAGCCCCTTCATCTTGGTGCAGCATTTGATCTGTGAGTTCCTGCACTGCCAAACACGTCTGGGATGTTCCTTTTCCTGTCAGCAGAGCAAAACTCCCTGCATGGCACATCTGGACCTGCTTGGGGGTGCCCACAGCCCTTTCCTCGTGTCACCCCTTCTCCTGTGCCAGGAACTGTCCCACAGCTCGAGCTGCTGTCTCTGATCTCTGCTAGACTGAGAAATGTGCAGCCCTGGCAGGGCTGGGCTGCAACAAAAGAATTACAGGGAGCTGGGATGCTTTAACAAATGAGTTACAGGGAGCTGGGATGTTTTAACAGATGAATTACAGGGAACTGGGATGCTTTAGCAGATGAATTACAGGGAGCTGGGATGTTTTAGCAGATGAATTACAGGGAGCTGGGATGCTTTAACAAATGAATTACAGGGAACTGGGATGCTTTAAGAAATGATGGGGAGCTGGCGAGTGCATTTGCCCTCTGTGCTGAGAAGTAACAACGTTCATGTGGCCACAACTGCTGCCTGTGGAAGAACTGGATGCTGGAGATGTTTGGGGTGGCAGAACGTTGTTTTCAGGATGGTTTTGGGTGCCTGGATGGCAAAAAGCTGTTCTCAGGATGTGTTTGGGTGTGTGGATGGCAGAATGCTGTTCTCAGGATGTGTTTGGATGTGTGGATGGCAGAATGCTGTTCTCAGGATGTGTTTGGGTGTGTGGATGGCAGAATGCTGCTCTCAGGATGGTTTTGGGTGTTTGGTTGACAGAATGCTGCTCTCAGGATGGTTTTGGGTGCCTGGGTGGCAGAATGCTGTTCTCAGGATGTGTTTGATGTGTGGATGGCAGAATGCTGCTCTCAGGATGGTTTTGGGTGTGTGGATGGCAGAATGCTGCTCTCAGGATGGTTTTGGTTGTCAGAATGCTGCTCTCAGGATGTTTTTGGGTGTTTGGTTGTCAGAATGCTGCTCTCAGGATGTTTTGGGGTGTTTGGGTGGCAGAATGCTGTTCTCAGGATGTTTTTGGGTGTTTGGGTGGCAGAATGCTGTTCTCAGGATGTGTTTGGATGTGTGGGTGACAGAATGCTGCTCTCAGGATGGTTTTGGGTGCCTGGGTGGCAGAATGCTGCTCTCAGGACGTTCTGGGTGCTGTGCTCAGTCCCTCAGCCAGCCTCAGGCAGGGGCTGTGGCAGCTCTCCCATGGTCCCAGTGCCCTGACCCTCACTTACACAGGAATTGTCACACCAGGCCTTTGACACAGACCTGTGGTATGATTTTAAAGCTCAGCATTTAAAGTGTTTTAGATTAAAAATGTGCTGATTGTTTATTTCTTTGGGTATGTCAGGCATGAGCTGCAGTGCTGAATGCCCAGTGCCACTGACCTCTGTGTGTGCTCCTGTCTAGGTTGATCCACTTTTTACCAGTGAAGTTAAGGAGAGAGTTAAAAGGTAAGAAGTTCACGTTAAAGCTGCTGTCTGCTGCATGAAGAACTTGGCTGCCCCTTTTTAAATGCTGTATATGCAAATACCTGTCCATGCACAGCCTGTGGCACTGACAGGTCTGCTGGGATCATCATGGAACAGCTCAGCTGTCCCAGCACTGAGCGTCCCAGAATAACCAGGGTGTTGATGTTTTGTGTTAAATCCCATCTGACTGACCCCGATTTAGATTTCTTATTCACAGAACCACGGGAGGGCTGAAGGATCACCCAGTTCCACCCTCCCAGCCAGGGGCAGGGCCAGCCCTGAGCTCCATCCAGGCCTGAGCATGTCAGTGCTCAGGAGCACCCAGAATCACAGGATACCATTATCTGCAGCTGCTTTTAGTGAGAGCTCTGGGATAGGGGTGCAGACCCAAATCTGACTCCCACATGGCATTTGAGCTGAGCGTATTTTATATTCTATCCTTATATAACTTACATATTAATTATTAAACTTATATTGTTCTATTGTATACATGGACATGAGTTTCTCATGATCTTTCTTAGGCCCCTGACCACAGTTTCTCATGATTATTCTTATGATTAAACAGTAATTATATTTAATTACTAAACAATCATCACATCTAACAATTATATCATTTATCATGTAATAGCTACACATGTGCAGTTCTAGCGAGGTACAAGGCCTTCATGTACCCAGGGTATTTATTTTTCAGCGCCTACTAAGCTTAATTTTCCTTTTAACCCCAAATGTCCATGATTTTAAAACCCTTTTACTATCAAACACAACCAGGGATGGAAGACCCCGATGGCTCTGTCAGCCCGCTCAGAGCTGCCCCTGGCAGGGGGAGTGCAGAGGTGTGGGGGGTTCTGGGGTCCCTCAGGGTCCCTCACAGGGGGAGGGCAGAGGTGTGGGGGGTTCTGGGGTCCCTCAGGGTCCCTCGCAGGGGGGGTGCAGAGGTGTGGGGGGTTCTGGGGTCCCTCAGGGTCTCTCCCTGGCTCTCCTTTGCCTGCAGGTTCCCGGGGGTGCACGTGCTGCAGGAGCTGCCCCAGCAGGAGCTGCACGCTGCTCTCAGGAGGAGCCTGGCCCTGGTCAACAGCTCCGTGTCCGAGGGCATGTCTGCTGCCATCCTGGAGGTACTGCCCCATCCGTCCTGGGGGTACTGCCCCGTCCTGGGGGTACTGCCCCGTCCTGGGGGTACTGCCCCATCCTGGGGGTACTGCCCCATCCTGGGGGTACTGCCCCATCCTGGGGGTACTGCCCTGTCCTGGGGGTACTGCCCCATCCGTCCTGGGGGTACTGCCCCATCTGTCCTGGGGGTACTGCCCCATCCGTCCTGGGGTACTGCCCCATCCGTCCTGGGGGTACTGCCCCATCCGTCCTGGGGCACCCCAGAGCCTGCCCCGGCTGCAGCCACCCCTGCCAGCCTTTGCTGGCCCTGTTTCAAACCTAGTGAAGAGAAAACTAACGTATTCCCTTTTTCGAATGTTAGCAATTAAGGTTTTCTTCCCTTGAACTGACAGTTTGTTATGCTTTCTCTATTTATTTTTAAAGGATAGAAGGTAATTTTATCAATCCTGCCAAATTAACAGCACAGATCTGAGATGTAGAAATCATTCTGATTTACTGGGGTTGTCACTAGGCTTGATTCAACACCCACTTCCTTATAATGTTGCTAGAATGAACTTTCATTTATTTTTACATCCTTTCAAAAAGCAATCTAAGAGCAGCATTTGGTTATTTAATTCTGAAATGATTAATGAATGAAAGACACGCTGAGTTAATCCTTTTGCCATCAGTATTGAAAATTAATAACCAGTTTTATTTTACACCTGCCAAAGTAGGGCACTGCTTAGTATCAAGTGCTTTCTCAGAAAAAAATAAGCGTACTTGAAGTGGAAGTTCTTTGGGCAAATGCCTTTCATTGTTCCATTTGTTTTGGTGGGTGCTGAATGTTGGTTCATCAGGAGCTCAGAAGATCACAGAAATTATTACACCATTTGTGTTAATGAGCCTCCATTTCTGTTTCTAATGAGTTGTGTTTCCAGCATTTCCACTCCTTTGAGAGTAAACACCTCTGTGTCACAGAGTGGCAGTGCAGGGCAGTGAAGCTCTTTCAGTGAAGTTCTTTCAGTGAAGTTCTTTCAGTGAAGTTCTTTCCTGGGGTGGCCAGCAGCAGGAAGGGCCATCTGCTGAGATCTTGTTAAATAATAAGGCTGAAAACTCTGCATAAAAATCCTCTGGTCCTAGGCTGGAGAAAACAGGCTTGAGTTTGGAAATGCAGCTCTCATTGTCCTCAAAGTTCAACATTTAACAAGGTCATGAATCTGTAAACAGGATTTCAGAGCGAGATAAATATATAATAGATAAATGAGATAAATATATAATCCCATCTAGTCCAACCTGCCTGGAGGTATGGAAGAGCCAGGAGCCATCACTAATTACTGTGTCAGCTGGTTCTGAGATGGCAGAGATTTGACTGTAACTGATCTGTTTGTGTTTGGCATTTGAAGAAGAGAAAACAGAGCATTGGAGCAGACATGAAAAATGCATCTCCTCCTGGGAGAGCTCGGGAGCTGTGCACATCCCTGGGCAGGGATGGTGGAAAGGCACCACTGAAGGGTCCTGTGTTCCCTCTGTCCCTCTAACAACAGGGCTTGGCTCCAGCACCATTCCCTGCAGCCCTTTGCTGGGCTCTCAGGAATGTTCCAGCTCTTGTAAAATCATTACATTCTTATGCTTTTACCAAAGAGAAGCCAATTTATAAAAAAAAAATGGCAGAAAAGGAAGTTGGACAGACTCTACTGTGCTGTGAGGCACAATCCAGTCTTGGCCAACACGTGCAGCACTAGCAGGCTGGAGTAAAAGTCAGAGCAAATTATAAAAATAAATATTAAAAAACCCTAGAGATGAAGGGATGTGTTAAAGCAGTAAAACTGGAGACCCAACAAGAAGATGCATAGGCTAGAAGGAGGAAGATGAGGGACAATGCAGAAGACAGAGTGGTAAATAAACCCTGCATTTGCTCTATCAGCCTGTAGTGCTGGCTGGAGATGCTTATTGGGAAACGTCCCCACAGCTTCAATTTACACCCTGCATCCTCCTGCAAGAGCAGCTAAACACATTTGCAGTCAAAATAATGTAACCAAACAGATGGCCAGTGGACTAAAATGTTGTTTTGTGCTATTATTCCTGGAACCTAGGTCAGTAAATTATACATATTTTCAACAATGCAAATGATTGTTTTTACTGCTTGAAAGCAGTCTAAGTATCTAAATTAAATTTGAAGCCACTTCTTGCAGTAATTATTTACAGCCCAATCCATTTGGTTAAGGCTAGTGGCATAAAGGCAGCCCTGCATCTGAAGTATTTGGCCATCTGTTCTGGCTCTCAGTAGCTATAATTCATTGGTACCTGTGCCTGTGGGGACCTGAAGATTTCCTGGTGTAGCAGTTCCTGCCCTCCAAGTCTCAGACAGAACAAATGTCTTTCCCTTTAGCGTTTGGAAATGACAGAATTAAATATAAACTTGGTGCTCAGCTTCAATCACTCAGCAGCTCTGTAGCTTCATTAACGTGTGTGAATGACCCCAGATCATCTGGTCCTTTCTGATGCAAAGTGCAGAACAGGTTTTGTCATTAAGGGCTTTATTTTTAGCACTAACTGCTGCAAAGCAGATGTTTGTGCCAGGGCTATGGAAATGTTATGGTCAGGCTAATACACCTGCAGTGGTGATTTAAACAGTGCTTTTCTTGGGTATATTAAATTATTAAAATATGTTGCTAAGTCCCAGCAGTCCCTTCCTGTACCTTATCAGCCTGGGTATTTGTCTCTTCAGTTTTGTCCAAACTATAAAAGATGGTTTTCTCCTTGGAATTTTGTTTCCTTGCTATGTGGACTGAAGCAAAGTTGCTCCTCATGCAGGAGTGCAATGGCAGCAGTTTAAAATGCACTGGCTCTGGAGTGACAGGGAGTCAGGATGGAACAGGCTGGAGATGTGGGGGTGGAATTTATTTCTCCTTTGACACTGTGATAATTGCACAGTGTGAGTGTTTCTGGTTGTGCACTCAGTGCATCTCCAGACTCCCCAGCAGTGAGGAAAGCCTCAGGTCAGGACAGGTGTGAGCAGCAGAGCTCAGGGTTTGCTGGGGGTTTGCTGGGGGTTTGCTGGGGGTTTGCTGGGGGTTTGCTGGGGGTTTGCTCGGGGTTTGCTGGGGGTTTGCTGGGGGTTTGCTGGGGGTTTGCTCGGGGTTTGCTCGGGGTTTGCTGGGGGTTTGCTGGGGGTTTGCTGGGGGTTTGCTGGGGGTTTGCTCGGGGTTTGCTGGGGGTTTGCTGGGGGTTTGCTCGGGGTTTGCACACTCAGAGCTGCAGCTGGTCCTGTGCAGTGCCTTGGCAGGGCTCTCTGGGGAGTGCCATTTTTCAATTAAAAATCTGGAGAGGTGGGAAAGAAGTTTGAGTTGTTGTTTCTGGTTTCCTTATTAAAATCGTCATCGTTAGCACCTGGAAATCCATGGATCCTTATAAACTGTTGTTTCCTTTTCCTGTATTCCTCTAGGCAATGGATTTAGAAATCCCAGTGCTGGCAAGGAACATTCCTGGGAATGCAGCAATAGTAAAACACAAGGAAACAGGACTGCTGTTTTCAACTCCCCAGGTAAGGAGACCACAGAGCTTTGGGTTCATTTTCTGTCCCCTCTGTGTCTGTGTGCACCCTTGGCGTTTCCTGCCAGCAGTTTTGCTCAGAGTCTCCTTTCCCTGCCTTTGCAGTTCAGGGAGTTCAGACTAGGTGTCAGCCTTGCTGAAGCTTTTGTGAGCTGCTCACAGCCACTTGCTGCACTGGGGCTTGAAGGTTCCAGAAGCAAACCCTGCAGGAGATGCTCTGGATGTGTCAGATTTCCCTTCAAGAAATAACTGCAACAGGAACTTGTGTCAGACAAGCTGGAGCTCAGCAAGAGAACCAGCCTGGAGTTTCAGATGACACATTTTCTGTCATTTCTAGCAGTCAGTGTTAATGGAAAGTATTTTTAGATGCAAGATACTGCTCAGTCAGAGAAATTAATGATAAAGTGAAGTGTTAGGATGAAGTCTCAGGGAAGTTAAATAAGAGTGGGAAGAGAGGGAACACTGCCCATATTTAAATACTGGAAATTTTCATTTCAGCCTATTTTCCTGCATTAGGGCTTTGCTGTTACATATTCATGTATGCCATGGAAAATGATTCTCAGAAAAAGATTCCCTCAGAGTTTTATCCAACTCAAGATTAAAAAAAACATACTAGAATACAGCATTTGATAATTTTGCAAAGTAGAGACCATATTTATTTACATTGTGGACTGTGTGATTAATGAATCCTATTAAGTTGTGTTTCTGGAAGGTGAATCCTCTTGGTTGGTTTTGAAAGAGTTTTTAATAGAAAAACTCTTCCAATTCAAGTATATTCTGGAATATTCAGTTTTTTCCAGTGGTTTCTACAAAACCCAAAGTATTTCTTTGATAACTTGTGTACATGTATTCCCTGAAAAAATCTCATTGACTTCCAGCTCCTCCAAAACTCCCAGGACACACAACCCTACTGAAGGAGGGGCTGAGAGCTCTCCTGGTGTTAATGCTGGTACATTCTCTCGTTTCCCCCAGCAACCTGCCTGCACTGGCTTGGAATTCAGATTCATTATTAATACCAGAGCCAGTTACCATCAGACATCCCTGTAAGGAGCCTCTCCTGTGGTCTGCAAGCATCCCACATTCCAGGTGTTTATTTGGGATTTGAGCCAGGGCAAAGTGCAGCTTGAAGCACAGAGGTGCCCCCAGTGCCACTGGGGAAGGGGAGATCCCCCTGCTCTGCAGAACAGCAGCTGGAGCTCAGTTAATGAAAGCCCTGCGATAATTTATTGCTGGCACCTGAATCATCTCCCAGAGGCTGCACCTGGGCCAGCACACCCTTGTTTCCAGGGCATGTCCTCGTCCCCCTGCAGAGCTGTTGAAGAGCTTTGCTCACGCAGAGGAGCTCAGAATGCCAAACCTCAGCACTCAGGGCTTTGGAGATAAAGTCACCACTTACTCCTGCTCCTCAGCTCCCCAAACCATACCAAATGCAGTTTTAAGTCACTGCATGCAGTCTGCCAGAGGTTGAGAGTCACATTCGATCAAAGAAATGCAATTAAGTTTGAAGGCATTTTAATTGCTGGGACAAAGGACAGTGCCCATGGCTCTTAGAATGCGACCTCAGAAGATTGGTCTGAGTGAGCTGGGACTGGAAAACATGTTCTGGTAAGAAATTCTTTGGGGTTTTTTACTTTGATTACTTTGACTTCTTAAGTATCTTTTCTGCTGTGCCCTCAGATGCATAAATTAGTAGGAAAATGCCTTTAATCTACAAAAAGACTAGAACTGTGTCTAGGTGCTTGGGAGAGTCTGTCTCTGGCTGGCAGAATCTGGACCACCAAAGATGAGACAGTTTGGTGGATTAGAAAAGGAATTTTCCTGGTAAGTTGGTGGATCCTGTCAGTGTGAGGATCCAGGCTGGAGCACAGCTCAGGAGCAGAAAGCATTGCTCATTCTCAGTTGTTTCTGATCCGAGGGGGAAATCTCTGCAGTGCCTTGGAAAGGAGCAGTGTGCCTGCTGTCCTTTGAAAGCCAAATCAGAGGGATATTAATTGACCATTGTGCAATGAGAATTGTTTTAAATGGTGAGTGCTGCTGGCTTTCTGCTTGCTGGAAGTGAGCTTTTGTGGCTTCCAGGAAAGTAGGAAATGTTGTGTCTCGTTGTAGCCATCCTTAACCATTTGCATTTGGCTGGAAGCAGCAAAAGCCTTGCCAGGCACTGGAGCCAGCACTCAGATGGAAATAGTTAATCTGGGAGGGAAAGCCTGGAACGTTTTGTTCCTCACACTCCATCATTTGTGCACATTACTGTGCACATCACTCTTAAATCATGGGTTGATCCTGCTGCTGCTTGAATTTGCAAGTTTATGGAATATTTGACACCAAGTTAATGGGACCTGAAGTAAAAAAAGTAAGAGATAAGAACGGGGCAATAAATAATGCAAATCTGTGTTAAAGGGAAGACACAAAAAGTTACTCAGCAGGCTGGGTTTCAAAATGACATCTTCCATGTCTGTAAAAGCTCACAGAAGGACCTAAATAAAGACAAGGAGGCAAATAAACTTCCAAGGCAATGAGAAGGGACAGAGGTGGATGGAGCTGACCTGTGCAGCCCCTGTGAGGATTTGGGGGGTGGGAGGGGTGCCCAGCCCAGCTGGAGCAGCTCTGCTGTGGCCCCAGAGCCTTCCTCTGCCAGGCAGGAGCAGCCCAGGGCTGCAGGGCTCTGCCCCTGGCCCAGAGCAGCAGTTTGAGCTGGGGGCAGTGCCAGCACCCAGCTCACAGCCCTGGGGCTCCAGCTGCCCTCAGGTACCCCTGGCACTGCTGCACACATGGCCTCTGCCTGCCTGGGCACCTTCTTCTGCCTGCTGGAGCTGCTCTGAACTGCCTTCATTGCAGACTTGCTTCCATGATATAAATAATATATTAACCATCTTATTTTCATTATGTGTGAGCTGCGGCACCAGTGCAGCTCTCGTGGTAATTGAGGAATTATTCATCCTTTTTTACTCAGTGCACTCATTTTCCAGCTTTATCTCCTGGATACCTGTGCTTCTGTGTCTCTGCAAAATACTGGACAGGATTTATTTTAGGTACTACACAGAGGAGTTGACATTTTCTTTAGGGATGATTGGTCAATTTACCAGGAGAAAACTGTATTATGGATGTTGCTGTTGAAAAATGCCTGTTTGTGGTGGAGCACTTCCCATGAAAAGGGCAGATGTGAGAGTGCTTCTGGACACACAGGAGATGATTTGCTCCTGTTTTTGGGGTTGTGACTTACTGCTGAGCCTCAGCTTTTACACCGTGCTCGGCTGCCACCTGTAAATTAATTATACACACTCTGGTGAGGGAAAGAAGGTTTGTGAGAAGTATGGATGGCCCCACGTAGTAAGGTACCATATAGATCACCTCTTCATTTGGGCTGCTGGAAGTCATCCCTTAGGTTTTATAACTGAAATGCAATTTGTGAATTTGACCCCTCTTTCACCAAAACCGAAGCTACAATGAAATATGGGAGTGCACAAATATCTGTGCAAACATCACTTGCACAGACACAGCAGAGCAGCTGCTGGAGCTGTGTTGCCCCCCTGGAATTACCTCACGTGTCACAGGCTTCTGGAGAAGCAAAATGGAATTTTGCTGGATTTCTTGAGAGAGTGGAGAGTTCTGGGTGTGTCACGCTGCAGGTCCAGCACAAAGCCAGCACTGAAATGCGAGTCACTTGTGGTTAGGGGAGACACCTGGAAAATGAAATTATTGCTGTCTGAGCTGGCCATCCAAACCTGCAAACAAGCTAAGGCAGCTGCTCCGAGGCCACAAGGAAAACCCAGATAAGTCACAGTGAATCTTCCCCTGGCTTCCAGAGGGATTGCAGGTGACTTGGGGCTGGTCACTGGCTGGGGAGGAGGAGGAGGGTAAAGCTCACAAGTCCTCACTCGCCACTTCCTGGTATTTTTCCATTTGCTTTTTCTCTCTCCTGCATTTTCTCTAATTTTATTATTTGGACTCCGTTTGGCATTTTTTCTTGAGATTATCCTCAGCCCTAAGTATTGTAACTGTGAATAAGGATCTCATTTCTTCTATCATTTACATGTTTCCAAGTTTTTGTCCTCCATATCCACAATTTAAAAGAATGCTAATAGGACTACCTGTCAAGAAATGTTACATTGCTGCTTCTGCTCTTAGGTAATTTACATAAATTACTTTTAAACATTACTTTAAATAAAATCCTCCACAGGAGCATAAAATTAAAGTTGGGGGATGTGGATGAGTGTGAGCAGCATTTGTTACTGTGGTTCTCCTGCACTTGGATGGAGGCAGCAGAAGCCAGGTGAGATTCCCACCTTCCCTGTGGTGTGAGCTGGGGCAGCTCCAAGGAAGGGGCTGAAATCCCAGCTCAGGCACGCCAGGCAGGGGTGGGAGCAGGCTGGACACAGGGCTCAGCCCACAGCCAGCACTGCTCTGATGCAGAATGGGGTTACCCTTCACCTGTGTGCAGGAGAACTCCCCATTCTCTCAGCTGGACACAGAGCTTTGCACAGAAGTGATCTGTGTCCCTGAGTGTTCCATTTCCCTCTGCTCTGTGCTGGCAGGGAGAGCCCCAGCACTGTGATCCTGTGCTCAGTGATTCCCCATCAGTGTGGCCCAGGGGTCACTGGTCACTGTGCACTGCAAGAGCAAAGTTCACCCAAAAAATCCAAAGTTCAGCCCACGATTGTACAGCTGTGCAGGTACTGAGACATCCTGTGTGCTCAGATTTTCAGGGATAGTTGTCTCCTTAACCTAATGTAGCTCTGAACTCTGGTCCTAGCTGGGCTATCTCTGCACAGCTGCCAGCCTGTGTAAATAATGGTTCTCCTCCTCCCACCCTCCTTGTCCCCCTGGCCCTGGGCACTGACCTTCACTACCAATTGTGTAGGATTACATTATCTTTGTTTCCCACTGCCACCAGGGCTGGCTGTTCTGAGCTGAACCAAGCACTGCTTTGCACACATCTGAGCAGTCTGTAATCAAGCTGCAGCTCTGGAAGTTGTCTCTGGATGGAAAATTAGTCCAGCTGCTCAGAACAGATTAGTTCAGACATCAGATCCCTTTCACATGTTTGAAGTTCAGTTTCTCCTGCCTAGGAGTGAGTGACAGAGGCAGAGGAGCAGGCAGAGGACAGTTGTGATCTTTGAGCTCTGTATTTTGCCCAGTGAAGGTAAAGGGAATATATGGGGTTTTTTTGGTGTTTGCTGAGCTAACCTTGCTGAATCTGTGTGTGCCCAGGTGCTGCATGCCTGCTCCTGTCTTTACACTGTGTTTGTGTTGGGACTTTCTTAGCCTTACCATAAAATTCACTGAAGGTGTTGCAGCAGCAATGAGGTAAAAGTTTGGCTGAGCTGAGATCAAACATCTGATGCCAGGTGTCCTCCATGCAGAACAGGCAATTCATTTATAACCTGGGTTTCCAACCAGTGGTAGGCAGACAATTTTTGTGTCATTAAATGTGAATTGTCTTTGATTTTTAATGCTTAGTTGGTGGGCTGTGTGAAATAATAAAATTATTATTTATTAATCAATGTTTATAAATAAAGTATGGTACTTGACCTTGAAAAATGACTTAGGACAGCTTCATCTATTGGCTCACAGTTGGACAGGTACCACCTTTTCCAGTATCATTAGGACTTCTACAAAGACATTTTAATTGATTATTTTCTTCATCTTTTTTAGGAGTTTATTGCACTGTCCAAGAGTTTAATGGATGACCCCATTATGGAAAAGGAAATTATAACAAGGGCCAAAGACTACGTGAAGAAGCACCATTCCTGGGAAGGTGAAAGGAAAACCTACCAGAACCTTGTGCAGAGACTGCAGTGACTTGGCAGGCTGCAGCTGAGAGCCAGGGGACCACTTTCCTGATGGAAACGTGGTTAGCTTTGGGTTCCTCTGGGGTTCCTGCTGGAAGAACAGTCAGACATTGCAGTTCCAGTCCCACAAACCTGCTCCCAGCCTGGGCTCAGCAGCAGGAGGGCACCCCTGGAGCAGCTGCCAGCTGTTTGCTGCTGTGGTGCTGCCAGGGCAGGGCATTCCTGGCACACAGGGCTGGCAGGAAACCTCCTGCCCTGCTGCATCCCCCCCTGCAGCAGCAGCAGCAGCAGCAGCAGCAGCAGCAGCAGCAGCAGCTCCCTTCCCACTGCCACCCTCGGAGCACATCCAGGGGCACAGCACACATGGGCCAAAGCCAGAGGGATAAATGATGCCACCAGAGGGATAAATGATGCCACCAGAGCTCCCTGCAGCCTGCACTGGGGCAGCAGGAGCAGCACAACCAGCGAGCAGTGCTGCTGCTGGGCACAGGGAGCAGCACAGGGTGATCCCCTGAGCCCTGCAGGCCCTCCTGGGCATGGCCCAGCTCTCCTGAGCCTGCAGTTCTGCCCCTGGCACCGGGGCAGGAGCTTGGCCCAGGCCTGGCCCAGGTACCAGAGCTGTGCCAGAGATGCTCTGTTACATCAACTACCTCTTGCTTTGCCAGTTCCTTTGGTCCCCCTGTGATTTACTTATTTATTAAAAGATTTATGACACCTATGAAAAGGGATGTGGGGGGTGGAGGTATTTTCAATTTACTGTTTGTTCTTATTTGTGGCTTCTCAGGATGTATTTCCATGGAATGCAGCAGCCTTGTCTGAAAGTGAGACTGATCTCTGCTGAAAGTCCCCACTAATCATCCCTGGCAGCCCAGGGATTATGGACACACCTCTGAGTCTGTAACTGGGCATCCAAGCACTTGCATCTACAGGAAAAAAAAAAAAAAAAAAAAAAAAAAAAAGAGGGGCATATTTGTAACAGGTTCTTAGGCACCTGTTTGCTTTTATGGTCTTGAGCCTAGGAGAGCCTGTGAAATGTTCTCCTTGAGCCTGGAGAACCTGTGAGATGCCCCAAGGAGAGCCTGTGAAATGTTTTCTGTGACTTCAGTGGCTGTTGTGTCAGACTTTTCTTTTTGTCATAATGAACTTCACTGTGCATTTTAAGCTTTGCTCTCTATTTTTGATGTGTTGCAAGGTTCTGGTGCAGTAAACAAGAAAGCAGTTTGAATGTTGTATATTGATTTCTCCCACATTTCCCTCCTTGTTCTGTGTTGGGGGTGCTCTGCACTGCCTTCAGTGAGAATCCCCAAGGACAAACCAGCCTGATTTAAATAAACAAGTCCACAGTGATGGATAGAAGCCTCAGCACTGAGCTGGTGGTCAGTGATTAGTAATAGTAATGATTAGAAAGCTTTTTCTGCAGCCTGATACATTTATTACTGAGCTTCAATATAAATATATTGATCTGGAATTTGTGTTCTTCCCAGCAAAACAAAATATGTTCAAGTGAGAAATTGCACTACACCCTCAGAATGTAATTAACATATGATTTTTCAGGCTGTATTTAATCTATAAATATGAAATCTGCATCTGGGAAGAGGCATGCTCATTTGCATGTGCTAAGCGTGGCAGGAGCACAAACACCCTTCTGCAAGGGATGCAGGAAGGAAAAGGGGAGCAGCCCCAGCTGAGGGGCAGCACTGACAGCAGGGCTCTGGCAGGACACCCAGCACATCTGAGGGCTCCCAGCACTGCAGGGGACTTCATCATCATCATCACCATCAGCCACGACTGGATTTATGTTTCACATCCCACCCACTCTCTGCCCCAGCCCTATAAATATTCAATGAGTCTTGTAAGTCCTTGTAAGGAAAATATGAGACCCATGCAAGCAGTTTTGGGTGTAATTATCTTTGCAGCAACTTCACTCAAATGATTTTATAGGTAAGAATAATCCTTTTGTTGTCCTGCAGCCTAATTACAGTATTTATCTTCCCCTTCAAAGCTCCACTCCTGCCCAAGCAGCTCTTTAAGCAAAGCACACCTCGATGAGCTGCAGCTACACTCCAAAAATAGCACTTGTTCTGTTTGCAGGAAAAAACCTCCATTGTGCATCCACCCCACGGCTACTTCTGTATTTCAGGACCTTGAAATGTACTGTTAATTAATCTAATTACATGCATTTTATTTTGCAATTAGCCCTGCCATTGAATGCAAGGGAAGTGGACCCGCACAATGGGTACCACGATGCTGTTCCCCTGCTTGGCACAGCCCCCCAGAACTGGGACAATTTGGTGCCATGTGCCAAAGCCCAGCCATGTGAACAAGATTTCATTTTAATTAGCCCTAAAGCACACACGTACCAATTTTCAGAGTTAGTGTCTCTGCTTTCCTGATCACCCTGCCCTAAGAACACTTGTGCTGGGCTGAGGTTTCCCATTTTTTGGGGTGCTGCCCATTGGGTTTCCATCTCCAGAGCCCCAGAGCACAGACAGTTGCTTTGAAGGTTTGCTATAACCATATCAGGACTTAATTGTGAAAGAAAAACATGAAAATGTATATTGGAAGACTTACAAATATTTCTGCCTCTTCTGCAATTAGTTTACCACCATTTAGCCCCAGTATTAACCAACCCAAACATCTGCAAGTGCTGCCTTTGGGTTTTAAGAATGCACAAGCACTTCAGTGTTCATTTCCAATGTATTTCCTCCTGTCTCTTGGGCCCATAACTCGTTCTGCCCCTTTCTCCCCTCAGTCTCTTTAATCTTTAGGTCAGGAATCATTCCCCGTGAAAGTAAAGAAACAGTTTTGTCAAAGGCTTGTCAGAGGAGATGGGTGCTTCCATGTGGAATTCAGTCATTTAATGGCTCAGTGGGATCTGAGCTTTTTTTTTTCATTAACTTGTCCAAAGTAATTTCATCACTCCAGAATTTATTTCACTTCCACCCTCCTGTGCCTGGCTGGTCCCAGCCCAGTCCCTTTAATGTTTGCAGCTCAAACCTGGAGTAAGAGCAGGTCCCACGGCCCTGTCCCCCTGTCCCTCAGTGCCCCTCATTCTCCTGACACAGACAAAGCAGCACCCTCATCTCCAGGGCCTTCCCTGCACTGAGAACTCCAGAGGAAAGCAGCTGCTGATGGAAAAGTCTCACATCACCAATACAAGAGCACACTGCAGTAAAAACTCCTAATTTTTGAAGAAACATTTTACATTTTCAAAAGGGGTGGACCATCATCTGCAATTTAATTCTCTCTAAATGAAGCATATTTTCATCAAGTAATTATTCCATGTCATTCCTGTGACAGCTCTTTTAGGTATCAAATATTGAAATCTCACATCCTTTCCAAACATGTAGGCCAGCACTTGTTTTGCCCAGTGCCTGAAAGAATGACTCCAGAAATTCATTTCCCTCAGAGCATTGCCATTAAGCTAATTTAAAGCATGTGTTTGAAATGAAACAATACATTTTAATCAGACCAGCAGAGAACATCTGGTCACTGAGGAATCAAAGTTGTGGGCACCTGACCTGAAAGAGCATTCACCCCCTGAGCACCCTTTAACCCTTCCTGCCCCAGAGCAAGGGCTGCCACCCTTTTATGAGATTTTAATGTGCTTCTTACATGCAAGTCCTGCTTTTGTGCACTTCAGATCTGTTTAAGGAAGTCCAGCCACAAGTATAACCTTGCCAGACAGAGGTCACTTATTTCATTTGTCTGATCCAGTCAAGTTTCATCACTCATTGAAACTAAATGCTCCTCTACTGCTTCAAAAATTAATCCCTGCCACAGAAAAGTCACACTGTTATTTCAGTGGCTTTAACAAAGCAAACTGAGTTACCCAAGCTCTAATTTAACTTGAGCAATACAACAAAAGCTCATAGGCCTGAGTGTGGCCTTTGCTGTCCCTAACAGCTCCCAGTTTATTCCCAGTTTTTTTTAGTTTTTTTTCCTTTTCTTTTAAAAATAGATGAAGGTGAGTCCAAATTCCCCTGCAATCACTTTAAAAACTCCATCAATCCTGCCTGCCCCAGCGCTGCCACCTTGCAGTGCCCAGCTCCCAGTGCTCCAAGGCTCACACTGGGACTGGGACTGAGCCAAGGCTGCCTTGGGCTGGGTTATTGCACCTCGAGGCAGGACACGAGCTGCACCTTGTCCTGCAGGACAATGGGGAATCTGGCTGTACAGTGGGGAGGGTGTGTGCAGCACCTCTGCTCTGGAAGATTAGAGAAACTACATCAGATTATTCCTCAGGGAATAAAATAATTTTAATTTTTAAAAATTATATATATATAAATAATAAAAATTATATATATAAAAATAAAATTATATATATAATTAATATAAATAATATATATAATAAAAATTATATATATAAATAATAAAAAAAAAAATTTGAGCCATTAAGGACTGGGCGAAAGAAACTTACTTGAAATAAAACCTTGCTGCTTCATCTTTTGGGAGGGAGAAAACAGAGACCCCCTAACAGAAATGCACACTGACCTCCTCCAGGGCTGGGCCTAACTGGGGCTGCTCCAGGACCTGCAATCCCAGTGCCAGAGGAAGCAGATGAACACCCTGAGCCACCAAATGATCCCCATTGTGTATCAGATGCAACTGCACGAGCGAAGTGTTTTGCTGCAGATCATGCTCCATTATTCTGGAATACAATAGTTCCCTTGGCATTAGTGCCAAATGAAAGGCGAGTTCATTCTGTCTGAGAGCCCAAACAAACACACACTGACAATGGGGATAAATCAGATTGCTGCAGCACTTTCAAGGAGCGTAAAAATAATATTTTAATCAAATAACTCAGCTGCAGCTGCCATGAACCGCTGGGAAGGTTAAGGCTGTGGCTCAGTGTTCTACTGAGAAAACACAGAATTATTCCAAACACGCCGTTCCAGTGCCTCGGCTCGGATTAAAAGCAGAGGATGCAAAGCAGAGTTTGCAGCCCTAACAGCAAACTGAAGCCACCAAAAAACCCCGAGGGTAAGGAACAGTCATCCAGCAAGCCAATGCAATGCTAGAGAAAAGTAACTGCTGCCACAGCGGCGTGGTTCAGTCCGAAATAAAGATCTGGGGAGGGGCGTTAATTTAATTTACTCCAAAATGAGGACTACAGCCACATTTAGGGCTCAGGTCTGTGAGCTCTGAGTCCAGCTCCCAGCGGCAGCAGGGACTGCCTGCCTGCTGTGCCCAGAGCCTGTCTGAGACCAAAACCAGCACCTGTGGGCACCAGCTGCACCCCAGCAAGTGCAGAGCTCCTGGGGCTGCTGACAGACCAGTGCTGACAGACACACCTAAAACCATGAGCTATACACCTAAATCCAGAGCCACCCACCTAAATCCAGAGCCACGCACCTAAATCCACTGGCCACACACCTAAAACCATGAGCTATACACCTAAATCCATGAGCCACACACCTAAATCCATGAGCCAAGCATCTAAATCCAGAGCCATGCACCTAAATCCATGGGCCACGCACCTAAATCCATGAGCCACGCACCTAAATCCAGAGCCATGCACCTAAATCCACGAACAACACACCTAAATCCATGAGCCACACACCTAAATCCAGAGCCACACACCTAAATCCATGGGCCACACACCTAAATCCATGGGCCACACACCTAAATGCCACCCAGGGCCTTGACTTTAGCACCCATCCCAGGTCAGGGATGGGTTAAAATAATTGTCACACAGGGAAAAGCTCTGTGGAATATTACTCTGTGTTGACATTGAAGCTGCATTTCAACAGGAGCAGATTTTGTCACACAAAAATCTGCTTTTCAGTAAATGTTTCATTGACTTCTACATAAGGACCATGAATGACTCCAAACCCGGTTTGTGCTGCAGCCAGTGAAATGTTCTTTTTTTTCCTCTTCCACACCAAATATTTAAATGTCAATCTCTTAACAGAACAAACTGTCTTTGGAGGCTGGGAGCACAGGTTGTGTTCCTTATTAGCCCTTTCCTAAGTAATCTAAATTGCAGTCAACTAACATGTGGATTATAAATTCCCTTACACAAAAATCTATAAAATATTAGTTTTAACTGTCCACCTCTATTATTTCCACCACGAAAAGTTAATTTGAACAGCTGCAAATGAAGCCTTTTGTGTCCAGCATTACTTAAAGCTATTTAAAGGGAAGAAAATCAAAAGCTACACATGGCAATGGCAAGCTTTTGTTAATGCTACCACCACAGAAAATAATAAATAATCAAATATTTACTATTCCCACCACCACAGTTAGTTCTGTCTCATACTCACAGTGGCTGTCCCAGCAGGCTGGCAGTGCTGCACGGGGCAGCTCCTTCTGCTCTGGGCCAAGGTTTCTGGGCTGGTTCCTCCAGAGCAGCTCTGCACAGGGCTGGTTCCACGTCCTGCACAGGGCTGGTTCCATGTCCTGCACAGGGCTGGTTCCATGTCCTGCACAGGGCTGGTTCCACATCCTGCACAGGGCTGGTTCCACATCCTGCACAGGGCTGGTTCCATGTCCTGCACAGGGCTGGTTCCATGTCCTGCACAGGGCTGGTTCCTCCAGAGCAGCTCTACACAGGGCAGGTTCCCCATCCTGCACAGGGCTGGTTCCATGTCCTGCACGGGGCTGGTTCCACGTCCTGCACAGGGCTGGTTCCATGTCCTGCACAGGGCTGGTTCCACGTCCTGCACAGGGCTGGTTCCATGTCCTGCACAGGGCTGGTTCCATGTCCTGCACAGGGCTGGTTCCATGTCCTGCACAGGGCTGGTTCCATGTCCTGCTCAGGGCTGGTTCCGTGTCCTGCACGGGGCTGGTTCCGTGTCCTGCACAGAGCAGCACAATCCCAGCTGGACGTGCCTGGCTGTGGAGCTCAGCTCCTCCAGCTCCTGCCTGCTCCCACCCCAAGCCAGGGCTGCCCTTCCCCAGGTGCTCGGGTTTTGGCTGATGAAGACAAGGTGCAGACAGGCAGGTGAATCCTGGGCTGCACACAGGGCTGCCTCTGTGCCTGCAATGACATTAATTAATTAATTACGTGTTCCTGCAGAGCAGGAGCCTCACCTGGAGACACAAATCCCTCCTGACTGTGCCAGGCACAGCGAGGGGACACAGCCGGAGCCCTTCAGGCACTGCACAGCCCTGGAGGGACACGGACAGCCTGGAGGAGAGGAGAGGGAGAGGGAGACGGAGAGGGAGAGGGAGAGGGAGAGGGAGAGGAGAGCTTGAGAAGCTGCTCCAAATGCAGCCAGGGGGTTCCAATGCAGCCAGGGGGTTCCAATGCAGCCCTGCCACCTCAAACACGGCGTGCAGTGCTGTGGGGAGGCAGGACAGCACTCCCCAAACCCCACCTCACCTGGGAGGAACTGCACTGGGCTGATTTCCTGAGCTGAACTGCATAAAACTCTATTTATCCCTCAACATCCCTCCTGCTCACTGGGGATCTGGGCTGCTGAGCCAAAGCCACACCTGGAGCAAGCTCCTGCCACCCCTGCAGCTCTGCCAGGCTCTGCAGTGCCAGGCAAACACATTGCAGAGCACTGGAGAGTCTGTGCTCCATCAGCCCCTCCTCAGAGCAGTGTTTGGAACCTTACAGGGAATAAAACCAATTCACGGGGCTGATCTGCTGCATTGTGGAAACGCTGCTGGGTGAGGGACAGGGCTCATTTCTCAGTGTAGGAAATAAGTGTTTGGGTATCCTGTCTTCTGCACACCCACCCTGGCTGCAGAGCTGGAGGCTTTTCTCTTTGCTCCAGACTTAATTGCCTGGAGTATTTACTGCCTGTATCTATGACCCAAAAATGATGTGTTTCAAGCTCTTTCTTTTTTCCTTTCTTTTTTTTTTTTTTTTTTTAAGGGGAAGAGAGAGAATCCTCAGATCATAAGTGAAATAATTCACAGTTATCCCCTTCTATAGCAAACAAACCCATTTCCCCACCTCCCCACAGCCCACATTGCTGCTGCTGCATTATCTGTACGAGGCAGGCATTGGCAAGGCGACAGGGGGAAAATGACAGGACATTGTAAGGGAATTTAATGAAGTGCCTCCAAATACTGTATCCAAATAAATGAAGTGAATAATGCAGGAGCTCGTTGCAGGTGCCTTCCAGGACAGACAGCATTGTGTGAGCAGCACATCTGAGGAGATGGGATGGCTGGGGAGCACAAAGGTGCCACTGGCACAGGGCAGAGCAGGGACAATGGCACCTCAATGGCTTTAATTCATGGCAGCGACTCACTGAGGCCAGACACTTGGAAAGAACAGAGCAGCTGGTCACAGGGAGCAGGAGAATGATCAGCCTCCAGATCTGGTCTCACTGAGCCACTGCTTCTGCCCAGGGAAAAGGAATGATCACAGCCCTGCATCCCTGCTGGGATCCTGGGGCTGCCCAGGGAAAAGGGAGTGATCACAGCCCTGCATCCCTGCTGACATCCTGGGGCTGCCCAGGGCAGGGACACGGGCTGGCACTGCCACTCACCCCTTGGAAATGCCTGCCCTGAGAAATGTCCCCTCGGAACGTCCCTGTGACACAGGGACACCCAGCAGGGCACAGGGACCCAGGCACTGCCAGGCTCTGAGGGGGCTGTGACTCCTGGCCCTGCCAGCAGCTGGGACCTCACTGTCCCCTGGCTCTGTGAAAACAGCTCTGTGTGCCTCTCTGTGCAGGGACAGCACTGACACAGGTGTAAAACAGCTCTGTGTGCCTCTCTGTGCAGGGAGAGCACTCACACAGGTGTAAAACAGCTCTGTGTGCCTCTCTGTGCACAGAGAACACTCACAGAGGTGTAAAACAGCTCTGTGTGCCTCTCTGTGCACAGAGAACACTCACAGAGGTGTAAAACAGCTCTGTGTGCCTCTCTGTGCAGGCTGCCCCAGCTGTGCCAGCCAGGCACAGTGACAGCACAAATCCAGGTGAGGAACCAGCAGTAAAAACCTTCAGAGCTCTTACCTTGCCTGTAAACACCCCGTGTTCCTCTGCTCTAATTTTGTCTGATTCTCAGGGAGAAAAGAAATGCTTGGCACTCACCCACCCCCAGCTCCAAGGCATCCTCCCCTCCTTGGAGACACATCCTGCACCCATCCTGCTCTCCATCCAGCCTCCCCCAGCCCAGCTGCAACTCCCTGACAGCTTGGCTTCAAATTCCCTCTCTGCCCAGCTCATGCTAAGAACCTTAATATTCCTGCGGATTCAGAAAGGGGATTTCCAACAAGCATTAGGAAAATTAAACTTCTCAAGAGCTGCCTCAATCTGACAAGCCATCTCTGGCTCTTTAAAGCACGGTAAGTGAAAATATTAAAATGGGGGCTGGGGAAGCTGTAGTAAGCAAAGGATGAATTAGAGGCAGAAACGAGGCCAGGCAGTGCTGGATATTCCTAAGGCACCCATAGATGTGTTTACAGCCACAGAGACACACGAGTGTGACTTGTTTAGGGCCTCCTGCTGCCTTGGAACAGAAAATCACCATCTCCCACCCCTGCCTCCACCCAAAGCCACAGCAGCTGATAACACTACTGAGTGTGAGAGGCACCAGCAGCTGATAACCCCAATGAGTGTGAGAGGCACCAGCAGCTGATAACCCCAATGAGTGTGAGAGGCACCAGCAGCTGATAACACTACTGAGTGTGAGAGGCACCAGCAGCTGATAACACTACTGAGTCTGAGGCATCTCCCCTGGGGATTTGGGCTCTGCATCCCACCCAGAGCCCCCTTGGGCAGCAGGCTGGCAGCTCCTGGTTAATGCAGCATCTCTGGGGATGCAGGCAGGGCACAGGCCAGGCCCTCCCCAGGCTGGCTGGGGACACTGGGCTCAGCAGAGCTCCTGCTGGAGGTGGCACCAGTGCCCCCAGCTCAGGCTGCTGCCAGGGCTGGGCTGGTGCACCTCCCGAATCCCAGGGATCTGTGTGTGTCCCACTGTTCCCTTCCCAACAGGGCGGGCTACAAAATGCCCCCGAGTCCCAGCTTGGCCATCCCTGTCCCCTTTTGCTCCCTCCTCTCTTTCCCTGTGTGCATCCCCTCCGGAGCTGCCAGCCCACCCCGAGGGGAGAGGCTGTGTATAGCCCAGGTCAGGGCAGGGGAGGCTGACAAGCCCAACCAGGCTTCCGAGATGTACAGGTGTGACTCTGAAGGAGGAGATGATGTTATTTAGGAGCATCAGAGTGGCAAAATTTAGCTGTTTGCAGATTCCTCAGTAGTGTGGCCTGAGTCTTGCTCTAAAACCTGGAAATTTCCCCTGGTTTGAGGCCTGATTTGAGTGATGATGCTCAGCTTGTCTGTCTGTCTGTCCTCCCACTTTGCAGCAATCTTGCCCAGCAGGCTCACAAATCACATTACACTGGGGTTAAAGAGCACCCCTGCAATTAAAGCCCCTCCTCACGGGTGCTGTAGGAGTGGGGGACACCAGCTCTGCACAAGATGAGGCGACAAAGTAATTGGAAGAGATGATTAAAATCCTGTGGTTCTTCAGGGGCTGGGGTGATTGTGCAAGGACTGTGCAGTGCAAAGAAAAAAAATCCTTCTGAGCTTGCACTTGCAGCCTGCCAAAAACGCCTCTCCAGCTGCACAAATCGCTCCTGCAAAAGACAATTACTGAGCACTGGATGAAAGTCAAGGCTGTGGAGGGCTTGGTACAGAGCAAGACCTGATCAATATCCAGGATTTTCCACTATTGCAGAATACTTTGCAGGCTGATAGCACTTATTTAAGGGAGAAGCACAAGAGGGACTGATTTGACCTTGGTGTCCTGGCGGGCAGCACAGGAGGGATGCCAAATGCTAAGAGCAAAGCTATTGATCAGGCTGGAGAGAGGCACTGATGCAAGCAAGCTGTAAAGGAGTCACTCATGGCCAAGAGGAGCACAGTGATTTAGGGGTTTGGCCTGATGATAACAGGATGGAAAATGTGTGTCCACAGCCATCAGACAAAGGATGTGCTGAAGAAACAGGGAGGCACCAGAGACAGCTGTACAGCTGGGTGAGCTCTTCATGAACACAGATGATGCTGGGCTGGCCCCAGGCAGAGTGTGCTGGCCCAGGCAGTGCTCAGGGAGAGTGCAGGGACAGCTCCCTTCCTTCTGTCCTTGCTTCTGCTCAGCTCTGCCCATCTGCACTTACTGAGCCAGGGAAACGCTGCCAATGGGGCTCAGCCATCCCTGCAGCTGGCATTGCCAGGGCTGAGTGGTGAATGAAGCTCCTTGGATGGGTTTCTACGTCATTAGTGCATTAACCGACTGTAGGAAGCTCCAATTTAATTACCAGGAACACAGGCCTGAACACAGTAAGCACAGCTCTGTTCCACTTCAGAGCTGCAGCCTTCTGGTGCTGGGGACATTGGTCTGGGCTCTGCCAGGTGCCACAGAGAGCTGGTGGCACCCAGGCAGGGCAGCCAGCACCGACAGGGCTGGGGGAACTCGGACAGAGAGCTTCACCAGGCAGGATGGAGCAGAGCTGGGGGAATTCAGGCACAGAGAGCTTCACCAGGCAGGATGGAGCAGAGCTGGGGGAATTCAGGCACAGAGAGCTCCACCAGGCAGAGCTGCAGCAGGGTCTGTGGCTGCAGAAGGGGGCAGGAGCCCCCATGTGCACCCAGAGCAGTCCAGCAGGGAGCCAGGAGCTCGGGGCTGTGCAAACCAGAATGGCTGGGGCACTGGTGTCCCTGCAGTGTCCCTGCAGTGTCCCTGCAGTGTCCCTGCAGTGTCCCTGCAGGCTCCCCAGGCTGCTCAGGGGAGATGTGGCACAACTCGTGGTGTGCAATCCAGCACCACCTTTGCTGTGGTGGGGATTTCCTAATGAGCACTGGCAGTACACACAAGCACAGCAGCACTGCTGCTTCTCCAGCCATTAATATTACATTCGTGGGCTGCTTAATTTGCTGTTCCTCACGGGGCTGGAGCAGGGAGCCTGCATAATGAAGGGTTTGTTGACAGAGGTCTTCATGTCACATCAGCAAGAAGGCAGAAAAGGATCCTGTTTCAGGTACATTTGCTGGACTCGAGTCACCTTGGCCCTTCTGGTGCTGCTGAGCACGAGCAGGGCCCAGGTGCTCTGCTCTTGTCAGGCCATTAGTGCTGCCAGGTTGGAATTCCACCAGTTCAAGCTTCCAACCAGCACATCCCTGATTTCAGGGCAAGGAGCATTATTTCTGCATGAGGAAGGTGATGGGTGCTGGCAGCCAAACTCTGCTCAGAAAGGTGCCTAGGCAGATGGCCGGGTAAGGGCAGAGGCAGGGCACACCTGGGAGCTCTCACACAGAAATGAACGGGAAGCAAAGGCAAATCCTGTCTCCTCTGCGCTGTGCAGTGCTGCCCTCCCTTCCTAAGGGCCCTCCTGCCCTCGGGACGGCTGAAGCTGCAGCCAGACAGGGCAGCAGGGATGGCTGGTGCTGCGTGGGGAGCTGGGCTGGCACTGGCACCTGTCCTGCAGGACACCCCTGTCCCACCCTGACACAGCTGGGGAGACTGCCAGCTCCCTCTGAGCCCTGAGTTTTGGTGGCACTGCACTGCTGGCAGGAGATGCGTGGCTGCAGCCCTGCAGGGATGGGCTCTGGCACCACAATGAACATGTAGAAATATGTGACAGAGTTCCCAGGCTTTCAGGACTAAATCAATTCATCTCTGGGAGTTTTTTTAAATGCTTGAGGCATTTTCTAAACACACCATTTGGCGGTGATAGCTGCTTCCCCGAGCTAATTCCTGAGTGATGCTTGCTGGCCTTTGATCAATAGCAGCGAGCCCAGCCAGCTCTGCCCCAGTGCCACACGAGAGGCTCTCCCAGGCTGTGCTGCACCTCTCCTGCAGGAACAGTCAGCTCCCACTCAGGAACAGCCCCTGGGGCCAGAGAGACTGAGCTGGCAGCCTGAGGAACTGAGCACACAGGGCTGAACTAAAGCTGGAGGAACTGAGCACACAGGGCTGAACTAAAGCTGGAGGAACTGAGCACACAGGGCTGAACTAAAGCTGGAGGAACTGAGCACACAGGGCTGAACTAAAGCTGGAGGAACTGAGCACACAGGGCTGAACTAAAGCTGGAGGAACTGGGCACACAGAGCTGAACTAAAGCTGGAGGAACTGAGCACACAGGGCTGAACTAAAGCTGGAGGAGCTGGGCACACAGAGCTGAACTAAAGCTGGAGGAACTGAGCACACACAGGGCTGAACTAAAGCTGGAGGAACTGGGCACACAGAGCTGAACTAAGGCTGGAGGAACTGAGCACACACAGAGCTGAACTAAAGCTGGAGGAACTGAGCACACACAGGGCTGAACTAAAGCTGGAGGAACTGGGCACACAGAGCTGAACTAAGGCTGGAGGAACTGAGCACACACAGAGCTGAACTAAAGCTGGAGGAACTGAGCACACAGGGCTGAACTAAAGCTGGAGGAACTGGGCACACACAGGGCTGAACTAAAGCTGGAGGAGCTGGGCACACAGAGCTGAACTAAAGTGTCTCCAGGGTGCTCATTCCATTTACATCCCATTCATTACAGAAACGAGTTGGGAAAGTTTCTACAGCGACTCAGTGCAGGCTGCACATAGATTTATACCTATTCTGGTTTTTAAAGTCAGCGCCAGAGAAGTCTTGTTTCAAACCGATTATTTAGCTGCATTGCTCAGACTTTGGATTCACTGGGTCTAAACCACCATATATTAAAGACTGCTGAAGGGGAAGCTTTTAAAATAAAAGAAGAGAGTAAAGAACCAGCTTACCTGATTTATAGGACCATTGAGTTTCTACTCCTGATTGTATTCATGCATAAAGTCTCTAAAAAAGAACCAAACTGTATCAGATAAATTTTCTTATTTAGACATGCCTCAATCAGTCTACTCAGACATGAAAATAAGAGGCAACTGCAAAGAAGAAAACAATAAGGCAATTAATAACTCTCACAGGAGAGTGCTTGCTGTCAGCAGGGCTCTCTATCAGGTTCAAGAGATGGCAAGTGGGAGCCACAGCTGCAGAGCATTATGTGTGTGCAGCACACAAACACCAGCACTGCTTTAATGATGAGCAGCAGGACCCAGGCCCCAGGTTTGCCAGCTGGGATCTCAGCTGATTGTCTGGAACACGAAATTCCTCCCTGGGATGCTCCAAGGTGCAGAGGGGTTTGCTTAGCAATGTGGGCCCTGTGCAGCACCAAAAGGGATGTACACAACACCCCCGCCCAAAGACACACACATGTAAAAATCCCTGCAGGAAGTTGATTATTCTGCTATTAGCAGATTAATTAGGGTGTTGCTTGCATGCAGGATCCTGCACAGTGGGGTTTTGCCAGAGATTTGCAGTGACTCTGGGCACATCACCTCAGCCCGGGCTCCCCAGGTCAGCGAGGGGCACACCTTGCTCAGAGCACGGGGAGGCCCGTGGAAAATGAACACCCTGCACACTGCATTATTTATGGCAGTGCCCTATGGATAGTGGCCAGGGGCACCGCTGCATTCCCAGGCAGCTCTGAGCCAGCACACAGGCACAGGTCTGCACAGCAGCATGCTCAGGGCTGCAGCTGGGGGCAAGGCTGCGGGGAGGCTGCCAGGCTTTGCTGCAGCACCCAGGCTGCTTCCCTCACCTGAGAGCTCGGCCAGAGCTTGTCTGGACCCTGCACTGCACTGTCACTGCTGCACTGCACTGCTGCACTGCGCTGTCACTGCTGCAGCTGCTCCTGTGCTGTCACTGCTGCAGCTGCTCCTGTGCTGTCACTGCTGCAGCTGCTCCTGCACTGCTCTGTCACTGCTGCAGCTGCTCCTGCACCGTGCTGTCTGTGCTGCAGCTGCTCCTGCACTCCACTGTCACTGCTGCAGCTGCTCCTGCACTGCACTGTCACTGCTGCAGCTGCTCCTGCACTCTGCTGTCACCGCTGCAGCTGCTCCTGCGCTGTCACTGCTGCAGCTGCTCCTGCGCTGTCACTGCTGCAGCTGCTCCAGCACTGCACTGTCACCGCTGCACCCCGTCCTGCACTGGGTCATCCAAGCCTCGAGCAGAGGTGCTGCAAGAAAGCAAAGACCGTCTGATCTCCACAGTATTGGGCACATTTGCTCTGTTTGCTCACCTGCTCCCTTCAAAGTGCCCTAAAAGGTGCATGGCCAAACCTGGATCTTCCCAGAGGAGAGAGGCAGAAGCCAAACCCAGAAACTCACGTACTGGGCTTTCAGGCTAGGAACAAAGCAGGAGGATTTATTTGCAAATAGTTTCAGCTCTTGGAAGGGTGACTTGGTGCATGTAGCACAACATTGTTGGTGCTGCACGCTGTCCCCCAGCACTGCAGCGTTCAGTGCTGTGAGCAGATTGTGCCTCCTGGATCCATCAGAGGACTCTGCCTGTCCTGCTGCCAGGCTCTCTCAGGGTAAACGTTCTGACAGCCAAAGGAAAGAGGCGTTCCGAGGAGGAAAAAAAAGATGAAGCCACTAAAATGCAAATTTTATTCACAGTTGGCATGTTTATAAATATATATATTACATTCTTACAATCTACAGTACATTCTAAATATAGAGGGATTCAATCTAAGTGTTTGTGGGAGGGCGGGTGTGTATTAAACTGAGCAACATAGATTCAAGGATGGAAGACTTAACAAAAAAGGGGGCCAGGACTCACTCCAGAAAATAAAGGGGAACTTGAAATATTTTTATATATCAAATCCATTACCTGGATTTTAGTTAGTGCTTTGGCACTTTGCCACTGGCCTTTGGAGGCTGCTGCTGGACCTCACAAGACATGTCCTGGTGTGAGGCTGGAGGGCACGTCGGGTTGGAGGGCAATCACTGAGATCCTACTGTATGTACATCCTCAGCAGAAGGAAACAGAGGATAATCGTCACCCCTGGGAGAAACAAATGTTATCTGCTGAGCTGAGCTGTGCAGGGCTCAGTGCTGAACGTGCAGCTCTGCCCTGTGCCCTCCCAGTGCCCTGGCCATGTGCTGGGCTGGGCAGGGGCACGGGAGCTGAGCACCCCCAGCTGTCCCCGGGCAGGGCAGGGAGCAGGAGGAGCTGCTGGGAGGGACAGCTCAGCACGAGGGCTCCGGGCCAGGGACAGTGGCCAGTCCGGGGAGGGACAGCGGGGCACCTGCAGGGCTCTGCTCCGCAGGGCAGCCCTGGAGGAGGGAGGGAGGGAAGGGGAAAGGGAAGGGAAAAGGGAAAAGGGAAATGGGAAAAGGGAAAAGGGAAAAGGGAAAAGGGAAAAGGGAAAAGGGAAAAGGGAAAAGGGAAAAGGAGAAGGGAAGGGAAAAGGGAAAGGGAAAAGGGAAAAGGGAAAAGGAGAAGGGAAGGGAAAAGGGGAAAGGGAAAAGTGGAAAGGGATCACAGCTTCCAAGGCTGACTGATCTGGGAAGTGCCCTCAGGATACCGGATGGGGAGCTCCAGGGAAAGGGCTGGGAATACAAATCCAAAACAGGACAGTTAAACAAAGTGGGCTTTTAAAAATAGCTCATTCTCTCAAACTTTCCAAAAGACCTTCCTTAGTATGAGTGATAGTCTGAGTATAGATCATATCTTCTCCTATTTTACAAATTAAGAAATACCGAAAATTGGCTGGCAACGTTTATTACCTTGGCATCTACTTAAAAAGAGAGTTTCAGTTTGAACTGTGTCTGTGTATCCATTGTCAGTGCTTGGGAGGCAAACACGCTGGTTTGTAAACAGCCCAGTTACGCCTTTATCCCCTCCAGACTCTTTGGAAACTCCTGACTCCTCAGCTCTGGGAGCTGCTTCGTTCACACTGTTGGGTTATGTCAGCTTTAAATTAATGTTCCTGGATGGATATTCTCTGCACGTGGCCTGAACGACATGCTCTTCTCATGGATCTATTTATTCTGAGACCAATCTTTTGCTTTTAACCAAAGCTTGCAATATTGAACAGTAGAGCTGTGTGAGCTTTGTAATATCCAAACTGCACTGGAGTTTGTTATATTTATTGATTTTCTGGGAAAGCACAGAGAATGAGACCATATTATTTTTCTAAGTTTTTTTTCATGTTATCGTGTATCAAAAAACCACACACATCTCTCACTTCCATCTCTGAGCATAGAGAGGGCTTGAATTTTAAGAGCTGTCCAGGATCTCTGCTCTCCCAGCTGCTTTTGGGTGGCTTCTTGGGGCTCCATTGAGTTATTATCCACCAGCTGATTCTTGTTAGAATACAACATGTCGCCCCACTACCCAAAATTAAAGGCAGAAGGTGAGTGAAAAACAAACAAACGAACAAACCAAACCAAAAAAGTCTTTTGTGTCCCATTACGCATTTTCATGTAACCTCTCCATGTAGTTTTTAAGCTCTTTGCACTCCCCCAGGTCCATGTCCTGGCAGACCCATTTAATGTCATCCTCATTACTCATCAGGATGGAGTTGACAGCTGGACACCCATCGTCGGAGGAGATGGTGGTGAAGGTGGTGAATTTAACCCGTTTCCTCTTAGAGGTAGGAGAAGTGGTCGGTTCACTTTTCTGTTCTTTCCCTTCGCTGAACTCAGGAGACCTGAAAGACTGTCCATTGATATTTTTGGTGGCAGTTGTGCTGAGGAGGTATTTGCTCTCCTCATAGTCCACCCCTCTGTCAATGGCTGTGATCCGTTCATCTTGCTGTGAGGAGAAGTTGATGTGATTCTCCAGGAGCTCTGTCCTGTTGCTCAGCCCAACCCAGTCATGAGAGTGGCTCATGCCCTCCTGCTCTTCAAAGGGAGCTTGTTTGTTCCTGTACTTCAGAGCGAACGCCACGCAGTTGATGAGGAAGACAAGGATGGCGAGGCAGAAGACGCCCAGCAGGGCGTACATGCCGATCTCCAGGTCGCTGAGGCCGCGGGGGGACTGCGCCGGGTCGCTGTCCTCCGCCTCCGCGCTGTCCCTGGGCAGCTCCACCTGCGCGGGGAAGCTCGTCAGGTCCAGGGGCAGGTTCTGGCTGGCATCGTCCAGGAGGCTCTCCCTGTCCTCCTTCCTGCTCAGCACGGACCTGTGGGTGGTGGTGGCCCTGCCCTGCTCGTGGCCCACGGAGGAGCTGGAGTACTGCCCGTCCCCTCTGTCCTGCCAGCCGCTCCTGTGGCGCCGGTCGCTGGGCTGGTTTTCCAGGGGCACACCCGCACCCCTGCGCTTGCTGTCGCTGGCGCTGGGGTTGGCATCGCCCTGCCCGAACTTGACTTTAATGCTGCCGCTCCCAACAGCCAGGACGCTCTTCCTTTTGGACTTCTGGCACGATTCACTGATCACCATCTCCACCTTCACCAGGGCGCCCTGGCCCTCGGTCTCGGCAGCAATCACGGGCCACTTGAATTTGGGGTCATGCTGGATGGACACCACCTTCTCATCCAGAGAGGTGGCTGACAGGGAGAAGTCTTTGGAGTCATAAATATCCAGGGGCATGACAGATCCATCACTGAACTGGATCCAGCAGCTGATGGCTGCTTCCTGTAACACAGAAAACAAACACAGACCCACTCAGAGAGATCCTCGAGGGAAACGTGCTCTGTTCTGGTCTGTTCCCTCCTCCTCACGAGAGCCACGCACCATTAGTGATCAGGAAAGAAATAAATAGGGAGAGCAGTGAAATTAATATCTTGCCAAGAGGTGAAGAGAAATACCAGTCTGAAACACTCGTTGCTAATAAGATTGGTTTCCACAAAGGTGCTTAAAGGAGCCGTATCCCCTGGGCTCTGCAGAATCTCCTTCAGCACCATAATAAATTGCATGTCAGGAAGCATTACCAGTGACTGAGATCATTTACCGTTGTGTATTTACATTAAAAACCCCAACATTATTTCTAAACTGCTAAAATTACAAAGTCTCCTCTTATTACACAAAGCACATGTTAAAAGATAGCTAATACAGCAAACAGTCCACACATGAGTCCACACCTTCACTCCTTGATTTCTGTCTCTCAAATGAAATTAGCAGATTGCATAAGCAGAGGAAAGCAATCAGTTGCTTCTTTAGAAAACGGCCAGGGTAATTTTTACGCTTGTTAGCAATTAAAAGCAAGACAATAATAAAGTTTAATCTCGTGTCACAGCAATGCAGATTGTGTACTTCAGTGTGCATGGAGGCTTTCACTGAATGCAAATGAATCCGACCTGGGTACCAAGAACATGCCTAATGCTGCAGCTTTCCTGGAATCCTTGACTTTTGGCTTCTAATTTGAAGCATTTTGAAGTATTTTTAAATTTCATTTTAATTTTCATGTGCCCAACCATTTCTGAAAACCAGTTCCTCTAAGGACTCTCAAATGGCTATTGAAAATTGTTGTGCCAGATGAAAAAAAAACCCTTTGTATTCATACATTGATCATTTACAGATAAAATTCAGGTTGCTCTCCTGGAATCTCATTCTTGCTTCTGATGGTCTGAGTTGTCCAGGTTGGGATATTTGCACTGGAGAATCCCCACCAGACAGACCTGGCTCCATCAGTGGATTCTCTACTGTCTGAAATGAGTTTTCTATGGTCAGAGTTGGGATCACCTTGCTGTGAGAGTCTGCCAGACAGACAGACACCCAGCCAACAAATTAACTTCTGAAAACCGTGGATATAAAAGTCCCGTTTCTTTAAATCAGCAGTTTTTCATACAGACTGTATTTACATTCTAACTCCATGTATGTACAGAGAATAAACACATCTGATCATCCTTTAAATTGCTGATAGCACAAAGTCATTCACCTGTTCAGAGCATGGAGAATAAGCTTCCAGTCTCTTGGGAGTGTATGGTGCATAATCTACTGGCCTGATTCCGAAATCCTCAGAGCCACAAAGCTCCCCCTGCTTCAATGGGAGATTTGCTTCTGTCTCTATTTCAGGCCAGAGCCCTAAGACTTTGCTGACACTGTCATAAATCCCAGCTTTGTGTTTATTAATCTTTGGCTGTTTCTTGAAGGCTGCATAGAATTTATGTCATCAACTCTCATCCTCCCACTGTGCTGCTTAAACCTGCATAATCATTTAATAATTTTGCATTGCTTTGCTTACAGGACTGTGCTCTGGAAATCATGTCCTGAGCCATGGAGGGACTCAGCTGCCTTTCAGAGCAGACTGGGGCACACCAGAGATCTCCTCTCTGCTTTTGTGGGATCCCTGACTGCAGCCTGCATGCAGAGAGGGACCTGTCCTGTTGTAAATCAGGTGAGCCTGGTGGGGAGAAATGCTGATGTCTGACTCCAGTTCAGAGGGGTGAATGATTTCTGTATTATAACTATGCTATAATACATTCATATACTATTTAAAGGAGATACTAAAACTACAAACCTGCTTTTCTAACTCCCATATCTGACTCACTCCCAACTCGTGCCCCTCTCTGAGTCCAGCCCCAGGTGGATTGGGGCCACCAGGCTCAAACAATCCTCACCAGAACCCAACCAAGCAACACCCCAGGGAAACAATTCTCCAAACACATTCCACATGGGAAAAACAAGGAGCAGAAATAGAAATTGTTTTCTCTTTCATTTATCTCTGTGCTCCTCTATGAAGAATCTTGAAAGAGAAAAGAATGTACCTGCCCCACTGTCCAGCTCCTTTCTGGGCACTGAAATGCCCGGGCTGGGCACGCAGTGGGGCTGACTGGCACCGAGCCCTGCTCCTGGCTGGTCTGTGTTCAGCCCCCGTGCCATGGATGAGCTCACTGGCCTCCCTCCACCTGCCTGGCATTGATTCCTCACCTCCTGGAACACTACAGGAGAGCCTGATTTTATCAGCCTATAGAGACAGCAGCTCTGCATTATTTCTCATCCTGCATCCCAAGGATAAGCCCCCATGATGAATTAAAGCACCTCAGCAGCTGGCCAAACTTCAAATGTGCATGCCATTTACCTTTAAAGCTCAGAACATGCTTAAGTGTTAAGAGCCCAGTGTGTCCTTGATGAAAAGTCACAGACAGATGGATTTGATTTGGAAAAAAAGTTTAAATTCAAATGTGTATGGAAGCGCAAGGACAAATGCCAAGCAGGGACTGATGAGGACATGGAAAGTCCAAAAGCCCTTGGTAACTCTTGGTTCCCTAATAAAGGAACTAAGAGTAATAAGGGGGAAAAAATGGTTTATGAAATCATGAATCAGGAAATGAGTCAGTGCTGCTGATTCATGTTCTAGTAATGAATCAGAACGAAAGGGATGCTCCCTGATTCTCAAAGTGCTCACAGGAAGTGACTAAAGGAAGAAGAGTTTGGCACAACACGAGGCACTTTCTCATGTAGAGGTGGAATTAAAGGGATGATTTGATACCTGTGAAGTGGTGGGAAGTTGAACATGGCAGGATATCCTGGCATCCAGTGGCTGCTGGATGGGACAAAGGCACCTGTGTGTGTGTGTCTGTGTGTGTGTGTGTGTGTGTGTGTGTGTGTGTGTGTGTGTGTGTCTGTGTGTGTGTGTGTCTGTCTGTGTATGTGTGTGTGTAGGGGCACTGCTGGTGCTCAATTCTGACACATCACTGCCTGTTTTTTAGGGATCAGCCATGGCAGGAGGAGTGCTTGGTGCCAGGGGCTGTTAAAATACAGTGCCCTTTTTGTGAGAACTTTGTTTTTTTCTCTTGAGAACCCTTGATGACCCTCAGGAAAGTCCCATAAACAGAATGTTTCATTAGCACACTAATAGTAAAAATCTGCTCAATTCCAGTAGCTGGAAATGTCAGGGGCAGTGCTCAGAGCAGCTCCCTCCACACAGCCCAGCAGGGCAGCACAGCTGCTTTGGGGTCTGGGGCTCCATACCTGCTTTGGGGACTGGAGCAGCTCCTGTGCCACTGCAGTAGCAAAGATGGCCCTGTTGCTCGCCGGGCTGAGCTGCAGAGAGAGGGACAGTCCTGTCACCAGCTGCACTCCCAGGTCAGTTATTGTCACCTTCTCGTCCAGGACTGTCACTGTCTTCTCAGCCAAGATGGCATCTGAAAGGGGGGACAGGATCTGGAAAGAAAAAGTGAAGTTACCAACAGCCATTGTGTACAGCAGCACATAAAATGAATTCATGGAGCACAGCTAAGGGGTGCTTATGGTAATGGGGTTTCTCACAGCAGACACTACTAAAATATGATTTAAAAGGGCTGCTCACATTTTGTAACTCTTCTGCAATAACAGGGGCCTTACAACAAACACCTTTTACCTGTGCAGCTGTAACCAGCTGTGCCACTCCCCTCTGAATGTGCCAACACCTGCTTCAGATGTGGTGGCTGTCTGTGGATATCATAACCACATCTGCCTCACACGTAGTGACTAGTTGTAAATGTAATCTTCATGTGAAATTTTAGTATTTGATTAATCCTCATATTTTGAGGTGGCATAAATATAATACAGTCTGTAGATTTATATAAAATCCACTGAATAAATGGTATTTATTTCTATCCCGTGGAAAGGAAGGGTAATGTATTGCTACAATAACCTCTCATGGTACTGAATGCAAAATTGACAGAGAGAATTTGTTTTGGTTAAGAAAATACACACAGAGGTCAGTGCAGTGATACACGACATCCACCATGCTCATTAGCAAGCGAGTTGAATTTAATGATCCATACAGGGTACAAAGCATTTCTGAAGCAGCTTATAAGAGGTATTCTTTAAATACAACTTGCTCTCAGCTTTTTACCCTTGGATTTTTCTTTCCACAGTTTTATGTGCATTGGTTGGAGCACTGTAAGTCCCAGAGCTTTACAAAGGCATTCAGAAAATCTCTGCACATTTTGCAGAAAATCAAAAATCTCTAATCCCATTTCTCCAGCCTTGACAACTTTGTTATTGACAGGTGTGCTGGTTGTTTTCTGCTTTGACAGTTTGAGATGATAAGTATGTTTGGAGAGAGATTTTTTCCCTGTTATAGTGTTTGTTAACACATATTCTACTTCAATATCACTGAAATAATCTCTCTCCCCATCTCCTTCTCCTCTTCTTTTAATTAATATTTAGATAATTATTCCAATCTCACGTCCTTAACCAGCACTGGGTAATTTTCACTTTACCCTTTGCTCTGTCCATGCAGGATGGGAGAGGGCTGAGCTGCTCCAGCAGCTGCATGCCTTGTGATAACCCAAATCCTGGCTCCAGGTTCAACAGCAGCCGTAGACAAAAACAATCAGAAAAAGCCTCCCAATATACAGGTTGGATTAAATGAAATTAAACTGCGATCTACTACACTTTGGGGCACCAGATAAGGAGAGAAAACCATCTCTGCCACTCTCCTGGTTCTTGCCCCGTTCAGGAGGGGATGGCTGCGGGTTTTGTGGCCAGTGCTGCTCACCCACAGCCAGGGAGGGGGACAGGAGGGAACAGAACAGGTCAGTGATCTCCTACCTGGATTGTGGTCATCCCCAGCTCCAGCCCCACCAGCACCTGCCCGTCCTGCAGCCGGGCGATCCGGGGCTCCTCCACCTGCATGGAGTCCCTGACCAGGTGGGTGATGTCCAGCTGCCAGTCCGAGCCCAGCAGGTGCCTGAGCTGGGCCCCGGGCAGCGGGGGCTCGGCCACGAACTGCGTCAGCACCCTGACCAGGGCGTGCTGGTACTGCAGCGTGCAGCCCCTGCCCCTGCGCTCCTCCTCCTCCTCCTCCTCGCTGTCCCGGGCCGGCCTGCGGACAGCAACAGCGACAGCTCAGCTGGGCTGCAGAGCTGCAACTCCAGCTGCAACTCCAGCTGCAACTCCAGCTGCTACAGGGAGCGGCTACAGAGAGCTGCAACGGAGAGCTGCAACGGGGATCTGTAACAGAGCTACAACAGAGAGCTGCAACTCCAGCTGCAACTCCAGCTGCAACTCCAGCTGCAACTCCAGCTGCAACAGAGAGCTGCAATAGAGAGCAGCAACAGGGAGCTGCAATAGAGAGCTGCTGCTGACCCCACTCTGCAGCCTGCTGGTGGGACCCAGCTGCTTCCTTCAGGTTCTCCCACTTTTATCCCATTTCCCGTGTTTGTAACTCCAAACCAGCACTTGAGCCCATCAGCTGGCCTCCCAGCTGTGCCACCACATTGTCCTCCCCAAGCATCTTCCATTGTTTTCCATGTCAAGTCCTTGCTTTCAGGACCTTCACATTTCTTTTCTTTCTGGATCTTCCCAGAAACATCTTTGTGTTGCCATGGAAATCTCCTCTGCACCTACACACACATCCCTCTCTGTACAGTACAATTTGAAATCGCACCTCCACCAACATGTCTTTGCTCTGATGCTACCAGAGACCTGTAATAAATGTCTTCATTTGCAGGTGGGAATACCAAGTAGCCACTTTATCAACCTGTTCCTGTTGTTCTCAATAACACTGACAGCAGACGCAGACAGTTCTGACTGCTTCATCCATCCTCTGTCCTGTGGGCACTGACAGTGTGAAAGCTCTGTCCTGACTCAGGGGCACTGAGCAGTGCCACTGCACCCACAGGGCTGTGAAACAGCTGTGTGCTAACTGTGACCACTGGCAGTGGATCTGTGAGCTGCCAGGACCTGTGGACAGGCTGCAGACCGAGCAGCCCTGCCAGAGCTGGCTTTGCTGATGTCTCCTTGCTGCCCCGTGCCTGATCCTGCCCACCTTGGCCACTTGGCTCTTCCCATCCCAGTCATTAGTGCTACAAAAGGGAATTGATTTCCAGTGCAGGTTCATGCAACCTGCAGCTTCCATTAGGCTCAGAAGTCCAGTGCAGGAGCCTATTGAATAAATGCCTGGTGACCTTCACATTCACAGCAGAATTGCATTAAGGCCCAACGAGCATGTTCGGATCCACTGGCCCTGACAGGTCCCTGGCAAGTGCACAGCCCAGAATGAACATCCCCTAATGAAACCTACCTCTTATTAGAGATGATGGGGACTCTCCAGCCCTTGATCTGATTGAGTTCTGTGTCAGAGACCTCTATCTGCAGCGGGAGACGAGGAATCCACACTGTCATTTCTAAAGGGGCACTCAGGTGCTGGTAAGTAAAATTAACTACGACATTCACTTTGCCTTTCATTTCCTTCCCGTTGACAAAGACATAGTCACATCTGTCAGAAACCTGAAAACAAAAAGGAGAAGGAAAAAAAAATTAATGAGTCTCTGCACTAATTATAAAGTCCACTACATGCTGGGTAAGTGAGTGGGAGGAAGAGAAAGGATCTGGGTTTAAGCTAGCTCCAGGTTCAGAGGACAGCGAGGAATGCCAAGAAAGGTGCCTGGTGTGCCCTTAATAGCCTGTGTAACTCAGCACCATTTTCAGAGGCTGCTTTTTCCTGCTATAAACAGTTCCAGTGTAATCTAAGATAAGGGAACAGCTTTTTGGTCCTTAATTCCCACTCCAGCAGGAGGCTAGACCTCGGATCACGGCAGGGAGAGAAGGTTCCTCTCCTCTCCCAGAGCTCAGGCTGCCCATCCTCACCTGGGAGGAGCAGGTGAGTGCTGCAGGCAGGACTGAGAGGGGACAGATCTCTCTAAGCAGCCCCAGATGGGGCAGAGCTCTCCTGGAGCCCTGTCACAGGTACCAGGGAATGAATGGGGTGCTCACAACCAAAATCCTGCCAGGAATGGCCCAGGGCTGTCCCTGGCACGGCCCCAGTGCTGCTGCCAGCCTGGCAGGGGCCTTGCAGAGCACTGGAGCAGGAGCCAGCCCTGCTGTCCCTTCATTTCTCACCTGCAGCTCTGGACATCAATATTGCAGGCAGTTAGTAAATCTTACTCAAGCAATTTAGCAGCTACTGCAAGGATCTAGGTGAGCTGACAGGACCTGTTCATTACAGTTAGTTAAAATATATGAGTAAATGTACACGTCAAATAATTTATTAACTACCACTTTACAGTGCTGATGATCTGAAGGAATGATCTATTAGAACCCTGAACTCTTTTCACAATCCATTACCAGCCAGACCTTCTATTCCATTCCATCAATGTATTTCATATTTCTCACTCTGGAATGTATAGTCTCATCCTTGTCTGAATTTAATGCCATTTTCTACTTTTCTGTTTAAATGCTGAATGAATTTAAATCGTATTTAAATACCACCAGCTTTTGTAGGATAACTGGCATTCCTAATATTATTATCTTTAAACAACAACAACCCCCTCACAGACAGATCCATGGCAAATGCATTTCCATCCTGGCCTGCCTGAGCCTAGGTGACACACCAAGAAAAGGTTATCGTGGCTCTTGCAGTGTCTCCCTTCCAAGCCGTGCCTGTTTTAAGGTCAAACTCCTGAGCTGCTGTTGGTTTCAGCTGGAAGCTGAGTTTGTTTACAGGCAGATTTATGGTTTTTGACTCTCACGTAAGCCTGTTTTACACCAGCTCCTGTCAGGATGCAGTCTCAATGTGCTGCACAGCAAGAAAATGCAGCTGCTGTCAGAAACCTCAGTCTGCTGCTCGCTGGCACTGTGCTGATCCCCGGTGTCTTCTTGCATTTTGAGTGCTGCTCTCACAGCAAAGTCTCCCATGGGATAACAGTAAAGCCCTCACAGGACACTGCTTTCCTGCTACAGTCATTCTGTTGGAACTCTTGAGAAGCCACAGCTAATAAGTCTTTGAAAATAAAATGCACCTTGAGCAGTTGAGGTCTGTGCCTCTCAAGGGTGGCCAGTTGGGAAGGTAAGCCTCTGGTATTTCCCCATAAAAATGGGTATTTCAGAATCACTCTGTGACTGTCCCCATCCGTGTTGCTGTAAATGATCCTTCCCCCTACGAGTGCTCTCTGTATATGAAATACTCCTCACACACAGCCCTGCCACCGTGGCAAGCTCATGGGATCCCTTCTGATTTAGCACTGCCCACATTTTCCTTGGTCTAGCAGCGTAAATGGGGATATTTAGTAACGTAAGTTATGATAATGAGCCCTGCCTAAATCACTGCTGTCAGAAGAAGAATGGGGGAGTCTCTGCTAACCATTAAAAATGAATGAGGAGGGAAATAAATAAGCAAAAGCAGCTCATTTGAGCTATAAAAGACTTGAGAACACAAGCTGTGTACCGAGGTACAAAGGGATGAGGCCATTATTAGCCCTGTAAGTCACTGATCAATGAATCGGGGGTGCCCTGGATCCCTGGCAGTGCCCAAGGCCAGGCTGGACAGGGCTGGAGCAGCCTGGGACAGTGGGAGGTGTCCCTGCCATGGCAGGGGTGGCACTGGACACCAGCACTGTCCGCTTCTTCGGGGTTCCTGGGTCAGGGTGACCCCCAGAGATCCCAGAGAGTCTTTGCTTCCCTCAGCCCGAGCAGCCACAGCAGGAGCCTGGAATGCTCCGATTGCCGTTTCAAGGCTCTTTATTTCTGCATTCTTTCTCTGACCTGCCCAGCTCTGCCTAGCAAGGAGGCCATGGCCATCTGCCCTGAGCAGCTCCCACCTTATAGACTCAAACCTACGTGTTATATGTTTGTAATTTATTATCAATTCCCATCACCCATGTTACACTGTGAATCCCTGCCTCGAACCAACAGAAAAGTGTCACCAGCACAGCAAGGCATGGAGGGCAAGGAGAAGGAGAAGAAGGTCAGGACATGCCCAAATCCCTCCATTTAGTACCCCCTTGAACCCTTTGTAAAAACCCCAAAATTCTACTTTTCCACCCTGTGTTAATTTAACTACCACACTACTCAAACCCTTGTGGTTTGTAATTCCTCACACAGAGTTGGCAGCTTTTTCCATGGGCTAAAATCAAAGCCAGAGGTGTTTGTGACTTGGTGCCAAGGTCTGTGAGCCCCTGCCAGGGTCTGGGGCAGCCAGGGGGATGTGCTGGGCTCCGACAGACACCGTTCTGCTGAGGTTTTCCTGCTGCAGCAGGGTACAAAACCACCCTGCACCCGCAGCTTCGGTGCCTTTTCCACCCAAACACCTCCCTTGGCTCCTGAGGGTCTTGTTTGCTGCCAGGCTCTCCTCAGTGACACGAGGCAAGCCCACCTAGCACTGCTAGAAATAGATATTAGCAGAGACCTGTGCACATGAAAAATGGTTTTTACTGCACTAATCCACCTGAAGCATCTTGTAGAGCATATTGATACCAATTTATTTCTGAGAAATATTTTGGTTTGCTCGGCAGCTTTGTGGCAAACATGAATATATTATCCTCAGCCAAATATACTTGAGTGAAACATGCAATGGGACATTTTGAAAGGACTCACAATTCTGGGCAAACATCCAATTGGAGCCGCAATGGTAATAGCTCCTTTGTGCTCTGACACAACTCCCTGTGCGTTGGTGTTACCGACTGAAAAATCCCCTCATTAGCAGCCTCTCCTCAGGAATCACCTTTTGCTTTTTAAAATCAAGATTTGGCAGACAAAACTTCAGTGGGTTTTTCCTTTCCATGCTTCTTTTGCCCGTTTCCACCAGTGAGAACAGTCAGTTTCTCCGTGCAGTGGATTTGCACAGATTTTACATTTTCTGGAGCTGTAGCGAGAGAAAAGCAGTTTCTGCCCAGCCCTTTGTGAGCATGTTTTTAAATCTGTGTACACTCTGTCCTGCCCTGTGATTTATTTCTTAAATAAAGAAATATTTCTTATTTCTTTATTACAAATAAATATTATTATTTCTTATATTCTTATTTATTTATTTATTTATTTATTTATTATTATTATTTATTTCTTAAATAAATTTCTTAACTTAAAAGGCAATCAGTCCAAGGGCTGCCTTTTAAGAGCTTTTCCCCTCTGACCCCTGAGCCCACCTGATGTGTCCCTGAGTGTCCCCTCTGCCGTGGCACTGTCCCCACAGCCCAGCTGCCTGCAGGATGAGTGCTGCATTTCAGCAGGGCTTGCAAGACACCTACATCTGCTTTCATTTTTGGGTCACGAAATTCAGTTTCATTTCAATTTCAAATGATTAAAATTATGTAAAAATACCACAACATCAAGGAAAAAGTTATTTTAAAATGAAAAAAATCAAAACATTTCATTTTGGAAATGTCAAAACAACTTGTTTCCTTGACACAACAAGAACCTGGTAGCATCCTTTTCTTTTTTTCTTCTGTCAGAGATGAAATTCTGAGGAAATTAGCATCATTTCATGAAGCAGCTTTACAGGACTACAAATTCTGACTGAATAAACCCTGCCAAACCCTGCCCCTTAATCAACAGGGGCCACAAATCAAAACAAAATCAGCACGCTGAAACTCTGCTCAATTAAAACGCAACCTCCTGGAATCAGTGGTACCTTTGGCACAGTGAATGTGCTGTTCCCATGTGCAGGAAGGGACAGAGAGGTGCAGAACCACTTTGCACAAGCCTGGCATTAATTCCCAGCTCCCTCACACCCTTCCCAGCTGGCTGGGTGTAATTGATTGGGATCAATACTCTGAAGGGCACGGAGGTGTTAAACTGCCACTGAACTCCAGGGGAGTTTGTGTTAAACCTCTCTGGGAACCTGGCCTTTCATCTCCCTTTGATGCACCTGGAGAACAAGGCTCCTCTCCCCTTGTAGGCAGGATTCTGCAGAGCCTGGTCTGTGAGGAACAGGAGCCCAGGTGCTGGAGGTGCACAGCAGCATCTTTCTTTCTGCTGCTCGAACTCCTGGGCAGCTTTTTGGGCCAGCCCTTCCCCTGCCGGGGCAGGGCAGCTCTGGGGCCTCAGCTCTGTGCAGGGCACACACTGAGAGCCCCAAGGGGCTCCTCCACTGCTGCTGCTCCCCCTGCCCTGCTGCCCCAGCCACCCCCCTGCCCTGCTGCTGGCTGGGCTGCAGCTCTGCCTTCCAGCTGGACAAGGAGGAAGCTGGACATTCATCCTGCCCGCTGCAGCTCGGGGTGCTCGGGGAGCACAGGAGGCAGAGAGCTCCGTGCCTGCTCCTGGAACCAGGGACAGGGATGGCAGCAGGGCCTGAGCCAGCCTGAACAGCTGACACGGCTCAAATGCCCCTGGCACAGCTCAAATGCACTGACACAGCTCAAATGCTGCTCTCCAGGGGCTGGCTGGGACAATGAGCCCACCAATCTACACCACCAGTGTAGACTGAAGCTCCTCTGCACATCCCCATGGACTGCAGCTCCTCCACGTACCCTGTGTTCATCCCCAGTGATATTTATTTTCTCTCTGTTAGAAAAAAAGAAGATCCTCCTTTAAAGGGTTTTCATAACTTTATGGAAAATTGCTTCAAACCAAATAAAAGATAAGAAGTCTTTTGCATCAACTGATGAAAAAAGAAATTACCACCCTTATTGTAGTTTTATGCATGACTGCTATTAAACTTTGGTCCAACAAACCAACAGCTGTTGGTTTTCTTTGTAAAGAAAAAGAAATAGAGAAGCTGGCTTAAAATACTTTTTCTTTAAGGCTGTAAGAGAAATGTAAATTCTTCCAGACCATTCTGGACTTCTAAATTAGTTAGAAAAAAGCACTGGGCTGATATATTCTCTGCCTCCTCGGATTCACTCATCTTTCATCTCCATCACTGCATTGCAGACTAGAAGCGTCGCTATTTTTTTGACAACATTCTCATTTTTCCAGCTTCCAAGCAATCTCTAGACAGGGACTGTCAGTTCTAATTATGCAGCTCGTGCTGCAGCAACAGGCGGTTACCCAGGGCCGGGGAAGAACATTTCCCTTTGCAGGGGGATGTGGAGCTGTGCCCGCTCAGTGCAGCTGCACATCTCCCTGCAGACACCACGGCAGGGCAGCACGACCAGCCTGGCACCTCTGTGCCACCCTGCAGACACCGTGGCAGGGCACAGCCAGCCTGGCACCTCTGTGCCACAGGCCACGCAGGGCACAGCCAGCCTGCACCGCACGCTCAAGGATGCAGTCCTTAGGAGAGCCGAGTTCCACCCACCAGGGTGACGTCCCTTTGCCTTGGGACAGCCACAGAAACAGGAACAGCCCTGGGTTTTACCTCCTGTCCGCACAGAAATGGGTCACTCATCACCTTTAATTAGGGACAGCGCTGGTGTGACCCGAGCCAGGCACCAGACCAGACCTCCACAGATGTAAAGGAGATGAGAGCTGCACAGAAGTGACTGCAAAGCCCCTGCAGTGAGAGGAGAACGCCAGGATGGAAGGAGAGCAGGAGGTTGAACTCCTCAGAACACTCACAGTGTCCCGCAGCCCAGACCAGCCCGAGCTGAGCCTTCCTCGGCTGGTGGGGAGCAGAACAATGCCCAAACGCTGCAGAAATCACTTGTGTACCTCAGACACCGCCCAGCAAGGGCACTGCTTTCAGCCCCTGCACACAGCCAGAAGATGAAATATGCTTAGCAATGGCAGACTTTAGAGCTACAAAGAGATTTCCATCTTGGTCACAGCAGGACTTCAAAGAGTTTTAAGGATCCAGTAGTCTTTCCTGCCACAGAGCTTGCCCAGGAAAAGTCTAATTCTACTCCTCTGGCAAGTGTCCAGATGTTCAGATATCCAACATCACGACTTAGAGAAAAAAAGGAAAAATCTGTTGCAATATACATATACTCATGCACACACAGCCAGCTCTGGAAAGTTGGCCAACACTTTGAAGTGACAGGGGAAAAATAATGCAACAGCAAAGCATGAAAAATTTCTGAAAGAGTCCCACGCCTTTTTAAGCCAAGAATCACTTGCAGAGAAGCATAAATAAGCAGGGCTGTGCTCCAGCAGCAGCCACAACACACAAGTGCCAGATGAAAGCTGCCACCACCGACACGGACGGGCTGGAGAGGCAGAGAATGTCCTCCGAGCCTCCCTGGCTGTGACAGTGACGCAGAGTTTGCCCTGCAGTGGGACACAGAGCCCTTCCCACCGCAGCTGCGGGTGGGGACAGCAGCAGAGTGAAAAATGTGTGTTTTATGATTGACTTTTTGCAGATGTTACAATGGATATTATAGGTGTAATGTTAGAAAGTTGTGCTGTATTAATTATCTTAAGTAGTGTGTTAAATACAGTTTTAGGTTCCAACATAATGTTAAAATAGAGACTATGTATGTGGGGGGGAGTTTTTTTTTAGAAATGAGATACTCGCTTCGAGGAACACCTGAATCTTCCAAAGGAGAGGAATTTATGGCTCCTTATCAGAAGAAACTAATTTCTTCAGGCCTTGCTCAGACTCGAAGATGCCAGGGGATTAAAGGAAACAGTTGACATACAACAGGCAGAGTTTCTTGTTTTAAATAGAATGTATGCATAACCATGAAGGATGTATGAATATGCAACAAGTATATTGGTTTAAGGGTGATTCCTTTGTTAACAAGGGATGTTTTTCATGACTTAGTGTCCGAGAGCATCCGGACGTCCGTAATTCTTTGCTTTTTATTGTCTTGTAATTGTCCTAACTCTAAACTTTATTACTCTGATTGTATTATTATTTTTATAACCATTTTGTTATTATTAAACGTTTAAAATTCAAACAAACCAAGTGATTGGCATTTTTCAGAGCAGGGAGGGGGTTCCTGTCCTCTGCAGACCACCACCACCTGCCCTGCCTCGGGAGGTCTGTGGGGCTCCAAGGGCGCAGGGCTGGCTGCGGGCACTGCGCTGTGCCTCCGTGGCACCACTGCAGCCTGGGCAGCAGCTCTGCTCCCACCTCACCCCAGCACACCCCCTGCACCCCCTGCACCCCTGAGCCAGCCCTCGGCAGGGCTGAGCCCAGCCAGGCTGCTCCAGCCTCTCCCTGGGGACACAAACTATCCAAGCCCACTTGCTCCCCGCTGTGAACAGGGGTCATTATTTTGACAAATTAGTTAAATCTCTCTCAGTCAGCAACGAGAACCCTGAATTATTCAACATGCATCCGTCTTTCTCCCTCACAAAAATGGCCTGTGAAGCAATAAGTGTATTTCACTTGAACCACTTGTGAAAGATGTAAGACAGTTTGGGTTCACTCCAATGCCCCTTGAAGTCAATGCGAGCCTTTCATTTAATTTTCATTTAATTAATTTCATTAAATTTGCAGATGATGCCAAGCTGGGAGGGGTTAGAAGTTCTCTGGAGAACAAGCTTAGAATTCAAAATGATCTTCATAGTGTAGAAAACGATCTGAAATAAATAGGTGAGATTGAAGAAAGGTAAGAGCAAAGTACAAAGCTGGATAGAAACAATTAAGTGCAGGATGGGGAAGACTGGCCTGGTGACATCAGTGCAGAAAAGGATTTGAACTGGACAGGATCTGATCAGAAACTCTCCAGCTCTAGGGACCACTGAGGACTGGAGATGATAATTAACCACTGCAGTAACATGCAGACAAGTGACTTCCGAGAATGTTTTCTACAGCTGGCAGTGCTGCTCCCTCCATCTCAGTCAGAAAATTCCAGTGATTTTTACGCCTTATACTGAGATAAGGGATGCACAACTTTTCCTGTCTGTAGTCCATGCATGCCATGGACAAGAAATGCAGGATTTCTGGGTAAAAAAGGACGCAAGTGTTTCATCTTTGTTCCTCAGATTCAATATTGATCACAAAAGCGAAAGAAGGATCTGTTGTACTGGGAAATGTGTTTTGCACAGTAGCAGAGGCAGAAGAGCACAGCCCTGGACATGCTCCCCTCTCACCCTGCAGGGGACAGAGCAGGCTCTGCTCAGCCCCCTTCCTGACCACAGCAGTGCACTAAAGTTTCCCAGTTTGTGTTGCTGGTGTGCAGTTAAGTAAGTTTGCGGTGCACAAAGTAAATAGTAACTTCAAACTTCCTTTTTCCCTTCTTAGATGTGAGAAAATGCTAAAGACACCATTGCCACCTGTACTTATAGCATTAGCTGTGAAGCATTCTGATGTGCAAGACGAACCACTGCCTGAAAATTGATCACACTGCATTAAATCAGGAAGATTCAAGGGAAAAAAGGAATTTAAAAGATGGAAGAAAAGGCTTCCTGTTTTCCTCAGACAGCTAAACAAAAGCCTGGGTTAGGACAGTGAAATCACTATGGATCAATACTCTTTCATTTCACAGTCAAGTAAAATAATAACCACAATGGTGCTGCTGATGAACATTTTATATTTGAACTACTCCCATTATCTAACAGCATTTCAGCATTTTGCAAAAAAACCTCCTGACAACACTTTGTAAAGCACATCAGAGCGAGGGCTCAGGGCTCGTGACATAAATGTGTGTCCCTGTGTGCCTTTTTCATATGAACACCTCTTTGTCTAGTACAGATAGCATTATCCTGTGGTGGGAATGAAGGAGTTGAGTGTTTACAAAGCTTTCCCGTGGCCACAGAGTGCTGGGAATGCTATCTGCAAGTGCTATCTGGGATGAGAAATGAAGTCTCATTGCTGTGACGTTGGAGAATAATCAACCAAGCAATGAAAATAGTACATTTAGCATAAATAGGAAAGCCAGGCCAGAAACATTTCCTCTCACACAGTCCAGAAAAGCTTACTAAACAAGCCCACACTTGTGGAATGGGTAGAAGTCCAGGTGAGGACTGAAGAGATGCAGTTTCCATTTCATCTGACCTCATAAAAGGTGTTTTTTGCGCTGTTTGTTCATGAATGCTTTACCCACCCTGCTCGTGTCGCGGGGTGGGCTCTGACGGGCGCTGCAGCTCCCGGGCACGGGGCTCAGGATGATGCAGGAGCTTTGCCAGCAAAAAGGGGCTCCAAGGGGCAGTGCCAGCCTGGCCAGAGCAAAGCCCAGCCAGACTCAGCACCGGGCTCGGGGCTTGCCTCTGACAGCCCCAGAGCAAGGAGAGCCCTCAGAACCTGCTCTGAAAAATGCATGTTTTATGAGTGGCTTTGGGCAAATGTTACAATGGATATTATAGGTGTAATGTTAGAAAGTTATGCTGTATTAATTCTCTTACGTAGTGTGTTAAATGTAGTTTTAGATTACAACATAATGTTGAAATAGAGAGTATGTATGTGGGGGGAGTTTTTTTTAGGAATGAGATACTAGCTTTGAGGAACACCTGAATCTTCCAAAGGAGAGGAATTTATGGTTTTCTTATCAGAAGAAACTAATTTCTTCAGGCCTTGTTCAGACTCAAAGACACCAGGGGACTGACATACAACAGACATACAACAGACAGAGTTTCTTGTTTAGAATAGAATGTATGCATAACCATGAAGGATGTATGAATATACAACAAGTGTATTGGTTTAAGAGTGATTCCTTTGTTCACAAGGGATGCTTTTGTGACTTAGTGTCCAAGAGCATCCAGACATCCGTAATTCTTTGCTTTTTATTGTCTTGTAATTGTCCTAACTCTAAACTTTATTACTCTAATTGTATTATTGTTGTTATAACTATTTTATTATTATTATTAACCCTTTAAAATTTTAAAAACCAAGTGATTGGCATTTTTCACAATGCCCAAGGTCTCTGCAGAGCAGAACAACATCAGCTTTCTGCCCATAACCAAGTACCAAAGCCCAGCTGTGCCCCAGCTCCCAGAGCCAGGGGGAGCAGAGGCTCTTGCTGCCAACCTGAGCTCCTCCAGGCCTCCTTCAGCTTTCAGAGGAATGGCAGAAACAAGAGGAACACATTCAATAAAACGTTTCAGGAGCTGCTTTCAGCGAGGATAGGGAATCGAAGGTGGAGGATAATTTGAAAGCATTTTGTAAGATTTTAGCTGCTTGTTCCCATTGACTCTGATGGGAGTCGTGCTGCTTTGATCTTTCAAATGCTTTCACACTCCTTCCATCCTGACAAGCACTCATACCACGGAGCTATTTACTGGGAAATTGAGGTGAGTCCTGCAGCTTGATACCTGAACTATCTTCAAACAACCAGAGGAAAGAATAGGCAGACTGTAAAAGGGAGAGCCCAGAACACCCTGCGGTACGGACACATCCTGCCCGTCCTGTGGGCAGGAGTGCTGATGTTCACTGCCAAGTCTCGTGGCTGGCCAGTCCCCCGGGGTGCAGGAGGCAGCTGCCGCAGGAAGGTGCTCTGGACTCGCTAAGATGATTCAGATTATTTTTTTTTCAGGAGCAGAGGTGATCCCCAGCATGGAAAGAAGAGAAAAGCTGATTGCAGGACATGCAGAGTTCCTCCTGGACTCTCCAGCCTCTGTCTATGGATGTGCATAACCCAGTGGACTGAGGTGAGCAGGAACAGGGTCAGTGATCCTTTTCTTGCATCTGTCTGGAAAGCAGGATTCCCTTCCAAGGAGGGAGAAGAAAATGAAGGTGTGATGTTTGCAAGAGAACCATGACTGCTGCAAATCTCAGAGTGGAGTTACTCGTACCTTCAGGGCTGCTGGGAACGAAGCTGCAATTCCAAGTTGTTGGTTTCCAAATGCAGAAAGAGCTGTTCTGTCACCCCCAGATATTGAGAGGAGGCTTCAGCACAATGTCACCTGGATCTTTGAGCCTTCTTCCCTCAGACACGTGCAGCCAGGGGGGATTTCCATTCCTTTGGGGTGGGTGGGTGGGTTTGAGCCTTTCACAGGCTGGAGCACGTCTCTGACCATGAGCAGGCACTCAGAGGGAGGCACCACTCCAGGAATCTGAGGCTGCCCTGCCTCCTGCTAGGGACACAACCACCAGAGAATGGCCTGAGCATCCATTCCTCCAGGAGAAATGAATGAATTAAGTGTGGGATCCTCCAGTTCCCCACTGCTGGCTGCCATGGCATGTCACTGCAGAGGCTCCCTGGATAACAGCAATTCCTATTCCCAGAACTCCTTGTAAAACTTCTGACTAAAGTAATGAGAAAAGGCAATTTTCCTAACACAGCAACAGTGTCCTGCAGAAGCAAGCTCCCTGGCAATACAGTATTCCTCACACAATTCTCAAGTTCACCTACCTTAAGCAAATCTGGCTGTTTCAGCTAAAAGTTGTGCAGCCTCAGGCATTCACATGAGCAGATGATCTTTTTAACACCTCAAGTTCCTGAGCTTCATATCATTCACTAAATGAATCTCCCTTTCATGATTTGTATTTATACCAATGCCCAATTCTATTACAACCCTCTCTTATGCTTTCTCAATTTCCTCTATTATTCTTTTTTAGGTCTATAATACAATTTCAGTGGCTTACTCAGAGGCTGTCACTTCATATTTACGACCTGAAACTTGAATGTGCATTATTACTTTATTTTTATGAAAATCCATGATAACTAACGCAGTGATTCAATTTCTACCCAGAGGTTTTATGTTTGGTTTCCTATCTGGCCTCTAGCCTTCATTCCTCCAAACAAACTTTTACATCTCTATTTACCTATTGGGATCATTAAAGTTCTTTTCATCTCCCTGTCTCAATGGCTTCAGAAGCTATAATGGATTTAGGCAGGAGTTTAATTAGGAACTGCTCTTTTCTGTATTTCAGGCTACATTTCACGTGAAAGGGTAAAACGCCTCCAACAAATGAAAGGCTCAATGAAAGCCCCCAGGAGCCCCGGGCTAGGAAAGTTTTAGTGGAGCAGAGGATTACCAAGTGGAGATCCTGGTGCTGGGTCTGTTCCAGGGGATGCTGGCGTTCATTTTAGATCTGTGCAGGAAAATCCCCTCAGCAGTGGGCTCTGTTTGGATGATACCCACGCAGACACGACCAGCTTGTTTTCAGCAGGGTTCCTCCTTGCTTTCACTCTCCGGGGAGCACGGATCCATGGAAGATGTGGCAGTTCCATCCCAGAGACGCTGTGCTCAGCCGTGTCCCCCTCTCCTGTGGAAGGAGCCCAGGAGGCTGCTCCAGGGGCAGCTCTGGCTGCAGGGAGGGCCAGGCTGGGCTCGGGAGAACAGACCAGCCTGCCTGAGTGCTGGCCCCAGTGTGGGGCTGTGATCTAAACCCCAGAACTCAGGGCAGCTGGGACCTGCCAGCACGCTCTGCCAGGCTGGCACTGGCTCCAGAACTCACTGCTCCACCAGCACTGCTCCCGTTCTTCCTCACCGCTGCTGCGTTGCTCAGAGAAGGAAATCCTCTCCCAGATAATGAAATTCTGGGGCCATCCCATTCCTTCTTCTTCCCCAGAAATGTCTTTGTGCAGTTTTCCTGTGCTGAGCGTGCTTTGTGATATTCAGTGTCTCATTTTACCCGCTCGGTTCTATCCACTCAACCAAACAACCAAGCAGGCTGTGAAGGAAACCTTGTCAGTAATTAGCCTCGCTGGATATCAGATGATAGCTGTCAGCTCGGGCACTGCAGAGCCCAGGGTGAGGTTATTCACACCTCCACAAGCTGCAGAGAAATGAGTCTCAAGGAATGCTGCCCAGCTGAGGCTGCTCAGGAACAGGAGCTCCAGATGAGCTTAGACACACGCATTGTTTAACTGGGAACGAGGGGCACAATTTGGAAAACTACTTGTCAAGGTGTCTTCAGAAATTAGCAGAGTAGAGACACTGCACTGCCAGGGGGCTGCTGCTCCTCCGTTTGCAGCCCCCCTGAAATCCTCACCATGGGATGCTGAGCCCCAGGGAAACTCTGCAGTGCAAGATTTGCTACAAGCTCCAAGCTCAGCATCACCACAAGTGTGAAGAACGTCCAAGGAAACGCGGGCAGGCTCAGGCTGTGGCACTGGAACAAGTGCAATTGGCTCAGGCTGTGGCACTGGAACAAGTGCAATTGGCTCTGGCTGCTTTCGCTTCCAGCAGTGCCAGACAGAGCCAGAGCAGCCCGTGAGAGCCAGAGCCCTGCTCAGACACATCTGCTCACACACACACACACACACACACACACAGCTCACACACAGCTCACACAGCTCACACACACACAGCTCACACACATCTGCTCACACACACACACACACCCACACAGCTCACACACAGCTCACACACAGCTCAGACACATCTGCTCACACAAACACCTTCCCAGCCAGGAACCCTCCCTCCCCTCTGCATCCCCCCCAGTGCACAGCAATCCCACCAACCACCCGGGCTAAATCTGCATTTTCAGTGGCAGGAACGAGGTGCAATCATTAGCAGAGGCTGGTGTTTGTGTGCATGTGAGAGCAGCCTTTACTGACAGCCAAGTGCAGTTAATGTAATGCTCACAGACAATGCAGAAAATGCACTTTAGCACCATGTACTGTGCCTTTAGAACCTCCTCACCAGGGCAAAGGAAACTTCCCTTCATTACTGAAGTTTCACTTCTCCCTCTCTGCCTCTCAGTGCAATGAAATGGAGCATGCAATGCAATGTCATATTCATAGATTTCATTCTGCTATCAGCTCCAGGCCCGCACAAAGGCTCAAACACTACAACGGCTTTTCACACGCTCTCAAATGCTCAAAGAAATTGCTGAGAGCTCTCAAATCCCCAAGTCTAAAGAAGATGCCCTAAATTTGCTCCAACAAAACCCCTTTACAGCTGCAAAATAATTACCTGCTTGCAAATAATCACATTATTTTAATAGTTATTATAAGGAACAGATTATTTAAGTTGGGAGAAAGTATCAGCTTTGTGTAATACCCACCTGCTCTAAATACACAGTTACACTTTTAGTTAAAATTGAAGAGCCATTAAAGCCACTTTTTGTAGGCACTTAGGTTTCTAATTTGCAGTTAAATTAATTGGATTTGAATGCCTAAGTTGATTCAGAAATCAGGTTTATCATCCAGTAACCAGTTCAACAGGATGACGCTGCAAACCAAGGCTGAAGCAGGAGAGTTGTTCAGCAGTTCTGGGGGCAGATGATGGGGGAATCCAACAGCACAGGGTCAGGACACCTCAGCTCTGCCCAGGAACCCTGCAAGCGCCCACAGCTGATGGTCAGGACACCTCAGCTCTGCCCAGGAACCCTGCAAGTGTCCACAGCTGATGGTCAGGACACCTCAGCTCTGCCCAGGAACCCTGCAAGTGCCCACAGCTGATGGCCAGGACACCTCAGCTCTGCCCAGCACTCCTCTGTAATTTCTATTGTTAGAATTTTCTCTATTTCTCTATACTCCAGGACACGAGCCTCAGCCTCAGCAAACACTGACAGTCCCACTGGGGTTTTCAGCATGGATGATTACAAAAAGGCAAATAACACCACAGAAACCTCATTACTTCCCAAGATGCACATCAGAATGATGAATTGGCAGAATATGAAAGAGATGAATCAGTCACTTCAGCAGCTTTAGGTGAGTTTCAGACAATTCCTGGGAGGTGTGAGTCTGTTGTATTGGTTCCACATTCAGAATTCATCTTTGCCAGGTCTGTTTCTCATACCAGAGAGAGATTAAAATTGTGCCTTCTGCCTTTCTAAGCAACACCAGCAGCACATGAACTGAACTCTACAGTTATTATTACAACTCTTAGTTTTGGCAGTGCATTTTTCTGAGTTTCTCTTGCATTCCTAGAGCAGAGCAGAAAAACCACTTTCATTTTTAAAGTTGCTCCATCCTAAGGTGAAAAGGTCAGATGGATTCCTATGTCAGGAATACTGAAATGGAGTTGAAATGACAGGACATGCTTTCATCATTTTCTATCAAAATGAAATGTTTAGACATTGCAGAAAATAAAAACATACATTTGCTGATTTAAATCAAGGTTGTTTCCAAGATGGATCAAAAATTTTTGGGGAGGGAATAAGGCTGCTCAGCTGGTGGGAGAAATGCCTTTCTCTTATGGAAAAGCATGGCACAAACCTGATCTCTCAAAGCACAGATTCATCAGCTGTGTTGTATATCACAGATATAAAACATTGCACATTCTGGTTAGCCAGTCTGAGCCATCAGGGCTCTCAGAGAAGGTTTTCCTGCCTGTCCCGGCAGGGTGGTCCCTCTGTGCTGTGGTGGCTGTGCCTGGCCCTGACCCGCTCAGCTCCGCAGCCACACGCCGGGAGCACATCTCTGACCCTGGGCTGGCTGTGAGCACATCTCTGACCCTGGGCTGGCTGTGAGCACATCTCTGACCCTGGGCTGGCTCGGGGCTGATGGAGCCCCGGGACCTCCCTGCCAGCCCTGCCTGGGGCTCTGTGCCCCTCCAGCTCACACCTGAGTGAGCACAGCACCGGGATGTGCTGCAGGAGGAACCCAGGGAATGTCCCCAGCACAGCCCTGAGACCCGCAGCTGCAGCTGCCAGGCCTGGCTGGAGCAGACATCGTCCTGACTCCCTTCTCTCCTCCCTCTGATGGCTTACTCTGTCCCTCCAGCGACTTTAGGAGAACTCAGCTTCTCCCTGAAGTGCACCAGTGTAAGGAAGAAAAGGAACAGCTGCTAAAAGTTTCATGTTTAAAACACTGTCTGCTTCGGGCTACTTTAAATGCTCTGACACTTCAGCTTCCCTAAGCCTGTCACATGATTAAAAAGATGTTATTTTACCACTGATAAAACCACACTAAGTGTTAGTGAAAGATTTATTAGCCTGCAGTAATATTTTACAAATTGCCAAGTGTGATGCTCTCCCATCCAACCCACTCCAAAGTGTCAGAGCAGAGCAGCTGCCAACCCTTCCCTGGAGCAGGAGTGAGTGCCCACGCTGGGTCACAGCCCTGCCCGGCACGCCAGGGACACCAGACCCTGCAGAGGACCAGCACAGCGCCAGGCAGCCCCCACAGCCTCAGCCCCAGCAGGGAGGAAACATGGCTGGAGTACAGGAAAAGGGTTTTTACAGAAAGGTGATAAAGTCCTGGAAGGGCTGCCCGGGCAGGTGGGGGAGTCACCATCCCTGGATGGGTTTAAACAAAGCCTGGATGTGGCACTGGGTGCCAGGTTCAGTTGAGGTGTTGGGGCTGGGTTGGACTCGATCTTGAAGGTCTCTTCCAACCCACTGATTCTGGGATGGTGTGTGATTCTGGGATTCTGGGATTCTGGGATTTTGTGATTCTCTGATTCTGGGATTCTGTGATTGTGTGATTCTGGGATTCTGTGTGATTCTGTGATTCTGTGTGATTCTGGGATTCTGTTATTGTGTGATTCTGGAGTTCTGTGATTGTGTGATTCTGTGTGATTCTGGAGTTCTGGGATTCTGGAGGTCTGGGATTCTGGATTCTGTGAATGGGAATTCCCAGGGAAGGCCAGGCTGGACGCCCTGCAGGGCTCTGGGGCAGTGCCCAGGCTGTGCCAAGGGTGCCAGCAGCAACAACAAGCCCCTTGCACTCCCCGAGCCCAGCACCTCTTGCCATCCATGCAGGCGAGCCCCCAGCCGCCCTGGCAGGGTGACTGAAATGCAGATTTTCAATTAACTCATCAAACTGAAAACCCAGACCACTGGAAAGTGTTGCTTTGGAAACTTCCAGGCTTTGTTGAGCCTAGAAAAAAAATGGCCATTTGGAAACAGAAATGTCTTTTCAAAATGAAAGATTAAAAGAAGATTATTTTTCTTCTCTCCTTATTCTTGATTAAAATCATCTTGAGAGTTTATTCCTTACTAATAACTCAGCAAAAATAAAGTCTGCTCAAAAACCTCTCTCTCTTTTTTTAGTTTTTCCCCCATCAATTCAGTAGTAGTTTTACTCTCTACAAATGGTCAGCACTTGACAGCACTTTGAAATTTACACCTTAACTTTTCTGTGTCTCACAGTCCTCATTACTGAAACACAGTCTGTAACACACCTGCATTTTCTGGTGTGGTTATTCTGTCATGCTGGACCAAATAACTTCTGAGAATCATTTGTCAAAACAAATACTGTTTCAATGGACAAAATTCTGCTCTGACATATTCAACCATGTTCAGGTGGGTGCACGTTGGCACAAAAAGAGTCAGTGCAGAGTTTGGACCAGCTCTTTAAAGTTCTTTGAAGTCTCAGATGAAAGAAGTGAGTAATAAATGTGGACCCTGAAACGAAAAGAAGAATGAGGTACCCTCATTCTGCAATGAAAATGAGCTTAACCTCATCATTAATCAACAGCAAAAAAACAGGAATAAAAGCTAAGCCACGAAGACATAATCAATCTGTTAGATGCTACTTGACAGATGCACTGAAAAACAGCACCAGTAAAGACCCAAAGAAAGGTAATCTTAATCTTTCTATTTCAGTGGGCATCTTAAGCAGGTTTTTCTTCCATTTTCTATTCCCCACTCCAACGCCCAGAGAACAGGAACTCTAATTACTGCTGCATGCTGAAGGCTGCCCAGTAATTATATCTCTTTATCTTCATTAGATGCCTGTGAACAAGGCTTGCTCCGAACCAGAGCAGGTAAACTGGAAACTCGAGACACATTTTCAATTAAGAGCTCACTTTAAACTGGCAGCTGACTCTGGCTGTGCAGAAACCTCTGCTGCTGCAGGATGTGCTGATCCCTGCTGGGAACCCTGTCAGGGCTGTCACCAACCCCTGGTCATGGTGTGGGTGTGGATGCACCACACACACCAGCACGTTCATGTCCTCTCAGGCAACGACCACAACATCTGCAAGCAAAACTGGCTTTTTACACATCTTCCAAATGATGGATTTGCTTTTAAAGTCTCTTTTTTTTTCAATTCACCAAAAAAATGAAATAGAAGATGGACGAGTTAGTAAGAACATAGTCCATTGACTCCCACAACATAAGGACAAATAATTTCCTTCTGTTGTTAAATCTAAATGAAGTCCAACAATTGGCTATATTGGCAGATTTACCAGATCCAAAAGGGCTTCACAGAAGAGAAAAATATCCCCAAACCCCAAATGTTCCTAATAATACAGCCAGAAAGTCATGTTTAATTAGAAAATACCAACATGGGGGCTATTCAGGTAAGTAGGAACACTGAGAAGATTCTAAAATGGGAGCACTAAAAATACTAAACTTTGAAATTGCTGGCGTTCATCTCATGTATAAGAAATGACCACGAAGAAATTACTTAAAACAAGTGCAATGAGCATAGAAATTGCAATTATTTCCTTTTCTGTCAGAACATAGCTCAGGAGGAACCATTTACAGCTCTGCCCAGCTCTGTTCTTCGCTTATTCTGCCCGAGTTGTCAGTGGCCCTGTGACAGGCAGCCACCAAACCTGTGGGTATGTCTCACATTCCCAATGGCAGTGACTCCCCATCTGTGCCCACAGAGGCAGAACATGCCCACAGCAGGGGTGGGTTTAGGGGCTCGGCAGGTTTTGGAGCTGCTGGAGCCCAGAGCAGAGGAGCCAGGGCAGAGCAGAACCCTCAGTGAGCCCCAGGCAATGCCAGGGCCCCAGGAAGGAGCAGCTCCCAGCACTGAATGGGTTAACAGCCATTCCCAGCAGCTGGGAGCGTGGCCTGGAGGGTTTGTGCTGGTTATGAAAAAAAATTTAAAATTCAATTTTAACTTTCATTCGTAGCTGCATCTCTTGTTTCCACTTCTGGAGTGACAGCCACAGAGGAGTTTGTGAAAAGATAAAAGCTGCTGCAGACAAGGCAACTTTTGTGTCACCCTGCTGGAATCCTCTGTGCCTTATCTGCCACCATCACCACTGCTCCTTCCTCTTCACCATTCATCACACAGATAGAAATCTGCAGGGCTGATCCTTACAGGATTTCAGTGGGAACATTGGGACCTGCTGAAAGCCCCCAAGAAGCAGGGATTACCTTGAGGCTCCGGTGTGAGCCTCCCATTTCAGGGCCAAAAAGGAACTTGCAGGCACTCCTGTGACTGTCCCTCCTGTGACTGTCCCTCCTGGGAGTGTCCCTCCTGTGACTGTCCCTCCTGTGACTGTCCCCCTGTCCCCTGGCCAGCCCAGCACACCCTGACTGGGCACAGAGCAGCAGCACGCTGCCAGCAGCACGCCCACAGCCCCTGGGACCAGAGGGGCTGGGGACAGGCAGCTCTGGAAATGCTTCCCAAGGGGAAGTGTCAGACAGCCCCACGGCTTTGACGAGCAGGAGGGAAAATTGTGGTTTTGTGTTTGGTTTGCTGCTTCGCTGGAGCGAGCTATACAGCAAAAACAGCAATAATAAATCTGGGTGTTCCAGCAGGAGAGCAGCCAGAAATGAAAGAACTTGTTCCATTAGAGACCAGCAGTGCTCTGCAGCCTGCTCCTACCTTAATGACGTCTTCATCTGATGATCTGCACTCCACAGAGTCCACCAGGTCTGTCACCGTCCCATCATCTTCCACAGAAACCACCTTGACAGGGACAGCCACTGTCTTGCCAGTGAGAACGGCTGTGTTCAGGATCTCTGCTTCCTAAAAGAAAACAAAGGCTGCTTAGCACACCTATTCTGCTAGGAATGCTTTACACAACCTGGATTCAGCTCTAATTCCTCATGGCTGGGGCAGGAACTGCTCCCAGTGCTGGGGATGCTCCTCACTGCCCACCCTGCCCTGCTCCTCACTGCCCTGCTCTGCTCCTCACTGCCCTGCCCTGCTCCTCACTGCCCTGCTCTGCTCCTCACTGCCCTGCTCTGCTCCTGGTCTGCCCTGCCCTGCTCTGCTCCTCACTGCCCTGCTCTGCTCCTCACTGCCTGCTCCCCACTGCCCTGGCAGCCCTGGGCTGGTGCTCTGCAGGCAGTTCTGCTCTCCAGGAGGCTCAGGGGATGCTCCTGCAGCACTGCTCTCACCTGGCCCCAAGCTCAGGGGACAGCAGCATTAGGGCAGCCCCGCTGCAGGGCACAGGAATGCTCCTGCAGCATCTCCCAGCCAGGGGGGCTGAACATCCCCCTGTGGCAATGCCTGCACACTCAGGAAACAAACCCACTACTGAGATTTACAGTTCAGAGCCTCAGCACGCCAGAGCCATAAATCCAAATAGTTACTAATTTGTAACTGCTGCTTTTTGCTGCTTGAGTGGAAAAGGAGCTCCTGAAGAAATATTGTGTTCTTTATCTATAACTAACATAGATTACAGGAGATAAGATGTCAGGGCTCCTCAGGATGGGAACAGTTATGCTTTTGCAAAGCTACAGCCAAACAGTCTCACTGGTAAAAGTTGATTCCCTCAGCAGCTATTAAAAAGGTGCTGAATTTTCTCTAATTATTAACACAGCATTTCTCTATAATTCACTTACACTGAGCCCCTCTAATAATAAAAGGAAATAATCAGAGAAAAACATGTCTCTGTGTGTAATAGAAATGGAAGACCAGGTAATCTTTATTCTGAAATTGCTACCACGGTAAATAAATAGTATAAATAGTATAAAGTATCTTAAAGAAGATGCTAGAGTGTTCTTTGCTTACTGAAGAGATTCATATTAAATAACTGAGCATATTAAGCCCTCCAGCAGAAACATATTCAGCAGATGTACACAGTAAGCATCAATTTAAGTTGAAATGCAGAGGTGAATACCTATTAGGTTTTTTCAATTTTAATAGGTAGCTTCCCTGAAATTTAATTTCCCTTCAAACATCTTTTGCCTTATCTTTCCTCGGGTGAAAAAAAGGACTTTACAATATCTTTATAAATCTTTCCAAATTTCTGTTTCTGTTGTCTGTGTACACACAGACAGCATTTCCCAATGTTTGTGTGTGGATATGTATGCATATAACTTTTGGAAGAGGTCAGTGCATGCCTAACTCAGGCGTGGCTTTGCTCCAGCTGCCCCTGAGCTCCCCTGGCAGTTTGGGGCACAAGGGGTCCCCTCTGAGCCTCAGCTCTCCATGGAGGCTGTCCCTGGCTCTCAGTTTGCCCTGAGCCTGGCTGGGGATGCTCATCAGCCCCTTGTGCTGCTTCCTGTCAAAGCACATCCACCACTGCATTTAACCCGCAGCCTTCACCACCAATAAAATGCATTGTTGCTTTTCTCTCGCAGTGAGGTGCATCCTTCCACCCACCACGCCCTTCAGGAGGGGCAGTGCTTGTCCTGCTCCAATCCACAGGGAAAAGAAGATTAAAAACTGCCCACGACTCTGTAACTCATGTTCTAGAAGCACAGCAGATCTCCACACTCATTCTTCATTAGAGCAGTGGAACATATCTTTGCAGGCTAAAAGTGGAATTTCAAAAGTCACGAGTGTTCCTCTCGGGTTCCAGGAGGTGTTTTGGCCCCCGGGCTGTGAGTGCAATCAGGAAAGAACAAAGTGACCCCGAAATCTCCTGAAGTGCAGAGAGTGCACAAACGAAACCAAACAGCTGCCTGAAAATCCCTCCCATTTCACACTCCTTAACCTCATCTATTTTCTGCTTTTTAATGTATTTTCTATTAGTCAGCATGTAGAGCATTAATCCAGGGTCCCACCTCGAATCTTTTCACTATTTAGTTAAAAAAAGACCGAGATTTGCCTCCTGTTCAAGTCGCAGCCATCTTGCTGATAGCAGAGGATCCATGCTTCAGTCATGCATAACTAATTTCAAATCTTATTTAGCATCAAGTCTCAGAATTAAGCAGCTAAGTGACAGCTGTTTAATTAACTCCTTAAGCTGATTAGAAAGCATTACAGAAATCCCCCCAAGGAAGAGTTTATAACTGTCAAGAGAGCCTAAGGCCATGTTAATGCTTCTGTTTAAATTTAGTAAGCTTCTAAACCAATAAAGTCTAAATGCTTGACATTCTCATGGATGTGGTCAAACTCAGCTTTTTTCCTCCTGTTACACTGCAAGGGTGGGGAAGAAAAGCAGCGACAGGGAAGGGTTTGAGCAGTTGGGAAGCAGCAGCTGAAGAAAAGCCAAGAGCTGCATCCCCAGGAGTGCTGGGGATCCCCAGCCCTGCCCTGCCCGGGATCAGGGCTGAGCTGGAGTGGAGCTGAGCTCGCACCCAGAATGCAGAGTGCAGGGAGAAAGGGTTCTTCATCGCCTCTTAAACCCTAAATCCGCCTTTAATGATCAGATTATGGCAGCTGAAGTACAAGTTTCAGAAGCAGCTGGTGGGGCTAGATACAAGGTGCTGCAGAGAAACCAAAATTGCTCCAAAGCAGATTTCCTCGCCTGCAGTCCATTATTGTCAGCTCTGAGCCTGCAAACAGCTTGAAATATATAAAATATAATCCTGATTTCCTTATTTCCCCTGTTGTTTCCAGATTCTTTTGGATACCATGGAAAAATATTGAAAAACCAGCTGCAATTCTTCAGTTTCCAAAGGAACAAAGGAGCAGTGGCCAGAAATAACCCAAACTAATTTGTGAGACCTTTAATATAAACAGAAGAGTTGAAAGCACAAGCTGAAATACTTCAAATACCAGAAATCATGGTGAAACCTGAATGAGAAAATGTGACAAGACTGACATGAACTCCAGGGTTAAATGTGTGGTTTAATGTGGGCACGTTTCATCGTGCAGAGTGGAATCTGGAGTCTCTGGGAATGGCAGAGAGGAGGGGGACAGCAGCAAATTAATCCCATTTCATTCAAGCACTTGCTATTTAATCAGTTTCCCTTTCTCCTCGGTGCAGGCAGGAGAGCTCCAGGGGCAGAACTGCTGACACAGGGGCAGAAAGGAGCGCCCAGAAACCCAAATGCACATTCCTCTGGACAGATCTACCTGCTGACTCCCACTCCTCACACAGCGCTGGAGAGAGGAAAATGCATTTTCTGAATGGTAAAATGTGACTGCAAACCATTGTTTGCAAAGGAGTGGGTGGCAGAATCAATACTAGGATATATTTTTCACCCTTTCTTCCTCAGCCTGTGATCCCTGGAATCATTTTGACTCTGTGTGATGGGGGTGACACCTCCAGCCTCATTCCTCCTCACTGGGGCAGAATCAAGGGAGGGAGCAGAAGTGGCAAGGATGAGCAGTGAAACAAAACCCCAAATACACACAAAGCCCAGCAACCACAATTTTCCAGTTAAAAATCAGAGAACAGCCAATGGCTGGATTGTGCCAGGGAAAAAACAACGTGGGATAATCAGAGACTGTCTGCCCCTCCTACTGTCACACACAAGGCATCCAGGAAAAATACCTCATTCTATTTAATCTCAGACTTAACTCTTGCAAAGCTATTTTATATTCTTATTTTCAGCTATTTTATATTCTTATTAACCAACTTTCGGTTAGACAACCTATCACGAAGGCTGGGGGAGGGTGGGGAAGGAAAAGCTGAAGATGCAATGCAGTGCTGAGAGCAGTAAATGGGGGACAGGGAGCAGAAGGAGAGGCAGGGCTGGGTTAGGGTTAGGCACAGAGGAATAGGGGGATCATTAGAGGAGGACCAGCAGTGGGAGGCTTCTCTTGCACAGCCTGTGACGCTCAGGACAAAGCTCAAGCAGGACAGAAATGCATCTCAGCAGGCAAATGCAGTGCTGCTGTCCCTGCCCCACGGGCCAGGCTGGTAATTCCCTTGTCTCACAGGTGTGTAGCAGAGACAGGCAATCCCAGCTGTGGGCACTGCCTGTGGTTGCAGGACGTGATTCCACATCTCTGAGTGATGAACAGAGCCAGGAAATAAATCATCTCACTCCCAGTGGGAGAAAAGCACATTGCCCGTTGTGTCCCCTGTCCTCACGCTGTCTGCCTGGTGTGGCTCCAAGCAGGGATGTGGGGTTTGGGTTTGGTTTGTGTTTGCAGTGTCCAGCTCGGGCTGCTGCAGCAGGGAACTGCTCCCTTGCAGGCACAAGGTGAAAACACAACAAGTGCAAGAGCAAGTGCTGGGGAGGGCTGCTGCCTCCCTCCTGGGGCTCTCTGCTGCTGGCAGAGGCACCCAGGGGTGTCAGGCCTCCAACAGGGACTCCCCTGAGCAGAACTGAGTTTTAAACCTGTGTTTTCTGTGCTTCTGGGAGCACACTGGAGAGGGAAGGAGCTGCTCAGCACTGGGACAGGCTGTGACAGCACCAGCAAAGCCACTGGGCTGCACTGGGGCTCCTTCCCAGCCCACACTGGGGAGGCAAACCCTCCCACAGGGGTTCTGTTTTCCCCAGCTGCAGAGGCAGTGTACATTTAATTTGTCTCAGGTTTAAGATGACAAAGTCTCTTTGATGTGTAGCATTTAGGAATTGTGTTAGCATCCTTCTGGGGAGCCCTCCCTTGGTGTTTGGGTGGTTTGCAGTGCTAAGTAGGCTGCCACCATCCCAGGGAGCTGTCACGCACCCTCCCTGCTTTATCAGAGTCTCAGAGCTGTCAGGCTGTGGCTCTTCAGAGGAATTGCTAATTAATTCACAGGCCCCAGACTGAAACTCCACAGAACTGTGTGTGCATACGTGATTCTGGTCCCTAGACAGGCTGCTTCAGCTGATCATCAACACAGCCTGTCTGAAAAGGAACAACAAACCCCTTTGGGGAGGATTTCCTCCGGCCAGCCACCCCAGGAGGGGCAGGCTGGTGCCCCTGGCAGGAGCTGGCAGCCTGCCCGAGGTCCAGGAGCTCCCTGTGCCTGCAGCACCGTGCCAGAGCTGGATTTTAGAGGGCTGTAAAGCACCCAGCTCTGCAGGGCTCAGGGGAAGAGCGAGGAAGAAGAGCTGCTGTCAGCTGGGACATGGTGGGAGATCACCCTGGCAGGAGGGAGCAGGAGGTGGCAGGGAGGCAGGAGCACTGTGTGCCCACTGGGGACAGCTGCCAGGGCACTGCTGTGTCAGGGGATGCCCAAATGTGGCAATTCCTGGCAACTCCCTTGGCAGAGCCACAGGGCAAGGACCAAAACAGTTTTTCACTTTTCTAAAGAGAAGAAGAAGGGTTTAAGGAAAAGAGAACTCGTGTTCACAGGTCCCTGTGCAGAGGAGAAGTGACTAAACTGCCTGTTCCAAAATCCCCTTCCAGACTGGCCTGGCAGTTTGTGTAGCACGTTCACATTTAGGAATGTCAGGCAAGCAGCAGCCTGAGCTAAACTGGGACCATCACAGGGCCTTGGAAAGCTGCCTGCAACCCACCAATTCATTCATGAGCAGACTCAGGGCAGAGCAGGGGGCAGCCTGCAGCCAGCGGGCTCTGCTGCCTTCGTAATTAGCTCCTGAGCTGAGCTTTAAACAGAAACACAAAAATAAACAACGGGACATTCAGAAAAAGGACCATGTTCCAGCTCCCATATGGCAAATGGGGCCAAAGTCTGCTCTGAGACATGTGAGCATGACCTTCCCGAGGACACCGTGGTGGCCAGGACAGAATTTGGGTCGCAGCACTGCAGTTTGGGTGCTGTGGGATCCAGGCAGTGGCTGCACAAGGACACTGGTCCTGCCTGCACCCTCCTGCCCTGTGCTAACCTCACCTCACCAGGGGCACTCTCTCCCTGTTTCTAGGCTCTAAACCCATTTATCCCATGTGCTGTGGCTCTAACACTGCCATCCCTCCAGCTGAGGAGCCAAATCTTCAGCTCTCTGCATTTGGTCTTCGGAAGAAAATGATTTTTTTTTTTCCTAACAGAACACATCGACCAAAGTTTTATTTCTTACAATCTCCCTAGTTACAAATTCTGTGCCCAGTGTTTTTGTGCCTGGACTTGAGTGGCACTGCTCACTTAGAACTTCTCCTCTGTGATCAGCCAGTGACAGCAGCTGCCAGGATATAAATGGGTGCAGCTCTGCTGATTTCGCAGATGTGCCAGGGAAGTGACCCGTACATTTGAGTCCCTGCCACACATAAAGGCTATGGTAAAGGGCAGGATCAGAATCTGAATGAAGAGAAAACAGTTTTAGGTCTAGAAGTAGGCTGAGAAAGAAAGCAGTGAGCCCGCAAGCTCTGCTTTGATCATTTAGCCTTTACAGATTTGTGACAAATTGTTTTTTCTGCATGAATCTGAACTGATACAGATTTACATGAGTGGTTAAAAAGTAATACCAATTGGGAAATAAAATCCCTAACAGCACCACAGAAAAGCAATAAACTTAAGAAGCAGTTAGGCAGACAGAAGAATCCTTTACAATAGGGAAAAAATTAATAACAGAGAAAAAGAGAGGTCGGACACTTGTAAAGCTGGTTGTGGCAGGCTGAAAGCAGGGAATCCAAAAAGCCATTAGAAAAAAGACATGAAGAATCTTGTAATAATATCCTGGGGAACATGCTTGCTTCAGATTCAATGCCTTTAAGACCACATGGTGTGTCCTGTGACTCTTGTTTAATGCCTAATCCTTCCGGAACGATTGGTAGAGAACTTGTGTTGGTATCAGCACAGTGTCCTCAAGGAAATAAATCTGGACTTGACATCAAATTACATATTTTGTACCCAGGACATTCCAGTGCTTTCCTAACCTGGTGTATGCAGAGATCTGCAGCCAGCAATTCTCTGGAAGTCAGTGCAGGAGGAAGAGTTTCATTTTCTCCCCCAGCTGCTTCTCATTTGAGAGGTGAGGACAAGCCCTGTGAGCAAAGCCCTGCCCATCCCTGCCCGTCCCCTGATGCTCTGGAGCTGTGAGCCTGCAGAGCTCCAGGCTGCCCCGGGCACCCCGGGGTGTCAGTGCTGCTGGTGTGCAACAGGACACCCTCTGCTCACTGGAACTGAGCTGCCAGAGAACCATTACAGCTTCTCCCCACTGGCCTGTTCCCCTGCTGTCCTGCTTTAGGGACCCTGCTTGCAGAGAGACTTGAACAATTGTACTGGTTAATGGAATGGATTTTGGCATTAGTGCAAAATATAAACCCTCAGTATCAAATATTAAATTATTCCTGATTAATTCTTTTATGAGCTCGGACTTGCAACTGATTTAATACTCCTGGATAATTACTTCTGTTATAACTGTGCCTTTGATTTTTAATTAACCATACAAAGTTTCTCATTCAAATCTAATATTACCTTTGTTAACAATGTCAACTCTCTGTTTAGAGATTCTGCTCGCATTAAACTGTATGCTGAGAAATTAAAATCTGCTTTTCCTCAACTGTGTGAACAGATTCTCTACCAGGCTTATTTATTCTACATAATTATCTAGGAAATACTGTTTCTGGTATCCTGAGCAGTGCTGTCTGCCAAGCAGCCCCTGTCCTTGGACAGCACTGCTCTGTGCTCCCCTCATCCAGCTCACACAAATCCCGGACTGGGGGGGCTGGGAGGAACCTCAGATCCACCCCAACACCCTCCACTATCCCAGGCTGCACAAAAGCCAAAGCACAACATTTTCAAACCTGTGTGTCTTTACTCACCTAAATTCTTCTTTACAGATGTAATTAAGTGAATTTCCTCCATTGAAATTCAGTCAAAGTGAGCTGCCTGGGAGCTGCCTGCTGAGCAACTTCAGCGATCAGGCTCCTTGAAATTCAGAGTCTGGATGTGGGTCTGGGTGTCACACTTGAACCATTCACATCAGAACCTGGTCCTTGCTTTGAAAATGTCAGGATTTCTACTTTAACACCTTGTAATTAGATTCACATTTACCCACAGAGAGGTTTGTGTCAGTCTTTCAAAGGTTTTGGCAGGTCCACACACCTCAAAGAGACACAGCCCCTGGGAGTGTATGGCTTAATGGAAATGATTGGTAAAGCTCCCTGTGATCAAATTAAATGGTTTGTTTTTTTCACTATCTACCATTTTTACAAAGGTTATTCTCAGAATATTGGGCATTCTCCTGTTTGACCTGTTAGCTAAATGCAGCTGTGCAGAGCAAATCACCCAACTGCAACCTCATCTCCTGTTTGTTGGCTCAGCTCTCCTTCATTCGGGAGCTTTTCCATCCTAATTGTTGAGCCCCTCAGAGGAGCAGCCTTGCACTCAAGGGCTCTCTGCCCTTCTTATGTTAAATAACTTTGCTTTTAGGGAGGACAAATTCAGACTTTTGCCATCCAAGTCACGTCCTGGCATTTTTCAGCCTATTTTGCTGTTTGTGACCCCTGCCCTCGTAGAGACGAGGTTCAGAACAAGTTTAAGGAATTGGGCAGCAATTACCAAGTGTGGAACCAAAGGACTCACAGAGGAAGGAGAGCTGACCTCGACACTGACTCCTGCTCCAGCCACAAGCACCCTGAAAAGGCTGGGGAACACTTCTGACCTCTGACTAAGCTTCTCTGTGCTTAGCAAGAGATCACAATCCTGCAGCCTGCAGGGTATTGGGCAACTGCAATGCAATCCACTCGCTGCTGTGATGAGGCACATATTAAAAAATATATAAATACATCTATATAATGTATTAAAAACTAAGTATGTGAGTGCTGCTGATTGTCAATTCTCACAAATGCTAAAGGATTCCTGAGAACTTACAAAGATCTGGCAAAATTTTTAGACATTTTAAAGCTTCCAGCTATTTTCCATTAGGATTCTCGAAGGAGTTCAACTGAGGATCAAAAGCTTTGCAGAGCAACATGAAAAATGCAAACACAGGAATGATGTGCTGCTGCTCCCCCTCCCCAGGCTGGCACCCCAAGGCACTGAGATCAGGAACATCAGGGCTCAGGCTGTGCCCTGACTCTGCCCAGCCACTGGGCACACCTGCCTGCATGCCAGAGAAAAGGATGCTACAGCTTATTCCATGCTTAAAACCAAGGAAATGGAGTTTAAGAAAATAATTATGTGGTGCTTGAGGAAATATGGAAATGACCACGAGCTGCTGCATTTAACAGACTTCTTGAAATTAAATTATTTGTATTCAAATATGTGCAAAACCAGTGATCATTTTTGGTTTTGATCAGCTCAACCTGTTCTTTGGGGAAATTAATTTGATGCTCTGGGTATAAACACTCTTTCAAAATGCTCACCGTGAAGCAATGTTTTCCTCCTGCTCTCCTCAGCACCAAAGCAATTTTCAAAGCATTCCCATTGATAACACAAACAAAACAGAGGAACCATTTCACGAGGAGGACCAGGAACTGCAATCAGAGAAGTAACACTTAAAGCACAATTTAATCCATGTTCAGCAGCAGGCCACAGGTGGGTGGAGAAGCAGGAACAGGTATTTCTGCCTGCTGGAGGCTGCAGGGGATGCAGCAGAGCTGCAGCCCAAGGAGGTGTGCTCAGCACCCCCCCGACCCAGCGAGGGCAGAGAGCAGTGCCAGGAGCTCACCTGCAGGGCGGGTACCACCCCCCCTGACCCAGCGAGGGCAGAGAGCAGTGCCAGGAGCTCACCTGCAGGGCGGGTACCACCCCCCCTGACCCAGCGAGGGCAGAGAGCAGTGCCAGGAGCTCACCCACCCAGTTCAATAACAGGGAAAACACCTGGAGCCTCCCAGTGCTGGTGGGATCCTGCCAGAGCCCTGCCAGCTCCAGGGGCAGCACCTCTGGGTCCTCCCAGGCAGAGCTGCTCAAAGCAGCCCAGAGCACCAGGGGACTTTAAACCCTCATGGCTGAGACTTGGGCCAGAAGGTGTGACTGAGATCCAGATCCCTGCTGGGATGAGCAGAAATCAGAGCCCAGGAGGGCTGGAGGGGAGGGAGCCCCTTGTCCTGCAGAGGCAGCAGCAGCAGCACAGCTCCGTGGCAGGGCTGTGGAAGGGCAGCTGTGGAAGGGGAACTGATGGAAGGGGAGCTGATGGAGCTGTGGAAGGGGAACTGATGGAGCTGATGGAGCTGTGGAAGAGGAGCTGGTGGAGCTGATGGAGCTGTGGAAGAGGAGCACAGCAGAGCTTCCCCGAGGCACCCCTCCTGGCTGCCACAGCCCTCTGCTGAGCCCCTCTGCCCTCCCCAGCTGCCCTGGCTGCTGCTGGGCCCCAGGGAGTGAGGAGCACTGCTGCCAGCGGGGCACAGTGCACAAATCCCAGCGGGATGGGGCTCTGAGGAACGCAGCTCGAGCTGCTTATTTCTAGCATCACTCTCACTACATGGTTATGGCAATGGGAAGGTGCCAGCAGCTCACAGCCCTGCCAGCAGACAAAGAACTCAATGTTAGAATTTACTTTAAAAGCTTTCTGAGCAATCACACACAGCAAAAGCACACTGACACCAGTTCTATCCAACCACTGTAAGCACATGTACCTTTGGTTAAAACAATGCTTATTTCCAATGCAATACCTGCTTGTAAGCCTTCAAACACAATGCACAGAGCTCCATTATTAAGCTTAGAACTTGTTAATATCTCACCAGATATATTTTTCTGTAGCTTAGGGAGTTATTCTAGACAAGCATTAGTACACAACCATTGTTCTATTTGTAGTTACTTTCTCCTTGTGTCATTTTTCTGCTGACAAATCTCATGTCTGCTGCTTAGCTCTAATCACAGTTCTGCTGTCTCTGACCCTGCCTTTTGCAGCTTTCCCAAACCCTCTGATTTTAAGGATTCCCACAATTCCCCCTCTCGGTTCAAGTAAAAAAACCCCTTGTTTTTGGAAGCACAGCTCTGGCTGAAGGCTCTCGGGGCTGAGCAGGACCCCTGCAGGGAAAAGGGGCCAGGCCACGTCCATCTCTGTCCATCTCTGATCTCCACAAAAGCAGAGAGTGGAACCCCAACTTCTGCCTTCCCATCTAGCACAGGCCTTCATTTCCTTCCTAGCTGCTCTCTAATGTCCAGAATTATCAGTAGCAATATCCTCATTCATTTTCTTTCAATCCCTTCTGTAATTGCTTGGGGATTTCAAGTGCTGCCAATGTTGGGGTCATTATTAACCCCAGGCAAAATATGCATTGGACGACCACAAACCTTGGTTCTTGCCTTGTTACCATAGTTACACCTGACCAAGAGGTGACACCTGAACTCTGTCTTCAGGCTCTAAGTAAGTGATGAAGAACCAAAGAATCTCAGAAAATGAACTGACAGTGTTTGAAGAAGAAAAGGTCAAGCACACTCATGGGAAAATCTCAAAAATTTAAGCTCACACTATTAATTTCTATAAACAACTTGTTATCACCCTGCCTACACGGATCTGATGAGATTATTCTTGCCAGCTCTTGATCATGATACTGTGCAAGTGCATATTGAAAAGCTCTGCCTTTGATCACAGGGAGCACAGCTATTACAGATAATGTACACACTGCACGCCTACTAATCTTATTCTGATTTTTCCTGGGAAATGAGCAGTTCTGAAATATGCATCTCAAATCAGGAAACTTCCAGGATCACAGAACAAGCAGAAAATAGGCATTAATTGATGTTAAAATTTGACAAAATGATTAATACCGATATTCACACCCCCAGATTTCTCCATCTGTCAAAATATTACAGCGATTCCAGCAGTTCAGATGTAACTGCTGGGCCTGAACACAAAAGTTCCTGCTAAAAGTTCCATGAGCACTTCAGAGAGCAGTGCTGTGCCAGTGCCCACCAGGGGTGCTTTAATTCCTGTGTGCAAACATCCTCCTCTGGGAGCTAAGGGATGATGGCAAAGCTTGCTCTGCCAGCCCACGGGTCTTACACAGAACAAACAATGGGATTCATTTCCTTCATCTTCACTGAAATGACACTGAAGCCCCAGGGATGTGTTTTAGTGACAGAACACAGGACATCTGTGCTGGGAATTTTTACAGCTGCTGGAGAAGGTGCTGAGGTTGGCAAAGGCTTTTCCCCGTATTCCACAGCTGAATTAAAGGAGTGCCAAGTGCAGCAGTCGGGAAGCAGGACTGAGAGCAGCCAGGCACTGTCTGCCACGCAGTCTCCACTCTCCTTGAGGTGTGACATGTGTCACTTCACTCCTGTCACACAGTGTTTCATGCTAGCCTAGACCTGAATTCTGAAACAAGAAAAAACAACTCTGTAATCATACACGTCAAGTCAGATTTCTTCCCAGCATGGAGGAGATGATGGGCTCTGAAAGCACAACTCAAAAAGTCACTCTGCAGAACATGGACACTCTTGGCTTATTCTGTGCTTGCAGAATTGTTGTTGTTTTGGGGGTTTGTTTTAATTAAAGCTAAATAAAACCAAATAATGTACCAGAAAATCGTGGATCATTTCACCTGATGTCACCGTTCCTTTTGATGTTCAAAATTCCTTTGGCTTCTTTCCTCCACACAAACCACGCTCCTGGGTGTCTGAGTGCATCTCAGCCTCTCGGTCTGGAACTTCAGTCTTCAAAAAGCGGAGCAGGAGGAACTTCTCCAGCCCCAGATAAATCAGCCTGGTGGCCATGTGGCCCCAGTGACTGCAGAGGAGCTCTCCCTGTGCCCTGGAGATGTCAGATCTGCACCCCAGAAAGTTTGTAAATCCTACAAAGTTTGTATTCTGCACAGACCCGTGTTCCTGATAAAGCAGATCTTTTACAACACATCTTGAGGGGCAAATGTGGGTGCCATGAATCTGAAAAGCCAAGTGCCAATCCTGAGCCAGCGTGCTTGTTTTCCTGAACAGCTTTCAAGGACATTTACCATAAATCTGTGAAAGGAGAGCTACTTACAGGTCTGGGATTTATAGAAAGTGCTGCCTATTTGTGCTCTGTCTTCTGTCAATAGCATTAAGATTTGCAGTTTGCACTGAATTATCCAATGACCTAAATCCTAGCAAGCTATCAAAATCAGTTTCCAGATAAAGTCATGCTGGAGTTTGATACATTTATCAGTGCCAGACACACAGCACCGCTTACAAGCACGGCAATTTCTCAAGTCTTCTTCGGCAGCACACAAAAGGGAGGTACAAATGAATTACAGCCTATTCACTCCAGTGGTTTAAAATAATTATCACCCATTGAAACAAAGTAATGCAATTCCTGCCTCCTGATTTCACACAAAGTCCTGCTGTAATGAGGCACTGTTTATTTACCTAATGTAAAGCATCCAAATCTGATGCTGCCAGCTCCAGAATGATTTATTGTTCTTCCATTATGCTAAACACTTGGGCTAGATCATGCCTCGTTATACAAAATGTAATGCATTGCCATCAGCTGAGCAGGGGCTGTGCTGATGCCAGCACAGTCTGTGGGGACAGCCAGGCTGTGGCAGGGGACATTCCCTGCCCTGACTCCCCCCAACACCAGGGCAGCCCTGCTGGAGCAGCACCCAGCTCCCCTCCTGCCCAGGGCATGTCCTGCACGCCCAGCTGCCCTCAGATTTACCAGCACAGCCACCTCTCCGGGGGACAGGGGACAGGGATGGCCTGGGACACAGCAGGCACTGCTGGGAGCCACCTTTGGGTGCCAGGGGACAGGGATGGCCTGGGACAGGGCAGGGCACTGCTGGGAGCCATGGAAGCACAGAAACACAAGTGGCTCCTGCACATGTGAACAAGGAGAAACCAGAACGAGCAGACACATCCCTGCAGGGCCAGCAAGAGGCTCCTGGTGTGTTTTGGTCCTTCTGGTCCAATGCAGAATGGATTCCAAGGGGCTCCCAGCAGCTGAGGCCCTGGCAATGCCCATCTGGTGGCATTGCAGGCACTGCTGGGCACGCAGAGCACAATTAAAGCCTCCAGCAGACACAGCCTGCGAGAGCCAAACTCCCCCCAGAGGCTCTGAGATGTGCACTGAAGGCTCTGGGTGCTCTGGAGTTTTGGGTGGAACCCAAGGCTTTCAGACAGATCAAAGAGCAAAGCTCCAGGACATAAAAACATCCCTCTCATCCACCTGAGGGAAAGACTGTCCTCAGGAGGGAAAGAACAGCTTTCACTGAAAAAATCCTACACTGACAATTTAAGTTTTGTAAGAGCCCGTGAGAGATTTTGAACAGCTTTTGGAGCTTTCTAAACTCTGCAGTCTGCCTTAAGCTAGCTTTATGTTGCATAAACACTTGCTTTCAGATTTATTATTATTATGAAAGATACAACATGAGTATAATAAATGATTGTGGTATTAAAGCACATTTTACAGCATCATCCTGAGTGCTGCTTCCTTTAATGCTCTGCTTACATGGCATGGAGGGATTTGCTCTGAAACTGTGTTAGGATGGATGGATAGAACTCACTAGCACAGCCCAGGACATTTTTTCTCTTATCTCTGAACAATTCTTAATCATTCCCAGCCCTGTGAAGAATACACTCTCGGTGTTCAGGTACAGAGGTGTCCGTGCTGGCTGGCTGCTCTGCAAGGAAGGGGTTGGGAATTCCAGGGAATGTGGGAATAAAGATTGGCCCTGCTTCCATTCCTGTGCCTTTGGCTCGTGCTTGCAACAGTGCAGCCACAGAGCCAGGGCACAACAAGGGCCAGCAGGTGGGTAGAGGGGCTCTGAACAGAAGGAGGTGTCCTTACAGTGGGAGAGAAATGAATCATTGGAGCCTGGCCTTTGGATACAAGATTTTATCACCCCTCTGATATGTGCACGGAGAGCAGCAGGGGCTGGGGTGGCTGAATTCCCTCAGGAGGGAGGGAATGGCCCTGCCTGGGGTGCAGGGAGATGTGCTGGGGGATGAACTGCCCATCCCAGGGTGCAGGGAGATGTGCTGGGGGATGAACTGCCCATCCCAGGGTGCAGGGAGATGTTCAGGGATGAACTGCCCATCCCAGGGTGCAGGCAGAGGCTGCTCAGGGATACCTGCCCCTCCTGGGCCATCCTGGGGTGCAGGGAGAGGTTCTGGGGGCACAAACCTCCCAGCTCCCGTGGCAGCACAGCTCAAACAGTGCTGAGATGGATCCTCCTGGCTCTGGCTGCCAGGTAATGCAGAACTTGTGTTTTGTATTCAAGCTGCAGATTAAATGAGCTGTCTAAAACCACTCTGACCCTGCATGTTTACTGGAAAAAAAATTTTAAAACTTCAGCTTGAAGGACTTCTTCCAAATAATTAATCTTCTTGAGAGTACTAGGCAGAATTTTGGTATGCAAAGGTAACACATTTCTTTTGATTCTTACTGTCTCCTGGCTTTTGTTTTGTGGGTTTTTTTCCCTACTAGGAAAATACAATGCAATTTTCTAGGAATACTATTCTGAAATTATGCAAGATACCCATATTGTACACTAATAATTCACACCATCAGATAACACAAAGACTGAGGCTATACAGCTTTTTGAACAAATGAGTTTTGGCTCCCCGTTAGTAAATGTTGCTACCGACTCCCTGTTTCCCTCTGCTCCTCCCCATAGTTAATCTACCTCTGATTGCTGAAACGTTCCCTACAGACAGACAAATTGTTTGGGTTAACTTAAAGCATTTACATTAGTTTTTCATTTGTGACTGTTTCAATTAGCAACGTCATCTATTTCTGAGAGCTTTTTACTTTTAAATAATTAGGGTTTACCCAAGAGGTTAGCACAAAAGAAGCATTTGAAATGCTAATCCACCACCTCAGACAAAACTGTTCCAGCAAATTTAAAACCCGGTTGCTTCTTAAATATATTGCAGAATGCATTAGTGTCCAGAGCACACTGCTAACCTGCGTGCAGCACAAGGAGGGACCAGTGCAGCCCAGGAATGGGAATGTGCAGAGCCTGCCCTGGGCTGAGGCTGGCTCAGGGCTCCTTCCCCGGGCACAGAAAGGGCCAGGCGGGCTGAGTGCCCCTGCCAGGAGCACACCCCGGCAGGAAACGTGCCCTGCACCATCAGCTGTACACAGCAAGCCTGGGAATGACACACAAAAAGTGCCTTTTCATGTTCCCTTTGTCAGCCAGGCCTTTTACAGCCTTGTCACTCACACACACATACACACACATATATATTTATATTTAATGCCAGAGCAATTGCATTTCTTCTGGAACATATTTATTTTTCTAACTACATTCAAACCCAGACCAGAGGAAGAAGCTGTTGCTTTGGTGCAAACCATGCCTTATCTCTGGATTTAGTGCTTACACTCCTTTTCTTCCTATATTTGATGCACTTGGACCCAAACCATGAAACACATGCTCAGCCTAAAGAGCTGGAAACACTGAAAATGTGCTGAAATTAGGCAGCTGTGCTAAAGGCTCCTTCTGTGCCACGTACCTGGTGGCTACCGTGCCTTTTGCCAAAATGCAATTAAGGAGTTCCACTTCTGGCTCACTGCCTGGGGTGGCAGCAGGCTCTGGGCTCTCCCCACAGCTCCCAAAAAGCCACCACGAGGTGCAGGTGCCACTTGGAAAGGCTGCACGGGGCAGCAGATGGAGGCACAGCCGTGCCTGGAAGTTTCCCTGCTCCTGAACCTCCAGAAGTTTTCCTTCCACGCAGTGAGAGCAGACAGAGAGATTCCATCTCCTCCACTGCGCTGCTCTGGCAGAGCACAGGGCTTGGCCCCTGCCTTGTGCCTGGGAGCGGATTTGAAAACAGGCAGAGAAGGAAATTTAGCAATAATAGCTGATTTTTGCATTCAGGATGTATTTGTGATTGTTGCTGGTTTTCCCACCCTAGAGACAGGTGATGGATGGAGAGCTACTCCTGAATTCAAAGACAGGTTGGAGGCTCACTCTGGATATTATATTGCCCAAATCCTGCAGAATTGATGCAAACTCTGCTCCTGGGTGCCTGAGAAGTGGCAAAGCCCCCACCATGGGGCCAGAGTCCCTGCTTTGGTGGGGTGCTGCCTGCAGCCCCAGCCCTGGGGAGGGGGAGCCCTCAGGACACTGCCCTGCTCTGCTCAGGTAACGCTGCTGAGCTTTCCCTGTGCACACGTCCAGCCTCTCCTAAAGGCGAGTGTTGCTACAACAGCCTGTTCTGCTGTCTGATACAGAGCATCTGAGTTTATCTACCTCCCCCTCACACCTGGCACACCTTCATACACCCCACTCCCTGTCACGGTGTTCCACACAGAGGCTGCTGCTGGCAAAAGGTGCTCCCAATGGAGAGCAAAGCAAAACTATAATCACAGCACAGCCTCCCTTCATCACTGGGGTTATTATTGTTTAATTTTGCAGGTGCTGAACGCCTGTCCATGGGGGATGCACAAGCACTGGAAAACAAGGGCAGAACACTTGACTTCCACACACGTTTAAGAGTGAGGTCGCTGCTTTTGCAGCCAGAGTAAAAAATCGGTCAGCAAGGAGCGCTTTGGAAAAGAGGGAGATTCCAGAGATTTCAGATTTCAGGCTCTTGGGTGGTGCAGGGCAGGGAGAGGTTCGTGTGTCCCTGTGGAGCTCTGGGGTAGCAGGTCCAGCTGCTCAGAGCTGAGCCCTGCAGAGCAGAGGCACCGCTGGAAGAGTCTGCGGCAGAGATTTGGGGGATGAGGGCAGGAATGAGCCTCATCCCAGCAAAAGGGAAAAGGGCTGCTCTTCAGGGGCCCAGAGAGGAGCTTTAGGATTAAAGTGGGCAAAGGAGAATACAAACTAAATGTGGAGGAATGTTTCCTAACAAACACCTGACTGTAAAATCCCGGCAAGAGCACAAACCTCCCCCCGGTCCCACTCATGCCAGCAAGGAGCAGATATTTAAAAACACACAGAAGAGAAAAAATCACTGAAGGCTCTGACCCACTGCCTGTATTTCTGGAGTGGTTTCCTTACAGGCTTCTAAGACACTAAAATATGCCCCCAAACGTACTGCTGAACATTCTGCTCTGTGCCACAGGGATGCAACACGTGCTGTCAGGATTTCCCAGGCCTGGAAACTTATCCCCAACCACACAGCTTTGGCCCTTGCAGACAAGCTGATGGGAAGAAAGTCCACCCAGAAAAGGTTTTCTGGCTGTGTGAAGGGATGCAAACCTTGGTGGGGCCCGAGCTGGCTGGCAGCCCCTTGTGCACCCTGCCCCTCTCACCAGGGAAACAGAACCCCTTTATCAGAACCCCCAAACTGCAGGGCTTCACACAGGACACGCCAGAGTTATCTCCTGTCCTCACATCCTTTCACTGCATTTCAACTTGAGCACGTTAATGTATCTTGAATTAATTTTCTTGGTGTTAAAGTGCAAACTGGGCTAATAAAAGTGACACATTGACTTTTTCCAGAGAGTGATGTTCAGCTTACGCAGAATGGCAGCATAAATGAAAATTAGCCTCAAGACAATGTTAATTACATTTTATCCATTAGTAGGAGGGTAATTGAGCCACTCATTTTCACTGCAAAGAAAACCCTTCTGGCTTCATAAAGGGAAACTATGTGTTTAATGTGCAAATTAAAGTCTAACAATGGAAAAATTTGCAATAGAAAGAAAACCAAAATGCAGGTAATGTATATCTATATTATATTGCAATGACCATCTTGGACATAATCCGCGTTACTGCCCTCTTGCTGAGCTGAGAGAGACTTCAAAATGCATGACAGAACCCAGTTATCTGAAGAATCAGCCAGGAATTACTGACATGAACATGAAATATCCTGGCAGACTTGACTGAACCAAGAAAACACTATACATGTTGCTGACAGTGCTATTAGAACTAATACTGCTCATAAATAACAGCTGCAGAAAATGGTCCTTGCTGATTTTAAAGTCTTCCCACCCATTTCCATTAGATCTGCACGTGGCTGGGAAAATGCCATTGGGTTATTCTGAGACAGAAAATGCCCCCAGACAGCTGCAGGCATCTGGGGAGATCTGAGCAGCCCCTGGAAACCAGGGAGCACGTTCTTTTTCAGGACCTGTAGCAACACGTGTTCTGACAGCTGTTAGCACTTGCATTCCTAATGGGAGTTTTGACAAACACAGGATACATTGATAACAGTATATTTTGCTCTCTGGACTGCTGGAAACACCTTGCTGTTTATCTATATTCCATGATATCCTATTGCCTTTGGACCTTCCATGGCTAAATAGCAAGATTTTCAGTTCTGGATATTAAACTGTCGTTTATTAAACCACCATTTTCATCAGCAAATAAAGTGTAGGTGGAACAAGACTTAGTTGCAGATAATATTGTGGATTATCTGCCCACTGGGCTCAGTGGAATCCAGGTCAGACCCTTGAACTTTCCGACCCCAGGAGCAGCATCTGGGCAGAGATACACGGAATTCAGAATTCCTGCTTCTACAAAAGCCAAAATATATTCCCTTACTCAAAAATAATAATTTTTAAATCAACCTTTATCATAATATTACCATGAACACTGAAAAGGATTATCTTATTACAAAAATGAAATTACTTAAATTTACCCTCTTTATTGTTTCCCAGGGAAAAAAAAAGAGGCTTTTTTATTTCATTGTGGATGAAGCTGCTATTTGCATTTAAATGAAGACATCTGAAGAAGAGGAGCTAGAAAGTTAGTTGTTTTTTTTTTTCTTTCAGAATGGGATTTCATGTCAGTATTCTATAATGCAAACCCAACTCCACTTTCTGCTTCATTAAATAGTCTGTCACAAGCTGCTTTCCAAAAAGCTGTCATGGAGAGTGAGGTGCTCTGATTATTCCCAGCAGAGGCTTTGTAACGGTGGCAACACAGCAGAGTTGGTATCCCCTGAACACCTGACTTCAGCAAACAAATGAGGTGTTTCCATGCTTGCTGTACAGCATGGATTTCTTAAATTGACTTATCATAATTGGCACACCTAAACAATCTTTTTTCTTAATGCTCTGATAGAAACAGGCTGGTATCAATGGGACTTGGCTGACAAGGCACTCCAGCACGAGCACTCTGAAAAGCAGCTGGACACAGAAATAAATGCTCATGCCACACTGAGGGTGTTGGAAAGGAAAGCAGGCAGAGCACCACACTGCCCCACTGACACCTGTAGGAAATTCCATTTTCCTAGTGGGAAGGAGGATTCCATGGACTGGGACTTCCCTCCTGCGTTAAATCCCACAGCGAGGGACACGGGGGTTCCAGGCTGGCCCCAGTGTGGGAGGAGCAGAGCCCAGATCACCAGGTCACCAGAAACCAAGCCTAAAACATTTATGTTTTTTACAATAAGAAATTCATAACTCATCGGCAGACCACAGAACAGAAAACACAGCCATAACCTATAAAATCTGGCTTTTAGTGCCTCTGCCCAGCCAAGTCCCCAAAGGAGGAGAGCTGTGGTTTTTGGATGCCAGCTGCAGCACAGATCTGTTCTTTTCTGCTCCTCTTTACCACAAAATTAGATGTATACTTTTACATATTTTTACATATGTTCAGCTTTTTTCCTCTCTGTTTTAAATGTTGAAATGCTTTGTTTCCCCCCTCATGTCTAAGCTTTCCACTTTTTTTAGTGGTTGCTGTTATCACCTTATCAGCAAAGAGCTATATACATATATTAGATTGTACCCAGTTCTGACAAGGAAACTTAACTCCATTTTCTGACATCTTTTTAAGATCAAAGAGAAAATACACATGTGAAAACAACACACCTTCATTTCACTGAAACAGGGAGAATTATTTTTAATTTCAAAGCTGGTTTGCCTCACAAATATTACAGCCAGAATTTGGAATTTTTACCCTGAATTACAATGGAAAGTCTCATCACTATAGTGTGTTGTCTTTCTTTATTGAACTATGTACGTTTCATATTTCTATGTAACACCACAATTATTGGGTTTTACAGCCAGGTGGAACATTTGAAAGTCCAGCGAGTTATTTTCAAATTGTCTGGGCTGATTTTCAGGCCAGGTTTAGAGTGGTTTCAATATTGATGCTCCCTCTGTTTGAGCTGATGGGTGTAGGAAATAGAAGTTTAGCATTGCAGGAAAACGTCACTTTGAACTGAAGCTCCTGTGTCTCCAGGGGAGTAATTCTGCAGAATCCCACTCCAGGGTAGTGATTCTGTTATTTTATGATAGAACTACTAGTAAGTGGTATGAAAAAGAACCAGACTTTTTTTATTTAACATTTACATTTCTTATATGCCTATAATTTAGTCTCTTTAAATGTCAAGCTTTTTAAATGAGCACTTTCCACATTTTGAAGTTGTTGGGTTTTTGAATTCTCCTCACAATTAGAAATGACATCAGTGATTATAAAACATTAGGTATTCCAAAATCTCAGCTGTACAGATTTCCTGTTTTACTTTTTCCTCATCCCTTCTCTGAAGGTCACAATAAAAGTGAAACAGATGTGCTGTTATAAAATCTATCTTTGCATTCAGGAAATGTTGAATTCTGAGATCTCTGGGTGATGTGGGTCCGTGTCCTCTCCCCTCGGGCACATCTCTGCTGCTCCTGGCAGCCCCTGGGAGCCCTGGGAACACCCCGGGCACAGGGGAGCCTCGGGAGCTCCAGGAGTGACTCAAAATCCATGGGAATCCTCCCAGCTGGCTGCTCTGCTTCATCCCTGCCTGTCCAAACCGGCACCATCATCATCATCATCCCTCCTGCCCAAACACCTTCATCCCTCCTGCCCCAGCTCCATCCTCTCCTCCCCTCTCGCTCTGGGGCACAGCAGCCCCCAGCCCCGGGGACAATCACCCCTCAGAAGGGCACAGGGGACACACCTCAGCTGCCACCTCTGCTGGGCCCTGGTCACTCCTCATCCTCTGCCATCCTCCCTCTCAGGACATCTCACATAGCAAAAGGAATTCTTACATCCACTGCCTGGAAGAAGGATGGAAAAGTCAGAGAATAATTCTCGTAATTGACTACTCTTCTTACTACTTGTAATCTAGAGGAAATCTAATTAATTCTACATGAAGAACCACTATTCTGTGGTGAAGTGTAATTCCTGATCTCTGGGGCTTCAGCTTACCAGTTGTCAAATTATCCAATTACACACTTGTTAAAATCCATTTTGGGGAGATTTTCATGGCTCGTAAATAAATAATTTCAAAATCTTAAAAAGAAAAAAAAAAAGAAAGAAAGAGAAGCCCCCAGCCCCCAAACAGTACCTCAGAATTAGGAAGAACATCTAAAAATAATGTCAAGAAGCTGCACAGAGAGATCCCAGCCTGGCTGCTCCAGCAGCAGCACTGTGGTGAAGATCTGTTTCAGCAGGAGAAATGCTCTGCTTCTCCTCCAGCAATGCTTCACCCAAACCCCTCCTCTGAAGGGAACCAGGTAAGGCAGCACCCCCTCCCTCAGGCCAGAAGGGAAACATCTGTCCATGAGCACAGCAGCTGGAGGGGGGGAGCAGAGCCCGAGGCAGGGACAGCGCTGCCCTGGGGCCAGGCCAGGGCCACCGAGCTGGGCTGGCCCAGTGACACCCGAGAGCCACAGGAGCTGCCAGCCCCAGCAGGGCTCAGCTGCAGCCCTGCTGCCCCCACATCTGGAGCCCTGCTCCTCCCCACATCTGCAGCCCTGCTGCCCCACAGCTGCCCCCACAGCTGGAGCCCTGCTGCCCCACAGCTGCCCCCACATCTGGAGCCCTGCTGCCCCACAGCTGCCCCCACAGCTGGAGCCCTGCTGCCCCACAGCTGCTCCCACATCTGGAGCCCTGCTGCCCCACAGCTGCTCCCACAGCTGGAGCTGTGCTGCTCTCACATCTGCAGCCCTGCTGCCCCACAGCTGCCCCCACAGCTGGAGCCCTGCTGCCCCCACAGCTGCTCCCACATCTGGAGCTGTGCTGCCCCCACAGATGCAGCCCTGCTGCTCCCACATCTGGAGCTGTGCTGCTCTCACATCTGCAGCCCTGCTGCCCCCACAGCTGCTCCCACAGCTGGAGCCCTACTCCTCCCACAGCTGGAGCCCTGCTGCCCCCACATCTGCCCCCCCCATCTGGAGCCCTGCTGCCCCACAGCTGCTCCCACAGCTGGAGCCCTGCTCCTCCCACATCTGGAGCCCTGCTGCCCCCCCATCTGGAGCCCTGCTGCCCCACAGCTGCCCCCACATCTGGAGCCCTGCTGCCCCCCCATCTGGAGCCCTGCTGCTCCCCAGGCTGCTCCCCACAGGGCACACCAGACAGGAACCAAAAATTATCAAATTATAAAATAATTACAAGACCATAATTCTAAAAACCTAGTTCAGCACCCAATTATTTCTGTTTTAAACTCAGAACATTTGTAAAAACAGTGGCTTTACAGTAGTGTGAAAACAGGCCAGGATTTCTAAATCTTGTGTCTATTGCCATGAAGGAGGGAGAAGTTCTGGTGAAACCTGCTCTAAATTCAGATCTGCTGTGTTTTCCTGGTCCTTCTACATTCCACAGCTCCAGAGCAACACCAAGACTGTCAGGGTGAAGGACTGGGCTTGTCTCAAACCCAGTTCAGTCTAATCAAAGAAAACACATGTAGCTGACACTTCAGAAAGAACAGCTCCTGTGCAAAGCCATTTCTCTCAGGCTGTAATTCGTAAGGACAACACCCCTGTGCTTGTTCCTGCTCTCTTGCAAGGACCTTCACCTCTTGGACACTCCTGGGGACACCAGAGCTGCCACAGCCCGTGCCTGGCCCATCCTCTGGGTGCAGAGAGGTGCCAACGCCACAGGCTCTGAGAAAGCCTGAATGATTAACATCTACATACAGGGAAAATGTCTTGCAGCTTCAGATCCCTGTGATTCAATTAATTCCTGACCCTCAGATTCTTCCACGTCAATGAAACACTTTCTGCCATCAGCTGTGCTGCTGCCTGCAGTTGCAGGATGTGGAACAGGAGCTGGCCTGAGTCCCACCCTGCACAGAGATTGATTAACAAGCCCTGCAACACAAAGTCCTTGCAGTGGAAGCTGCCTGAGCACGAGAACCAATCCATAGGGGAAGTTTCTGGGTGCGGGCAGGGCTGGGAGAGCCAGTGAGACAATCTGTTCCCCTGGAGCGCCACAGCAACATTCCAGAATCGGAATCAGACTGATCCAATATCCCAGAAATAAGCCAGGGAAAAGCTGTCAGGAATGACCCTGGAACAGACTACTCAAATGTGCTGATATCAGCTGGGAAGGCATCATCCATACAGAAGTTTGAACTATTAAACAGAAGCAGCAGATAAACCTAAGGATGCAGAAAAAAAGAAATGGAATGAAATGTCACAGTGAGAAGTTTCCCCGTGGGGACTGACAGTCAGAATTTCAGCCATTGGGATAAAATCTCCATCTGAAACAACAGAGCAGCAGAAGGATCTGGCTGTGACACTGAGTCACAGGACAAGTGTGTGCCAGTGCAGGGAACGAGCCCTGACCAACGCTACAAAAACCCAGGAAACAGAACCCAGCCTGGCATGCATCTTCTGAGACAGAGAACAAAACATTCCCAGGACATGAACACTCAGACAACGCTGGCAAGAGACATTATCTGGCATTCTGACATCATCTGGGATGTCTAGTTCCCAGAAAGGTGACTCAAAATCAGAGCTGGTGGGTGCTGAGACATCACTGGGAGAATGGCAAGTCTTATGGTGTGAAACTTGAAGTCCTTGATCTGTCTAATTTCAGGAAGCAATAGGATGTATTTCTGAAAAGAAAATGGTTGCTGGCAACATCACAATGATCCAACGGTTTCTCCCTTTCTTAGGAGTGGATTTCATCTGTGATTCACTAATCATTTTGATTTAAAAAGGCTCCTTTTCAGCACTGGGTAACATTTTAATTAAATATTTGAAAACTTGCCGAATACTGTAATTGCAATTTAAAAGCTATGAATTAGGAAGGTAAAAGCTTTTATCTACTCTCTAGACATCTCTCTCTTTTTCATAAAGCTGTCAGTGGAAGTCTTTAGGAATATTCCCTGATTGAATTTGAGTAGGACAGAGGTTTGGCTGATGTGATCCTGCACTGCTCTGCTGCCAGGCAGAGCTCGGGCTGCTCCCAGCCAAAACAGATCCCCCCAAACCAATCTGTTCCTCTGGGGGAGGCTCACCTTCCAGAAAAGCTCAGTTTCACCCAGAAGCACCCTGAGGGTCAGCTCGGGGTGGATGGGGAGAGGAGGCTGCAGCAGCCCCAGCATGGCACTGCCATCCCTACCACAGCATGCACAGCTCTGTTTGACAATGAAATGTGTCGGGTACATGGATTTGTGAGGGCACCAATAAAAAAAGGGTATTTACAAAATCCCTCAGTGCCAGCCACTGCCGTGACAGCTGACCCCTGTAATTATTAGAAGTAATTGTAGTACAAATAAAGTTTCCCTTATAATAAATAGCCTCTTTACTGCCACAGCTGATTTTATTTATTTACCTGGTCTGCTTATACAGCTTCTCATGCTCACGGTAAGTAGAACAGTTTACTTCCTGTCAACATACTCATTAAAGTTTTAAAAAGAACATCAGGAGCAGGTTGAAACAATGAATTATCTAGAAGGAATAATGTTAAATTGGTGTTGAGGTTTTGGATACAATTTATTTAATAGGACTGCCAGAAACAAGACTTCTGAGAAGCCAAAATGTGTCTAATGGGTCTGAGGAGAGGAGCGTGTTCCTTGGCAAGAGGAGAATGGGTCAGGTCAGCCTTGCTTTGACAATGCTGGGACACAGCAAAACAGAGCTTTTAACCAAATACCATTTGAAACATGATATTTCATGTCTGCACGCTGTGCACTGTAACAGATTCCTGTTCAACACATAAAGACCTTTACTCTTTACAGCTAGTGATGGACCTGACTTACAGAACAGACGTTCCCCCGTGGTTCACTCAGTCCCAGCTCGGGTGGCACTGCAGGAACGCACACACTGGTGGAAAATGTTCTTTGGCTCCACCACCATCCCTCCCTGGAGGCTGCTGACCTCCAGGAGACGCAGGGGAAGGGCATCCTTGTTCCTAACAGCCCAGCCAAGCCTGTTCAGCCCCTTCACCAGCAGGTCACAAAACACCTCCCTGTTATTCCAGAGAAATAACACATTCTCTTCATTGTGCTTCTTTCTAAATGGAAGAGGAGAACTTTTTCGGTTTTTATTTTAATTTGCAAATTACAAGCCGGCTTTGCAAGGACCGCAGGGAGAGCTGGAGCATCAAACCAATCAGAGCTGGGTGCCCAGAAGGGCTGCACTGACTGATCCCTGCCTGGCCCCGAGCGCAGCAGGACAGAGATCTGGGGGTTCCTCTCACCTGGAGCTGCTCCTGACGCAGAGGAGGGGACACGGTTCCCAGGCTGCCCCTGCACTGCTGCCATCCCTCTTTGCCTCCTCCTTCCCCGCTCTCCCCACACCTCTGCCTTGCAAATGCCATCTCCTGATGGCTTTGCAGCTGCACCTGACCTTTGGGCACAGCGCTCTGTGCTGCTGCAAAATGGGCTTTTCTTCATCTTTAATGGAAATTAAGAGAGTGAGCTGATTTGTAGCAGCTGCCAGCAGAAGCTATTTTTGTTCTCAGGAGCTATATTTTGCCACTATATCACTTGATAATAAAGCAATCATGGCTCGTGGGCACATGTGAGGAGAGCTGTGGTTTCCTGCCACCACTGGAGCCACTGGGGAGGAAACCTTTTATCTTTTCAATTATGTATGGAGGGAGCAGAAACCCCAACAGCTCTCATTACGTAAATCTGATTGTTCTACAGCCTTAACCCTCAGCCAGAACTCGTGTGCCTGCACTCCAGGGCCCGGCTGACAGCAGAGCTGTACCTGCTGCCCTGGCCCAGAATATTCTGTGAGTCTGTGAAAGCCTCCTGCCCTGCCAGGGCACCAGCAGAGAGCTCCCAGGGCCTCCTCCTCCTCAGCAGAGGGGATACACAGCTCTGGTTTGGGAGCCAGCCCCAGCCCCAGCTGTCAGACACACCCTGCAATGAAGGCTCCAGAGAGAAAACGTGGTTTGGTGAAATAAAGAATCACAGGATCCGACCACTTGGGAAGTTGGTAAGTACAAATAACAAGAGCAGCCAGTTCTGGGAGTCTGAAAGTGCAGAGAACACCTTCAGTTTCAGCAATGGCATAATTAACTTGCTAGCACCAGGCAAGCATCCAGGTTACATTTTTTTAAATGCTCTGAGATTGATTTTTGTTTTTCTTTCAGTGCTAAATAGCATGTGTCAATATTTTCTAACAGATTGCCCGAGAACAGAATTGAGGCACAGCCAGACCTCACACAAGTGTGCTTTGACACTAACAACAAAGAAATGGGAAGGGGAGAGAAGAGGAAACACACCAATTGCTGACTGTAGGTGAAATGTGGGGATCTAACAGGCATTTTTTAGGTACAAACAGGGCTCAAGGATCAGGCAATTTTCAAGAACTGTAGTTTTCACTGTGCCCATGGGGCACCTGTTGGAATGCATTTCTGTAGAACAGGCAGTGGCTACGTACTGCATTTGTGCTGCCCAGCTAACCCAAACCAGTCAGGGCTCATGCCATCCCTGTTATTTCTTTTCTCACTCTCACATGGACACGGAGCCAGCACTCAGAATTTGGGAAAGCTGTCACTCAGCACCCAGCCCAAGGGAAGAGCACTCCTGATGCAGGGCAGAGATGCAGCACGGTGAAAGGAGCATCCCAGGAGTTGTGAGCAGGGGACAGGCCAGCAGCTCAGCTGCTGCCCCACAAGCCAGGCTGAGAGCAGCAGTGGCTCTCAGGGAAGCTGTGGCTCCCCCCAGGGCAGGACTGGCTCCCCAGGTCTCTGTGTCCCCCCCAGCTGCAGACACTGGGGTGCAGGGCAGCGCTGAAGCCCTGCAGAGCCCAACAGCCTTACCATGGCCAAGGGGAGAACTCCCACCAGCTCCTTCTGGCTGACGTAGATCTTGGAGATTCCCAGGTCGGATGTGGTGTCTCCAGGGTACTCCACCTGCCAGGTGATCAGCTGGGTCTCAGGCAGGTCAGCCAGCTCTTCAATTTCAAAATCAATCTGCATGATTTCAGAGGCGGGTCCCTCCGCACTGCAGCAAAGAAAGGAACAGAAATGTTCATTACATGACTGATAAGCCAGGAATATAATTGCTTTTATATTAATAAAACCTTGGATTAAGGCTCCTTCAAAGAGAGGATTGGGTGGGATGATGGATTTAATAATGAATTAATCATTTGCACTTGACTTAAGATTTCAGGTTATTTCCCACCAGTTCCAGTGGTTCAGTAACACTTTGTGACATGGTTCACTGTGCACTGCCCCATTTCACAGGGGGACAAACACAGCCAGATCAAAGGCACAACAGAGGCTGAAATACAGCCTAAACTGGCTCCCAGAGCCTCCCTTGGAGGAGCACACTGCATTTCCTCCAGGGCAAAGCAGCGTGTGAGCCAGCCTAAAGGGGATCCTCCTTCAAAGGGGAAACCACTGCACCAAAAGTATTTTCTGCCTATCAAAAAGACAGGCATGAAAGAAAGGTCAAAGCTCGGGATGGGGCCCATGAACAAGGGCAGCAGGGAGCAGAGCACTGCAAAAGTCGGAATTAATTTTTGGCTATACTGCTGCCTTGCTGTGAATGTCAGTGGGAAGCTCCTTTTGTCCTTTGCTAAACCAGGAATTACAGATAATCGAGCTTGTTGTGAGAAGGTTACAAAACTGGGTTCTTTCATGCCAGCCAGTCCTGCCAGGATGGATCCTTGAGTGAAACCCCAGAGCAGAGCAAAGCCTGGCTGTGACACTGTGGGGGCACTGGGGCTGTCCTTCCCCGGGTTCCAGGGCTGTCCCAGAGAATTCCACACAGCAGAAATGCAAAGGGAATTGATGCAATTCCTGTAAAGTTTGTTACAAAACAGCCACTGCATGGAAGGGTAGTGAAGATTCCACTGCGAGCTCCTTAGGCCAGTGGCATCGAGAGAGACAAGCAAATACTCAATTTCCTGTAGAGCTGCAGAGCAGTGTGGGATTTCCTAGCAGAGCACAAATCCAGGGGATGCTGAGGGGCTTTCACTCCTGCAGCACTGAATGCTGAACCAGAATATTTGCTTTTTGGTTCCTCCTTCCCTTCTCTCCCCAGCCCCAGAGCTCCCCCAGAGCACATGAGCTCATTTACACTCCCCTAAGCAGCAGATCCCCAGCAGTGCCAAAGTCTTTAAATAAAGTGGATTTTTATCCATATTTTTGCAGCGCTCCTGGGAACATGCAGCCCAGTAACGAACTGTCTTCACACCTAAACAGATTTTGGGTGGGGAAAGAAAAGGAGGAGGAAACTAGAAGATATTAAGAGAAGAGAAACCACTGAGTGAAAAATCTCCTGTACCAGACGGAATATACTTTTATATATATATCCATCTATATTTAAAGTAGCCAGAGAGAATCCTGATAATCTTTTAGTTTATTTTCACCAAGAAAAGATTGTCTGTCTAGTCTTTGCTGAATTCTTAAAAAATATCCACAACTCTGGTCTCAGGAGAGAGAATCCTTTTATTTGTGAGGGTTTTCTGTTCGTTTTAAGAAGCCTCTATATCTGAGTCAAAGTGCTGTGGCAGGAGGGACATTTGCATTCCTCTCCACATTTGCTGGGCAGACAGAGATCACATCTCTGCTGAATAAACAGCTCCTTGCAATGCAATAAACTCCTCCTGGGCTCTGACAGCACCTCTGGGACGTGCACGGGATGGGCAAGGGGGTCCTGCAGGGAGTGCAGAACATGAGCCACCAGCACCAGGGCTTTGTGTCCAAAAAGGAGCCAGAGGAGTCCTGGAACCTTATTTGAGTCAAGGGGGACCCCATGGGGTGTTTCCCATGGTCTCTCAAAATTTTGGAGGACGCAGCCTCCTTTTTATCCCAATTTTATCCTGGCCACATTTCCCTCTCTCTTTCCCCACTGGCTGAGGTACTCGAGGGGAACAGATTTCCCAAAACCCTTAATGCCTAAGACCCCTTCTAATGTATTTTCTTCTCCTTGTGCCAGTCAGTGGAATTCCTCATGGAATCTATGGTTCCCCACATTGCTTTTTATCCCTCTGTATCTCACTTCAGCAAGACCCACAGCAGGTTTGTACAGACAGACCCCTCTCACTGCATCCATCCCTCAGTGGAATCCTTCCCGCTGTTCCCTGCATCTCTCAGGGCAGTTTTATCCACCAGCAGGCCCAGATCTGTTTGTAATCTTGTTCCAGCCCCTGGTTCCTGCAGGAGGAGCCCTCTGTGTGCCCAGGGGCTGCTCCAGGTGGGCTCTCCTTGGTGCTCCTCTGTTGCCTGACTTTTAAAAGTGTTTTCTTTTATAGTTCTTTTGAAAGTTTTAATGTTCTCATAAAACTTCTTTAGCCTTCTGATAATATTTGAGAGTCAGAGTTCCCACACAATTTCATGTAAAATAGAATAGTTTACATATTTCTCTGTGGGTGGAGAGAAATGATTGATCAATCTTTGGAGCAGTGTGGTTGGAGATGCGGGAATTCCATCCTGCAATCCATGGTCACCTTTGGAATTCTATAAGTACCAGGTATTGGAATAAAAGTGGAATAAAAAGCCCCCTGTGCCCGGCCAGGCTGTACAAGCTCCTCTGGGTCACGTCCTTCTGCCTCTCCCAGAGGCTGAACCCTCCCAGTGCTCCTACAGGCAAAGAGCCATTCCTCACTGTAATCAATCCACTCCTATTGACTGCTCCCTCTGGTTTGCAAAGTGCAATCCATGAATGTCTTCCAGCTCGTTTTTGAAGAAAGCTTTTAAACTGGATAACGATTGCAGATTTTCCGTGGACTGTTTTGTTCCTACAACTGGTACTTCAGGTAAAATCTCAAATGCTGCAGAAGTGCCACAAAAAGGGAGTTTAGGGAAGCGTGGCAGAGGCTGGGCAGTGAGGGCTGGCTCAGCCCCAGCGAGAGCTCCCCAGGGCAGCTCGGAGCTGCCACTTCCACCACCGGTGGCACCAGCCTGGCACGGCCAGCGGCACTCAGCCCTCCCTGCACCCCAACAGAACATCCCAGAGCTTCCCCAAAAGCTGGAGTTTCAGGAACCCAACCCAACAGCAGGGTGCCATACCTGCCCCACGTGCTGTCAGCACACTGACAGCTCATCCTCTGCACAGCACACAAATAATAAACACAAAAATAGTTCAGACAAGGAAGCCAGACCTGGGGCTCAGCCCGTCCCAGGGTCAGAGGGGGCATCCTAAACCCAGGATCTGTGGAACCTGGAGCACTGTGCTGCAGCAAAGGTCATTACTCACCACTCATGTATCAAGAGACAGTGATACATACAGCACTACATTAAAATTTCATTTTATTCAGTGTCATCTTACTATTAAAAATTCAGGATAGGTAGACTGAAAAGTCATTTTTCTGTGGGAATCACCATATGAAGCGAACCACCTAGCAAGACAAATCACCAAGAAATGAGCGTGCTAATCATGTAATAGAGTGATTTTTAAAAATTGATCCATCTCTCTGGAGCTTGACATCAGTTGTTTTGGTTGAGAAATATTTGCTGAATTATTTATTTTACTTTTATTTTTTTGCCATTGTCAAATAAATTATTCACTATATGATTTTCCACCTGTTGATAGCACTTTTCCCAAATAACTCAATTCAAAAGTGAGCAAAAATTAGCAAACCTTTTAATACGATATCAGTTGAAAACACAATTACCCACCGAGTCAGCAGCTCAGTTCAGAACCAGGGCTCTGAGCATCTCCTGGCACGGGGTCATGTCCCACACATGCCAAGGGAAGGGTAAATCGAGGCTGCCTTTGCTCCATCCCATCTGATACCCACCCAATGAACATCCCCCAGCAGCCCAGCCCCAGCTCCTGGGCAGGAGGCAGAGCTGAAGGCTACAAAACTGCTTTTACTGACAGTGCAAAGCCTAATAAAACCCTGCAAATACACTCGATCCAGCTTCCTCCACCTGCTGGTTTATTGTCCTCGGCACAAAAAGAACCATAAATGTAGGAAAACTCACTCGCAAGTGTGGTAAAAGTGCAGAAGAGGAAAGCAGGCACAGAGCCATGAGTGCTCCTGGTTAACTGGTGGAGTTTCTGCAGGATGCAGCCAGGCTCAGACCACACTGTGCAGGATAACCAGGGAATGTGCTGATGGTTGTGCTCACAAGGGGAAAAATTGGGAAAATGAACCACAGCTGCTGTTTTAGGGGCAGGAAATCAGGTCTAAAGGCTTTGGTCAGGAGCAGCTCAGCACTCGTGGCAGGGAGGTGTGTGCCCAGCAGTGGCAGAGCAGTGGGGTGTACACAGCCCCCAGAGCTGCGCCTTTGCACCAAGAACACCCTGAGCACTCCTAAATGAGCTTTAGATGTTCCATTCCCATTTCAGCCCGGCAGCCCTCAGCACACCACAGCTCCTGGGAATGAAAGAAGCCTGTTGGGAATGGCAGGAGCTGCACAAACACGGCCCTGCTCCCAGGAGTGAGAGCAGCATCCTCCTGCTGCACAGCTCCAGAGCCAGCACTGCAATATTGGCTGCTGAGCAGTCCTGCACACCAAACCACGAGATCAGGTGTGTGCTCAGAGACAGCCCTGCAGCACAATTCACCCCCCTCCTACAAACATTTATCCACCTAAACCCCCCTTATGCATGACCAGCAAATTTACACTTGTGCATAAATATATGTGGGGTTAGGCTTTGGAATTCAGGATGGTTTTGAAATTAATTTTTTAAAAATGTAATTGTGGCATTAAATCCAGAGTACCTTAGCACTTGGTTCCCCCCACATCCTCACAGTGAGATGTGGAACACATTTTTTTATGCCTTGCTTATTAGTGTCCACACTGGTTCCACAAACGCAATGATACATAAAAGCAGCATCACATTCCACAAGACTCAAGCTCTCAGTGTATTTCAAAATTTGTGACTTATTTGGAGATATCTGCCAAGGCACATCCAATATATGAGATTAGTACCCTCAGCTACAGGAACTTCCTCTGCTGTGAACTATTCAGCAAGTATTTCTGCTGAACTCATACACCTTCCAAAACTGCAAAGTTCTTTTCAATTAAAGTAAAATTTAAAAAGAGTTTTCTTTATGCAACTGTTCTGTGTTTGCCAAATCTAGAATTAAAAAAAAGGAAATACTTTCCAGCTTTCTTAATATTAAAATAGAAGCTTCCAGAATCCCATTTTTAAGCAACAATATGAAAAATAAACTGAAGACAGAAGATTCACCTTGCCTCCCTCCAAACCCAGCTTTTTAAAAGAGGTTCAGGCTGAAATATATTTAAATCACAGAATTACAGGGCAGTCTTGTTTGGGAGCACCCTTTGAAAGCCACCTGGTCTAGCACCTCTCTCCAGGTAGATAATTTCTCAGTAAGTGATCCCGTCTGTACCAGTCAGGGTGAGATCTGCCCTGCCCCAGTGTGGTACATTTTTATCAGAGCAGATGTTTCCCTCCACACACCTGGGGAGGATCTGAGAGCCGGGAGGAAATCACAGAGACAGGAGATGGGGCAGGTCCTGGGTCCTGTCAAATCAAATCACAGCTTTTGACGTGCTCATGACATTAAAAACTGGCAGAGTTCAAAAGCTCTCAGATGTCCTGTGTGATGCTGTGGAGCCAGGGACGGGTGAAATGACTTGTATGATTTCAAAAGGTAAATGAATGTTTATTCAAAAACACCTCTCTCTTTTATAGAGAACATAGTGAACATTAATTCCATTGGAATTAAAGTAAAACCATTTCACCTGATTGGCACACTGGGCTCAGGTCAGTGTGGTAGAACAGATCTATAAAAAATATGAACGGAAAGCAAAGTAATCGATTGTTTACATTCCTCTCAGACTTTTTCCCAGGCTTAGCCTGGAAGAAACCTTTCTCTTTTTCTCTCTGACTGAGCTGAGAACATCCACACTGTTCATACCCACACTGTTCATACCCACAGCATGAGGTGCTGGAGCCAATCCCCCTGGGACGTGCTGCACCCACTGCTAGAGCCCGAGACTGTGCAGCACCTGAGCTCAGGGCTGCTCACCTGCAAGGGGCTCTGGCAATCTCAGCAGTGATGGAAACAACAAAAACACTAAAAATATAAAATAATAACAGCAGTGGCAGGTTATGATTGTAGTTACACTGCAGAGAATTACCCCGTGGGAGTGCCCAGAGACAGCGAAGCCCCCCAGGGCAGGGAGCAGTGCAGGAATCAGTGCAGGAATCAGTGCAGGACTCGGCAGCAGCGCTCAGATTTGTGCTCCTGGTGCAGGGCAGGAACCAGGAGCACTGATCTGTGTCCCTGCTGGGATTTGTGCCCCTGGGTGCTCCCAGTCCCACCCCTGGGTGCCTCTGTGTCCCCCAGCAGCAGCAGCAGCAGCAGCAGCAGCAGCAGCAGCAGCAGCAGCAGCAGCAGCAGCAGCAGCCCGGTGTCGTTGCAGCCAGCAGTGCAGGAGCCGCTGCCAGCAGTGCAGGAGCAGTGCAGCAGTGCAGGAACAGTGCAGCAATGCAGGAGCTGCTGCAGCAAACCCCAAGGGCAGAGACCCCCGTGGCAGAGGGAACTGCAAGGCAGCAGAAAGCAGAGCTGCAGCCTGAGCAGGGCTGCTCCCTGCCAGGGCAGCCACCCCACCCCACAGCCCAGACCATCTCTCCACTCTAAAAGCACTCAGGGAATTTCAGTGCCTATTCCCTGGAGACTCTGCAGATTCTGATTATTGCAGTGGCTGCAGCAGCCCGAGGAGCTGCCCTGGCTGGAGCTGAAGTCAGAGCTCTGTGAGCCCAGCCATGGGAGGGAAAATGTCAGAGCTCTGTGAGCCCAGCCATGGGAGGGAAAATGGCCAAACGCAGCTCCTGCTCCTCACACACTCCCAGGAAAGCACTGAGCTGCTGGAACATGCAATGGCTGCTAACAGCTCCCACAATTATTCCTTCCAAGTTTCTGTGTCCTCGGATCACCTCCAGCCAAACAGCTTCTTCCCTACCCCAGAAAGGCTGTAAACAAACCCATTACTGCAGATAAACTCAATGGACTTTACATATTCACTGATCCAAGGAGGCAGATGAGAAATGGTGGGCTCTCACCACCTTATCTCAATACACTCTGGCAGAACGTGGCTGCAGTTGTTTGTCACTTCCAAAAGGAAATTACTCTTTCAGTAAAAATAATAACATGATCAGACTAATAGCTAGAAAAGTGGAGGAGACAGAAACAGCCATGGCATGCGATGCTCCATGAAATCCTCAGGAAATGTTCCCTGTGACTAGGAAATATCACCTCCCCAGAGTGAGGAGCCAGCTGGGGCAGGCCAGAACACATCACTCAGCCTTCCCTGTGTGCCAGCTGGTGGAATTTGGGGGAATTTGGGGGAATTTGGGTTTTGTAGCCGCTGTCAGGGCTCAGTCTGCACGTCCTGATCCTGGACCTCAGCAGAGATTCCCTTCTGAGCTCCAGCAGAGCACTGCTCCTACCGGGGGCAACCTCAGGCTGAACTCAGGAATCTTTGCAAATGACAGTGGAAAGATGCACATCCAGCCCTTGAACAAGACATATTGATTTTATTGAGCTGGAGGCAGGGGAAGAGACACCCTAATTGTTGTAATTATGAATTCAGTAATGTTAGTAATCATTAACAGCTTCAACAGGTTCATAAATCATTCACGTAAGGGGAGAAGCAGTAAGTGGAGATCAATTTCTGCTCCAGTAACATTTCATAGCACACACCTAAACACTGCACTGCTTGAACTACTCACTCTTAGTTAGTTTTTACTCTCACTGCCCCAGAGTTTCTTAGTCCAATTATGAGGACTTAATGACTTAATTGAATGTAAACTCTCTTTCTTTGCAAGGCTAACACAGAACCTTTGCAAATATAGACTCTGCTCTTCTTTCCCTGCAATGAAAATCCTTGAAGGGGTATGAGCTGGGACACAAAATCACCAAAAATGTGGGCTTGCAATATCTGCTCAAAGCAAGCAAAATGGAAATTTGGATGGGGAACTTACCCCAAACCTCCCAACTACCACGGTTCTTGGAGTGGGTGTGGAGAAGTCCAACAGGCAGCTCTTATGGGCATTAAAGCAACCAAACGATGTGAAGAATTAAAACAGCACTGCCAGAATTATCACTGCAGTCTGTGAATATAAAGGGGCTTTTGGGCATGGCTTTCCTTTTGCTTTGCTCAAGCTGCTTGACTTTAGTTCTGCTGTCATTGCACAGCAGGATAAGGCACAAACAGGAGCCACAAGAACTGCAGGAAACAGGCAGGGTTTTTAGAAAGAAATAATGTGCCAGATTTCCAGAGGGCCTGAATGGGCAGTACTTAGAGGAACACCAAGTAGAGCAGAAGGTAGGTTGGTGATTTTTCTAAAAAAAATCAGTAGGTGAGGCTTAAGAGGCAGAAGAACCAGAAAGTGCTAACTTTCCACAAATATTTCAAGGATTTATCCGTCAAGGAGAGAAAATTGCTAGAGCAGGTAGGCAGGAGAGTATAATTAGAAACACCAGGAAACATGAAGCAAATTCAAAGCAAAAGGACAGTGGAAGAGTCTCAGAAAGAAATGGAAAAGACAGCATCTGGGCAGGTTTAAAAGTAGAAAGGATAAAATGCTTGGAAAGGAATCATTTCTGCAGTGGCATAGATGCCTATAACAAGCTGGTCTGGGAGTTGTTTTTCTTTTTCCAAGCTCCTTAATAAAGAGAGGATTATGCAATCAGCCCATCTGAGTCTCTGTCATTCCCTCCAGTATATTAGACCAATTTCAACAAAATTAGAGAGCAGAGCAGAGGTGAAGAATTATTAAATTTTGGAAGCAGAAGGGAAGGAGTGACGCCTGTGTGAGAAGGGATGCAGAGCACTCCCTGAGTGCTCTCTCACTTTATACTGTTAGAGAGTTTTTGCCCCTCACAGCTGGATATTGGTCCTAGATCAATATCCATATTTGTCACAGCTAATGCACATTGCAAATGCAACATGCTTATTTTCTGTATCACAGCATCCTAGGGCACACAGTGAACAGCACTAACTCCAAAACTGAAGGAAGGTAGAGGAAAAACTCTTTTTTCATGGTAAAAACATGCAATAACATGAATGAATCAAACTTCTCTTTGACAATTCCGAAAGAAAAGCGCTACAAAATATGTCTCTAGCTCTTATTCCTGTGTTTAATAATTTAGAACTCTTACTCTTTGTTCATAAAAGAAACATTGTGTTCTGCAGAATTTGTGGAGATGTAAAACAAGAAGCAACAAAATCATCTGAATTACTGGTGCAGACTCTTCCAGTGCTAAGGAGCAGAATAATCTAAAACATGAAACAGCCAAGGACTGGTGCCAGAGTTTTTACATGAATGTGAGAAGTGGGCAGAGGGGAAACAACTTGCAAGCTATTTGTGTGAGAAAGAGAAATGAAGAGTGTTGCAGCAGGGAGTGGCTCCAGAGCAGACATTTCTCCCAGAGGTACAAAAAAGTGACATCTCCACCAGTACTGGTGAGTGTAATTCATAAACTAAACCGTGCTCCTACTTCCACAAGGTCCCATCTTGCAAACATGGGGATCCTTTCTCTTCCCATCTATCTCATAGAATGCAATCACAGGTGGCAGAGAGAGAAACTTCCCCTGATCCTACAGCACTGCTGCAGCTCTGGTGAAATCCAGGCTCAGAACTGGACTGAGTTCAGGGACACCATGCTGGGTTTTATGAATAAATATATCTATCTATCTATCATTTGGATGTGAGTGGGGCAAGCCCAGCGAGGGGCCTGTGCCAGGTGGGTGTCCTTGCCCCGTCCAGCAATACTCCATCACTCAGGGAGGCTCTGCTGATGCACAGTGACAGCCACAGAGCAGCAAAAGCTCTCAGAGCAGCAGCACAGGACCCTGCATCCAGCCACAGCACAGCTTTCAGGCTCTGACAATACAACCCATTCTTTTCCACTGAAATATTTATTCAGGCACAATTACCATCAAAGATTAATATTTAAATAAAGGGTAATTTGTTTTTGCTATTACTTTTATTTCTTTTTAAACAACAGTTAGGATTATGAACTGAATTAGATTATTTATTCCTAAAGTGGCTCCTTTAACATTCCACATTTATTAATACCAGTGTGAAATGCTCAGCCATTGATCAAACTCTTTTCCAGAGGGATGGCCTGGGAGGAAAAAAAAGCCAAACCAAGAAACCAGCCCCTGAGCGCTGGATTTTACAGCCATTACTGTCAATTATCCACCCCACTGTGGGAGCAGAGGAATCCTCATACCAGCCTCATCCCTGACTGCTGCAGAGGCAATTCTGCTTTCAAACACTGAAGGGGGGGCAGAGGAAGAGGGGGAGCCCCAAGCCCCTGGGTCTGCAGCCCAGCTCTGCACTCCGAGCACAGAGCACAGCATCACCACAGCTCCAGGTACCTCCCCTCTGCAGCCTCCTGATAGTAAAAGGGGTTTAAAATCATGGGGATTTGGGGCTAAAAGGAAAATTAAGCTTAGTAGGCCCTAAAAAGAAAAACAATAAATACCCTGGGTACATGAAGGCCTTGTACCTTGCTAGAACTGCACATGTGTAGCTAGTACATGATAAATGATATAATTGTTAGATGTGATGATTGTTTAGTAATTAAATAGAATTACTGTTTAATCGTAAGAATAATCATGAGAAACTGTGGTCAGGGGCTTGAAAAACATAACGAGAAACTCATGCTTGAATAAAGTCAATGTATACAACAGAACAATATAAGTTTAATAATTAATATGTAAGTTATATAACGATAAAATATAAAATATGCTCAGCTCAAGAGCCATGTGAGAGTCAGATTTGGGTCTGCCCCCCTGATCCCAGAGCTCTCACTAAAAGCACCTGTATATAATGATATCCTGTGATTCTGGGTGCTCCTGAATGCTGACACTCCCTCCTCATCCTCCCGTGCTCATTAACTGCGGATTGCAAAAGGCACACAGCACTGCAAACCAAACGCATTCCTGCAGCTTCTGCCTGCAGTCAGGAGATGAGCAGAGCTGTTCTGGCAGGAGGCTGAATAAAACTGAGCTGACTTAGACCTAACATCATCCTTTCCCCTGCCACCAACCCTTCCTTTCCAGATGTCTTTTCTAGCAGAAAGATTTCTAAGATTATGCAGCAAGTTTTTCTCCAAGAGGAAGAATGGACAATCAGAAACCTCTGTGGTGCCCCCGAGCTCTGTAAATCCAGTCAGCACTGGATAATCTTGACTTTAAATGAACATAAATAAATTACGAGGTAAATAAACATTGCTTTGATATGTTGACAAAGTGGATTATTAAAGGAAGGAAAAAGAAACGTGGGGATGATGAAAAGCCCATGGTGCAGCAGGGAGTGCTGGTTTGGGCACAGATTTTTGACACCAGCTCCAGCAGGGCTCACCTGCTGCTGTGCTCAGCAGCAGGAACAAGAAAAAGGAGCACAGAAAAAGGAGGTTAAGGTACACAACCTGAGCCAAGTGCTGCCTGACCTCCAGAGGGCAATTCTGCAACCTTTCACACTTCCAATTTTAAAGAGCAACTTGCTTCAATTTGAGTCCAGTACAGTGAGAGATGAAGCTGTTAAACAAGTGTCAGGCAACTATTGCTTATCTGTAAGAGGAAAAGGAAATAAAACAACATTAGGGAGCCAGACATTCAGAACAAGATATGCTTTTAAATGTTTGGGTGAAATATTGCAAGGGTCAGCATTATTATGAGAGTGTTTTCAGTTTGCATCTGTGTCTTTTTGATTTTGAGCATGAGCCCTGGCCATGTTTTCAGCCTGGTCACTCCTGCCCCAAGCCTTCCAGCTGCTGGCCCTTCCTCAGAGCTAATCTAGAGCAGCATTGCCGAGTTTTCTGTTCTTTGTTCGTTTTACATAAAGCAGCAAACCATTGCTCAAAAGCCTAAAATTCCCTGGATTCTCCTGGAATGGTAAAAGGTCAGCCCTAGCCTGAGATGGCAAAAGAAACAACACATTCAGAGGGGCAGATGGGAAAGGAATTGATGTAAAAAGGATAAATGTTGTACCAGAGCGGTGACAGGAGGGATGTGGAGGGAGGGGAGCTGCCCCAAGCCATCCTGCCTGCTGGAGCTCCCGAGGCCCAGAGGTGCCCAGCAGTGCCCAGGAGAGCACGGGGAGGGCAGCAGCACACGATGGAGAGCTGCTCAGGGCCAGCACACACTCCCACTGCACTGAGACAGGGGATGCAGCTTTATTAAATCTCCCTGTCCCCTGCCCACCTCAAATATTTATCTTGACACAACAAAAATCATCTCCAAGTCTTTTCTGCTGCTGGTGTAGCTAAAGTCACGCCAGAGCTCTAATCTGTGCTGCCCTTCCCTGGCTTCAGCAGAACCTTCCTCAGAGACCTTCTCCCAGGTGAAACATTATCACTTGCCTTGTATAAATAAACTCTGTACCACTCCTCCCCTTTCCCACTGTTCAGTTGTCTGCCTAATTTTCATCTACAACATTCTTATGCAATATTTTTAATCACCTATTACAGATACCTCAAGAAGTAAATAATATCTGGGGTTTATTGTGAATTATGACCTTAAGGTGACATGTCATCATCTCATTATCCAGCTCCCGAAAGCACCAGTGGCACAGAGAAGTTTGAATAAATTATGGCTTTCACATATGAACACACACACACATCCTTGACTTCACTTTTTGATATAATTCAATGCTAAAGAGCACTGTGGAATTTATTAACATTCTTGCCTTCGCTTTTCTGTTTTTCTCTTGTAAATGACACCGATTCTAAACCCATTCAGGTGTAAGAAATGTTATTTTGTTTCAGTTGAGTTTTGTGTGCTCTCAGCCTCTCAAGAGCTATTGCAAAATTCTTGGAGGTTTCTTAATCTCCTTCTGAGCTGCTGGAACAGCTGAGAGTTAAATCTGAATGAAAACATTGCTCGTGGGTTCACAGAAGGAATTCTGCTGCAGGCCTTGGAGCCACACACCTCCTTGGTGTCTGTGTCTTCTCTCCCTTACCCAGCACTTTGCTGTCGACTCACAAAAAAATTGGAGAAGGAAAAAAAAACCAGCCTTACAATTTATAGGAAATGTATACCCTACATGTTGCTAGGAGGAAATTTAAAGGAGATACTAAAACTATAAACCCACATTTCTAACTCCCATATCTAACTCACTCCCAACTCGTGCCCCTCTCTGAGAGCCCAGCCCCAGGTGGGTTGGATTGGCCACCAGGCTCAAACAATCCTCACCAGAATCCAACCAAGCAACACCCCAGGGAAACAATTCTCCAAACACATTCCACATGGGAAAAACAAGGAGCAGAAACAGAAATTGTTTCTCTTTCTTGTCTCTGTGCTCCTCTATGAAAAATCCTGCGAGAGAAGAATGTGCCTGGCACAAAACCCAACTCCCTGCCCCAGCCCAGGGCAGCATCCTGAGCCACACGATGCTGGGGCTGCCCTCAGCTCAGACCACTGAAATTAGCACTGAAATTACCACTGAAAATATTCCAGCTCAGACCACTGAAATTAGCACTGAAATTACCACTGAAAATATTCCAGCTCAGACCACTGAAATGATCCCCATCAACACCCCTTTTCCTGAGAGTTCCTGTGATTCTCCAGAGCTGGGCCTGCCATCCTGAGAGCACCACAGCTGCAGGCTGGGGACAAACACTGGAGAGAGGGAGAACACTGATCACTTCTAGAAATGGTTATCTCATTGGCTAAATGAGATTCATATTTAGTTGCTAAAAGCCAAGTTATATCTTTTTTTGTTCATTAAGTATTTGCACATACAGAAAAAAATTCATTGATAACTACAATTATTTAAAAGAAAGAGTTTGTTTTTCTTGAACTGGTTGAAAACACATTCTTAAATCTGCATAAATAGTTCAGCACAGCAGATAGAAATGGACATGCCTGCAGGATGCCACGGAGTAAAAATACACAGATGAGGCTGCAAAAATAGCAAATAGCCATGAAATGCATGAATCAGTGATGACTTCATGAAATTCCACAGTCTGAGGTGAATATTTTACTCTGCAGAAAAGGATTGCAAACTGCTGCAAAAAGTCTTCGTAACCACTGCAATATATATGTCAAAAAATAAATTACTCTGAAGTTTGCTGCCCTGCCCTCTTTTAAAGAATTACATAAATCAGCAAATTTCTCACTTCCACTGAAATATAATTAAAATACAGGAAGGAGAACATTATCATTTGCTGTGGAACACTCGCCCTGGCCTCGGAGAGCTGCAATATTTCAGAGAGCACGGTGGCAGTGCACACTGGATTCAGCAAGGCAGTACACCAGGGAGTTAGAGCTGTTCCTAAACAGGAAGGTCCTGCAGCCCTGAGCACTGCCTCCCCAGGGAACCCCAGTGCACTGGGTAAATGTGCTGTCCCCACTGGAGACACTGTGCCAGAGCTCTCCCACACTTTACAGCCAGTTCCTGGGGAGCATCACCGAGGACCAGGACACCACGTGCACAGTCTGTTCCCCTGGCCCTGCTGGAACGACACCAGTGGGGTTTGCTTAGGGCTGTGAAGGTCACTGAGCAACAGGGAAAGGGATGGAAATGCTTGTGATGGCTTTGGGGACTGAAATCTCTCCCTGGGTTATGTCCCTTATGGCACTGCCAGGATGCTCCATCACCTTTTCCTGTCCTGACCTACTTTGCATTCCTCTGGTTCATCTTTGACTCTCTCAATTAGGTTTATTCCTGTCTACCACCACATTCATTTGCAAAAATCTGCAAAATGTCAGAAGTCAAAGAAATGTAAAAATGTGAACTCAAAGGAGAGGGAGGAAATCGATGCTTCTGTGTCAAAAGTCAACTTGCCTATTTCAGAAAGCGCCCTGCTGGATTTTAGACTTTGAAAGAAGCCACGGCTCTTGCTCAGATGTGTGCTCAGATCTCCTGATACCTCTGCTGCTGAGACAGCACAAAGCTGACAGTGTGGGACACTCAGCTGCAGCACTCCTGCTCCGGGGCTCAGGAACCCGGTGGGACCACAAGGAGCCCCAGCCTGCAGAGCTCTCAGCAGCAGCCACAGAACAGCTGCTTCCCTGAGATCCCTCTTTAGAGCAAGGCCGAGTGCTGAACATGAAAGGGTAGGGAAAACCAGCCCAGACACACACACACACACACACACACACACACACACACACACACACGCACACACATATATATATTTCAAGGCTTTGTACTTCCACAGAATCCTTGCAGCCACAGCAGCTCCACAGGCTGTGTTTGCTCACACAGCACCCACGGGGTGACCAAAGGGGTATTTGATATTTCACATCCCATAACAGTTTTAAATCACAGGTGTGCTGCAGCAGCTGGTGTGTATTCTAACTCACAGCAGGAAGATGGTTGATCAAACATAAAGACAAAACATAAAGCCCAAAATCAGTTTGAAGCTGTGCCATAACAACTGCTGGAAAAGCAGAATCGGTATTCTGGTAAACCAGGATTACAGAACTGCTGAACACCATTAACTCAGTACCGTGGGCACTTGTAAGGAGATTTAGCCCCAGCTGGCTGAAAAGCCAAACAGAAGAAGCAGTTGTGCTTCTACCAAGATTTCTTTAAGTTGTACTGTACCCACTTAATGAAGCATGAATTTTAATTTAGTCTGACACTTGGATATATTTTTAGATTTGATTTTTGCATCTTTTGTACACACTCAATTTCCAAGCTAGGAGCGTGTTGGAGGGTGCTAAACTGCACATTAAAAATGCCTTTTCCATGTAAACTGTCACAGCACGTGTGCAGAAGTTCCTGTGAAGGAAGATGACATTAGCACAGAAAACATCTCCTCGGGGGTGCAGAGATAATTTAAATAAAAATCTGCCAGCTCTTTGAGATTTACCAATACAGGCATTTGCCCCAAAATTATTATTTGAATGGTAAGATTTACAAGGTTCCTGCTGCTGTCTGCTGCACACATGTGAGGCAGATAAATCTTTGTGCAGGACAGAGTATTTGGACAATAGAGGAGTATTATGGAGTTATCTAGAAATGATGGAAGTACTCTTTTATCATAAATACACAGCAGCAGTGGCAGCCAAGGGAAAGCAGCAAGTATTGTGTGGGAGACAGACTTTTGGAGAATTCACAGCTGTTTTCCACATTTCCTTGGCTCCTTCAGAGGAAAGGGAAGATGGACACAAGGGACGGAAAGCACTGCTATCCTTTACAGCCCTCACTCAATCCTTCTTCCGTGATACTTATTTTAAGGTGAGTAATGGCCTGGCAGGTGATGGGTAAATATGATGAAATGAGGGATACAGATGATAAAACACAAACTAAATTTACCAGCAAACACTGCCACTCACTACAGAGAGATCAGAAGCAGTGCAAGGCATCTGCTGCACGCTGCTCATGGCTCTAGTCTCATCATGAGAAGAATGCAGTGACAGAGGTAACTGAGCCTGCCCTGCTCAGCCACACATCTCATTATTCCCATTTTCAGCAGGGCTGTGCAGAACACGGCCAGGGCAGCGGGAGTGGGCAAACACAGCCCCACAGGCAGGTCAGGGGCTGGGGCTGCAGCTCTGCTCACGGTGCTCAGGGCAGCACGGACCAGGGACACACAGCTCTGGGCACATCACAGCTACAACGCTGCTGCTGAGCCTGGGGAGCTGAAAATCAGGATTAAGTATGACTTGTGATGGAATCTGTCTAAAATCTGAGGAACAGTCTAAGAGAAAAGCAAACTGAGCAGCTCCTGTGTATAAGTGGCCCCACTGAGATGGCCTCATTGTCCAAACAAACACAGCAATGGTTACCCAGTACAGGGGGGCAGACACAGGTGTGGAATATATTTTAAACTCTCATTTAACTCCTATCATTGTTACCCCATTACTGCTGTTGTAATTAATAACCTAGTTTGCATTGCAATATGACAAGGATTAACTGAATGATCCCCAGTGTCTAACTTGCCCGAAGGCATGGGCATGAACATCCTTTGGTTTGTGGGCACTGAAATCAGCCCCAGGGCTCACACCCTCCCCTGATGGACTCTGGCTGTGCCCAGCTCCGGTGGGAGGGCAGGGACAGATTTTGGGAGCCAGCCTGGGTCTGGCTGTGCCCAGTCTCACTGAGGAGGGTCACAGAGGGGGGAACACACCCAGCTGATGAACTCTCCTGGGAAATCTGCAACGTGAATAAAAGAGGCAGATCCAAGTCAATGAGCCCGCTAGCAGCTCCAGAACAAACGTGCCACAGGATTATTTGATTGTGACTGTGGCATGGGCTCTCCACAGGGTCTCCATGCTGCTCTTTCCCCACTGTGAGCAGCCCCTGCACACTCCTAATCCCCAGGCACGATCAGCAATGAATCTATCGCAGGATTACTGTTTTACGTGTTCCAGTGGTGGCAAAAGCTGAGCACTTGTGATTAAATGGAGGAAGTTAAAAGGTGCTGTCAACAGTGTCTTTCTCTCAAAAGGTTTTATTTCTTCACCATTCTTGCTCTTGTTGCTTTAAGTAGAGAAAAATGCTGTGGTAGTGATTTCTTTATTAGAAATGTCAATAGGGTCTGCCAAACTTTAATCGGCTCACTCTGCTGTTAGACCAGACTGGCATAAACTTTCTTTATGAAAGAAATGCCTACTCTATTGAGCTTACTATTAAAATACTGCAAATGCCTCCAGAAGGTTGAATGCAGCATTATCTAGCTATCAGTGCCAATGTGAAATATGTTAATCCCAGGGATGGGAAGCACTGCAGCCAGGGCTGCTGGCCTGCCCCACGCCAATCCCTCTTTGCTGGAGCTTTGAGGAGGGTGGGCAGGTTTCTGTGGGTCCTGCCAAGCTGCCACCTCTGGGCACAGCTGAGGGACTGGCACCTCACAGCTCTGAAGCTGACTGATCCTCTTCTGCCTCTGATCCCAGAGGGATTCATTCCTCACAGGAAACCTGCCACAGCACTCTGGCCTAAGGCCTGACGGGTTTATCTCCTTTGGTCACCATGGAACCAGCTAAGGAGCAGGGAGAACTTTCTTCTCTTTGTTCTGTGCCACCACTGATGAGCAGCAGGGAAAGGAGACACTGAGGCAAGCACGGAGAAAAAGGAGAAAGAATTCAATCCCACTTGGTCAGGATTGTTAATGAAACCAATGATGTGCCTGCCTAACTGGGGACATGGGACTGAGCTTTCCACTCCTCCCTCAGCACCACCCCCACAGCACTCCAGCAGCTTTGAAAAGCAGATCTCAGTTCAGTTTTTAATTTGAAAAATTCAAATTTGATGCATCCAAAATCCTCTCCTCACCCTAGAATATCTTTCTCACGTTTACTGTAAGAGCCCACATTATTCCCATGCTCCAAGGCTGCCCATCCAATGAATTCATTTCCAAAAAATGGCTCAAGAAAATATAATTGCTGAAATTCAAGCAAGTGTCCAAATCCTACTGATGCCAGTAAGATTTCAGGTTAAGCTGAAATTCTCAGGGCCTCAGGAGCAGGGGAAGGGGCAGAACTTGTGCTCCAGGGCAGCTCACAGAGGCAGGCTGCCAAGAAGTGAGCACTGCAGGATAGTCATTATGCAAAAGCCACACTTCTCAAACTCAGGTATGAGGTGTCCCACAATGATCTCTCTCCTTGGCTAACCACCCCAGTCTGGGATGCTCTGAGAAGAGCAATCACTCCTGTTTTTAGCTTTCCCATCGTTTTATCTGTTGCCAAAAGCTGGATGTTGTTTCCAGCGGCTGATCCCCACCTCTGGTGTGGCAGCAAGAGCAACCAAGAGCAGACTAAGTATGTGCATATTAATGAAGTGCAGCTGAACAAATGGTGCCAGTGCTCACTGAAGGGATATGTTTTTCCAGCCAAAGATCCAATAAGCATTTCAAAAAAAAAAAAAAAAAAGAAAAATAACAGAAACGTCAAAAGCTTGTGAGGCTTTCAGTTTCTTCACAACAAAACAACAGAGGCAGAGAGAACTAAGTTGGGAATTTCATATAAACTCCATTGTTTGAGGCTGGGTTCCTCGAGCTAAAAGAAGGAAATGCCATCTTTCAGCCTTGCTAGATTCTTCCTGGCTGCTCATTTCCTGCAAGACACTAAGGAGGAATCATGACAGATGACTCCTCTGCACTATCCGTTTACCCCAGTTTTACAGCAGAGATCAGAAAATTTATTGGATTTTGCCTGAAAAGGAGACAGCATGTAATATCCCTTGTCTAGGAAGGATAAATAACATGCTGAGTGGAGGGAGAAAAGCACCTTATCTGTTAATTGTAAGGAAAACTGTAAAATCAATAGGAATATAAGAAAGCAGGCCCAGCAAGTTTCCAATTGCCCCGGGTGTGAGCAGTGAAGGAGGGCCCATTTCCCAGGCTGAGGTCCCTGCTGGCATTCTGCAGTCACTGCTGGTTACCCCTCTCCCACATTTCCATCGTGGCTCTTTCATTTGTGTGTGGTGGAAGCTTTCCCTGCTGCCCCCAGAGATCCCACAGCCCCAGGGGTGGATTCCTGCACGCTGCCAGGCACTGGGGCTGGGTTTGAGCTCAGCTTTCAGACAGAGCTGCTGCTGCTCCCAGCCAAGGTGCACTGGGGGACAGACAAGGGATAAAGAGCAGTCTCAGCTCTTATCCAACCTCCTCTTGGCTCCAAAGCCAAGGCAGTGACAATGCACCGCTCCTCTGTCGCTGCCGGACACGAAATGAGTGCACAGAGCTGGGGAAGTTCAAGGAGAAAAAGAGCCACTTTCATTCCAACATCTGGTGTTTATAGAACTCCAAAGGTGACCGTGGATTGGAGGATGGAATCACCACATCTCCAACCACACTGCTCCAAAGATCAATCAATCATTTCTCTCCACCCACAGGGAAATATGTAAACTATTCTATTCATACATGAAATTGTGTGGGAACTCTGACTCTCAAATATGTAACCATGATCAGAAGGCTAAAGAAGTTTTATGAGAACTTTAACACTTTCAAAAGAACTCTAAAAGAAAACACTTTTTAAAATCAGGGCAACCCTCCTCCCTCTCCCTCTGTCCCCAGAGAGCCCCAGGTGCCCCAGCAGCTGCCCAGATGTGCTCCCACCCTCCAGGTGAGGAGCTGGGCCTGCCTGTGCTCCTGAGTGGCTCCAAAAAGGTGAATGGGAAAAGGTGAGTGTGACAATTCCCAGAAACACCAGCTCATGGAGCCCTGGTTCTCCCGTGGAGCCCTGCCAGCCCTGGGCAGCGAGCTGCTGGCAGGGAGCCCGTGCCCATGCCCAGTGCCCAGGGGATGGAGATCACACCAGCACAAGGTGCTTCCACCTCCTCTCCCAAAATGACATTTTACCCACTCGCTGCTGAGCTCCCCAGCCCAGACCAGAGCAGGAAAATTGAAGAATTTCCCATCAGAAGCCCTGAAGAGCTGCAGCACACAGGGGGACGTGCCCACTCAAGTGCCCACTTCAGCAGCACAGTGCCATTAGACAAAAAGCTCTGCAATTCTGGGCAGGCAGGAAAAGAGCACAAAGCTCCCAGCGAGAATATGCACACAGCATTAATTCATTAAATGTTGTTTCTCTGACCAAAAAGTGTTCAAATGTTTTAATCTAATGCATCTAACGTAGTTAATGATCTGACAAGGAATTCAGATACTGCCCCAAGAGAAGAGGAAATAGAATGGTCTAAATAAAACATGACTTTAAATGGGGTGGAAATCACAACTTTCTTTACATATGAAAGATGTTTCCTTCACTAAGATTTATCTAAGGGAAGTGGGAAATTGTATAAATTCTAAATTAAGCCCCAGAGGCTATTCACACTGTCCTTTAAATAAAATTAAACACCCACTCAGAGCCTTGGCAGACGAATAAATGTTACAAGTGAAGAGAGTGAAGTGTTTTTTTAAGAGCTTTGTGTCTGAACTACACAGACAAAAGGGGTTTAGTTGGGTTTTGGGGGAGAGGGACATCTTCCTATTCTGAAATCAGAATTTTAGAAAGAACTGAACTAGCAGGGATTTTCAGCTGTAGGAGTACATTTGAATGTGCCCCACGTGCACCAGCACCTCACACTTAGCCTGAGTCAGTAAAACTCAGCTGTGAGGGGAGCTGCCCCAGGAGTGGGCTCACACATTCCCCAGGTGCAGTTTCCATTTCCAGGCTGGGTAAGCACAGAAATCAAAGTGACTGCACTAGCACCAATCCAGGGACATTACCTGTGCCATGCCAGAACTGAACAGCAGGGAAAACATTTCAACTGCTCTGTTACTTCAGTCATTCTGCAATGTAAAGCTGACTGAAGATAAACCCAGTTCACTTAACAATACTGCTAATTATTCTTGTTGAAATGGAAAATTTCTGCATCCACAATAGTCTTCAGAATAAAATATCTTCATTCCTATTAACTGGGAGGTGGCATGAAATAATTTCTTTGACCCAGGTGCTATTATTAAATTAATTACATGTCTAATTTCTATTAGAGGGAATTTGGGAAGAATAAACAGATTCAATATAAATGTACTAACACATCAAAGCTATTAAAAAATAGGTGTAATTTTCCAGCCTCTGAGAAATAAAAAATTACTGTCCAAAGTGCTGCTTGCAAAATCTGGTGCCTAAATTTAAGCCATAATTTGATGTCACTCTATTACAGGGTGAAAAAAATACAGAATGGGATCCATGACAGACCAAAATTCTTGTTACTGAATTATTCCTGCAAATGGAGAAGCTCAGGGCATCACTCGTTGGTTTGACTCCAGGAACAAAAGAACCAGGCAGGGCAAAGCAGGGACTGAGGTTCCCACACAGAGCACCACCAGCAAAACGCTGCAGTGGCTGCTGGGCACGTTCACAGCTGCCAAAACCATCTGTAATTTTGGTGGTGCCAGCACCCACAGCATGAAAGGCCCTCTCCCTTCAAGATGAGCACATTTCCTAAAACAAAACTCAGCAGCCATGATTTGTAAAAACTCCCATGTCCTTATTTGTAAAAACTCCCATGTTTTGTACAAACTCCCATGTCCTTATTTGTACAAACTCCCATGTCCTTATTTGTACAAACTCCCATGTTTTGTACAAACTCCCATGTCCTTACTGCCAGCCAAGCTCTCATCTGTGTGCCTGCACTCAAGCACTCTCTCCAGGTAACAAGCACCAAGCATTTTTGTTAGCTAATGTTTGCCCTTTGTTTCAGGCCTTTTCCATCTGTTCACTTGTTTACTGACAGAGGAAGCCAATTCCAAGGCAGACACTGGTACAGAACTGAATATATTTTTGTATTTCATCTGTTTTTTTCTCCTTTGGGTCTTCCCCAAATTATGTATTTGTTCAGCCCTGATCTAAAGGGAGAAAGAGGGCAAGGCCTTTTAATTTTTCTTTTAATAATGCTCAGTAAGTATTTTAATAAAGCAGTCTTGTTGTGGTTATATCACTTGCAAAACTCCATCCCAAAATACTGAGATTCAAGCTCATAATGCTGGATAATAATAATCATAATCCAAGCAATTCCCATTCAGCCCAGAAGCAGCAGCCAAGGGAAGCCCCAGCTGCCCCACTGAAGGAGGCCCCAGGGCAGGGAGGGACAGCAGCACCAGCAGGGATGGGCTGCACCAACCCTCACCCACCTTCCCCTCCCAGTCCTGATCCATCTATAGACATCCCTGGCTTTCAGCAGCACATCCATACATGTAAAATACTTCAATAAACAGCTATCATCCACTATCAGCCACGGGGGACTCGAGAAACTTTCCCCAGCTAAGGCACCAAAACCAGCCAGGTTTGCACTCTGTGCAAAGAGCCAGAGCTGCCAGTTCTGCTTTTTTAACTGCTTTCCCTATGGAAACTGTCCTACAGAGGCAAATTGTCTGTCCCTTCACCTGTCAGTCCCATCCTGAACACAGATATTTAAGAGGCAAACCATCAAATAGTGATTTTCCAACCACAGCTCACAAACCCTGGCTTCTGCATGTCAGCAAAGCTATTTCTATGGTCACCTGGGAAGAAAAGTTGCAAAATGCATCCTTTCCTGCTGGCCACTGTGCATTTCAGCAGCGAGGAGATTTTCCCCAGCAATGCTTTCCTGCTCTCCAAGAGCCTGAGGAACAGCACTGAACCAAATGCACCAACAAACAGAGGCTTGTTGGCTCCTTTTGCTGAGTACTTCTCATCTGATTTTCATGCTCTTCCCTCTCCACAGCAAGCTCAGGAAAGCTTTTCTTCTATTTTCTTTTTCTTTTTTTTGGCTTCTTTGACAGCCAGACATCTTAATCACATGGAATGTCTCCATTTCTCCCGGGTCTTCTTTCATTTACTTTTTATGATCCTCTAAAAGAATTTGAATGCTAACTTGTAAAACAAGGATTCCTTGTTGCCAGGATGGGTATTTTATTTCCTGGCTCATGCACTCTGGTAGGAATCTGACAAAGGCACAGACAGCACACATCCAGATCTATTCCAGAAACCCACTAAAAATACTACAGGAAACCTGCTTTAAAATCACATTTTCAAAACATTTTGCAAAACATTTGTGCAAAATTCCTTATCATTCAACTGGGCATGTTGACACCCACCAGCATTTTAACCAGAACAACTTTTGATCTCTGCCTTTCAACCGAAAATTGAAAATATTTTATACTCCCACCTCTTCCAGCACGCTCAGTCTCCATGGAGACTACAGGACCATGACTTTTTTTTTAAATTAACACCATGGCCATATGTCACTTGAGTGCAAATGCAGTGAAATTTTCATGGGCTTTCCACTCCATTTCAGTGGGATTATAGGGCAGTGAGCCTTGAACAGGGAGAGGTCCATGGAGGGCCTCCTGGTAAGATTAGGAAAGCAAAGGTTCCCACCTCAGGAGAAGATCCAGTGGGACCCAGCACTTCAGTAAGGACAGGACTTGCCACAGAATGATGTCCACTCTGTCTCTAGATTTGTTTTTATGAGCCTCCTTAATTTTCAACAGCTTTTCTAGCCACTAAGCACGCAGTGTTTAATATCATCCCCCAGTGTCAGGGAGTATGACATTCTGATGTCCCCACTCTTCATGTGGAATCCCAAACCATCATCCCCTGTGGGAGGGCACCCAAATTCATGGATTCAGGGGTGCTGTGCCCTCTCCTCCTCCTGCAGCTGCCCCTGCCCTGGGCACTGAGCCCTGCTGGGGACCCAGCACAACATCTGGCAGTGCTGTTCTCTGGCACTCTGATGCCCAAAGCAGCTCCTGCAGGACACAGCGGGCAGGGAGGGAGGGCAGGGAGGTTCTCCCCCTCAGCAGGCACAGCCCTTCACTCACTGAGGGCATGCATGGGACAGGAAAACATCGGGGCTGCTTCAAACCTGCAATTGGGAATGCAATTCCTGAACAAACCTGCAGCTGGGGATGCAATTCCTGACTTACCTGGGGTCTAACAAAAGTCCAGCTTGTGGGCACTGCACAACCTGCGCCATGCACAAGTCTGAAGTCACCTGTGCTAGAAATGCAGCAACACTTCTTATGATAAATGCATAGAGACAATGAAAATGCCTCAGCCAATACCCCGTTTCCCACCTGAAATAATTCTATTCAGCACACTCAGACAGCCTGCATTTCCCCCTGAAGCAGAGTGGGACCCTGCAGTCCCTCAGTGCCCCCCAGACCCAGCTCAGGCCAGCAGCCCACTGCTCTCATCTTCCACTCTTCCCTCCTGTCAAACACAAGCACAGAAAACATGCAGGAGTGCAAGCAAACAGTCTTGGCTCGGTACCATCTGTGAAAGGGAACCGAGGAAAGTTTGGAATTAAAATCACATTTCCTGTGAGGGAGAGACCCCCCAACACTAAAATCTGTTCCTCCTCTGTGCCCTTCTTCAGAGAGTAACTGGGGCTGTACTTCCAGGAGCTTGCAGGGAAAGCTATCGACTGTGTGATTTGGAGAGGGATGAGGGGATGGTGCTGTGCTTTGTACACTGGATGGGAATCAGCCCAGGATCTATACAGCAGCAGCAACAGGGCTGATCAATCTTTATTCCTACACAATCAAGCAAAGCTGCATCTTCAGGTCCCTTTCCTGACAGCTCATAAAACGATGGCATCGATCACAATGCCCAAATTTGTAGTTTTGACAATAAAAGCAATTTGTTTGGGGAGGGAAATAGCCATATGAGGTGAATGCACGTGGTTTATTAACATCAAAAAAAGAATTCTTCTGAGCAATAATATGAAAGGTTAGACAGAACTTTTTAACCTTGAAGATTCTGACTTCCATTTTCCCTCTTGGGAGAGCTTGTATTTCAGGTTTGGGAGGCCAGCAGAGGTGGCAAGGCGTGCCTCCCTGCTGGGCTGCTGTCTGTGCTGCTCAGGTGGAGCTGCAGGGCTCACGCAGAATCACTGCTCGGGGTCCTGCTGCTGCGGGGCAGAGCCAGCCCAGCTGCAGAGCCAGCCCAGCTTTACCCAGCCCAGCTTTACCCAGCCCAGCTGCAGAGCCAGCCCAGCTTTACCCAGCCCAGGCCTGGGCCACAGGCACTGCCATCCTCAGGGAACGGCTGGGAAGCAGGAATCCCTGACGGAGGGGCCAGCAAGGATGTTCCTCAGCCCCAGAGAGGCTGCAGCTGCCACTGCTGTCCCCGAGCCTGGCCAGCTGCTCAGCCTGCAGCAGAACTGGGCCATGCCCCGAGCTGAGCACGTCCTGCAGGGCTGGGTGCCACCAGGAGCACCCTGATCAGTCAGCTCAGGGCACAGCGGGCACACAGGAGCTGCAGCTGCACGCCAGCCATGCACCTCTGCAGCTGGTCTCAGCTCGGGCTGCAGCACAGCTCCTGCCCTCGGGGCTGGCAGCATTTACCACAGCTCTGGTGCTCCCCAGCCCTGCAAACACACCCGTCACTGCTGGACACAAAGTGAGGGCACAGAGCTGGGAGTTCAAAGGAGAAAAAGAGCCACTTTATCCCAACATCTGGTATATACAATTCCAAAGGTGACCGTGGATTGCAGGATGGAATTACCACCTCTCCACCCACACTGGTCCCAAGATCAATCAATCATTTCTCTCCACCCACAGAGAAATATGTAAACTATTCTACTTCTACATGAAATTGTGTGGGAATTCTGACTCTCAAATATGTAACCATTATCAGAAGGCTAGAGAAGTTTTATGAGAATTTTAACACTTTTAAAAGAACTATAAAAGAAAACTTAAGACTTTTAAAAACCAGGCAACACACACCTGCACTGGCACTGGCCAGGAGAATGGAGTGCCCTCCCTGCATCCATCCAGGGAAGGGAACTCACACACAGCTCCTTCCAGAACACACCTCACACCCCTTCCAGAACCCACCACACAGATCCTTCCAGAGCCCACCTCACACTCCTTCCAGAACCCACCACACAGCTCCTTCCAGAACACACCTCTCAGCTTTTCCCCAGCCCCACAGGTTGATAATGAAGCCCCAAAGCCAGGTCTGCACTACAAACCCAAGATTTTCTGGCAGTTACTTAAACATGGAAGAGGCTCCATGAGGCTGGAGCAAGAAAAAGCCACTTTCCTACAGAACTCTGTCTCAGGCTTGATTGGCTCTTGTGTCCAAGAAACTAAAAGCTCTTACTTCAGATTTTTCCATAATTGCCTATTGATAAGAATTCAGCTGCCTGGAGACTCTCTATTATGTTTTTCCTCTGCTCTGTGTATTTTCATGACACAGATAAGAAATACCCACCTCTGAATCAGCTTTGCTGCTGTCAAATCTAAGGCACACATGCACAGGCAGCATGAGACTCATCTGCCACAAAACCTGGCTCAAATCCCCTTTATTCTCCAAAGGAAAAACCCCAATGAAATTAATGAAAAATGGACCTAGCTGTAGTTCTGTGCTTTATTTCCTTCATTAAAAATGACAAGTGTGTTCTGGAGTTAGCACATGTGTAGTGCTGCTGGCTGTATTTATGACAGAAATAAGCATAAGTTCTCTCCTTTGAAATAAAACATCCTACACCTATTATTAGCGAGAGATCTGCACAACACACCACAGCACTTGAATATATCCACTTGCCTCTTGACACCTCTCTGAAATAGGAGGAATATTATGATGTTAAAAATAGAAAGCATGAATATTGTTGACGTATAAACAGAAAAGAAAGCAATATCCACAGAGTGCAGAAACAATATGTAAATTAAGAGCTAATGGAAAAAAAATCTCATATGGTAGGAGAAAAAAGCTTGAGAAATTGCCTTGACATCTTTATGCACATTCTCTGAGATGTGGCTCGCACTGCACAAATATTAGGTGAATTTAATCTACAATATATTGAAATTGCAATTGCCTAATATCACATACATCTATGTAACTTAATTTGAATTATTAATCATGGAAATCATTCTTAAGGTCTGATATGCTGCTGCACAAATTTCTTTCATATTTCTACCCAGGCCTTTGGGGGGGGAGAAGTAAAAGCTGTGTGCACTTCTTTGCAAGTACATCACATTTTTAACTTGAAAGCTTCTGGAGTTTTCCAGATCCTTGAGCCTCTCCAGGCTCAAGTTTTGCAGAGGACTGTGGGGACTGAAGCTGTTTGTGGTGAGTCCCTTCTCGTCTGCTTAACTGCTGGCAGAGCAGCCTTTGCAAGGATAACAGAAGCACAGATTCTTGCACCCCTACAACAGCATTAAATCCTTCCCAAGTACTATCTGTAGAAAATCAAATGCATTCAAATTGTTGCCTTATTTCCTTTTTTCTCTTAGGTGTACATGAAAGACCTCCCTCTGCATTTCTCTTCTCCTGTAACTCTCTTCTCTAAAGCAACAGCACCTTTCAGCAGAGCACCTGGCTCTGGTAACTTTAATGCCTTCGCTTTGTGACAATTAAGGAAGAGATATTCAGCAGAATAAATTGACACACCAGACTGTTTGAAGTGTCCTTTAATCTTCTGGATGATTTTAAAAGTTCAGCTGGTTCTTTCACTTAGAGATCAGACTAAAGCAACTCCCTGCTGCCCCTCCTCCTTTCCTTGTCAAATAGCTGTGCCAGCCTGGAGGAATATTGTCTGTCTCGGATGCAGCCACTGCCCTGGAGAGTAAAGCTAGAGGAGCTCAATACTGCTCCTTCCATGGCTAATTTCAGAGGCCATGGAGAGCTGCTTCTTCCCCTGGCTTAACAGACAAATTGACTTTCTAATTTTAGAACAGGAGACTTCTGCACAGGCACGGACCAAAAACGCTCCTTTTCTGATGGATCTAAATACAGATTTATGCTCTGAAAAGCCACAGCACCTGAGGGACTGGAAGCTTGCCAGAAAAATGGTATTTAGGAATGCTGCCCCACAGCCAGATGTGTAAACAGCAATGCTGATATTGCTTGCTCCTGGGGATGTGCCAGTTTAAAGCAGCCCTGGTTACCCGAAACAAGGTTGGGGCACGAATAAAGAGCTGTCATTTACCCCTTCCTGTGTTTGCATGGCATCTCCATAAATATACATCCTGCTTTTCCTTCTAGGCTACATCTAAATATTTGCTTCCTCTGCTCTGCCCCTGGCAGAACTCCTCCTTTTCCACTAAAAGTTAGAAAGTTCCATTTACTACATTTTTTCGTAATGGAAAATCAAATATTCAGTCTCTGAAGGGAAAGGGGGATGAGAGCATCATGCTCACCCAGCTGGCCTGTAGTCTCAGGCTGTGCCTGACAGCAATTCTCCTTTTCACCTGCCTGCTAATTGTGCATTTCCATACAGTTAAACTCGGCAGTTTCTGCGTTTCTGATGGAAGCACCTCAATGATCATTAGCAGTTCATCAGGACTTGTTCGTGTGTTTACAGGTCCTGATTATAACTGAAGAGTAAAATCTTCATTTGTGGTTTATCCCAGAAGCAGAAGAAGCATCTCTTTTCACAAACAAGATTAATCCCTTAAACCACTGAACAAGAGATATTTTCCTAGAGAATTACATAAGAATTATGAGAGTGCCAAAAGCACAAACCTGAAGTAAAGAGCAAAACCACAGCTTTTACAAAACAACTGCTGATTCCCAGCATCTCAGAGATTTGATCAGAAGGCAGCACTTCTAAAACTGTCATTTATCCCAAAACTCTGGAGACAGCTAAATTCTTGATCCTTTGCTGCTGAGAGCCACTGCAAACAAGATTTATTTTCATGTCCTTTATGAGAACAAAGTCTTGATTTTTGAACAAATAGTAATTTTTCATCAAGACATTGTAATTCTCTTTGAGATTCTTAAGGACTAAGTCAGAGATTTATCCTACTCAAATATAGAAAACAAATGCAGAATAAACCCACACCCCCCCTCTCTTCCCCAGCTTTCTGGGTATTGAATGTGCATAAAATCAAACCAGATTCAGTCTTTCAGGTCCTAAAAAGAATTGCAATATAGACAATAGGTATGCACTGAATGTGTAAATGTATCTCTAACATAGAACAGATATTGGTGAGACCATGGGAATATAACACGTGGCTTTCAAATCCAAAATAATACTAATAATACTAAAATAATTAAGACAATTCAAAATTATTTGTTGCACCATCCTCCATTCACTAATTGACAACTTGGCAAAAAAAAGCTGTAAAATGAAGATATAAATTTCCATGTCAGAGGTGTATCTAGCTTTGGGGAAAACCAAGTTAAATTGTAGCCATTTTGCCATGTGCAGCAGAATTTAGGAGAACAGCCTTGTCTGTTTATATTAAAAGAGAGTTAGAATTGGAAATCAACATTCAAAAATAGAAGAACGTTATGAAGTTTCTTATGCTTCCAAGCAAAGACTCAAAGACTGGCAAGGGACACAGTTTGGATAAATTTTGGGTTTGGCATCCAAAACACAGATCAGAACTTTGGGAAAGTTTGGGCAGATTTTTATAGGGAAACAAACTGTGGCTCTCGGGACAGGAGAGAGGTGTTCTTTTGAACCGCGTGCCACAGCCGGATTGTCAGAGCTGTCTGCAGACTCCTCTGTGCCCACCGTGCTGTGGAACAAGTGCTGTGAGCTCCTGGGAGATGTTCCTCATGAATATGCATCAAGGATTCACCCCAGCATCCCTGACTCCTGCAGCTCCTGCAGCTCCTCTGCCGGGGATGCTGCAAGTGCACAATGCACGGACAGCACAGCCCATGTACTCTACACACATCCTATTTGTTCATTCTGTGCTCAGGTTTCACAGCCATCTTTTGTTCTCCTCCAGGCCTCTTGTTTTCCCTGCCTTCACTACCTCACACAAAGACCTGCAAGTATCTGTAAGAAAATTAATTGCTTCAACAATTAACAGGAAAATGCATCTCAGAGGAAACACTTCATAATCAATCTGTTTCCAGGTACAATATTTGCCACTCAGGAATAGATTAATTGGATTGGAAATTATTCAAGCTAATTATTTTCTCTCTAGTAGGAGATTAAATGGAAGAGTCTAATAATAAACTGAAAATGAAGAAGTTCCGCTCAGCACTTCAGGAGCTCACAGTGAAAGTTCCAGTCCCAGTTTCAAGGATCCTGCTCATCCTGAGACCAAGGACTTGCTGAAGGAGTCTGTTGCTCTGGGTCACCAGTAAGACTTTGACATAAGACAGTATCTTGTCAACACTGAAGGGATTTTCAAGTATTTCAGATGAAGCTGAGAAAAAGGCAGGCAGGCATTCATGCTCCAGGAATGAGCCCCATCACACTCTCCTTGCATGGAGCCCAGGAAATCCAGGGAACACACCCAGCTCTGCATGGAATCCCACAGCCCAGACTCCCTCCTGTGCCTGGTTTTTACACTCAGTCTGTGCCAGGCTCAGTGACACCCACGAAGACAAGGCATCCTCAACACCCAGGTGCTTTAACTGCCAACAGAACCTTCAAAAGGAGATCTAAAACACATGAGCAATTGCAGAGAACTGTGCCATTGATTATCTGCACACAGAATAATGCAAATGCCCAGCGAGCCCAGCCTTGGTCTAGCAGTTGGAATTTGTTTAGGATTGGTTTTGTGATTTAGAAGGATGCCAGGCTGTGTTACACAATTCCCTGAACCTTCTGGCCCACACTTTGTTGTGTGTGGATTTAGATCTCTTTCCTTTTGATTTGATCCCAGATGATAACCATAAACATTTTTTCTAGTGTATTAGCATTGAGTAGAATGATTTCAAGAAAGATTCTGCATTTCTTGCTAAATAAAACTGTTCTGTTTTTAAAAAAATGGGAAAAGTGGGTCAGCGTGTAAAATAATAATGCACTGGGGCTTGGTTTAGACAAATTTATTTTGCCTTAACATCTCAAGGGGTTCTCTCTCTGAGGGCACATTTAGGCTTTCAAATGAGAAATAGAGGTTTGTGGCTAATTGCCTTCAAAGAGAGGAATGTAAACATGACTTCTGAGATGTTCAGTGCTTTCAGTGATCACAACAGACAAACTCCTGGAAGCCTGGAGGTTTCTAATAACACAGACAGAAAAACCCAAAGTGCACGCAGCATGAAACTCCAGCAGTGCCCAGGGTAAATAGGATTACAGCTGATCATTACCCACATGTCTCAGAAGCAGGAATGGAACTCAGCTCTGCTGTTTGAGAATTAACTGAACATATTCTACCTGCCCAACAACAAATATCCTAATGTATTACATCAGCACCGACAATGCTGAGTGAGCAGACAATTTTTAGGGCTGAATAATTATTCTCAGAAAGCAAATTTGGAACCACATTAAAAGTGTCACCTTTCTCCCTTCCCTCCTGTTTCCCTCAATAATAAAATCAGGATTATAACATGAATAGTGGAAATCTTTTTTTGCTTAGAATTCACATAAGCAAATAATGGATCAGGTTGCCACTAAAATCCCCAAATATCCAGCCTTGCCCAGCCCTTCACCCACTGGGCCTGTCCAGCTCTGAAAACATCACTCTTGAGTACATTCCATTCTGAAAGTCTGATTTCTGCAATCCCTTTCTTGCTTTTATTTCATTGTGATAAAGTGAAGTTCACGTGATTCCCACAGGATGTGATGTGACAAAATACAAGGGGATTTTTTTTTTACATCACACGTTCTTTTGTCTATTTTAGAGCAGAAATTTCTCTTTCCAAGCAATAATACATTTCTAGGTGACAAAGTCATGAGAGCACATAGGAGCAAGGGAAAAATTAATGGTGATCTAAAACATTAAACTACTTTTATGAAGCATTTTGATGAACACCAGCAAGAGACAGAGTGTAATTATTGTGGCCATTAGGCTGTTATTTATGTTAAATTTGTTGCTCTCGTTGGCTTCAGGAGTGTTTTAGGACTACAGCACTCTTGGGAGTCCATCAAGTGTACTGGCACGTGCAACAAGAGTGAGGCAGTAGCTCACTGCATTTACAACATGAAAATGTTTAATAACTGCATGGGAAAAAGAGAGAAGCAGGGCACTAAGGACAATGGCATAAATGCAATAGAAAGAAAATATTGTGTAGAAAATCAAAGGTAATGTTGGCACACATTTTCCTGTCCCCTGTTGTTATTTAATATCAAGTTAATTTCTTCAGCTGTAAAAGTGTTAAGAAAATTAGGCACTGAAATACAGTACCATGAACAAATGAGACCTGCAGGAATAAATGAAGGATATAGCCTAGAAAATCCTGTTACTGTCTCTCACTGCGCTCACATTCTCACAAACTGATTTAGTCACTTGTAGTTCAAACTGAAAATCAGTTTCTCTGACAGCAGCATCTGGTTTCAGGCAGCACAAAGCAGCAACTCCTTCGGTGCTACAGAACTGAGGAGGAAAAGTATCCAAACAAATGCTGGTCCTTGATTTCCAGAAAAGGGGAAAGGAAACTGCCAGCTAATTATCCATTATTATATAACTGAAATACTTCTGGTGGCAAGGTGGGAAATGGTCATTAAGGTTCTACTCAGAGATGGCCAAGTTTGTCTGTAATTATTTTGTATTTCCCTGAATCAGTGGCTTCGTTCCTGCCACAGGCACAGAGAACACTAAAGTAATGGGAAAAACAAACATTTCTACCCAAAAATATAAACATGAATAGAATATTGTAGGAGGATCACGACACCCATTACTATCACATCAGAACATCCTGCCTCATGTCTGCACAGCAGCTGTGGGCAGAGGGAAGTGCTGTCAGGGTGTGTGCAGATGAGGAAACCCCAATAAATGCCCATCTCCAGCCGCCCCGAGGATGTGCCAGGCCCATCCCGCCGGCACACGGCTGTCCAGCAGTGCCCACAGGGGAGGAGCGGGCAGGAATCCAGACCAGCCCTGCCCGCTCCCTTCCCAGCCATCCCTGGCACTTGGGGTACAGCGAGGAGCAGCAACAAGGAGCCCCCAGGAAAGGCACGATCCCAATCCCCCACTCCTGCACCAGGGCTCAAAACCAAAACCAGCCAACTCCAGCACAGAAGGAACGGCTGGCACAGACCAGGGCAGCTCCCAGACTCAGTCAGTGTTTGAAGGGTTTCCCCAGTCCCATTCCTGATCTCTGTTTAATTCCCACACCTTTTCTCTTTGCTTCTTTGGTCACCTGCTTTGCGAGGAGAGGGGTGGAAGATCGATGCTTCACGGGGAGCAGCAGCAGCGCTGGGCAGATGCTACAAGCACTAAACCCATCTAATCATCTCCTGGGTCAGGATTTAGAGTGTTACCAAATTATTACTGCCTGAGAATGAAATCAGAAGAATTGGGGAGAACTTTCAAATTGCTTCACCATTAATCTGGAACACTGTCGCAAGCCCGTAATAAGCAAGGCACGAGAAATCATATTTGACAGATGGGCTTAATTAGTTATTCCCAGACAGAATCATAATATTTGCTGTTAATATTCATCTGAAAACACCCTGCTGGCTGTGATAATATTTATATGTTAATCCTGTTACGATAAGCTGCCGGTGCCAGAACCTCTCCAAACAAAATGACGGATATATTTCAAACCCCGAGCAGCGAGCGCTCTGGCATTCTGCTCTGCTCTGTCACTTGCACAAGTGCCTCCTTAAGCCGTGAAATTACACTTGTCACACCGAGTTAGCTTTATTAACACTATTTTCTGATCCATGTAAAACTATCAGGAACACAAAGGTACTGAATCTGCAGGTAATTAACACTGCCACCTTTGCATCCATGTGATCAGACCTCTGCTTTTTAGGGGAAATTAAAGAATATGCTAACAGTGTTTCTGTAATTTCTAAATGAACCACGGAGGCCAAAAATTTGATAAGGGATGTCAATATTTAACTGTGACCCAGTGTGGCTATTTGGTGACAACAAACATTTCTGATAAGGATAAAATTATTTCGGAAAAACTGTAGAGCACACTCCACTCTCTTTCCCCATGTAATGCTTGATCTTGCTTCTTAAAATGCAGAGCTAAACAGATGCAACTAAATTTAATGAGGAAAACAATACGTTGGGTAATGCACTGCAAATATTTTGCACTTGTTTACAAAGAGGGAGGAAGAAGTTCTCAAAAGTGAGAAAAGGAGAAAATCTCAGCTGGGAACTCGATGGAGCAAATGAAACCTGGATTTACAGGAGAGGTACACGTACACCTTCTCCTCCCTGGGTTTTCCTTCCAGTAAAATCTGTGTACAACCTCAGATTTCTTTTAATAAACATCCAGCAATGTTTATGCTCAACGTGTGCAAGCACACAGAATCCACAACCACTGCATGAAAGATGACATAGTAATTTATTTTTTGTGTACCAGGGGTCATTTTACAGGATTGCCACTGGATGATGAATAGTGAAGGGAAGTTAAGTTGCCAAGATTCAATTTCCCCATGAGGCTGCTTTACATTTTCCTGCTGAGGAGGAGAAATCAGGGAAATGCACTCTATGGGCCCAACAAGATAAAGTGTGATGGAAAACTCATCGCTGAAATAATCTCTGATTTTGATCCAGTGCCCATTTCAGTCAATGAAAATATCATCCTTTCTCCCAGCCCCTCTGAAGGCGGGTTTTAAGGAATCTGACAGGCTTTGCTCCCACCGTGGCATACACACACATTCCTGCTTTGCCCAATGCCATTCAGTCAGATATATTACAGTATCTGCTTTAGATAAGGAAAGTTCAGCATCCTTTAGCAAAGGAACTGTGTAGAATCTGAGTTGGTATAAAGAGAAAGTGATTATAAAGTTCTTCCATCCCTCTTTTTTTTCATACATGCAGACTGCAAGGAGATGAAACTTCCTAATTATTAGGTTCAGAAGGTATTTACTTAAATACCATAAACCACATAATAAATCCCCAAACCCAATTAGATTTTGTAACATTTCATATGTGAATTGCACACATAATGTGGGAAGTTTTCTATCAGCAATGCCATCCACAAAGCAAATGCAACTCCAGAAGCGATGAACAAGAAGCAGCACATTATATAAAAATGTATTCATTAAACAAAGAGTTGTGATTAAAGAAGGAACATACCCCTGCCAGATGAAGGCATTTTAAGACAAGTCACTGTTGCAGAATGGGAATGGAAAACAGAAAATCTATTTCCTTCTGCTGATCAAAACTTCATATAAATCTCACCCTCAACATCATTGTCATACAGTCACAAATCACCAAAACAAAAACCCTACAAAGAGAGGAAAGGGACCCAACTCACCAAGAAAACCCCAAGTAAAATTAATAAATCAAACAAAAAGCCATATAAAGGTAATTAATTTGAAAAAAATGAAACTAGCCACAATCAAACTCAAAGATATGAAACAAGTTCTTCTAAATAATTAGTGCCAACAGTATTTCCCGTCAGTTTTCCCTTCCTTTGAGCACTAGGACCGAGTAACGTTTGTGTGCTGGATTGAGCAGCGAGTACAGAACAAAGACAGCCACAGCTTTTGCTCATGCAATGCCCCAGGCACCATAGAAAGTGCATTAAACCAGCCCAGTGCTTTGCAAAGAGCCCGAGCGGTGAGCAGCGAGGTGCTGGCGTGACCCACCTGTTGGGAGCAGCGGCTCTCCTGTGGCACAGCACGGCCGGAGCGTGTCTCCCCGCGTGCTCCGCGCTCTCCCTCACGTCCCACAGCTGCGGGCTGCTGCCCCTCACGCTGGACACCTTCACCCCCCTCTTCACCTTGGCCCTGGGGAAACAAGAAGGGGTTTCACAGTCAGAGAGCAAATTCCAGCTCTAGTCCTTATCCATCCTCGTGTTCTCATTCTGCCCCACAGAAATGGCACCGCTCGTCAGGAGCCCAACAGCAGGACAGGGAAAGGAGATGAGAGGATCAATGAAGGCTTTCATGTTTCGAAGGAATTCCATCAGACAGGAATCTGATTGAACTGAGGGCAATTACAGCTTAATTCCTGGCTGGATTGAAGGGTAGGTGTGCTCTGGAGCAGGCTCCTCGCTCCTGCTCTTCCCTGGGCATGCTAAGGCTCTCTCCTGGCTGCAAGTTGCTGTATGGGGGCAGCAAATACCAATTTTGGTGTGAAAAGAAAGGAGTTGGGTGCTGGAGTGAAGGGTCATTGCCAGGCCTCATCACAAACAAAATCTACCCTTTCTCTCCTCCCTCTCTGGATTACTCTAAGATGACAATCCTTATCTTCGCTCTTATTTTCATCATCTTTTTGAGTCCACAACATTTTATACTGTTGGGGTTTAATTGTCCTGTCAGCTCTGAATGTAAAACCACTTATTTTAAAAAATTCTTCTTTTTGCTAAAGCAACTGATTTCTCTGGAGCTCTGTTTCCATGTATGAGAGATTAAACATTAGGAAAAGCCACATGGCAAAGTGGACTGGCTCCTATTTGAGAGGTACTTTCTAGTTCTCATGTGCTAGCATAATACTTTTGGGGTTGCCTGTTAAAAAGAACAACCATAATAAAAACTAGAATTTATTAACCCATTGGGGTCAAGCCTCATCTGTGAGGTGTCAGGAAATGACAGTTTAATTATATTTGTTTAAAATCTCATACACAAAATGCATTCAGTGCCATGGCAAGTTCTCAGTTCTGGGCAGAAACCCCAAAAGGTGCGTGAGGTTTTTGTCTGAGCAGCTGCTGCCACGCAGAGAAGCAAACAGCAGCAAAACAGCACTGTCAGCTCTGCTCCCGCATGAAATTGCTCAGGAAATCTTTGAAGGACAAGATCCACACAGATGTTTTCAGAATAAAAAGGCGAAGGATTCCTTTAACTATTCTGAACAAGAAAGATTAAATCTCTTTCTTCCAGCACTAACTCAATAGCAGTGGCTGCAATTTCCTTAGCACACCTGGAAGAATAAATACATGGAGGCTGCCAATTTTTGTGCCATTTCCTCTATGCTAATTTGAAAAAACTAATTTTAAGCAGGTGCATCACTGCTGCTGGAGCAGACATCCCCCAGGACAAGAGATCAGTGGTCAAAGGAGAGTGGAAATTAAACTCCAGTGCTGCTGTCTCAGAGAGGGAGGTAGAAAGAGGCCACACGGTGTGGGTGAAACATTTCTCAGCATGTCTCCAGCCATTCCCAGGGACAGCCATTCCCTGGCACTTTGGCCAGAGCGAGGAGGAAAGGAAGGCCATAAACATTTGAATCGTGGCTGGTTTGGGGCTGTTTCTTTTCAAACATCCAGCTAAGCACCTTGCTGGCTGTTATTTACCTCTGGATCACTGCCCACATCAGTTCCAGGGCTCCTGAGCAGCTCGCCCCTCGCACCAAATCCATCACGGCAAACAAAGCCCTCGGGAGTCCACAGCCCTGCAAACCCCTCAGTGCTGACAGGGTACAAATCAAGGCAGGGGAGAAGCACAGAAAAACCACAGAAGGAACTCCCAGAATCAATACATCACAAGTGAAAGCAAGGAAATGCATGACCTAAGTGCATAAAGACAGCGATTCCCAATTCCATCCCACGACCCACTAAACGCTGAGTTTACTCTGGTGATGGAAGAGGCTGCAACTGCAATTAAAACACGGGCAGCACTGTCTCATTTATCACAGCTCTGGTTTAGCACCTCCAGTCCCTGCAGACTGCAACAGTTAGTGCCCAGCTTTCAGCCCGTGTCACTCCTGAGCGTGGGCACCCTGCCCAGGCTGGGCATGGACACCCTGCCCAGGTTGGCACAGACACCCTGCCCGGGCTCCTCTCCCCATCTCCCTGTGACCATGCCCTGCACAAGTCTCACCCCCCTTCCCAACAGCACAAACAAACAGGCAATCCAGCCCTAAACAGCTCCAAATAAAGATGCTTCACACCCGTGACATTGAAGTTAGCTTTTCATTACTGTAAGTGCTCGGGGCAAAGATCTGTGGGAACCTTTCATGGTCCTTCTGAGAAAGAGAGCTACTTTCAACATCAAAGGAGAAAAAGAAAAGGGAGCCTGTTAACACCCTGCTACGGCTGGTGTCATCTTGTCACCATGGCATGAGAGGGTGGCAGATAAATTGTGTGCAGAGGGGGCATTGCTGAGAGCTCCTAGGCACCTACCAGACATCACAGTGGCCTCTGAGACTGCCTTGTCACTGCATCTCCCCGAAGCATTTCAGAAATAACCAGAGGGGGCTTCTATTTCTGTTTATCTTCCATGTCTCTTCCTGCCCAGAGGCTGACCTTGAGCCAGCGATGCAGGGGGAGCAGAGCAGAGCAGTGCAGGATGGCAGCCTCCCCTCTGCAATACCCACCTCCTTCGGGCAGCAGGGCTGCGAGCAGCAGGGCTGGGAGAGGCTGTCCCCCACCACCCACCTCAAACCAAAGACATTCCAAATGTGAGCAGGAATGGACCCCACCACAGCTTCTCATGGCCTGGAACAAAGGAATGGGGTGGGTTTTTACCCACTGGAAAGTCACACACACTGATGGAAGTCAGCAGCACAAAGCCCTGCAGGTATTCCAGCCCAGAGCCCAGTTTTGGTGAGGACAATGCCATGGGCTGCTCCTCACACAGGCTCCTTCCAGTGCCATCCCCTCTAGATCCCAGAACAAACTGCTGCCCATGGAGCTGGGAACACCTCATCTGGTCTGTGCTCCCGAGCCTAGAGGGGCTGGAGGACAAACCCAGCCACGCTCCAGACACCAAGCAGGAGCTGGCAGACCTCCTCAGGGTCTTCCCAAAGACCAGAGTTAAATGTCGTGCTTGAAATCAGGTAGTGTGAGGCCAGATGCCACCATGGGATCTAAAACCAGACAGCAGCTGTGGCATGACTGAGCTGTAGATGCACTCACAGAGCTCCCTGGGAGCTGCCTCTTGCTGGCAAGTGAGTGCACAATGATGCTGTTAACACTGTGCTACATTAAATGCAGACATCTCTGCAGGATCTCAGGTCAGGCTGGAGCTGTATGTTGTTTAAACGAGCCCGTTTTGCTACCAGAAAACTTCGGTCTGACATTTACATCCTGATGTTTCACTGCCTGCACACAACCTCCTCCCTTCCCTGAGGCACCTGTGCTCAAAGAATCATATTCAAATGCACAAAAATATCACAAAACAATGGAAAACAGCAACACATGTTCTGGCTTCCCTTCAGGACAGAATTTCTTTTGAATTCCCAGAATTGAAGGCAATAGGGGCTAGCAGGTTTGCGAATGCCAGGGAAGGTGGTAAACTCACAAACAGCACTGGAATGGGAATGAGGAATGTTAGAGAGCTCACCAGATTTACCAACAGTGGGAGGGCGAAGCATGAGGCCAAGATTCACAGTGAAAACAAAACCCAGAGGTAATGCAGTGCACAGCCAGCCCTTTGTCTTTCCAGTCTCCCTGAAAAACCATCCTTGGGCCAAAATCTATTCCCATTTGAGAAGGTCTCAGTGGTTGAGACCAAATTAACCATTCCACAGCACAAGGAGGGCTGGCTGGAATTTGGGTTCCCAGCATTTCCATTTCCACTTTTATGTACAGCATTGGGGTGATGCTAAATTTATGCACTTTGAGGCCATACTCTTCTTTTGCCTCCCTCTGCAGTTTCATTGCTTTTTATGGCTGAAGCTAATATAGGATAGAATTTGAGCCTGAAAGAGGCTCTTTGAGCATCAGTCAAAAATAAAACGTGTCTGTCATTGAGAAAACAGGCGCAACTCAGCCCATCTTTGTCAGACTTAAGGCATATTTGCTGTGAGCAATGAAAACCAAAGGCTTTCTGCAAAGGCTTTTTGGATCTGTATCTACCACAAACCCCTGAAGAAATTCAGACCATTAAACCCAAAAGTTATTTCCCCATCAGGAACAAACTTTTAAAGCTGAAACCCTTTCAATGGAAGAAACTGTATTTGAGAAGGGTCCGTTTAAACCAACTGTTCTCGAAGTGGCTGAAGTGAATTGCACCTCAGTTCAGCAGGAAGGGCAGATCACAAAAACAGGTCATGGCGTGAGACACTTCCTACCAACCATCTGAATGCCTGGCTTTAATTGCATTATTAATTTTGGCATGGCTTATGAAAGGTGGGATTTGGATGCCATGATCTGAGCTGCAGAGCTGGCTTCTGCCAGGCTGGTCTGGGTTCTGCTCTCCCTGTTGAATTCCTGATGTACAAACCAGTGCTGGCAGTTGTTTTCAGAGCAGATACCTCCAAGTTTCTTCAGATTACACTAATAGTTGCACTGATTGAAAATCCACAGCAGAAGAGAATGGGGAGTCCCTGAGATGCTGATGGAGTTGGAATAATTTATGGAAAGCGGTCTAGCACAACAGAAGCCATTTAAAGCTCCATGATATACCCACAAACTCTTATTAAGGTCTGTGGTTTTCAGCCCTGTGAGACAGAAACCAGTTATCATTATGCATCACCATGAAAGCAGATTAAAATTAAATCAATCTGTTTATCTATGGGTTTGCAATGCAGCTTTTCCAAAGCATAACACATTCTCCACCTAATTAACATTTCAGGAGGCAAACCCATTCCACACAGACACCAAGGCAGCGCCATTCAAATGGAGACATTGCAAAAACATAGCCCAGGTGGATTTATAATGAAATTTAATTAGTGAAAGGGCACAAGACCTATTTAGGCTTCAGAAGCTGAATTGTGCATACCAGGAATTAAATAAAATAGATTTGTCTGTAATGTGTATCTCATGGGCTGCCAAAAATTGCCTGCTGTGGTTGAAGTTAGTGTGCATGCACACAGGTGCAGATATCTGCATACGTGCACACATGACACGCATTCAGATTTTAGTCCTGTGCCTTTCAAACAAAGTCCTTGTTACAAACATGTTTTGCAAGATGTGAAACACACACATCTCTGGAGAGGCAAAAGGAAAGGATGCATACAAATTGATTTAAAGCAGAAACAAATACAGAGTCTGCAGCTCTGACCTCCATTTACTCACCAAACAGGCATCAGAGGGCCACATCCTCAGTGGGAAGCAGGATTAGATCTTTTTTCAGAAAGACCCTGAGTTAGATGAAGCCCAGCAAGCAGACCTCCAGAGACATTCAAGCTAAGAACAGCACCCTGTGCCCCCAGCAGGACTCATCCTGGGACTCCCAGCGGGACAGAAAGGTCAGGAACAGGATTTTCACACCCCTCGTGGCTGCCCCATGCCCACAGCCTGGCTGCTGCCCCCTCCTGCATCCCTGGGCTCCTCGGGATGCTGGAGGCAGCAGGAGGAGGAGGAGGAGGAGGAGGAGGAGGAGGAGGAGACCCTCTCCCCAGCACCTTCCCCTGCAGGACAGAGCTTTGGGCACCACCGAGCAGCCAGAGCAAAACATTTCTGTATTCCAGGCTGTGCAGGAAGGTGTTTGCTTACAGAAATGAAAGGCAAAGATAAATAGTGCTGCCTGCTGATTTAAAGTGGTTGGGAGCCCCGCGGACTGCTTCAAAGTACTGTTTCCAAAATAAATGCAAAAAATAACGTGTGGGGTCTGAAATCTTTCTAAATTGCTTGTAAGAAAGCAAACAATACAGCACATCCCTTTTATTCCTGGCCAAACAGCAGCAAAGCTGCTAACAGCACAGCTTGTGCAACCAGCAATTTTTTAAAATTAGACTTAGATTTAAGGAAAGACAGGAAAAACAAAACCCAGTACTGGGCACTCTGTGCAGTGAAAACAAAGTGCCATCTGCCCCATTTCACAGGTGAAAAGCACTTTCTGGAACAGCCAGCACAGCAGAAGCAGCATGGGAGCAAGGCTGGTGTTGGACAGCCCCGAGAACCCTGCAGCCCACGAGATGAGTGCCCTGATGGATTGCCCAGCCCTTCACTGCGGATGGAGCAGCAAAGAGAACAGAATAACAAAACACTTCCAAAGAGCTGTAGGGCCCTTCTCTCTGTGCTTATGTGCACATATTTACATTTCTGCTGAGTGGGAAAGTAACAAGTGGAGGAATTCTTATGGTTCACTTGAATTGGCTGAAAACATTGAGCACAGAAAAGGGAAGAAAAAACTGGTGAATTGTGCACCACGAGTCCTCCAAAAAGTTGCAGAAATAGGAATAGTCTTTATATGCTCTATATAGACCGAGAAGCAATGGGGTTGGTCAAACCAGATCTTTGGTTTCATGAAAAGTAGTGCTTGGTACAGGGCCTCTTGTTTTGGGGTCACACAATGAGGGAATTTTTTGAGGGATGCAGATGCTCCTTCAGAGGCATGGCCTGGCCAATGACCTTTCCACAAGACCTGAGTGGAGGGATGCTGCTGGCAATCAAAACCACAGGAATTTTGACTCCTGAAGCAGCCACCACCCCATCTCCCCCATCTCCCCATGCTCAGTGACAAGGAGTGTGCATCTTAAAGCAAGTGCTTCTAGCTGAGCCGAAAATGTATCAGCAACCACAGGTGACATCAAGAACCTCCAAAACTGTTCCTGTGCTCTGCTGGGGAGGCTGAACCCAAGAAAGGCTTTGAGAGCTCCTCCCAGGGCCCCACGGGGATCCTGCCCTTCCAACCTCATGGTGCACCTGGGAGCTCCCAGCTCTCCTGCTGAACGGGCTGCTGCTGCAAGGCACCTGAGAAATGGTCTTTACTAAAAGTTCCTTCCAGCCTTCAGCAGCAGGACAGTTCTGAGGCGTTTCCAAGTCACATCCTCATGCAGAACGAGGCGGCAGCAGCGCTGAGAGCCGACCAACATTGCTCCACAGCACTAACCAAGAGCTCTGTTCCCTAGCAACTTCTCACAGCTGCAGATAAAATCATCTTCTGGACATCACAGGAACTGGGAATGCTTAGTTCTGTTTCACAGGAACTCTCTCATCCACTGCTGTGTGCAGCTCCCTGCAGGAGGGGACAGGACACTGACAGCAACTGGACCATTCCATGAGCTCTGCCAAAACAAAACCCCGGGGATCCATGTGTGCTGGGCCTGTCCTTCACTCAGTGACACGTGTGCCAGATGTCCAAAGGGACAGAAACCCACGGAACAGCCTTTGCTGCAAAAATCCTGAGCCTGAAAAGCTTTTCTGCAAAGACCTTTTCTCCCTCCTGGGAGCACTCTGCTCATTCCTGGTGACATTGCTTAAGGTTTACAGCACCAGGGCTACAGTGGAGAGAAAGGAAAGGAAGTGTATAAATAAAGGGTGCAGATTCTTCAATGGAGGAAAAAAGTCTGCATTGCTCCAAAGACTTGCTGTTGGCATAAAATAGATATTCACTGAGTAATTCCAATAGGAATTTTTGTTATATACATAAAACCCAGGCTGAACACTGTAGCTCTTACAGTGGCACATTTAACCACCTTTCTGTCATCTGCACGAGTGGCCACCAAAGCAACATTTGCTAAATAGCAGCAGAGAGCTCTGCTGCAGGCAAAGCCTACTAGCTCAGTGAAGCCACTGGTGCAGAAGGGAGTTCAATTAATACAAAAATGACACTGCTCAAAATGATCCTGTGCCCTTAATGTAGGGCACACGCAGGGCTGTCAGTGCCCAGCTGCAGCATTAACTCCAGAGCATGCCAGAGCACAGTTGTGGTTGTGATTTTCATCTTGGAAGAGCCATAGGAAAAGGCTTGGCTGATCCAAACAAGCAGAAGAGATCCCTTGGAGTAACACAAAAACCTCCCTGCTGATTGCTCTCCCAGACACAGCTACTGTGCAGGAGCTGAGGTAATCCTCTCACATATAAATGCTGAAAAAACAATAACTCCATCTCTCAGCCTCAGACTCCAAGCACATCCTTGGGCTGCTTTATTCTATTTGTGCATCTCGGTGTAAGAAAGATGAGAAGGAGTGAGAGGCTTCTTGTCCCAGCACACTTGTTCCAAGGACCCTCTGTGGGATTCAAATTCACCGTCCTCCATCAGTGCTCAAAGCTAAACACCATGAAACAGAATATGGGAACTTAAAACATGGGACTGAGCAAGAATTCAACTGCACATGAATTTTTCTGCTATTTTGTATTAAAACCTTGTAGCCTTGGACACCAGGTTTAGTACATCAAAATTTTAGGCACCAATTTGCTCTATTGAGGATAGAGGGTTTTAAAAGTTTTAATGAGCAGACATGCAGGCATGATACTTGTGGCAAGGACTGATATTTTTTACTCCTGCAGCAAAAGCCCAGTAGCTAAAAACATTAACACTCTTAATTTAATTTGCTACTTTTTAAAATTCTCCACGAAGAAGTGACCGCTAGACAGCTGCTTTTGAAAGGAAAAAGGTCTTATCCCTGGCTGCACGGGATGAACCAACCAGCAGGGCAGGGCAGGATTCAGCCCACGGCTCCCAGGGAAATCAGCACTTTGGAGGGGTTTGCTGACTTTCCAGGGAGCTCCCTTTGAAGGCCCTTCCAAGCCCACCCAGAGGTGTCTCTGTGAGGCTTTGGACAGCAGCAGCCCCAGCTCGAGGCACTTCAGAGGGACACTAATTAAAAACAGCCCTGCCATCACACACCCTGCCAGCACACTGCTCCCAGCCAAGAGCAAATCCAGCCACCAAAACAGCCGGGCCTGAACGCTGGGGGAGGGACTGACAGCTCTGTGAGTGTGTAAATCTAGATTTAAATCTATTCTTCATCACCTGCTGGGCTGGGGAGAAAGAGCCCTGAGCCTGGGGACCCCGAGCCGGCAATGCAGAGTGGGGCTGGGGGAACAAAGATGTTTAAGCACAGGCTGCTCTAAGTTAGAAAAATCAGTCTCCTCTGTGTGGCTACAAAGGTTCTCCTGGAACTTTGTCAGGAAAACAGAAAACACTGTAATAAATGCTATTCAAACCCCCCAACTCTTCTTGTTGGCTTTAGTGCTGGCTGCTGATAAGAGACTGATGCAATACCTCTGGTTTGCTGTCAATAAATTGCTTTCACTTAAGAGAGTGAAAACAAATGTATTAAAAAGGAAAGATGCCAGGGATAAATATTTTAGTAATCTCTGTCACAAACCTGTCGTATTACAAGGATTACAATCCATTAGGATTGTATAAGATCCATAGCAAAGCCTGTAATTCAGCCCTATCTCAGTGACAAAAAACTCCTAATGTGTTTTAGGAATCCCTATTTGCTCATATTGAAAACATCTCTGAGAGCTACTTGTTCTAGCAGGGCTAATTTGGGGAAACCCAGCTTAAAAGCAGCAGTCACTGAAGCCTCATCCTACTCTGTTCGGTCCATGGGGATGGGGAGTGTGGGAGCAGCTTCCTTCGGAGAGGCTTTTCCTGCCAGCCCACCCTCTGAGCTGTGGGAGCAGAGGCTGGTGCTGCCACGGGCACGGCTCTGCCACCCCAGCGCCATCCCCTGCATGGGGCAGGGCCACCAAGGTGACCTGCAACAGCACCAGGGATGCAGGTACAGAGGGCAACAAATCAGCCCCAAGCTTTCCTGCTAAATAAAGAAATTTTTCCTCTTCCAAAAATATCCGCCTGGTAGTCTGGGAGTGACTGCTAGAGGAGATTCACTAAAATGATACACAGTGGAAAGAAAAGCAGAAAAAACTAAATCTGACAGACCCCCTGAAGGCTGATTTGGGGCCCTTGCCTCCAGGAAGCCGTTTCTGGCAGAGCCATCCCTGCTGGTGTGTGTGTGTGCTCTGCAGCAGCACAGGGGCTGCGCTCAGCACCCCTCACTGCTGCCAGGGAACCAGCCTGGAGGGAGCAGAAGGCAGCAGGAGGGGCTGCTGGAGCCCTGCCTGCACCCGCAGCTGGGCACAGCTCTGCTGGGCGCCCCTCACCCCGTACCCGATGGCCAACGCTCACTGGGTTCGTCCTTGAAGCACAGTTAGACTGACACTGGAAGGAAAGTGGGTCACTGGGTGTGCTACTGCTCATCAGAGGCATTATCACATTTGGTTATGCACTGACTGATCAGTGCCATGGCACTGCCTTGGGATGTGCTTGGAACGGGGAATTAATTAAATCTGAAGCTGCTGCTGATAGTGGTGATGCAGGAAAAGACTATTACCTGCTGAGAACCAAAGATGGCTAAATGCAATATTAGACAAAACTGAAATGTATAGCAAAATATCATTTAAAGTAACAGAATGCAATTTAAAATAAGACTTTAGCTCATTATTTCAATAATTCATATGTCTCTTTCAAAGTCAAAAGGAAACCTGGTCTTCAAAATGTTATTTGCAGCACATACTCAAACTAATGCTAATACAGCAATATGAGAGTCACATTTTCAAATGCTCCTTCATTTCCCAACACAGCTGCAAAGTGTGCCTGTTTAGCCCATGATATAATAGGATATTTTGGTTCTGAATAATTGGACTTGAGCAAACAAGAGAGCTGGGGGGGGAAAGGACTTAGAATTCAGAACTTCCTAGATTTTACCCATGCTCAGAGACTGAGGACACGAACTCCATGTGGATTTTAAAAAGCTCTTCTGCACGCCCTCTCCAAATTACTGTGTCTATGCAAATTGCCAGCTCTCCTCTGCACTGTCTGATTTGAATGAAATTTGGTATAAGTCAGATCAGAATTCATTCCAGCAAGAGACTTTAAATGTTCTTGCAAGTGTCGTGTTGTGGGAAGTCACTTGGAAAGCAGAGATGCTGCGAGTCCCACCAGGCTCTGCCCTTCCCGAGGTCACAGATGAGGTTTCACCAAGCCTGAGGTTACAGGGAGGGTGTTTGAGAGCTGCTGCAATTCCTCACTCACACCCTGCTCTTGGGCTTTTTGGTGGCATTGGGGCAGAAGGAGCAGAGGAAAGGAGCCCTGCTGTCCCCATGTGCCACGCGCTGTGACAATGCCACACTCATGTCTGGGGGACAGAGAGGAGCTGGGATCACACCCCATGCCATGGCAGGCAAGTGCCAGGGATGCAGAGCGGGCTGCCAGCGAGGCTCTGAGGAAAAGGGCCCTTCTGTGCTGCTTCTCAGAAAGAACTATTTACAGAAATGATCTGTGCCCTGCTGGAAAAGCTGTGCCAAGCAGGTCTGGCTGGGGCCATGCCCAGAAACAGACTGGCCACCCACAGCAGCCCTGGGTTGGACGGAAACCCTGCTCCCATGAGGATTTTTCAGTTTTATACCAATCCTCAAGTTCTGTAATGCATTCCTTCGTAGTTTTTCAGGGACTACCCAAATCCAATTTCCCCAAACACAGAAAACTCCCACTTTTAAATGTTCTTCCCTGCCCAGAAACCTGCAAGCCTCATTCTCAATTCTCATTTCTGTCCCTGAGGAGCTCCCCATTCTATCTCCAGTCCTTGAGCATCATTTGTCTCCTTCCTGGTCTTTTCCTCTCAGCATTCACCCAATAAAGACATATTTATTTATAATCTAGGAACTTCTCAGTCCATTAATGTCTGGCTTACTTAGAATATCTATCAGAAATTCGGGCTGCTGCCAGTGACACAAATGGGAGCTTCTTCAAAGACCTGTGAGCTGATGTGAGAGCAGCACCTCCCAAAATCAGCTCCAGGACTGGCAGAACAGAGCTGGAGAGTTCTGGACTGCAGAGCTGCCACTGCTCTGGCTGGGAACTGCTCCTGGATTTCACTCAGGGGGGCTCAGGTTCATTCACAGTTGATTGTGAGACACTGGGGAATATTGCAAAGCTGTTTTAAACCACGTGGCTTTGCTCAGCAAGATGTGTTTAGAAATCAAAGGGTATAATATACATATTTGCTCCTGGTCTGCACAATAAATTATTTATCATGTCTATTTCTCAGTTCAGGATTCCTCGACAGGTAGTTAAAAATATGTGGTATGATTTATTCAAGGTTGGGAACACTTTCAGCATCCATTATAGATCTCAGAATAAGCCATATTACTTCCAGAACATATTTTGTTTCCATTAAACTTCTGAACAATTTAACAAATCTTCTCAAAACCAAAGGTTTATAATTGAGCTTATAAATTTCCCATGGAAACAGGGGGCACCCTGTATTTTCAAACCCTGAGAAGCACCAGGATTAGCTTTTTACGTGACTGCAGCTGCCCAAAATCCTGTCTCCAGAACAAAGCCTGTGTGCTGTGGTTTGCTGTGCTGGGCTCACCTGCAGCTCTGCACAGCTCTGCATCGCTGCTGCAGCTCTGCATGGCTGCTGCAGCTCTGCATGGCTGCTGCAGCTCCTGGGCTCTGCCCTCACTGAAGGATGCCCTGGGCTGGCTGCAGCTGGCACAGCAGACAAAAGCACCTGTTCTAACACTACTGTCCAACCCCACTGCATTCCTACCAGCCCATTAAAAACAGGACTTTGCCATGTAGTTACTAATTAGTGCTTGTAAAGATAAGTACAACTTCTGACAGCGCAAGGTAGTTCATCATTTACATAAGATAAAAAGCAGGGTGTACTCAGGGTACACAAAGGAACAGAGAGGAGATGGCACTATCTGTTATGGAGAAACATTTTGTTATCCTGAAATTATTGTCACTTCACCAAATTACTCTTTCCCTTTACAAACCTATTTTTAAATTCCCTATCAATAAGTAGAAGAACTCTAGACTTGAGTCGTGCTTCAAAGCCACCATGTATTAATATCAGAACCCAAACAACATCTACGTGACTAATTTAATTCTGACACTTAAGTAGAAGGTTTTGGGGATTTCAAGGACTTCTGGTATGGTATTTATTTGTGCTGCTGTGATGCATTTGATGCACTCAGGCTCCACGTAGCCTGATTTGTTGTTGAGGTTTATACTGCAGACTGTAACTCTGAAGAAGAATGCTGTTGCCAATAACATTTTTCAAGTTGTCTCTGTCAAACAGCAGGGTACACATTCATACATTTTTCTAAATGATTTTGAAATATTTGAAAATATTTCTCATTTAGAAAAGATGTATTGGCATCCTGAGAAGAAAAGCCTGTGTAGCAGTTCCTCACCTCCTGCAAACGCTGGCCCTGCCAAGCAGGGCAATGGGCCCTTGCCCTGTCACTGAAAACATTTAGCACCAGAGTGAGTCCCCACCTATCCCACTCCCAGCTCTGCAGCCTCCACTTCTCCTAACCCAATTCAGGAGCTCCTCAACGCCCAGGGAGTGCAGGACCACTTCAGCTGGGTCTGGCTGCAGAGCCAGGAGGGGCTGGAAAAGGCCCTGAGAGCACCAGCCATGAAGGAGAAATGAAAAAGGAAAAGCCCAAGCCCCAACCCAAGGGAATGCTCAAGGCCAGCTCGGCTGGGTTCAGCTGCTCCACGTGCGGGGTGTGCGTGGGTGCCTGGCACACACAGGAGCATCTTCTACCTGCCTGCTGCACCATTTCCCTCTCCGAGTCTATATTGGGATCTCAGGCAATCGCTTCTCTTGCCTTAATAGCTGCAGTGTTCAGCTCCAAAGGAATACAGAGCAATTCTGACACGCACAAAGTCCAATTTACTGGGATTGAAATATATACACGTGTCTTCTCTCGCTGTTTGTGGCTGGGTTTTGACTTCAAGCCCACCTTTCCCTAGGAACCACAAGGATTTACTGGTCCCTTGCTGAGCTCTGTAGGGCAGCTGGCCGGGTTTTAATTCCCCCAATCAGCTGATAACATTCTCCACAGATAAAATATTGTGGCACAGGGACCCAGCCTGTTTTTACACTGGCCAAACCAAAGAGAAGCCCAAGATCTGAACAACTTGCTCCTGATTCATCCTGTAAGAAATATTGATCGCCAATAACAGGGGAAAAAAGAGACGGGTACATCAAACAATTTTCTCTAAATCTCAACCCTTTAAACAATAATTGCTGTGAAGGAAGGGCAGTGCACCTCTCAAGGATTTTGAATGCTGCCTCCTCTGCAGCATCATTGGACAAATCTGGCTGAATGGCTGTTCTCTAATGCCCACGGGGCATGAATGGCCCGGCTGAGTTTACAACAGCAATAAAGAACAGACTTTCAAACCGAGTGAGGACTGATGCATACAGCAGAGTGAAAAATAAACACACTAAAGCTGCTACATAATTCTGTCAAGCATATGGTTAAGTTGTAATTTTATTTAGGAAACAGATTGTAAGAGTGAAGTGATGACAGCTGAGTCTATATTGGTCAGTCATAAATAAGAGTACTCTAATAGAGCTGGGCTTGTTACTGATCACATGCTGCCACACAGATTTAGTGAGAGCTAATCACTTAGAAAATAGAGCTTTTAAAACACATTTTGCAGCTCATTTTCAACTTCCCATTGCTCAGTTGAAAAATCCGTGATTACTGCACCTAACTTTTAAGAGTGATGGGGGAGTTCCATTTACAGGCTCAATTAGACTCTGCAGCTCCTTTTAGACAGAACGAGTCCCTGTTGCATTGCAGAGAAGCTGCAGGCAGCTGGCAGCCCCCCCTGCAGAAAAACCCTCCTTTTCTCTGCTGCTCCTCCATGGGACAGCCCAGATTTCAAGATGTCAAGATTTAGCAGCCCCTGGAAGCATCCCTGGCCAGGCTCCAGCTGAGCTCTGCCTGGCTCTTGGCCCCTCAGCCCAGGAGAAAGCTGCTCATTATTCACACCCGCTTTGGAGAGTGCAGACCATTGGGAACAGCAGCTTAGCATCCACATCTCAGCTCTGCCGAAATATTCCAGCCCACGGAAGAGAAACAAAACCTCAAAACATGTTGGCACAACAGTGGCACTCCATGACAACATCCATTATGAAATACAACCCAAACTGGTGTGTTTATTGCCAGCCCAGCTCAGGCCACCAGAGGTTATTGCTCCCAGTGGCTTTAACACGCTGCAGTTAGGAGCAAGATGGCTCAGCTTCTACTTTGTGGTGTTTCCATTATCGGTTCTTATCTTTCATCATTGTTGTCAAAGGAGAGAGCAATGCACCTTGAGCTATGTTTGTTGTTGTTTGTTGGGCTGGGGAGGGTCAGGAACTGCAGGCTGAATCCTTTCTCTATCAGCCACCAAGCCCTGTCTGCTCTGCCACCATTCCTGCCTGTGGCACATACAACACAAACCCTGGCACTGTTGCTACGTGTGTTGGATCAAAGGTGGATTGAATGCTAAATTTGGATTATTTACCTGGCATTCCAGCTGGTACTCACAGGGTACTGAAAATGGAACCAATGCAATGAGGACATTGCAATTTTTGTTTGTTTCCACTGGAAGAGCAGGAGAAGCTGCACTGGAATCTGGCCCGAGATCTCAGTGTGTGGCACTGCCTATTACTGAAACCATTACACACCAGGAGACAAACAACTGGTAATTACCAGGCTTTACATGCCCATTAGGTTAAGTATTCTTGAAAGTATATTCATCTGCCATCACATTTGCATTCTGATAGCAGATGAGAGAAATTGGGTATTAAATCTATTGGCTTCCTCAGAGGGCAGACAGAGCAGAAGAGTCTATTAAATCACAAAAGGAGGAAAAATTCCTTGCTGTTTCCTTGTACTGCCTGACCTATCTGCACAACCTGGCAGTGTGTTTGATACAGCAAATGGGCTGTGAGGCATCCTGGCAACACCGAAGGGAAATGATAACTCTCCTGGACACCGGGCAATTCAGCCTCACCTCTTGCTTCAGCTCACTTGACTGCAAAATGCAGCCAGATTTTTGTAAAACACTATGAAATCTAAAGATAAAAATCAATATTCCAAATGCAAAACTCTGTTTTTATCTATATTTTCTGCCTTAGCAGAAAAAACCTTTACTCAGTTTTAAGGAACACAAATCATCAGATAACCATATACTAGTAATTTCTAGTTTTTGCAAAGCTCCCTGGCACATTCAGCAGCACGTTCATATAGTCCTCCAAAGAACATCTCTGACTACAGAGATTTTTCCAAGAGACACCAGAGCCATCAGGAGGTGTCCCTGGCAGGGTTTCAGAGTTACTGGTGCCTGGCCTTGGGGTGGTGCTGCAGCCAGCCATGGAACGAGCTCCCATCAGAATGAGATCTGAATGGCTTCCTGAGCCCTGGCCCTGCTCAGGGAGAAGTCAGTCACCCCAGACCGAAACAGGGCTGCAGGAAGGACTGGCATTCCACTGGAGAATCTCATTTCAGGCTGGCACCGAGTGCCTCACCAGAGCAGAGAGCGTGGTTTCACTGAGCCATCTCTCCAGCTCCAGCACATGCAGCTCAGCTTCTAGAAAAAACCACATCTGCCACCCTGTGAAGATGAGAAGTCTGCCATAACTGGAAAAGGTTTTGCCAACACTGTCTTAAGTAGCAAATGTACAGTCAGTCTCTCGTTGCCTCTCAGAGAAATTAAAAAAGCACATTACAGCCAGTTTCTGTCTGACAGGGCCACAGCAATCTCTGCCAAGCTTTCCCTAAGACAATGGAGGAAGAAAAACAAACGAACCCTGAGTCTATTCAGAGCAGTTATTCCAATAGTGCCTGGCTGACCTGAAAACACAGACAGAAACCCGAACACAAGAGAGGGGCACAGAACATCGAGGATTATCTCCATGCTCAAATGCACTGGGCCAAGTTCAGGGGCTGAAGGAAAGACTGTCAGCTAGACAATGACTTAATAAATTGCTTGTGGCTTTGAGCAGGCAGGGGAAGCATCCTGCACTACATCTCCATGCAGCTCTGAAGGAAATTCCAGAGGGATTGAGCCACTGGCTCTGAAGAAGCGGGGATGGGAAATGCAGCTGCTCCCACAAGCAGCCACAGACCCTGCACAGTGCCAGCAGCACACCCGGGCCAGCCCCGCAGGTGACACTGGCTGTCCCCTGGTGCCTCGGCACCTGTAAATCCACATCTGCACGTTCTGTGGCACAGCCTGTTAGTGCTGCACTGGGCTGGTATTTGCAACCAAACTGATAAACCAATACACAGCCTGAAAAAGCCACGTGAAGTCCTTTGAGGGGGCACAGCCGAGGAGGATGAGATCAGCTGCGTGTGGGCTGTGTGACCTTCCACGGGATTATTATTTACAGAGAAGTGCCCTTGGTCCTGTGCTCAAAGTGCCTGAGAACACTCCGTACAAAAGCTTTGCTAACTCATTCCTCTCAAAATTATTCTGAGCCACTGGAGTCATAATTACACTGTCATAATGAAGAGAGAAAAAACTCTTCTACCAAGTAAATTCTTGTTGTAAATTGCATTATGACAGCAGTAATTCCCTCTGAAGTGGGCATTATCATGTCTTACTGCCCACATCAGTTCATTATGGTGCCTCTGCTGTCCCAGCGGAGCCTTCTCTTGGTAAATGAATGTTTTGGGAGCCCACTGCCAACTCGGGACTTATTACTTAATTGAATATGGAAACATTTAGGCTATTAGCATACATTTAGAAGTGTCTTATTTCACAGATGTTAATTTATCTGGGGGAATGTCCTTCTTTCTTCCCTCCTCCTTTTTCTCTTTCAGTCCTTTCCCTGCAGCCACCTTATTTATTCAATTAGGTCCTAGTTCAGCCATTTGCAAGCCCATGGTGCTTACTATTTTAAAACCTTCTCAAACTGAGATTTGAAGTCTATTTCCCAAAAAGTGCACAGCCAAGCACTTCCTATCTTCCCTCACAGCTGAAAAATATCACCAACTCTGGGTGGTTAAGAAAGCCTAAACATCTCCAGCTAAATAATGAGATTTTTCAGGCATTCCAAATTGTTTTATCCACCTAATTATTACACAACCTCAAAGCCACACAGAGCTTTTCTCTGCAGGTATCTCACTTTGGGAATTTTTAGACAATAATATATTCCTTCTAACAAAAGGGTCAAGAAGCTAAAGCAACACAATAAAGGCAATTCCCACTATTCCTTCATTATTAAGAGATATTGGGAAAGTTGCAGTAAATTCCTGGAACTTGCCAGCCTGGACCCAGAGTAAGGCCCCAGTCACTGCCGAGATGTCAAGTCAGAGTTTGGTTCCTTAATCAAGTTTCAGTGAGGGCTGAACATCTGTACGGTCACAAAATAGTTGTTTTGTGAAAGCTTTTTGAACATTTTGAAAGTTAATCAAAAATATTGCCAGAACTCGCACTGGTGCTGCAGCCCAGCCCCTTCAGGCCCTCCCTGTTTATTTGAACACCTCCTGAAGAATAGTGGGAACACCCAAAATTGCCTCTCCCCTCCTGGGTTCAATTTTGGGTTCAAACTCATCCATAAACAATGGCTTCAGCTGGTGATGACTGATATTTTCTTTCCCTGTTTACAGATTGCTCCAATCGACAGATTGGCAAAGCAATCGCTGTCTCTGCTAAATCTGGGGCACAGGCATGGTCCAGGAAGGGTCTCTCAACACAGAATTCATTTATTTTTATTTGATAAATCCAAGTCAATTAGCATTTCTAGCTGAAGAGGAAAAACAGCCTTCATAGATGAACTCTAAAAGTGCAGGACCTACATGCAGGAAATCCTGTCCCTGAAATAAAATAATATACAAAGCAAAGAAGCAAGGAAAACCCAGCAGGTGATTTAAAGCCATTTTCAGGATCTGTTAGCTTGACTAATGACTACTCGCAATAGGCAATTCCTCAAAAAGATGACAACCCTTAAACCCAAACCCTTCAGAGCCTTTAGGCATTAGATCTCAAGATTTATTAAGAATATATTCCACACAGATGGATCACTAATCCTGTGCTATTACACACAAATGGATCACTAATCCTGTGCCATTGAATACAAAACACACAAATGGATCATCAATCCTGTGCCATTGAATACAAAACACACAAATGGATCACCAATCCTGTGTTATTGAATACAAAACACACAAATGGATCACCAATCCTGTGTTATTGAATATAATACACACAAATGATCATAATCTGCTTCAGCAATGGAGCTCCACAAGACATCCCCAGCCTGCCCTAAGTGTCCAGGGCCCCCTCAGTTTGGGGATCCAGTCATGCCCAGCATCTCAGGCTGTGCACTTCTAATGTCCCAAAGGCAAAACCTCTGCATTGACTGCCAGGGTTTGGTTTCAGCATTTAAAGCTGTCGTGGATTTGGATCAGATCCTATCTACTCTAATACACATCAATTACTCAGTGCAATGAACTCCCCACCCCGGGCTGTTACTATTGGTATTCCTTGTGATGGGCTCGAAGAGCTCAGCCAGCACAAACACTGATCCTGTAACAGCAGCTGCCTTCACTCCCACTGGCATTCCATGCCATGGGAAAGGGGCCTGAAAGGAGCCATGCAGCCAACACTGCAGAGCAGTGGGACATGCCAGTGCAGCACAGAAGGGTGCAGAGGCAGGGACAGACAGAGCCAACACTGCAGAGCAGTGGGACATGCCAGTGCAGCACAGGGGTGCAGAGGCAGGGACAGACACAGCCAACACTGCAGAGCAGTGGGACATGCCAGTGCAGCACAGGGGTGCAGAGGCAGGGACAGACACAGCCAACACTGCAGAGCAGTGGGACATGCCAGTGCAGCACAGGGGTGCAGAGGCAGGGACAGACACGGCTGATCAGGAGCCAGGGCTCACTGTGCTGGCTGTGAAACCCTGCTCAGGGCTCCAGGAGGGACAGCAGGGAGAGGAACCTGCTGGCAAGTGACTGATGCTGTGCAGCCCAACATCTGATAAAGTGACAAGGCAATTCATTACCACGGCTTTACATAGATGTTACAAGGATCTGTCAGTCCTGGTTAAGTAATACCCTTAAAATCTCAAAGGGCTCAGATTTACCATTAGAAGTAGGAAACTAATGTTCCAATTTTTGTGATCAAAAATGCACTTTGAGATTGCCTGATGCATTTCATATGAGTGTGTTCATCCTGGATAAATGTTACCCTTAAAAATGTGAAAGCAACACTTGAAAAGTTAAACTACTCCAATAATTTCAAATGGAAGATTACTTTCCCTCTCATGAAACATCTTATTCCTCAATGTACTTAGCCTTTATTTTTGGAATTACTTTGGAAATAGGAAAAATCCTCACCTGGATGAGATTTCATGTTTTACTAGAATATTAGAGGAAGAGTTCTTTGACCCCAAGTGTTACATATTCAGGCACCAAAATACAGATTAAAAAGAGCTCCTAAAGTTGTCACCAGTAACTAGGGAAGGCAAGGAGCTGGGGTGGAGATGTGCAGCAGCTGCTGGGTGTGGGATGCTGATAAACACAAGGAATCCCTGCTCAGGTCCCAGAGCATGTGCCAGCACAGCCCTCGGTGCCCTGGCTGTGCTCACACACCTGCCCTCCCTGCCCTTGGGCAGGCTCTGAGCACGTCCCAGGCTGGGACAGCTCCGAGTGTGATGGATGGCAGGAGCAGCACCTGCACACCAGGCAGGCACACCCTGCCAGTGCCAATCACCCTCTCCATCTGTCTGGCCTTTACCAGCACAGCCCTGACAGCACCTTCATACTGCTTCATTTCTGACACAAAGGAGCTGCTGATGTGTTCTTCACCGAGAATTGAGCAGTTCTGGGGGGAGAAAATTGTACAGAAAACAACACTTCTGACATCTACTCCATAAACTGGGGGATTTGTAGCGCCCCAAACCTCCCCCTTTCTAAACAAACCACCAACAAAACAACCCAAACCTGTATTTCCTGGCTGTAACCACGTTGATTTCTGCTAATGTTCTTCAGCTCCCTAAATTAATGAGCTATATTGGAAAACTATGCCTAGCCCAATCTCCCAGAGTCACCAGAGTGCAGCAGAACAGTAATCCTGAAGTGCCAGATCAGCAAGGCAGCAGGGAAATCCCAAACAGGGCAGAGTCAAAGAGCTCCCTGCTGTTTGTCCCTCCAGGTGACCAGGAGAGGAGGCAGAGTCCTTTCAGCAGGACAGGCAGAATCAACTTGCCTGCTGTGCCTGGGACAGTGACCCTGCTGGGACTGGGACCACAGCCCAGTGAGCCCAGGCGTCAGGCAGTGTCCCAGAGCCCAGGGTTTGCCAGCAGAGCCCCAGCACTGCTCCCACAGCTCCAGCCACACCTCAGCCAGGCTGGCTCAGCCTCTGCCATGGCTTTGAGAAGAGGACAGCGAGCCTCGAGTGCAACAAACCTGAAATAACACGGCTGCAAAGGCCACTCGTGTGGGCAATGGCTTGCTGGATCTGTCTCTCAGTTTTCTGACACCTGCTCGGGCAATGTGAGTTGATTCTCAAGGCAGAGGATGTTAACTGGAATGATTTTAACAGAAGGAACTGTTTTCTTCTTCATATAATCTGCAAGTCCAACAGGAGGTAATAGAGTGCCCTAGAAGTCAATAGTTCTCAAGCACTTGTCTCCACAGTGCCACTGATGATTTTGGGCCATTAGCAAGTCACTTAGCAGTGCAGGAAAGCTATTCTGCCATCCAGAAGATGGAATAAATTATATTTGCTTGACTAGCTCATAAACAGGCTATGAAAGTTAATTCCTGCTTGCACAGTGTGCTGAACACAGCAGAAGACCCCAGAGCCTGCTGGAGAACCTCTCCCCAGGCAGCAGCAGAGGCTGATTCCACCCAGCCCTGCTGCAGAAGCACCTCTAAACCAGCTCATGTTGGGAAAGAACAGTTATTGCCACAAAAAAATAAAGAAATTACCAGCTATTTCCACAAAACAATAATGACACAGGACTCTCATCTTCTTAGGTTGCAGTGTCTAACTCTTGCCTACCTCAATTTTATTCTTACATCAGGACTGAGCAGTGGAAAAGCTGAAATGCAGAGGTTGTACTCCAAAAGAAGAATCATTTAGGTTTTGTTGGGAGTTTTTAAAATTCTTTTTCTCTCACAATTAGAAGAGAGGGGAAAAATTCAGTTATGAGAAGACTAGAAGCTCTTTAAACCAGAATGTGGAAGGATGTTTTAACTGACAGAACCAGAGCTATGGAAGGAGGAGTAAAAAATGTTCAATAGGATTCTTTTCAATCTGGCAGAGGAGGTGCAAGTTCAGGGCGGGGGTACCATGAAATAGCCCCATAATCTAAGAACAGCCCATTTTATCAGAGTTTTATGTGGCTGGTAACCTTCCTGATCACTGCTTGTTTCTGCTATTTAAATATGATTCAGCTCAGCGTGAAGAATAAGATTTGATTTAGCCCAGCACTAGAAGAACACCCAAGCAATTTGATAAAATGCCAGCCTTGTTCAAGTTTTCTTGCTGTATAAATTGAGTGCTAATGATCCAGACTCTGCTCCCCTCATGTATTTATGCAGCCCTTTTCATGTTTGCTGGATTATTCTCGATTGGTTGTTAGATAAAACAGAATAAGAAGGTCATGTAACATAAACTCTTTGGGCCTTTTGGGGAAAGTCTTCCCAACTATCAATAAGCACTGCTTATTCACCACCACAATTTCACACCAGTCCCCTGTATTCCCACAGTTATCATTAAAAATACCAGAGGGAAGCCACAAAGCTTCCCAGTAGTTTATAAAACTGGTACCTACAGAGTCCAACCCCCAGTTTGGGTTTACAAATGCAGAAATAGCATTGATAGTTTATAAAAAAAACTTTACTTTTCTCCAGTATTGGATGTTTACAGGTTTCTGTATCAACCTTCAACTGCTCCCTCACACAGGATTCATGAAGTATAATTAGAAATTGAGTAACTGTAAAAAGAAAAAAAGGTGCTGTGTTTTTCCACTCATGAATGGATCCAGGCCTAACACTCAGTAGCTTAAGGCAATTCTAGCTCTCTAATTTCCTTGCTGATTCATTTCCAGAAATAGAAAAACAAATTTAAAAGGTTGCAAGCAGAGAGTATCAATCCTGTTGACTTTAAAACAAAACAGAAGGTTATGTTTATTAAGCCCAGCAAAACAAAAAAGCCAATAAACAAAGAACTGTATTTTCAGCGTGGATTCAGCGAAGTCCTGCTCCTGACTTTGGAAGGCTCTGGCACCCCTGCACACATTGATTGCCATGTCTCTAACAGCACAGAGTTAATTCCAGCAGGAGCTGGGGCTTGCTGCAAACACAAATTGGAATTGTGTAACACCAGAGCTTTGAGGCTTTAATTGCTGAAAGCATTTGGAAGGACTGATGTGAAATTATACTTCATGTTTTCCTTTCTCAGCAAAAACATTTCAAATGAAGATCTCACTTCATGTTCCAATACTTGCACCATGAAAGTGCAGAAAAGCAGCAAAACAAGACAGACTGGAATGTTTTCTGTGAACAGCAGGAAACTTTCAGCACCCATGATGGGAAGGAAGAAGAGCCTTCAGCCTTCCCTGGCCAGAGCACAGAAAAAGGAGGTGAAAAAGGGTAAGTGTTGAATGAAGCTGAGAAATCCCTCAGTTTCCTAAGGCCCAGTGAAGCTTTCAAGCTACAGCAATACTCCATATTTACCCATCATCTATATTTTATCTCCTTCCTTTCCTCTATCTCTCACACTCATACAGAGTCAAGACAAATATTTTTAATTTCCCTAGCTCATTAAAAAACAAAACCTAGACCTTGGCTCTTATGGTCCAGCTCTTTCCCAAAATTAAAAACAGTCCATCAGTTCCACATTCACGCCTCTAAATCTTCCCTTGTGCAGAACAGCAGAAGATAAAAAACAAAGTTACCTTCCCCCAAATCTTTTAGTTTTCAGGAGTTTCTAGAAGGCTCCCCTTGAAGACAATTTCAGATTAGAAAGGGGATAGGTTTTACTCTAGGCACAATAATTCTAAAATAGAAGATACTCAGTAGTGATGAGTAATTTTTGACTTTTGGCTGATTTACATGTCTGTTTCTACATTTTTGACCTGTATATCCTATATTTTCCATCTGTTCAAGCCATAATTTCCAGTCCACTGGAGCAAAAGCAATGGTAAAAGCATTTTGCCAGCAGCCCTAGGCCTCACTTCATGAATATAGTTCCAAATCTTGCTGCCACTCAAGGCAGAACTTGGAAAAATAACAGACTGGTTCCCAATAAAAAGTAATTTTGCTCATAAGAGTTACACTGGGGGAGGGGGGAAGAGACCTTTTCCTCTATCAGGGAGAAGATCAGAATGAGAGGAGACAGATAGATGGAGAATGTGCCACGGGAGGATGAACACAGAAACCAAAATTCTGACCCAGAACACCCAACCAAAAACCCCGTGGAGGTGCTGTAAGCAGATCCAAGTTTGGAATGGCTCCCCAGCAGCACAGTTCAACAATATCACACCTACTCTGACTCTGCAGCAGGGTGCAGACTGAAAGCCAGGTACTCCCAGAAAAGCAGGTCAAGAGAAATCAAACTCAAGAAACCAACAGCAAGTTGTTACAAAAGTTTGTTTTTAGGAGGTAACACCAAAGTGCTGCTTTTAAGACAAGAATGACACACTTTTCATTTTGAACTGATATTCACTCCCTATTTTTAGCTTATTTTTTGTTTTATGCTACCTTAGATCTCCAAATAAAAAGCAACAATTCAAACACCTCTTTTCCTTTTTGTTCCAGAAAATTCATTTTAGAAGCATTCCTTTAAAAGTTCAGGTGCTGCGTTTTCATCCTAATTTAAACAAAGCAAGGTTTTGAAAATTTTATAAACCCATATGTAACAATTATCATGGTTGTAACCAGCTCCACTTTTAATGGATTACAGCTCATGGAAATAGAGATGCTTTGAAGAGAGATCTCTTAAGACTCTACATTTACAGAGCAAAAACAATAAACATTTTTTACCTAAATTAATTGTTTTTAATGTTTATATTTAAACCTATTTTCCAACGTAGAAGTTTCCATATCTGCTGATGACTAAAGACTTCCCTTTTAAGTCTTTAGTACAGAGAATAAAGACAAAGACATCCATGAACATTTGCTGTGAGGAACTTGGATTGTCTGGTTTGAAATCAGTGCTCAGGAAGCAAATCTTAGAATGACTCAGGAGATGAGAAACTGATCTGGTGAGGAGAAGGGCTTGTCCTCCACCAGATGGAAAAGTAAGAACTGCCCTTGAGTCAGCAACCAAGTGCTCTGGCTATTCAGCTTACACATCGTTATTCAGTTTATACATCACACGCCTGGCAAAGGGAAAACCACCCGATTTTAGGGAAAACTATTTTCCCCAGAAGTCCCCCACAAATCTCCCTGGGGGAAAAAACATAGCTGGGCTGAGCTCTTACTGCTGAGGCCAGTGGTGCCAAGTCTGAGCTCTCCTTGCTCCAGGCAGCTCATGAATGTTCCATTTCCAACCTGGCCCCACTTTCAGCCCTGGAGTAGGAGATGTGCAGCCACCAGAGAAAGGAGTTTTGTCTCAAACCCCCCCAGGCTGTGATTCCTTAGGTGGCAGCTCAGAGGGTGGCTGGGGCTCAGCACAGCTGTTTGGGAATGCAGCTCCCAGCCTGTGGCATTTGTACAAGTGGGGAGTTCACTGCTCCCTCCTGTGATGCACCTGCTGTTCTGGAGGAACGTTCTGGGAGCTTTGGCAGCACCCAGCATTTCTAGGGCAACCACCTGAGACAAATCAGTCTCATGCCCAGAAGCCAGTGTGACATTTGCCTTCAGCTCAGGGGGTGGCACGAGCCATCGGGAAGGGATAAAAAATGGAATAATCTCTGCAGACACGGATTTCCCATGCATCAGCCCCATAGTACAGGGGCACACTTGGAAAGAAGAGACAGCTGGACAGTCCCTCAATGCAGGCACACACACCTGCTCCATGCCCCAGCCCAGTCCTTACTGGTCTGGCTTGGATTCTACTGGTGGTTACAGGGTACTGGCCCTGGAACAGCTAAGTGCTTGGACAGAATGAGGTGAACCAACGTGGCACATGATGCCACATCCAAACACCAGCCACCACCCCTCAGGCAGTTTCTCCCTTTCAGAAATTGTTTTGGCAGATCAATAATACTTAGGAACCTCAGACATTCTGCAATACAGAGCTGAGCTCACGACAAGCTGGGGAGAGATGCTGAAACGTGTGTCTCCTACTTAAATGCCCAATTCTTGCTTATTTCCTGTAAATAACTCTGCGGATTTAAGCTTCATTAATCTCAACATGAGTCCAGTGAGAGATTAGGAGAACTGCAAACTCCAGCTCTCAAGAATTTAGATGTTATCTCCTCTTAGTACATAGATATATCCCAGCTCTACCATTTCAATTTTTGCAAGCATTCCTCAAAGGATAACTTCAGGAAAAGGCCTCTCTCACTCCACGAGATCACATCTCAGACAATTCATACAAAAAACAGACTGAACAACATGAGAAATGGAGAGCAGCAATTGCTGGACTGTTAGGCCACTTGCACAGAGAAAGTGACTTCCAAGAGCAGAGAAACAAAAAGTGAGGCACCAAAGAAACAAATCAGCCTTACCTCAGCGTGAACTGATCTTCTGTTGAGTTTTTAGCAACAGATACAAGGAAAGTCAGAATGTCTCCTTGCTTGACAGTCTTTGGTGCATACTGGATGACAATATTATTATCCAATCTCATTTCAGTTAAAGAAGGGGCAGCGTGTGTCTGGTAAAGGAAAACACTTCCAATCCTCTGCAGGGGAGGTCCCGACTCGTCGATGTCATTGCGCCCCGAGCGGATCCCGTTGCTTTTCCTGACGTCCTCCTTGGCGCACTCCCCTCTCTCATCCCCCGCCTGGATGGAGTAGTAGAGCTCCACAGGGCTCCCTTCGGACCTCTCCATCTGCTTCTTGCGGCCAGCCACCACGGTTGGGGGGCTGAACCAGGCGGGCAGCAGCTCCAGCTGCGCCACGCACAGCCCCAGGTCCCCGCCGAGGCGGCAGCTGCCGCGCACCTCGCGCGTCTCGCGGAAGGCGAACACGCGCAGGCAGGGCAGCCGCTCCGCGGGGCTGCGCTCGTCCCAGTCCCTGCCCACCACGTAGAACAGCACCTGCACCCGGGGCTTGCTCAGGTAGATCTTGGTGCTCAGGATGTAGGCCTGCAGCTTCCAGTTGTAAGTGAACGTGTTGGCGGAGCCAAAGGGATTGGAGGACAGCATTAAGTCCTGGGGCACCGCCTGTTCGATGGAAAAAGGCCCATAGCTGGCGTTTAACACGGGGGGGCTCTTGGATTTGTAGATCAGAAAGGATTCCACCCGGGACTGCAAGCTGGAGTTCCTCATGATATCCTGGTTGGCCTCCTTAAGAAAGAAGGACACGTCGGCGTTGTGGATGCGGTAGGTCACCGGCAGGTACGTGGGCAGCAGAGAAAAGCGCTGGATGCTCTCCAGGATCCCGCGGCTCTCGCTCACTGTTGGAAGGAAAGAGTTTAAGAGATCAGATCTTCCAGTCAGTGGCTTTGCAGGGCTGGAGCTCTGCTCTCTTGTACTCCTCAGCTCACCCACCCACAGCCTCCTTCCCCATCTAATGCCCCATTTATAAATTCCACACTCATTTCATTCTCCTCCCAACACCTTGGCAAAGCACAGCAAGGCATCAGAGAAGCAACTTGGAGAGGAAAAAATTGAGTATTCAGTTTTTTATTCCCCTTATTTTGATTGCAGCTCCCTCCCTTGTGTTCCACAGGGAAAAGCACATTATTTTTGTATTAAAATTAACAGAGTGTTTCAGCTTCATAATTTTTTCATCATTTATTTTAGTGCTTAATTATCTGAGGGATTAAAAACCTTCCCTTTGCATTCCCCATCCCCTCAGGACAGTGTTCCTCAGATTTTGTAAATCAGTGACTCTTCAGAGCACGAGAGCAACACAAATGGGGAAGAATAAAAGAGCAGCAGGTGAACTGCCTGTGCAAGCAGGAACCAGGCTCAGGGCTGGAATGAGGTGCAGTGGTTTGCATCTCTGGGCAGTGCCAGACTGGTCCCCCCAAAGTGCCCTTCCCCCAGCCCAGCTGGGAACGTGCACTGAATTTGAATTGGTTTGTGCTGGAAGCTGACAGCAGCTTTCCAAACAGCCAAAGGCCAAAACTCCAAACCATTTTAAACTTTTATCTGGGGAGAGTTATAATCAGCATAAACAAAAACCAGAAAAAAATCTCAAAAACAACACTGAGCTCTGCTGTACCATCTGGATTGTGACAATGAAAGTTTATTAAGGATTCGGAAGGATAGGAAATTAAAAACAAAAACAACTATCAGCGTCCTTAATTACCACCATGACTATTTTTGTAAAAATTATGCATGTTTTTACAAAGGCAGAATTGCAGAAGATTACCATTTTGCTTGTTATTGAGACTCACCAGAAAAGCAGTGCTTTAAAGATTCAAATTATATAACCTATCCTAAATATTACATTCCCTCTATACCATCATAATCAAAGTTCCACTGGAATAACCCATAGCACTCCTCATGGCTCAGCTTCACTGCAGTTATTGGCCATGGCTTCAGAAAATTGAAGGGATCTGCCAGACCACTGACTCCATTCTATGTTCCCAGATCCTTGGGATTTCAGCCCTCACAGTTCCTTTATTTTTAAAATGGTTCCATCCACAATCATCCAGCACTCATGAGATATAAAACTCTTCCAATCAATTATATAATACTACTATTAAAAAAAAGCAAATTGTCTTTTTCTTGCAGATTGAAGGGAACAACTTCTTAGGGAAATTGCCTTCCCAGCTGCAGGCTCAGGCTGGTAGTGCAAGAGAGGAAATTTGTTGCTGCATCTTGGGGATTGAGATAAATGGTTCTTTTCAGTAAGGCCAGAAATTTTACCTTTTTATTTCATTGCAGCAGCTCTCCTTGAATCTTCTAAACACTTCTGCTCTTCTAGGTTTGCTATGAACTGAAATAATTTCAGCAAAAGTATCTAGATAAAATCTGCTAGAGTGATATTTTCAGCTCTGGAAAGTAACATCGTGGGAGATGTCTGTTCCAATGTAACTTCATGCTCACTTCTGAAAAATTAAGGTATTTCAGCTTTAACCTAGTTAAGTGGCTGAACCTGCTAATGCTCCAAAGGGAGGCATTCTAAAGCCAGGCTATAAACAGAGTGAGTCCCTTCCCCAGTGTGGCTCAGCCAGTTTTTACCAGGGGGATGATCTGCTCTGCCCCTTAGAGTCACAACAGACAGAGGACTCACACTGTGCTATGTGAAGATCTGAGTAGGATCCTTTCCATCCTGAAGGGTTTGCAGGCTGCTTGTCCTCTTCCTTCCTCAGGTTCCAGCATCCTCCACAGCCTCAAACATGAATAAACCAAACTGGAGCTTCCCAAGGATGATTCCACATCTTCTGTCTTTTGCCAGCCTTGTGGCAGCTTCAGCTTCCGCAGCACTGCATTTTAAATTTTGGATTAAGGCTGGCTTTGCTTTATTTCCAGCAGCTTTATGACACAATGGCAAGATGTAAGGGGAGGCTGAGGACTAAACCAGTCTGATTTTCCCGTAGACTTCCACCACTTTGCCATACAGAATTTTAAAAGCCCAAACCCACAATAAATAAACAAAAACCAAACCCCAAACCAGCACACCCTCCTGTTGAGCACCTGCCACAGGCAGGTGAGAGGAAGCTGAGCCATCCCACCTCCAGCACAGACACAGGTGAGGGTGACCCCCTGCCCCAGGCCAAGGGAGTTGTTACCCTGCAGGTGAACTTGTTCTTCCAAAGGAGCCTCTTATGAATGCATCATTGATTTAAAAGTCTCCAGTGATCCCATTGTTCCATCATTGTATTTAACAGTCTCCAGTGACCCCACTATTCCCTACACAGCTGTGCAACACCAGGCTGAAACAGCAGCTGATCACTATCAAGTAACTCACTATTCATGCTGGAGCACTGATTTCCCATTATTCTTCACCTCCTTGCTTGGAAGAGGCAAATCAGCATAATGAGAAATCAAAGAACCCAGCCTATCCCCAGCCTATCTGCAGCAAGAGCCCCAATCTTTGCTGCCTGTGCTGTGGCACCATTAAAGAACAGTTCCCAAAAAAGCCTCCTGCTTTTGGTAAGCATTCTAAAGGGCAAGCACCCAGAGAGCAGCAATAAGGCCAAATCAATGTGTCACAAAGAGGGAAGCAAAAATAGAACCCTGCAACCCAAGAGTCGTGCATTTATCTGTAACAAATTAAAAAGAAAAATGGCTTCGAGGCCCAAAATTGCCAATTTCTTTTTAAGTCTTCTCCATATTAGCATTTCAGACTGCTCTGCCTGCTTCACTTTATAACATTCCCTGTGACTGTTTCATCCTTGGGAAATTATCATTCTCCAAGAGCATCGCTGTTCCCAGCCTGCCAACCTCTCCCTCTTCCCCCAGTTACTCCAACTCTCATTCCAGTTCTGCATCTCTCTGCAGACCTTTTGAGACAGCCACGGAAAGAGAATTTGGACATCAAGGCTGCAGACCACACAGAAAAGCTTCTTGGTGAAAAGGTGACTCCCCATCTCTTGTAAGATATCTTTAAACAAGTTGGAATGTTTTAAAGAGTGAAACATACACTTAACAGCAGATGCTGAATAAAGCAAATGGAACTTCACAAAGATGCAGACAAATCACCTGCACCATCACTTCTGAAAGGACTGCACACCTTCAAACCATTCTTTTTGTGAAAGCTATCAAGCATCACTACTGCAGTGAGAAACCAAGATGTGTCAGTGTTGAGTCAGGCAAAGAAGGAAGTGCTCTGAGCCAGATGCTTAAACTCCATGAGGAGCTGCCTGATCAGAAAGACAAGTCAGTTATTGATGTGTTTAACACAGGCCTTTGCAAGGGGAACCATCCCAGCCTGCCCAGCAAAGCACATCTGAGCCACAGCTACAGACATTCAGAGGGTTTGCTGCAAAGGGAGCTGCTGCTCACTAGAGAGGAGCCAGCACCACAGAAACAATCCTAAATCCTAGCATGAGCCACTCTCGGATGCTTCCAAAGCAGGGCAATGTCATAGGCACACTCTTCTCTCAGGGTTTGTCATAGAGGAGCACAGAGGAAAGAAAGAGAAAACAATTTCTGTTTCTGCTCCTTGTTTTCCCATGTGGAATGTGTTTGGAGAATTGTTTCCCTGGGGTGATTGCTTGGTTGGATTCTGGTGAGGATTGTTTGAGCTGATGGCCAATCCAACCTACCTGGGGCTGGACTCTCAGAGAGGGGCACAAGTTGTGAGTTGGATATGGGAGTTAGAAAAGCAGGTTTGTAGTTTTAGTATCCTCTCTAAATAGTATATGAATGTATTATAGTATAGTTATAATACAGAAATCATTCAGCCTTCTGCACTGGAGTCAGACATCAGCATTTCTCCCCACCAGGCTCACCTGCATTTGCAATAGGGCAATAAGCCAAAGCCAGCATGAATGCATCCCCCCTTCCACAAGGCTGAGCAGCAGAAACCCTCATGGGCTGCCCCACAGGACAGTTCTGAAGGCTGATCTCAGCACCAAAGGATTTCACAGTGCAGTGAGAGCAGGCAGGGACCCCAAGGGGCAGAAGCCCCCAGGAGCAGCGGGGGTCTCACACTCCTGCCCCAGGACCCTGTGCAGGGACACAGGCACAGAGTGCAACCCAGCCACTGCAGCTGCCTCCCTGGCCTGAGCAACGGGCACATAAACCCTTCCTGCCACCAGCACTCAGCTCTGATGACACAGTGTTTTCTTTGAGCATCACATTTTACTAAAGTTTGAAGAAATTTTTGTAAATTAATCATTGATATTAGAACAGATGACACCTGATCATTCATCAGGAGAGAGATGAGCAATCCTGAAGGTGTTTTATCATTCACATTGACAGATAGATAAAGAAATAATTTAAATAAAGGGCCTCAGAGGAACACATACACCTTTATATTACCAAGTGATACAAAAATGATCAGAGAAAGATCATATAACAAAGGCAAGCTCCCACCTGAAAAGGCAGCAAAGTAATAATTACAGAGAAAAGTATTTAGATAAAAGGATATGACACTGTTTCACAAAATCATGTCAGCCTGAACATGAAAGGGCAAAGCAGTGACAGGCACCACAAAGTCTACAGAGAGAAAAACCAGAAAAAAAAAAAAAAACAACAATAAAGAAACCAAACTAACAGCCACACTAACCACTGTGGGATAGGGAAAGAGTGGCAGAGGAGGATTGTTGTGGCTGTCCAGGTCCAGAGCAGCAGTAAGCACAGAGGGCTGTCTCTGGGGGAAGGCAGCAGCCAGGTGAGAGCAGTCCCTGAAGCACAGAGCTCTGCTCACCCTCCTGACACAGCAGCCCCTGCTCCTGCAGCCCTGGGCAGCTGCTGAACCAGCCAGAGAAGGAGTCTGAATGTGCAGGATCAGGCCATTATTGATGGGAGGAAAAAAGAACTCTAAGCATTCCATGCAGACCCGAGTCAGCAGAAGGAACAGAGCAGGTCCTGAGCTGACCTTTCTAGAACACCCAGGCTGTGCACCCTAACCCAACCCCACTGCTCTGGGAACTGCAGCACAGAGTGCTTGTGGCTGCTGGCTGAGCCTTCTTCCCCTTCAGAGCACGGGGGGGTTTTAAAATTCATTTTCATTTTATTAATCCATATCATGACTCTACATCTTGCTGCAGGCTCTGTGCCTAATACCGAATTTGTACAACCAACAATTACAATATTGATCTTCAATGGCTACATCACTAACAAGACAAAAAAAATTAAGAAAAATCTTTTAAAGCCTTATTTAAATAACACCACAGTGCTGGTATATGCAGGAAATTTCCAGGAATTTCAATAAACCCAGCAATATTTCATTAAATACATTATTATCACAAATTTTACATTCAATAAAGAAAGTGCAGCTTAAAAGTATTTGAGTGTGGTCTCAGAACTGAAGATAGAAATGGGCACCTGTTCAGGTACCTTTGTACCTGAGGAGTCTGGAAGCTGGAGGGCACCAGGGAAGCTAGATACCCACATCCAAAGAGGCACAAGGCAAACCATCTTACTTTTTGAATATTCCTTTCTCAGGAAAGCTATTCTGCATCTCCATCTTATTCCACAGCCTTTCTACTACACTGGCATGTGCAAGAGCTACTGGAATTTTTTTTGGTTTTAATTTAGTACATTAATAAAGGCAGTTCCTTCAAAGCTTGGCATTGCTTCCCTGTGCATGGCTGTTCCTGAACATACCAGCTACCTCTCATCCTCCTAGCTGGATAAAATCAAATCACTGGATAAATGGAATAAACAGTTGAGCAAATATTTCCATGCCTAGTTATCATAATCCACAAATCACTACCAACTGTTGTTTTATTACATAACAAAAAGAAGGATTAAACCTGTATTTGGAAGACAACAAATACATAATTAAGACCAAACAGAAAAGTACTGATTACTTAATCTAATTTACATTACTATCTCTTGTTTTACAAATTAAGATAAGCTTCTTTACATATCCATGCACACAGCCTGCAAGTACTTCAGACCCCTTTCCCAGGCCCTGAAAAATGGTTTGACTTGATGGAACAAATCACAGAATGCACAGACATTTACTGCCTGGCACTTTAGGAAATATCCAGGAATAAATCAACCAAGACAAACCACTGAAAGTGAAGGAAAGCAAAAGCATTAAAATGACACATTAAAAGTGTTCTGCCAAATTACATATGGTTCACAGAGGTGCCACATATAAAATTTAAGACTCGAGCGCTTTAAGCTGTACAAACAGCAAGGAGCACTGGTGATCCCAGAGTGACTGGCAGTGAGGAATCCCACACGTGGGATGGAATTTCATTTTGACACCTGACTACCCCACCTGCAGCAGGGAGACAGAGCAGATCCCCTGGCAATACCTCGGGAGGAAACACTGGTAACAAGTGAAGGGTCTCATCACAAGAGACAGAAAAGGAGGAATGGCCCAGGCAGGAGGTGAAGGCCCTTCAGCTGCAGGGCACACTGACAGTGTGTTAATGACTTACAGGGGTGCTTGTGAAAAACACCAATCACTTGGGTTTTAACATTTTTAAAAGTTTAATAATAATAAAATGGCTATAAAAATAGTAATGCAATTAGAGTAATAAAAATTTAGAGTTAGGACAATTACAAGACGATAAAAAGCAAAGAATTACGGACACTAAGCTTCCAAAAACATGCTATGTGAACAAAGGAATAACCCTTAAAAGCAATAGCCTGTTGCATATTCATATATACTTCATGGTTATGCATATATTCTATTTAAAACAAGAAACTTTGTCTGGTATATGTCAACTACTTCTTTTAATCCCCACAGTGTCTTCAAGTATGAGCAAGGCCTGAAGAAATTAACTTCTTCTGATAAGAAAACCAAAAATTCCTTTTCTCTGCAAGATTTAGGTGTTCTCTGACTGTTATCTGAAAGTGAGGATCTCATTTCTTTTCTTGAGCTAGTAAAAGATATCTCGCATTGCAGAGTTGGTATTTTAACATTATGTTATAACCTAAAACTATACTTAACGCTCTACTTAAGAGAATTAATACAGCATAACTTTCTAACATCACACACATAACATTCGTTTTTATATTCGCAAAAAGCCAATCAAAACAATACGCGTTTTTCACAGTGCTCCAGGGAGGGCTCTGTGCTGGAGCACACCCTGCCCTTACCCTGCAGGACAAACTCTGTGCTGGAGCACACCCTGCCCTTACCCTGCAGGACCAACTCGGTGCCCTTCCCAGCAGGACGCTCTCTGTGCTGTGTGCAGGACACGCTGCCCTGTCCCCAGCAGGACACACAGGACACGCTGGCTGCTGTCCCCTGGCTGTGCAGTGTCCGTTTAACGCCGCACCACCGCTGTGCTTTTAGCGGCGTTTTCCTGCCCGCTGCTGCCCTGAGCCTCCGCCGGCACCTGGGGACCTGGAACCGCACCCTGGAGCCGAGCTGCCCGGAGCCCCGGGCACTGCCCCGCCCGGGCCGGGCCCGCTCCGAGCCGCCGGCGGCACGGCCACACGGGTCGGTACCGAGCGCGCTGCCGCTGCCCGGTGAGTGCCCGGGGGCTCGGTGCGGGCTGTGCCCGGCACAGGCATTCACAGTGCGGCCCCAAAGGCAGCGGAGCATCGCTCCCGGAGCCCAGCCAGCCGACAGACCAGCGCCCTTCGGGCACAGCAGCCCAGGGTTGTGCCCGCGGCTCCGGCCAGCCCGGCCGAGGGTCCCGCTGGCATTGCCACAGTGCTGCCGCTCACTGTCCCGTGTGCCACCCCTGCTCCCTTCAGGCTCCAGGCAACAAATTTCCCCTTTGGGAGCAGACTAGAGCCGGGAACTGCTCCCGAGACGGAAAACGGGGCAGGGCAGCTCAGGGGAGATAATGCAGGGTAGAAAGGGGTGACGCATAAAACCGGCAACCCACAGGAAACATGAAAGTAAAAGGGAAATGCACTTTTCCCCCCCACTTGGGTCAAAAACTCAAAAGATGACATCAGCCTCATTTAGAAACCAAAGTAGCTCAGCCTTTTTTTTGTAGTGGCAAGTGAGATATCATCAGTTATTAATAATGTCTCAATTTGGATACGTAGAATTCTCCTCCACTAAAACACAAACAAAGGAAAAAGATCAGCCAAAAAGCCTCAAACTACTAACCTTGTTTAAAAACAGGACCTGCAGGTTTTGTGTAACACACTGTCCTTTCAAAGCTGCAGCAGCTCTTTAAATGAAGGGACTGAGGGAAGAACTCTGTAGTTAATTAGAAGGCACACCTGGGGATGGTTTGGCTGATTGCATGACTTAGCAAAACCCCACAGCTGTTCCGAGTTAAATTCGTTGGTGAGAGCCTTCTAGAGCTTTGATGCTCTGCGGTGCTGAGAACGGCAGCAGGTGTCTCCAGCAGAGCTTCTCCTGCCACCACTGCCTGCCCAGAGGTTCCCACCTGGAGATCTCCTGAGAGGAGCTTCCCTGGGAGCACCCAGTGCCCACGGCACCTCCAGCAGCCCTGAGCAGCCACAAGCCCAGCAGGCACTTGGCCAAGTTCTTCTGGAAGTATTTTAAGAGTCTTCTCAGGGAAGAGTTAAGAGTTGCAGGAGGTTTATTGCTTTTTATATTTTGATTGAAGGAGAAATTGCAGAAAGGTTGTTCTCTGAAAATTTCAGCAGCTGTAATTAGGGAGTGTTTCAAATGTGTTGCCAATTAGCTTAATTGATGTGCAGGCTGATTGAGACCTGAGCAGGGAAGGTTCCTTATTACTTAAGGGGAGGAAAGAAAGAAGCAAAGACCAAAAATTCTCATAAACTTGCTAAGAGGACCAGAGGAAGTGTTTGACTTCATGAGCAGCAGCTCAGGATGAAGTAACAACTCTCTCTGAAGATTGGTTTCAGCTGTAGCTCGCTGAATCCCAGACTAAGTGCTAGACTAATTAGGATTTTCAGCTGTCTCTGTGATTTCCTGAGATCAGTCTGACAATAGAATGTGGTCCATGTGTGTTAGCTGTGGCCCTGCTATGGACTGTAAAGTGCTCAGCTCCATCAGGACGATGCAGGAGCTGCAATAGCAGGCACTGTTTGCCTCCAGTACCAGCAGTGCAGGCCCCAGATGTTGGACCACAGGAGTTCCAGTGCTGCCCATGCCTGTTAATGCTGCAGTGGCAGGCACTTAAAAGGCTCTGGGGAGGAAGTGGAGAGGCATTCATTGCCTTTAAAACTAATTCCATAGGTTCACCAACGAAGCAAGCAGAGAGCATTCATCTCTGCAGTGGGCAGTGTGGATGTGCTGAGCACCACATTTCTGTTCCTGGGCTGTGCACAGACCCAAACCCACAGTCACTCCTGTCCCACCCCTGCTCACCCACAGAATCCAATCCCTACCCACACCACCTCCCAATTCTGCACAGAAAAAGAAATCCAAGCCTGTGGCCATAATTGTCTTACCTACATGAACAGCAAATCTGCTTTCTGTTAGAATAGTGTTGAAAGTGAAGCAAAGCACAAGTCCTTTAATTATGCAGCCTTTGAGGCTCCATGTCCTGCCTGGGACTTCAGTAACAAGATATTTCAGTGCCATGTAGCTTGGCTGTGGCTAAATTATTCCAAAAAAACTGAGAGTTAATCCACTAAACTAGGCTTAGTTGGCATAAGGGAAGCTCAGAATCAGACAAGCAGAACGTTAGAGCTGACAGGGCACCGTGGTCATAGTCAGAGTCCATTTCTCTGCATCTTAAACTACTTTCTCATTTGTTCTGAGTCAAGTGCAGCTCCAAACAAAATAATTCTTCTAGGTTGCCTGTTTTTGATTTTAGCATCTTAAGAGAATTGAAGAAATTTAATCTCAAACCAAATCTGCTCTTTTTTAATCTCAAACTTTGAACTATGGGCAAGCACAGTTAAGATCCTGAAAAAAACAACCCCCCTCTCTGTTTCACATGTAACTAGGATGGTCTCTTGACGTTTGTATTTTGCATTCATATGAAGCCAGTGAACTAAAAGAAAACAATGTCTGAAGTCCAAGAGCCAAATCACACCACAAACCACAGGGACTTGTCTCATGGATAGAGTCTGTTGACGAAAATACAGCTCGATTCACATCATTGCCTCAAGTACCAAAGATTTTCAGCCTTCGTCGTGCAGCTCAAGTAGCTCATCGTGGTTCCATGCTGAGGTCAGGTTTAAGTAAAGCCGTTATCCTGTGTTCAACAGTCTGTGCGGGGGCTAAGCCAGTCCAGAGTCACGTACACCCCACACAAACCTGTACACCCCACACAAACCCCACACACACCCCCAGTGCTCACTGGACACAGGTGTGCAAATGTGTCAGAGCAGAGCAGCAGTGACTGAGGAGAGCACACCCTTCTGTCTGCAGTAACACCGAGGTGAGAAGAGCTAAAGGAGGTAAAGGTATTACACTTTGGCAAAAGAATTATAGATGTCCTCCTTATAGTAATGCTTTTCTCAAAACTTTGTGTCACTCAGTTCAGCCAGAAATTTCAGGAGGCTGCTGGAATTTTGACTTTTCTCACAGAGCTCCTTTCCTGAGCAAGGTGTGAGCATTAACTGGTAACTAGTCCCATTCACATGAATAATGTCCATTTTTCGTTTTCAGCTGCACTGCAACACCCAGTTTGAACTGCTGCCTGTGAAAAGAGTAGATTCAGCACATCTCATTTATGTGCTTATCTAAACTGGAGGCAGCCACACAATATAATTTAGTGTATACAGCACTTTGCTAATAGAGAAACTGGGCACTGAGTAGCTTTTACTCAGGAGGTTTCTTTAGCTTGGAATCCAAGCACTTAATACAGCAGAAGAATTTCATTTTCTGGGGCATGGTTTCTCACTGACACAGGTGCTCTTATAGCAGAATTTACAAAGTCCATTATCTTCTCAAATAGGAAGCACAAGAGGTGATCATGCAAGAAAAGACATCACTTAATCTGAGATTTGTGGGACTCAGGCTCCAGTTGAAGCACCAGGAGGTGAGTTTGAACTCCTGCTGCAGGAGGATCTGCAGGCGATGGTGGGTAACTCCAGGAGCTGCTCTGCCCACTTGGACAAACCCTGAGTGGAATCCCTACACTCTCATCACACAGCCCCATTTATCCTGCTCAGGGGCTCTGGGTGGTGGGGAGCACACAGACATTGCCAGAGCACAGAGATACACAGCCTGAGCAGGAGGAAAGAGCAAACACCACACTTCTCACTCACCTGGGGCTGCCAGGGGGGCAGGGGAGTGAGAAAACCCTGGCCATGAGCAGCCCTGGCAATGCCCAAACCCTGGAAATGCCCAAACCCTGGCAATGCCCAGCTGCTGGGCTGGGCTGGGCTGGGCTGGGAGGTGAGCACACATTTCCCCGAGGCTGGAAGGGCAGGCTTGAACTGGAATCAGACTGTGAGCACTGTACTGGGAGAGGGAACTCCCAGAGCCCCTGCTCCGGGAGGAGATGCTGCTTGAGGAGGAAGGGACCAGTCTCTTCTGATTTCTTCACAGTTCAGTGGCATCTTTCTCTCCTTTGGGCACTGGGAACCTTTCCACTCTGAGCGTGGGGATGAAGTGTGCCAGGCTGACACAAGCCCGTGTTTAATCCCAGGAGCACACGTGTCACAGGCAATCAACACACAACCCTCCGTGACAAGCTCAGCCATGGGCTCACCTTTGGAACAGCAGCATGAGGCAGGGCTCCCTGTGGTACACTTCTCAGGGGCCTTCAGTCATCACTGGGGATGTGCCTGCTCCTGAACGCTTCAAAGCTGTCACTTCCAACCCATCAAAATACAAACAATACAAAGTGAGACAAGTCTCAGTGTAAAGGGGGTACAGCCTAAAGGAGTTCCAGCTTCATGATGTTGAGACTCAATAAAAAACAACAAGGTAAGAGATGGCTGAATTTCACTGGATTCAAAGGTGGGATTCAGGACAGACTCAAGAAACAACAGGATAAGGGAAAAGCTTTAACTGAGGTTTCTTCTGTTAACAAAGGGACACCAAGGCCAGGCTGGATGGGGCTCTGAGCAGCCTGGGGTAGTGGAAGGCTCCCTGCCCATGGGAGCAGGGTTGCAACTGGATGATCTTTAAGTTCCCTTCCAACCAAAGAATTCCACAGTTCTGTGACACCACAATGGACTGGAGACCTGAGGGTAAGTCCGTGTCAGCTGCACAGATCTGCACACAGGGTACCACACAGAACATTTACAGGCACATGGAGCCACAGACCCAAGAGAAATACCCAGCTCTAGACAGAGCCCTTCAGCCCAGGAGCTAACCTGGCTGTTAGAGCTCACACTTGGAAGCATCCTTGCAGTGGAGTCAGTGCTGGGAGCGATCAGCAGCCACTGGCCTTAATGAGCCACTAAGTAAAGAAGCTCCTGGATGCTGGGAACAGCAGCCTGGCTGGGGACACTGTCCCTGGCTGCTTGAAACAGGACAAATTACTCCGCTGGCTCTGTGCACTGCTCGGGAAGTTTGAGTCTCTGTCACAGATTCTGCTGTTGGCAGCACTCTGCCGAGGAAACCGGGGCTAATTAACACGGAAAGCAAGAGCTGGATCATATTTGAAGATGTACAGGTAGATAAATATACTTTCTACCTGCTGGATAGATTCAGGAGATGAAAAGCATAAAACCCAGCACAAGCCAGCGTGCAGTGGCACTCTGTCAAAGGTGCTGTGAGTTCATTATCACCTCCAGAGGACAGTTCTCCTGGTGCTCCAGCCATGAACGGAGCACGGGGAGATTTCAAAGCAGGTTACATAAAACCTTTTCTTGGCAAAGATCCACAGTTTAATGCTCTGAACCATCTTCTATGTTCTGTTTGGTTTCATCGTTCCATTCTGATTCTAACAATACCATGGATAATAAATGAATATGTTTCACAACTTGGTAAGATAGCCAAAATGCCACTACCTACCTAATGAGCCTCATAATTGAGTTGTAATGAATTTTATTTAGTGCTGCGTAACTTGACTGATGCAAGAGACACTGGGAAGATATTTAAGAGGGAAGAATTCTAATACAGTTTTCAAAAGAAGGGATAAAATCAATCACTAGTTTACTCACACAGTTGTTACTCCTGCCAGGATTCAATTTCAGCCAAGGAGATTACTCATGTGAGTAAAGCTCTGACAGAGTGAGGCTGCAGGAATAAACCAGCATCACACAGCACCATCAGCACAGGGGCACAGAGTAAAGCATCACAGAGTCAGCCCAGGACATTCCTAAAGGTGCTGATGTTTAGAAAGCTTTTCTTTGTGCAGTATCCAGCTGAATCTGTGCAATGCATTCCTGTGAAGAAATGGTTTGACATGACATGAAAGCCTGGGAGTTCAGAAGACATTAATATCCACTTTTAAAAATATTTCATCCTGATCACCATTCGAGCATAAAAGCCTAAAAGTAAAGTCTCTATTCTCTTGCTTGTTTTGTCTCTCTATTTGATGAATATTACCTCATTTGGATGTCAACTGAAAAAGCAATTAAAAATGAAATTAGGTCAATAAAATCAAAGAAGTACTTTCAGATCTCCTAACTTGCTGACAAACTTTTAAAAAGTGGAGTAGATGACAACTAACAAATAACATGCTTTCACACAAAACAGTCCTTGAAGCAAAACACAGGAAATTCAAACACCTGACAGCACTTGTGTGAGTTTTCAGAGTATTCTGAAATACATGCCAGATTAAATACAAATAGAAAGAAACAAAACCCCTCCTGTTTTTCATGATATTTCATCCAAGAAGTGCATAAAGCCATTTTCCAGAACAAATGGTCTGAAGCCAAGATGTTCAGCTTCGAAACCCCCATAGTACAGACACATATGCAGGAAAACAGTTTGTGTCTGAAACATTTCAAAACCGAAAGCTTTGAGCTTTGTGTGTAATGTTTCTTGTTTTAAAAGGCTGGGACAAGACCTGAACAGAGCCCATTTCACTTCACAGGCATTTGCATCCATATCTTATCTGGGTTCACACTGCCATGGGAATTTCATATTATCAAATGATTTCAAAGAAAACCTGGGTGTAATTTCATTTTATCCAACCATATGTGATTGCAATCCAAAAAATACAGTCTGATCCAAATCTCCAGCCAATTACACAGGGCTCCAAAGGCCTTCATCATCCTCAGATCAGCTTTTCTGTCCAGATTTTGGGCAGGCACCGCCTGACTGCCACAGGAGCACTCTGGATATTCTCTGCCTTCCAGGGGTGCCCAGGGTGCCCAGCTGTGGCATCCATCGGAGTCCCAAAGCTCTGCTGGTCCAGGAACCAGAGGCAAACCCAGCTCTGAGCTCTGCTGGGATTCCATCTGCAATAAAGGCTTTGTGTGCCTTTGGCTAAGGAATGACTTGGGCCTCGCTACCAGGAGCCTCATTTTATAAAAGCAGAATATTCCAAGGTTGGGATCAGCTGCTCAAGTGGCTTACACATACCCCAAATTTCCCAGCACACCTGCTAAATGAAACCCCATGTCCTCCCAGTGCCACTCTCTGTTCTGTTATCAGAAGTTCCATTCCTGCAGTTTATGAATAGAACACCACTGCCTTTACTCAGCTCTCCTATTTTTTATGAGCCCAATGCTTGTACAACCTGGCAGCTTTTTAGCTCAATCATATAAATGTCTTAATACCCTGCATTGATCTGGAATCAACACAGTTGCCAACACATGGATAAAAAGCATCTGGAGAATTTGCTGGTTGTTATTTCAAGCTGTTTATTATTCCTGGAGGACTCATATGAGCACTCAGAACTATCATGCCTGCATTAATACTGCTCCCCTGCACCTCTGGGCACAGTAACACTGTACATTAAAGATGCTTTAGAAAATTGTTTGCGAGTTGGTATTGCACTGGGATTGCTCTGTACAGGCTGCAGCTTTCACTGAATAAATACTGGAGAAGGGCTGCCTGTGAAGGCAGGCGGTTTGAACTCCTCCGCTGGCCTTTGGAACGCAGTCGGGAACAAAAACAAAGCACTGATATTTACCGACTTGATTTCAAATCTTGGATTTGGCAGACCTGTGATGAACAGAGACTCAGGGTACATTTGTAATGCCGTGCTTGCAGACTGGCACTGGAAAACAATCCTTCACTGGGAAGGGGGGAGCATTTTCTGAGCTGTTCTGGTTGCCCACAGGGAAGCAGAGATCCCCATTTTATCACAAGGGTGCAGTTTGACAAAGAAGTACGAAAAAAGCTACCATGAAGAAAGAGCAAAATGAGATGCAAACATCAGAGGACAGTGGGAGAGAGAGCATCTGAAAGCTCATTCCTGACCTACTCTAGCCTAGGGACAAACCATCAGCAACTTCTACACAAGCAGGTTCAGGTCATGCAATCATGCACTAAGAAAAATCCTATTAAGTGAAACAGGTTCTGTTTCATTAGGAAAAACAGGAGCAAAGGTGGGAGCAGGAATGAATCAAAAGGTCCAAATCCAGACGTACAAATCTGTAATAATTCCGTTATTACCACTGAAAATCACTCCATGCTGAAACATGGCTGTAAGGCAAATCTATTGAAGGAGATTTTCAAGACAAGCCAGCAGCATCATGGCCAGGCTGCATTCTGTGCAGAAGTCCTGGGCACTGCACAGGGCTGAACAACCACAGCTCTGCAGCTCTGCAGCTCTGCAGCTCTGCAGCTCTGCAGCTCTGTGGCTCTGCAGCTCTGCCCATGGGTGTTTGTGTGATGGACACAGATCTCCAGGAGACCTGGCTGACACAAACACCAGCTCCCCCTGCCACACGAGTATGCCGAGCCCCAGCCCAGGGTCTCAGAACACTCTCACTCCTTCAGATGGACATCAGGAGCATTCCTGCAGGGAAAGGGCTACCAAGGACTGAACTGGAGGCCCCATCCCTGGGAAGCTCAGGAAAGCCCTGGGCATGGCACTGAGAGCTGTGCTTTAGCTGGTGAACTCAATTAATTATTAACTCTGATTATTCAGTGATTAACTGAAACGGTAACATTCAGAACTGAGCTCACATTTCAATTCCAGAATATTTCATTCAAGGTTTTTTAACTGCCCAGATTGGAGTTTTTGACTATAACCCATTATACTGTTGCTTATTTTCTATATCTATCCCATCTCCACATTACATTACATATGCATGAACCCACACAGTAAGTAAAGGGTGTATCTACATATTTATCTAGACCATTATTAATCATAAGATGGGAAATGAAAATGATTTGCCAGATGTTATTAGAATGTCCAAGTCTTTTTATCCCCTAGCACCAAATAAAAATGTTACTATGTGGCTGTTAATATACAGTAGATGGGAAATTGCTGCTTCAAGTATAGAAAATATTGTAGCTCCAAGCCTTTAGAAACTCAGTTTGCCAATAAAAACATTGGAGAACTGAATATTAAGGGTCACATCCAACATTTCTTCCATATTTCACCTGACCAGGATTATTAACAAGAAAACTCGGTGCCTTAAGAAAGCAAATGGAGTAAAGAACATAGAAATGATCAGGTACAATGGTGTTACTCTGCAGAATTACAACACTTAACATCCAGCATTGGAAAAGCTGTGGCAGGGGCAGTTTCCTGTGAAGCCACCAGGGTTTAAATGCAGTTCTAAGACCAGGAGGCGAAGCAGGCAGCTGTGTTCTAAACCAGGTTAGGGAGTGTGGTAATTCCTGGGGCTTGGAGCAGATCTCGTCTAACGCCAGGCTCAAATCTCGCTTGACTTCCGTGACCTGAGGCTGTTTCCAAGGAGAGTTTTCCGTGCCCATCAATCCACCCGGCCATGGATTACAGTTTAAAAATCTTCAGTGTGTCTGTTTTGTAACAGCTTTGCCATTCCCCAAGCACAGCTGGATGTTTGACACCCCTAATACAGATGACATTCGTGCCTTTTACGTCTCAGTCTGCCATTGGGGAGAGCTCTCAGCAAGGCACAATCAAATTAGCTGCAACTGTCTGCAGGACCTACTGCAGGGAAGCTGTGAAAGAAATCACTAATTTCAGCCTCAGTACAGACATGTACATGATCACTGTGCTCCAGAAACCCAGAGAACAGAGACATATCAAAAAATGAATGAAAAATAAGCACGTAAATGAAAAGAACCTTTTGTTCTCCCCCTCCAGAAGGGATGATATTTTTGCATTTATTTATAGCACTTAAAGAGCTGAAGTCGCAGCTGGGTTAGTAACAAATTGAATGGAAAAATTCTGGAAAGCCAAGGTATGGCCTCCAGGAAGGATGAGGGAAAACAGGCTGCAAAATGCCACTGAAGTTCCATGTGTATTTCTGCTGAAATCTAAGGAGATAAATTCTCTTTCCCGTTAGAGCAAAGTAAACCCAGAGTAATCCCCCAGAAACTGCTCCACCGTTATAGCAAGGTAACAAGCAGCTGAATTTAATCCGGGTTCTTGAAAATGAGATTAAAATTAAGCCCTGCAAGTGCTATCCACACCCAGAGAGATCCCATTTGTGCACCAGGCTCGTCCTGCTTTAGTCAGCAGAGGATGAGGAGGGCTGGGAGGAAGGCTGGGCACTGTTAATGACCTTTCATTGAACAGCAGAGGATGAGGAGGGCTGGGAGGAAGGCTGGGCACTGTTAATGACCTTTCATTGAACAGCAGAGGATGAGGAGGGCTGGGAGGAAGGCTGGGCACACTCAGGGACGTTCAGCTGGACAGTGCTCTGGTTCTGCACTGGGGAAAATCAAAACAATATGCAGGATTTCCTTCCAAGGGCTCTTATCCTCTCATTACAGGCTGAGGCATAAATCAGAGAATTTGTCTCTGACCCACATGGAAGGGGCTGTGACTTCACACACACCTGGGATGTTTTGTCCCATCAGAGAAACATGAAACATGCACTGAGTGTTCCCATGCCACCTGCAGGAGAAAGGCAAGGAAAATTCACAGTTCAGGGAGACAAACACCAAAAGCTTTGGGAAAGGCTAATTTATTACATCTGTCACACTCAATTACAGTCTGCAGTAATCCAACACATCCATTGCCTTCCCTCTTCAGACAGAAAAGAGCCAATTGCCCAGGCTCAGAATTAAACATCTGTTTCACAAAACAAAGACATTAACCTCCGAGTTTCCTTATGAACCAATAAAATCCAGTCATTCACCACTACTCAGTAACAGGTGTTTTCTCCATTACACAAATTGCTGCAGCCAAATCCTCAACTTCAGCCACTGCAGTGATTGAATTTTGACGGTACTATGTGGGCTGTTATTAATGCAGGGATACAGCTACTTCTTTTACTAATACAATATATGTATTTTAAAATGTCCTGCTGTGGTTTCTGTCATGGTTACATAGATGTAACTAATTTAAACCTAACAGAATCAAGCATTGTAAAAGAAACAAACACAACTGGCAGCTTTGCATACTGGGAAACATCAAATCATGTTTCCATATTAATCACAAACTTTTGAACAGGATAACAATTACTTCATTGTTTTAATTGTTATCCATCCTTAGTACATACAAAGCAATCACAAATAAAATAGGAAGCAATCCCGACTTTTTGCTTTCAAGGAAACCATGACAATTCTGGAAATAAAACAATCCATACTGAAAGGGGTTTAGTCAGGCTCCTCAGGAGCAGAAGGAATGGTGAAATTCCTCAGGGAGGCAGATTCTGTCCCCAGTGCTGTGGTGTGAATCCAAAGTGACTGCACATCATCTGGAGCACGAGCCACTCTGCATGAGCTCAGCACCAGCTTCTCCTGCTCCCAAATTCTGCCAGCCAGCAAAGTAATGAAGTCAGAGTGTGATGTGCTCTCCACACCTCAGCTCAGCATGGGCAGCAAGCACAGGGAGCGCTAATGGAACACGGGGAACGCCAGACCAGCAAATGAGCTTTAACACAAGCTGCCCCCAGCATAAATCCTACTCAGGTTTGAACCTCTGGCACAGGCTGCAGATCTGAAATGGTCATCGCTGAAGAATATTAGAAATAAAACGCTGTGAAAAGGAAACATAAATCCCACTTGTTTACCCTTGGGACACACCATGGCACCAGGAGTCCCTTGCCTAAGCAAAGCTTTCCTGCAGGCTTTACCTGGAATGTGCACAGCTCCTTAGCTGGTGTCTTCACTGACTGCCAAGCTGCCCACACAAACTGAAATCTGGTAGGAAAAGCTTCTCAGCCTTTCAGGGATTATGTGAGCACAGATTCACACCAGCACTGGAAACTGTTCTGCAATGTCACTGGGTCACTCCAAAACCTCCCCTGGGAACTGCATTTCCCTGCCCTAGGTCTGTTTATCACAGAGTTCAGGGGGAATTTTGAAGCCAGATAACTTGAAGTAAATGAGAAGATGGAAAGACTGGAATTACTGGTAAATGATCAAAATTAATCTGTGTCAGTGTCTAAGCACAAACAGCATTTTGCTTCTCCAAAGGATCAAGGATTAATTCCATTTCAAAGCACAAAATTGCAATCTCTTCTGTTTCTTGAGGACATTCACTATGTAGCGGAGATTTTCCAAAAATATTATCTGGCATTTCTAAAACTGTGCCCATAATGTATTTTAAAATCATTATGTTAGTTGTCTCTAAACATATCTCTACATATTTTTATACTCATGGCTTGATAGACAACTGCCAAGTAAGTACCAATTAGCTCCTCAAAAGTATATAAGGATTAACAGTCCTTAAACTAGATACATATTCCAGAAATCACAACTGCAGGAAAGCCATTCAACCCAACAGAAACAGAACAGAGGCACGGGATCTGGCTGAAATACGAACCTTCATCAGTAAAATATGCAGAACAGGCCTCCTGAAAGTCTGTATAAATCAACAGGAGCACGAGAAGGTTTTCTCCTCAGGTTTTCCTAAGCAAAGGTATCTAAAGGTTACAATTTGAGGCCAGATTCTCTCAAGAAGAAAAATAAATCTACCAAAATAGCTGCAAACACATCCCATGGATTAAAGGTTATATAAAAAGCCAACAGTTCAGAAATACCTATCTTCCTCCTCTCCCTCCACAATTCTAATTAGATTGAATGCCTTTTTATTTTGTTCAGTGCCGAGAATTTCTGAATTCCCACTTTAATCAAGCCTAGTCCTACTACTCCTCTGAGGCACCATTTTCTTCAAAGCTGTAAACTTCAGCTGAGCTTGTGTTCATTTTACAGTATTTTTCCCCCTTGAAATAATAACAACAAAAATCAAACAGCATCCCAGTGTCTCACCTACGCTTTATTAAACACTTAATTTCTGATCCTTTCAATATTCTCCTGTATGCCAAGGCCTCCCTCATTTGCTACTGACAGAGACACTTAGAGCAGATGAGCAGCAGGAGGATGCTGAGGCCATTCCAGAGGACCCCAAAAGCTGACACTCACTGTTCCCTCAGACTGTTTCCAGCACAGCTGGCCCTGGCCAGAGGAGGCACTGGGCTGGGTCAAGTTATAAAGTCCTTTTTCAGTGTCAGAGGAGGGCTCAGACAGGAGCTGATTTTGGTGCATTAAAAAGGCTCCAATACTGAGCACTAAAGATGTCCTTAACCTGAACAGAGAGGGACCCTTATCAAGGTAAAACAGGAGCTGATTAACAGAAAACCAGAAAAGTCAAACTGGAAAGCAGCAGCTTTTAATTACCAAGGTGACAGCCAACAAAAACAAGCTTTGCCCTTTCAAAGGTGATCAAAAGAAGGAGAATGGCAATACTAGACTCAGTCCAATGGTGGAACGATGGATGAAGGTCTAATTGCATGTCTGACATTATAAATGGAGAGAGCAGAGGGCCTGACAGGCTGTAAAACTTTGGTTAGTGGCGTTAGGAGCTGAACTCAGGGCAATAGTGGCACCTCTGTGCGTGTCCAGGGCAGGGAACAAGGCAGGAACCAGCAAAGGCACCCCCAGCTCCTGCCAGGGGCTGCCAGGGCGTCCTGCTGGGGTCCAGAACCAATGGCCACATCACCTCTCAGGATTGCTTTCTTCTCCCACTGCTTGGCTGCTCTTCCCCTCCCAGGGAAAGAAATAAAAGGGTTTTTGTCATGGTAACTGTGGGGCTCCTCCACAGGCAGCCTCCAGGGAGAACTGCCCCTGAACAAGGTGCCCACCAGACACTCTGGGGAAGGTCTCAAGGGAAATAAATCCTGAATTACTCGGGTGCTTTAACTCCAGTCTCAGCAGCCAACGTGTCTAAAATTACACACAATCAGCTCACCAGCCGAAGCTTGTACGAGCACATGAAAAAAACAGCTGCATGTAAACTTCTTAATGCGTGAAGAGGGATTGTTTTCTAAAAAATAAAGTTTGGTCTGCTTGGAATATGTCTGATTTAACAGAATGCCCTGCATATCATCTTCTGGGGCCACCAGCTGTGGAGAGTGAACATTGTGATATTACCCAGCTCTGAAACAATGTAAGAGGAATTTAATTTCAGAAGGCAGATATGGATTGTTCTGTGTATACAGGAAGCACGGAAGCATTATTTGGGAATGATAAAGAACTGTCTTTCCAGACAGCACTCCTTTGTGCAGTCCTGGGGAAGGGAGAATGCAGCTCAGTGCTGTGATCAATGAAAATCTTAGCAACAATCCAATCAATGTGAATCCCTTTGGAAAGGACATCAGGATGTGCTGATGTTCATTTGCCTCTGGGAAAGGCTGGGCTGATTTGGCTGCTTCTCCACAAACCCCTGAAATCCCTGATGCCCTAATACAATTTTAGCCTTCTGACCAAAACTCCTGCTGCACACAGGACTGCCACCCTGTTTCCTAGGATTTTATGGGGTTTCTTTGCTCTTTCAACAAAATTCAGGCTGGCCTCTAACATACAAAAGTGTGAAAGAACCTGCTATCTGTAAAACTGCTTCAACATAGTTTTAAAGCACTCTTAAATTCTGCATCGTGGACATGGGTTTGGAGTGAATGATGAAATTTCAGATATTCACTGATCTGAAAGTGACTTTGAATTTCAAGACAAAGAAGTTCTGCCAACAGAAGATACAGAGAAATTGAATGTATACAGGGGAACAGAAATTCTGTATTCATCAATTTCATCCATTTTTGGTGTAATAGTAACATCACCATCCCTGAACTCCAGACAAGATTCCATCCACTGAGCTGGGAGCAGTTGGGTTCTTAAATTTAAAACCAGATGCTTCTAAAAATCCAGCCTTCATCCAGAGGGGAAGAAATGTGTTGCTAAACAGATATATTAATGCAATGTTATCTTAAAAGCAGGAAAATAATCAACCCCACAGGTTGATTATATAAGGGCATTCCCACATCACATAATCACTAACTATTAGCAAATGCTTTATTTTAATAAAACAAATGCTATTTTAATTGAAGAGAAGGCAGCTACAGAAGCTAGAACTGCAAAGTGAAATGCCTTAAGCAGTTCTTTGGAGGACTTCACCATGTCTGACAATTCCAATCTATTAGCTACCCCTCTCTCCACAGAGATCATGATTAGCCAGCAAACTTGCCCTTTCAATTCACTCAAAGCTTCAATCTATTCCATCTGTGCTCTCTGAACCTTTCATTTCCAATAGGTTCGGGGTAATTCAGAGCAGCCAGGGAGGCTGACAAGCTCTGCCTTTCTTTCACAGCCTCGGGGCTACATGCTGACATCTTCGAATGAACTTAGAAATAAATACAATATCCGTGCTTTCACACAACATCATCATTTCTTTGAATTCCATTAAGGAAGCACACAGGTGTAATTAGGAATTGGGCCATGACTCAAACAGCCACTTGCCCTCATGCTGGTCTCACCATTCCACTGGAATGGAATAAAACCCTCCTGTGAGCTTGCAGTGTGACCCAAAGGAGGAATGCCTGAAGAATCCAGATGGACCAGAAAGGTAACTGTGCTGGAGATCAGTGAGCATTTGTAGGAGCCCTTGCACCCTGTACACACACCCTGAATAGCAGCAGGGCTGGGACAGAGCTGGGACAGAGCTGGGACAGAGCCACAGCTCCCACATGGAATGTGTCTGCTCGGGACTGCTCCCGGTGCTCCTGGAGAGAGGCAGGGAGCCCACACCAGATCTGATCAGCATTCATGTGCCAGGCACATTCTTCTCTCGCAGGATTCTTCATAGAGGAGCACAGAGAGAAGGAAGAGAAAACAATTTCTATTTCTGCTCCTTGTTTTCCCATGTGGAATGTGTTTGGAGAATTGTTTCCCTGGGGTGTTGCTTGGTTGGGTTCTGGTGAGGATTGTTTGAGCCTGGTGGCCAATCCAACCCACTGGGGCTGGACTCAGAGAGGGGCACGAGTTGGGAGTGAGTCGGATATGGGAGTTAGGAGAGTAGGTTTGTAGTTTTAGTATCTCCTCTAAATAGTATATGAATGTATTATAGTGTAGTTATAATACAGAAATCATTCACCCCTCTGAGCTGGAGTCAGACATCAGCATTTCTCCCCACCAGGTTCCCCTGCCTTTACAATACATTAGGACTTCACCAGTGCAGCTCAGGAGGAAGGAAACAAGCAAGTGATGAAGAACTGAAGTGTCTGGTGACAGGCAGGTGACAGAGGTCCCCTCCAGCAGCAGTCTGTAACGCTGAACACAGCCCTGGGAGCCAAGCAGCAAACACCACTCTGGCCCAGAGCTGTGACTATGGAACCTTACAGAGGGCTGCAATGGAATCCTTGATTATGGAATCATAAATCCCATGAAAGAGGGATGCTCAGCTTTTTGGAAATGGTTGCAACATCAGCCCACGAGTGGTGGCAGAAAGTGACCACAGCTCTGTGACTGAGCAAGGACACAAAACCTGAAGGAACTCCTGTGTCTCCCATCTTCATTACCATCCTGCGGCCTCTGGCATCACTCCACAGAATTCAGCTCCTCAGAATTAGTTTGGCTGGATTAAGACTACAAAAATAATTTCCAAAATCTTTCAACCCACCCATCAAAGTGCTTGAACAACAGTTAAGGCTGAACATCACCTGGTTCTACAATCCTGATGCTTTCTGCAGGGGAATGAGAAGGAAAAGGCCTGGGAACAGATTACTGGAGGTATGGTTTGATGCTGCAAACAGAAAGCATTAATTGCAGCCTGTGAAGGCACTCAGCCCTTTTGCATCTGAGATCTGGTGAGCGTGTGGCCTCGGGGTGAGATTATTCACAGTCCCATCTCTGTTGGAAAGCTTTTCTTTTTGGTCCGTTAGTTTTCCGTCAGATCAAGGAGCTCAAGCACCTCAGCCGGCAACTGCAGCGTTACTGGAGCCGGTGCCTGCAAAGAAAACCCCAACCTCTACAAATGAGAAAAAAATATTAGCTTTCAGCTGTCTCTGAAGCTGCCTGCATGGCTCATTACTCAAATGCAGAAATGCCAATGCCACACAGGAAAGAGATTGCAGCAGCCCCAGCTGAGGCTGACTGCTGCTGAGCAGCTCTGCCACCCATGCTCCTGTTCAGATCAGATTCAGCCTAGTAAAGAATTATTATAATTTTTTTTTCTGTTTACAGCTCACAGTCTAGATTTAAGTGAACAAAATCCAACACACAAAATTTAGGAAAGCACCACTGGCCAACTACTGCACCTGCACATCCCTGTAGAGTGGAGTTTTTCCATTTCCAGGAAAGGTCTGTCAGAACCATTTTCTACAGCCAAATTACAAAATTCTGAACATTGTTCCTGTGAAGTTAGACCTTGACTCCTGAAGGCTTATTGTTCCCAGCTGTGTTTTCACAGCACTTAGCACAGTGTTCCCAGCCAGGCTGCGTGGTTTCATTATTCCTCCTCTGGAGCTGCGTGGCATCTCCAGGAGCACACAAAGCAGCATTTCTCTGGCCCAGCTGATGCCTGCTCGTGCAGGGCAGAAGGGAAGTTCTCCTGTGAGAGCTGAGAACAAAACAAAACCTTCCCGGTGTCACCCTGGGCCAGCAGGCCAAGGGAAGGCACTGAGAGGATCTGGAAAGTGTCAGAGCTTCCATTTTGCAAGGGCTAGTTTGTGCAGAGAGACATTTACTATTGGAAAAAAGAGGTGAGAATGATGAAGCTTGCATATATGGGAGAATATTTTACTGCAAAAACAAAAGGAGTTATTTTCAACCACTGAATGCAAAGGAATAACTGAGCATCCGTTGTTCTGGTTTTCCTTTCAGGGAGGTGAAATAAAGTACAAAACATTTCACATGAGATGATTGAGAAAATAAGCAAAACTATCTTGGCTACTGCAACTTGCATTCAGCATAAGCAAAATTAGGATTTATTTGTTCCATGAAAATTTATGGCAGTTTAATATTTGTCTTAGTCTGAAACTGAAGTGTAGAGAAGGGATTGTGTCTTCTTAATTTAAATTGCTTTAATGAACATGAGGGCAACTGTGCAGTTTGGCAGAATCCAAGTTTCACTGGGTAAGATGAAACTTTCACATCCCATCTTCACTAGCAACTCTTACTCTGCAGAGTAGCACCACAATGCAGAGTTTCATCTTTATTTCTTCTTCCTGTCTTCCAACTTCCATAAATTTCTTCTTGCTTGCCCTCAATCTTAATTTTCTGGGCTCCCAGCCTAGAGTTTCAATTATTTTGTGATAACTCCCATAGGTCAGTACTAAAGTTCAATGTCATCTCTAAATCTAAGATTATATATGGTCTGTTTTCCTCTGTGATTCCTTCTGTTCATCCCATTGCTGCAAACAAGACTTGGTATTGGAAGGAGAACGGTAGCAGCACTGACCTATAAATCAGGGGGCAAGAGAAAGTGCAGGAATTATGGAGGGGTTCACTGCTGAGCGTCTGAGAGAAACATTTACTCAGAAATTGGAGGAGAAAATGACGAGGTGCTGGGAGTAACATTTGCTAGAGCCCGGTCACATTTAGACTGAAGGAATACAATGATCTCTCCCTAAGACAGATGTCAAAGCAGGACAAAAGCTAACTGAGACTGCCACAACAATTCCACTGAGGATGTTTTGATAGTGCCTGTTTGTAGGAAGAAGATAGAACAATGTAGTTCTTGTGACAAATTGATCAAAGTGGCAGCAAACATCTGCAACAAGTCAAAGAGAAGCCCAAAAGGGAACGCTGCAGAGTCAGCACAGATGGGAGGATTAGAGGGCTGCTCTTCTCAGGCGGAAAACCAACGAGAATGTACTTGTTATGGAGAAAAGGATGGCTTCAGCACTTCACAGGATGAACTGACACTCTGGAAAAGCCCTCTTACAGCATATAACATCCTGCAGGACTCTTCTAGCATTTGGGGGGACTTTCTTCAGCCCTTGATCTTCACTGTCTCCCAACAACTTTCCAGACAAGTTGTGGGCCATAAGTACCTAAGGGCTGGGAGAGGTAACTACCTGAGAAATTATCATCTGACCTACTGCAAGAGTTGAAATCCTACAGGGTCTGGGAATGGTCCCCTCTGCACCTAAATCTGAATTCCCTGCGCCTCACTTGGGCTGCCAAAGCCCAGGGCTGGCAGCACTGCAGACATGCTGCCAGAGCAATCCTTCTCTGCTGGAGCTGCTGAAAGCAGAACAGTTGAAGAGAATCTCTTCATGAACCATCATTTTATTATTATTGATGCAATTTGTTTATTTGGTGAGAACCTATAATGCAACGCAGACATTTTAAGCACCAATCTATAAATACTGAACAAAGGTCTGCTATATTTAGTATTCTCCACTTACAAGCATTTCTCTTTCTTCAGGGTCTGATCCAAACCAAATTCATAATTCTGACAGGAATAGATGAAAGGATGAAAGGAGCACATGACTGCCTAGAAATAGAACAAAAACAAACAAATACATTCTTCACCAGTGATTATTGTACCATTACTCTGATGTACTGCTGCTCAGATAAAGAGGCTTAATAAAAAGGCAAGCAAAGACTCAAAGACTGATGCTGATACTTGTATTGTAAAGGTGAAACAGCAGGGAACATCTTCAGCTAAGTTCTGACAGGACAAATGGGGAAAAAAGGTAACAGCAGCAGCAAACACCTGCGGAAGATCACAGATCTCAAGTTAAACCTTAGTTAGCTTCACACAAATGAATAATTAAGAACAATAAAGGAGCACTGAGATACCACTCAAAACATCAGCCTGGTGGACAGCATTTGGGAAATGCCACTTTCTTTGTCAGGGGAATTCACAGTGATATTTTCTTTGTATTTTCTATAATATGAAATTGGTTCCAGGTCAGACTCCATGCAATTTAGAACAAAAGAACCTAAAGGCTAATGAACAGGATTGTGTCTGATTCTCTGTGTGCTCATACAAGCTAGCTCAGAAGGTCAGAAGAACCCATTTCTTTTGACTCTCTCAACTTCCTTGTCCCATCAATAACACAGGGACCAGCCAACAGCTTCTTTTACCATCTCATTACCACCACTGCCCACTATGTTCACAACTTACCAAACTGACAGAGCCTAAAATAAACCCTAAAGACTTGCAGGGGCAAAGAAGGAAAAAATTAGTTCCAAGATCTGTGCCATCTGCCAAAAAATCTACTTTTTCATAAGTGGTTTGTTGCATTGTTAATATAGACATTGAAAATATTTTCTTAATGTTTATTAACATGGATTACAACAGAAATAAATACAGAAATACCTTTATGACATCTTATAAAAAACTTTTTATAAGCTTGTATCAGGCTGCTGTTTGAAAAGCCTTAGACAGCACATTCATTGTAACACCAGGGGATGGAATCTCCTCAGTCCTGCAGAATATTTTAATCACACACACGCTTTCATGGTATCTTTATTTTTTTCCTTACCGCACTCTTCTTTTCTATTCTTACAGGCCTCTGAGCAGTCCACGTTGTCCAGCAATCAGAATGTCACATTCCCATTTTTAACAAAGATGCTAGAAATTCAGTATTTTCATGTATTAAAATGTACAGCAGATGCTGTATAGCTGCAAGTAAACCAGACTCTGCTCTGAACACCTTATATTCTGAGCAGACAAGACAGTTTAAAAAAGGGAAAGCAGGGGACTGGAGTGGTTTTTCAAAGGTTACAGAAAGCCAGTGGATACCCTCACTCCTAAATCACCATCATGAACCACTACATTGCCCTGCTCTCGTAAAGAAGAGAGCTCTAACAAGGTAAAATGATTGCATTTTTGTAAAAGGATAATAATGCCTGACTTAAAAAATGGGATGGAAAATAATGCTTTATAAGGTCGTTTACAATAATAAACCAGTACTATTAGAAGGCCACTCCAAGCTATCGGTTATTTTCCCACTTTAGAGCCTATCAAACAGAGATATTTCTGCTCCACAAAATATCAAACAGTATGAAATCCTCAATTTTGCTGGAGATGCCAGTGTTCGTGCGTGGCTTGTCAGAAGAGATTTTGTTTATTTTTAAAAACACGGAGCATGCTGCCAGGGCTGTAGTACAGCCTGGCTCAGTGGAAACCCATTAAAACCACTTTGCTGGGCAGATGGTGTCAGGGAGTCAGGAGCACAGAACAGGATCCCACTGTGCACAAGTGTTCAGTATGCAAGAAATCATCTCCTATCAGACAGTGCTGCAGGGGACACAGGCAGCCACAGAGGAGAGAGCAGAGCACACAGAGTCAGGGCAGGCTCACAGCCCAGAAATATGGAAAAGGATATGGAACAAGGGAGCATGAACTGGGGAGCCCAGGTGAGCAAGGACAGAGCACCAGATCGAGCTTCAGAAACAACACACTGCTTTTATTCACTGGAGGGCAGCCCCTCTTTGTCACTGCGAGGGACAGCACAACTCAAATTAGGTTCTGGAAAGTGCCCACTGCATTTTGGACCCCATTTTTCACACCCTGACTCACATTTCAGACCCCATCTTTCACACCCTGATTCACATTTCGGACCCCATCTTTCACACCCTGACTCACATTTCGGACCCCATCTTTCACCCCCTGACTCACATTTCGGACCCCATCTTTCACACCCTGACTCACAGGGCTGCTGGGCAGTTGGCCTCTCAGTAGAGTTCTGGGAGTGGGCACAGGGAACTCATCGGTGACATCTGGAAGTGGCCTTGCCCTGGCAGTGTGAGAACATGACAAAACTCAGCACGTCATGTACCAGGCACACACAGCAGTACATTGCAAGGCTCCTTTTGCACATGTTCCTTCCAGAGAGGAAGGACAAGTGTGTTCTGTGTTTTCAGATGAGTGGCTAATTCTCTAGGTGAGCACAGCACCTAACACAGCCTCTAACTCTGGGTTAAACAGATCCTAAACAGAACAAACCCAGGGAAAAGGAGTGCAGAAGTACTCCCTGTACCACGAGTGGCAATAACTTCCAGTGTGTGTGCACCTCTTTGCTCTGCTGGGCACAATCAGCTGCTCGGTTCTGCCCCAACTCCTCTGTTGTGAACCACATAAAGAGATCCTTCTCCATCTTCAGAGCTACAGACTTGTGACCCTGAGCAAATGAGATCCTATTTTTATTTCTGAGAACACGGTAAGGATGGCAGGAGTGTAACTGCAGGTACATGGTGTATTTACAGATTTATCACACTGCGAAGTTTTGCAGAGCTGAATAGTTCTTTTAGCAGTAGCTCAAAACACAATCTACAGAAACAACATCAAGCAGGAAAATCTGAGAATATACCCCACTGCTAGCAGCAAAGTAGGAAGTTAAATGTAGGAATCTGACACACACAGACAAGAAAAATAACTACCCCATGTGTACCAGCAAATCAAAATTAACCAAGCAAGGCTAATTACATTAGGACAGAGATGCTAAAGGATAAATACAGATATTTCAAATATAAGCAGATGCAAATCACCATTATTTTCATGAAGACAAGTAGAATGAGTCACCATGGCTCAGCAGAAAATGGAGGATACACTTATGTGCTAATCCAGAATCTTTGGTAAATGAGTGGATTGAAGGCTAACTGGGATTGTTTCCTTCTCTGTATTGTGGATTAGATCATTCTTCAGAGACACCACTGACTAGTTACCTCTGCCATTTTTGGGTTCCTCCTCTCGCACAATGAATTGACTGAAGACATAAAACTAGACTTTTAAAAATAGAAATAAAAAGCAAATGCTGTTGAGGGTCCAAAAAATCCAAGGTTTTGAGACCATTCAGCATTAGATGATACTACATTCTGTGACTTGTGACTTGGAGGATTTTTTTAGCATGCAGGACATGCAGACTCATCTGTGTGATTATCTGGACATCTGCCTTACTCCTCAGCAAGAGATCTGCAGACTGTCTGCTCAACAGTCTGCCTCTCTTGCAAGCAGACACATCAAAGGACAAGATGTGGAGCATCCTGGTTCAGCTGGAGAGGAGCTCCTGTTGCTCCTTAGTCTGTCTCAAAGCTGTGTCCCCCAAGGGTAAAGAGTGTGCTGACATCTTTCTACACCTCTGCTTGTGCTGCTTGTTATTATTACCCCTGCTGCTTTTTCATACATACCTAGCTGACTGATTTCTTTTGTTGTTTTTTTAAGAGCTACATTATTCAATATCATACCTCTTTAGTTTAGAATCTACATGGTTATTTTCAGATGTGGGTCTGTTTTGCTTACGAACCATTACTATAGCAAATCTCTGAAACACTTCAGCCAAAACATCCTTGCAGCAAAGTCTTTATTTGCAAATAAAACACCAAATAACTAAACTAACCAAACCAATTCAAAGTAACTTTAAAAACAGAGCCAGATGGGCCTGAGAGGAGGTGAAGTGACTACAGCAGGAGGAAAGAAGCCTTCTGTTTTGTAAATCTGGGAAAGTGTAGCAACATTGACGAGTCCACTACTAACCTTTTATACACTATTTGTACAAGAAACCAAAGTGCACTTTGCTGAGCCACGTGCAGCACAGAATTGTCTGCAGCACAGAAAGTCCCTCAGGGAAGCTTTCTGGGAGGCTTGGTTAAAAACCCCAGCGGTGAGGCTGTGAGTACAAACAAGCACCCTGTGTGCAGAGAGGGAGCTGGGAGGCAGTTCCTGGCCCGGTGCAGGTGCCAGGAGAGCCTGGCAGGGCTCTCTGCTCTGCCCACCCAGCCCTGCCCAGTGGGCATGTAAAGGCTCTGCTGCCCCGCTCACACACACTGCCACCAGCAGTGCCTGTGCCTGGGCACAGAGGCAGCACCCAACAGCCCACTGCAGCACTCCTGCCACCGCAGTGAGTCCCACTACACTGGTTTTTCTCTTTCAAGGAAAAAGCCATCTAACCTTCCAAAGGAAATCCAGAGCATCTTACACAGTGCCCGCTTTTGCTATTGTCACAAAGGTCTTTGTTTCTGACCAGACACAAACTGGGACGCAGTCTGAAAGCAGCCTTGTTACTTCATTTCCTCCCCTGGCTTTTTCCTCCCTTGCACGCAGAAGGTTTCTGGCACTGGTTCCACAACACTGCTCAGATGTTCTGTGAATCACCACTGCTGTGTGGGCTGCAGGCTGAAAATCCCACTCCAGAAAACTCCATTCGTGTGAATGGAAGCCTGCAGAAGGCACAGGGCTGAGGCAGGGAATGAAGTCTGCACTGACACCACAGGCTGTGCTTTGGAAGATGAAGAGTTTCCATCCCTTGGCTCTGTGGGGCCATCAGACCAACACCTTACACTGGAATTAAGTCTGTTCAATAAAAGAAGAAATCAAGGACGTGAAGAGGCCAATCCTCATTCTACAGTTAACTCTGCCCACATTTCAACCCCAGGGCAAAGTAGCCTACCATCCTCAAATCTGTACTTTAAACTGCTCATGATAATTAGTGTTATCTACATGTCTTGGAACTACTTAAAATCCGCTTCATTTGGAGCTGCCATTAATAATGCAGCAGGCAATACTACAAAGACTGGTGAAAATCAAGTAATTTAATGTACCACTTTATAAACCAAACTTGTGATGAATCTCAGCTGCCTCTTCAGCTTCCCTGCAGTCAATCTGTCTGCAGTCATGTTTATGTGTCCTAGACCTGCGAGAGACTGCCACTAGACTTGGCATCCACAACCACCTCAGGAGCTTGATTTAATGTGAATGCAGCATGAAAAATCAGATTATCTTTTGATTCTCTCCTTTATTAAATAAAACTGATCTTTATTGAATAAAGCTGCTTTTATTAATATCTAAAACATTGGTTGGTGTCACAGAGCCTGCCAGTCCTAAGGAACTAATAAAAGAAAAGACAGAAGTAAAAAATGAGAACATTACAGGAAAATATTAGAAACCAAATCACATTAAGTCAGTATTACAGCTGACAAATAAAACACAGGTCTAGCTGTAGAATTTTTTTTTAGTCTGAACTTATTATTTTTACTGAAAGAAAAGGAATCAGAATAGGGCTTTCCCCACAAATGTTCTGTGGCAAGAAACACAGCAAGAGTGAAAAAGCGAAAATTGCGTTCCCCTTCCCTTTATAGTGTCTCAAACAACTTCAAGTTCAGTGCAGCTGGGACAAGGCACAAAAACTTTGGATTTAAGGAAAGTGCTTGAACTTAAATCTGGAAAGATTTAATTTATTTTGGGGGTTTTAAATAAAATTTTTGGGGTTTTTTTGCCATAGGCAGAGCTCACAGGAAAAGCTCCTACCTACTTTTATGCTCACATGAAAGCAGCAAGCACCACATTTTCCATCCAGAGCAACTGCACAGCTGGAGCAACAGAGGCCAGGAATGGCTCTGTCCCCGAGAAACACCAGCACTGAAACTTGAGAATAAGAATCTGTCCCTCATCATCACAATCACAATCAGTCAATGTGAACTGTCATTCAACCCTGAACTCTTGTCTAGCCACCACCAGGGAGGAGTGGAAACAAAATACATCTCATAAATTAAGCAATCTTTGATTTTAACCCCATACACATAATTATATCCCATTACTAATATACTACCACTTTTCTAGAGGAATGAACCAAAACGAGACATTTGGGGGTTTGGTTTCCTTGTTTCCCCACACTCCCTTTGCTGTAACAGGAGATTTGCAGCACTGAACATGAGCTCTGCACATCTCTAGCTATGGGGAACACCCTGAGGGGATACAAGGAAATCCTGCCTAACACAGTTGCCAAGCCTCCATGTCAATAAAATTGAAAGAAAAAGAAAATCAAACCAGCAGCTCTATGGCCTGAGATATCATTAGAGAGCAAGTTGCAGGAAGATTTCTGCCCAGGATGACACAGAAGAACACAAAATGCTCAGCAGAAGACAAGCAGAACAAACCACTAAAATATTCACTTTTTATTGTTTTTATATATTCACTTTTTATTGTTTTTATTGTCAGCTTAAACTTGAAATTGGAAATCAATGAAATCCGGTTTTATATGGAGACATTCATAACGAAAAAGGCTCCTGAATCTTTAGTTTCACAATGTACATCCCCAAAGTGTTTGGCATGTTATGGGAAATGCTGTTTTTATTCTAGACTTAAGCCAGGCATGGAACCTGGAGCTCAAATAAAGTATTGAAGTTTTTATTGTATTCCAGTGGAGCTGATGACTTTCCATTTAAACAAGACATTATCACGCCTGTTGTATATAGTCTGTTTTCATTAACATCAGCTGGACCTGGTTATTTTTTGACTGAAGTTTTCCCAAGAACTTCTTCCCACCTTTGATAACAAACAGCAAAATGCTGAACTAAGGGCCAGCATCGGCCTCCTAGGACTGACTCAGGAAACTGCTGAAGACAAAGCTGTGAAATGGCAGAGCCCCAGAAGTGCAGCCACAGAGCATCATCACCTCTGCCCTTACACACCCGTACACTATCAGACTGACAGTGCATTAACACACGTGGATTATATCAGCACTGACAAGTTGGCCTGGTAGGATCTTTAGCTCATTATTGAAAACAACATTTCATTTCTCAGGCTGGAGCTCTGCATTTTACAAGATAAAAGCAAAGCAAAATCACAATAGTATTCTCCAGTCTTCAACATTATTACCTGAAAGATTTGGAAATTGTGCAGTACAAGGTGTGTTGCCATGGTTCTGAGTAATAAGCAGCAGCCCTATACACAATAGACAGCTGATTGCTGTTGCATGTTAAAAGCTTTTATATCTCTTTAGGAAAACTTTGTCATCGTGTCATAAATGAGAGGGTTTTTCTATTAGCAACAGAAAAGCATCAAAGAAACATGCCCTGTAGTAGTAATCATGCCTGATGTATTATTTGTCTGTTCATCTTACTGCGTGGAGGGGGGTGGGAATCAACCTTTTACACTGTGAAGTTCACACTATAAATCTCTGGAACACTCTGGTCTTTCCAGTGTATCAAGGCATAGCAGTGCAGATGGAGTGTGTCACCAAGGAAAAAATAAACAATTGCACTGAAGACAGACCTGTATCACTAAAGAGCAGTGGTGTCCTGCCTACCCGACCAGCAAGACCAGCAGCACAGCTAACAGCAGTGGTGCTGGGGGACCTCGTGTGCCAGGTCTCAGGGACTCACAGAATTCCTCAGGCTGGGAAGACCCCGAGACCATGGAATGCCACTGCCAAGCCAAGACCATGGAATGCCACTGCCAAGCCAGCACTGCTCCCTTCACCCCTGACCACGTCCCCAGGCACATCTACACCACATCTACAGCCTCTTGCATCCCTCCAGGGACAGGGACTCCACCTTTCCTAGGAAGCTGTGCCAGGGCTTGACAACCCCTTTGGTGAAGCAGATTTTCCTAATACATCTTCCAAAAGAGATGTAAGTAACATTTCAGCATGAAATCACACATAAATGCTATAATTGCTGAGTTGGCAGTAAAAGAAATGCTGTGTTTTGTATAACTGAAATGCCATTTATTCCAGTCCTAGAATAAACTGCAATCTCAGTCCAGCACTATGTTAATGCAGTGTTAGGGCAGCAAACTCGAACACAGCAAAAGCCAGGGAATGAAGTTCATACTCTTATTGCACTGTGAGCCTATCCAAAGTACTGATGATATTGCTTCTAATAAAATACATCATTTACAACCTAGCTGGGCAATCACAAGCTACTGGTGTGCAATGTGAATGAAGCAATCTCTTGAAAAGACTCTGAATTCTAATCCCTGCTGCTAATGCATTTCCAATTGCAATTTTAGAACAGGACTTATGTAGGCACCTCATTTACAGAACATTTCAGAAGACTTATAATTTTGTTCCTTTCTTTAGCTGTTCTAAGGAAAAAAGGATGAGAATGGAATTTGATACAGGGAAGCACCACAGATATACATAGCTATGTATTCTGCCTTCTGTCAATAAGTTCAGCTGTGGATCTAAACTAATTAGTAAAAATAAATCACTTAAGGAAAAAGAAAAATTATGATCTCTGTAAGTGTAAAAGGGCATTAAGAATAACTAATATATTTTTAATAGGGATATTTTTAAGCAGGACTCTTTACCGGTAAGTTTGCAGAATAAGAGATTAAATGCATATGCTCTGATTCCCCTCTGAAGACTAAATCACATGAAAACTACGTTTTCCTGCCAAAATATAACTGCTGATGCACAGTATCTGCTCGGTAGAAATGTATACTTCTCCTAATTTGTATTTCACAGGAATGCTCACAATCATCTAAATGAAGTATTGCAAAAGTGCATTCACCTTTTGGCTGAGGCCATCGATGGAAACTTTTAAGTTCCGAGGAAGCTTTAAATGCACACAAAGATATGTGCCCTCCCTGCGTGCTGGTTTTCTGATTCCAACTGTAAACAAGCTCGAGGGCTCCAAGAAGGAATCACTGAGTTGTGTGAAGTCATGCCACCAGGACATTCCAACTCTCCTCAGCATGCAGGTATCAGCCACCTGCTACAGCATCTCATCAAAGCTTACAACCGTTTCACTAAGTACCTGTTTCTTTGGTCCGGTAAAACACTGCCAGTCAGTCTGAGATAGAGGATTTTTAATGTGAAAACCGGCACAGAAGATAACGGTGGGGCAGCCAAGTCCAACAGCTTGTCCCTCTGGGGATTTCAGATTTCCATAACACAAACCCTTTGTAATCCAAAGCAGAGCTAAGCTCAGCAGCAGCATCTTCTACCCCACCAAAAGTACAGAAAGGAGATAACAGATGTCTCAGGAAACTGCCAGACTGTTTGTCATGGTCAGCCAAGAAAAGATCCTTCCACTCAGGCTTTCCCATCACATCCTCGGTGTTTTTGACTAGCACATGGCTTCCCCCAAGTCTGTCTTGAATTGTATCGGCACGCAAGGCACTACAGAGAGAGGGAAGAAAGGCTGGCTGTGCAAAATAAGAAACAAGATGCGGTGAAACGGAAGAAATTAAGACTTACCTTTGGAAAAAATTGCTGCCAGGCTCAAGAGGAGAGGCGACAACAGATGCCCCATATTGCTAATCCCGGAAACACACATCCTACGGTTTGTGCAGCACTTAGGGATCAGTTTCACACACTTGGTAGTCAGAATCAGAACCGGTCAGCTGGAGAAACTACATTTTCAGAAAAGGTCATCTGGAAAGCGCAAAAGGCATTTCCTTCGCAGAGAAGACTTACTTCTTTAGCGTTAACCCTCCCCCTTCCTCCCTCCTTTCTTCCAAACAGATGATGCTGTGAGCAAACAGCCTCTCCTCGCAATAAATAGTCAGTTTGATTCAGAGGTCGGCGCGGAGCCGCAGCTGCCCGAGGCGGGCGGGCAGCGCCGTGCCCGGAGCCCGCGGCCGTGCCCGCAGCCCCGCGGCCGTGCCCGCACCCCGCGGCCGTGCGGGGCTCGGGCAGCGCTGCCCTCCCGGCCGCGGATGCGCTTCACTCGGCCGGTGCCCGCATGGCGGGGAGCAGCCGGCGGCACCCAAGTTATCCGGTAGGCGATGTGAGCGGCCCTGCGAGCATCCGCACACGCAGGTCCGCTCGTTCCTGCTTTCGCTCTTTCTCAAGTTCTCCGTCTCCCCATGGCCCGCCCGGCTCTGTGCCCGGGCAGCTCAGGGGCAGCGGCTGGCGGCCGGCGGGGCGCTGGGCGCTGCCGGGGCCGGCGGCCGGCGCGCACCTCCCGCCCCCGCGGCCCGGCCCGCCCGCCCGCGCCGGCCCCGCCGCATCCCGCGGCTCTCGGGGTACCGGGCGGACCGCCGCCGCCGAGAAAACAACACGGCCCCGCCACACAAATAAATAAATAACGCGGCCCAAGCCCCGCCTCGCCCCCGGCCGCCCGGCAGCCCCAATCCCCGGGCAGCGGGGCGCGGAGCGGGGCGGAGCGGGGCGGGCCGGGGATGCGCGGACCGGCTCCGCTGCCCGGCCCCTGCCCGGCTCCTGTCCAGCTCCTGTCCGGCCCCTGCCCGGCCCCTGCCCGGCTCCTGTCCGGCCCCTGCCCGGCCCCTGCCCGGCCCCTGCCCAGCCCCTGCCCAGCCCCTCCCGCGGCGGGAGCGGCGCCCATCCCCGGCTGGAACCCGGCTCATTCTCGGCGGGCAGGGCAGGGCACAGCACAGGGCACAGCACAGGGCACAGGGCACAGGGCACAGCACAGGGCACGGGCGCTCCGGGAGCACGGGCAGGCAGAGCATCCCGAGCCGCTCCGGCAGCATCCCCGAGCCGCTCCCGCAGCATCCCGAGCCGCTCCGGCAGCATCCCCGAGCCGCTCCCGCAGCATCCCGAGCCGCTCCGGCAGCATCCCGAGCCGCCCGCACGGACGGACGCGCAGCCAGGGACCGCATCCCTGCGGCTGCCGGAGGGACGCGCTGGCATGAGCGTGCCGCTGCACGTGGCGAGCCTTTGGCTCCTTCCCTCGGCCCAATTTGTCGTGTTTTCAGCTCTCCCCGAGCCACTGCAACAGTCGTGAGCCAAATCAAGCGCGGCGCAGGCAGAATAGGGAAATAATGTGAGGGGTGTGTAATGGAATACTTCATATATGTTGCAAAAACAGCAGCAAAAATACCGACATTTGGTCTAAAATAGTCTCCAAAAGCGCTGGGGGAAAATAACTGACCTCAGGTTTTCCATTACAGTAGGTATCAATACTAACCCAAACATTTGGTCAAACTTAATAATGAGATTTGTATTATCCTTGGCAGATAGAATTGCAGCAAAATGCTATTTACCACAGCCAAAATAAAACAAAGCAAAACAAAGCAAAACAAAGCAAAACAAAGCAAAGCAAAGCAAAGCAAAAAACAAGTAGCTACAAGAATTTATAGTCATTTTCTTCCTTGGTGGAGTACATGCTTGGGAGCAATAAAAACATTTGTCTGTATATCAACATCCACAACACTGAAGCTGTAAATAGTCTATCAAAATAAACTTTGCACACTTTCTGTTTGCCAACACTGAGAAGTACATGATTACCCATGCAGTGAGAAAAGGCTGCATTTTGTGTGGTGGTGTGAATTCATTTTGGAGGTTCATGGCAGCTTTGGAAGGATTCCCAGCTCCTGAGAGGCTCCCCAGGGCTGAAATGAAGCACATCGCTAGAACTGGCATTGCACTGCAAACAGAAATGTACCAGCTCAGAACATCCCTACCTGACAGAGGAGAAATAACTGTTATTGACAGGTGTCATGGCCAAACCTTGCAGTGTTGTACAGCACAGGAGAATTATTATTAAACAGCACTCTATCCCAGATGCAGCAGTCGTGCTCTGGAGGAGGAAGTCAGTGTCCAGCTTCATTCAGTGGCAGGGTGGAATGTGCCAGGATAACATTCCAGTTAATCTCTGTTCTGGTGAAGAAGCTTCAAAAAGAAGTCTCTGCAAAGTATGAAAAGTGTCTTCTCTTCAGATACAGATGTGGGCAGTTTAGTCACCAAGGTAATTTAAGAAAAAAATATACTGGAATAATAAGAAAACCAAACCAAGATTCTCTTCTGTACTTCTGCGATTTCTGCCTCTATGCTTTTAGGTTCAGTTATTTTGTGCACCATTTGGAGATGGTTTCTGCATAGGCTTTTAAGGCCTTGCAGTCATTCAGGGTAACTAGAATGAAAGAAGGGCAGAAGTTGTTACAGAAATGCAGAGTGAGAGAGTTTTAATGCCAGCCATATTATGTTTGCAAAATTAGCTTTTTCCCCTTCTCTTCATATTTTGCAACATCCTTGTTGACACAATAGACTTGGAAGCACTTATTTCATTTTTCAGCCCAAATATGGAAACTGTGGAACCTAGGATCTTTCATCTGTGATGCTGCTACTCACTGAACAGATTAATATTTTAATTTGGTCTTGTGAGAGGGAAAAAATTAATCTAAGCTATTACTTTTTCCTTAAGGTTTTTTAAAGTAATTCTGAAAGGTCACTAACTAATTATTAAATTTTAATGCATCAATACTCTTTCCCTCCAGAGCACTCTGCAGACCTTTTAGTAAGTAGTAATGGACACTTAATATTTCGTCAACATCCTCCTCCTCATCTTCCACTATCATGTTATCCCCACAACCCAGATTTGGGTCTCGAGTCTCTCTCAAAGCCAAGTACCTTTTGAATAAACTGTCGTGTTCAGTCCCTTCAGACATGAACAAGTGCACCCATTTCTTGCCCTGCCCAAAAAGAATCTCACTTCTGGCTTAGTGGGCATTGTATTAAGTACCAGCTGAAGGTCAAGCTGCCCCCTGCACAGTGGGTGTCCCAGCTCCAGTTTGTGCCCACAGTGCGGGTGGCAGCACATCTGCTGTGCAAACTGTCCTGGCCAAGGCTGCTGGGATGAAAACCTTTCCTGTGCATTGCTCATGGAGATCACAGCGATTTATACAACTCATAAGGAGAAAACATCTTCCTGTTTCATTAGCAATATGTTATTTTGGCAAGAATGCCTCATCTTTTCTGGGTGATTAACACAACTAATTGTGAAGGCAGAACTAGCATTAGGAAAACATGAGAGAGTGGTGAGACCTGAAAACCCACAACCTAATAGAAAAGGTAGGAAACTGATTAATCCACACCCAACAAAGTAATGAAAAGATCCATCCTCATCCCGAGACTTCTTGTGTCATCTGCAGTGTGATACATGCAGATGTATCAACATGATGTCATTAAAATTGCTAATTGTTCTGATCAGTTTATCAATTCCTGTTTCTGTTTGAGGGTGGGTTCTCTAAAGCAGCAATGTCCCCTCTTTGACAGGCTAAAAGCACAGCTCTGGGGGAAGCCCCACTGAGGAGGCAGAGAGCTGCACAAGGAAAAACTGGAGCCAAGTACATGAGCAAAAATGTTCCTCTGCCCAGTATTTCACATCTAGGTAGACAGATATAGATACAGATACCTCATTAATAAATCTATAGAGATAGAAAGAAAGACATGGAAATACAGAATATGCCTGGAGTTCTGAAAGCAAACAATACATTCCAAAAGCCAGCTGCATTTAAAAATTGTCTCAGAGCCCACAGACCTGGAGGAACTGGGCATTTTATTGAGTCTTTTAATCTGAGCATTCACACATTTTTCTCCAAAAATATTTTTCACTTTCAACTAAACTCTGAGGGAAAAATCCTGGTTCTGCTGAAGTCAGTGCATGCCTTGCCATTGATTTTTACAGAGACAGATTTTTACTCCTATTTTTTTTCCTTTGCTTGGGATTGCACAAAGGGCATTGAAATGGATTATCTTGGTTTGGAACTGCACAACATCCAAAGAGAGGAGCAATTAGAGTCAGAGATTCAGAAGATGAAAAGGCATCAGCATGATCAGCTTGACCTCCCAGCAATTTTATACAATTTCATGTGTTGTCTCCAAAACACTGAGCAGCGATGAGGCAGCAGGTGTACTGTGACTGCCAGTTAGAATGCACAGCCTAAGTTCTTGCATTACTGTTCCATGTTTCTATCTCTTATTTCCTCACCACACCTCTCTATTGCCTCTCTTTGTGTAATGCAGAGGTTTTGGGAAGGGCCTTCCTTCGGGTACTGGTATACCCCATACCTTGGCCAGCTGTGCCACAGCCACAGCTGAGTCTCCTTGTGATGCTGCCACAGAAATGCTCTGAAAATCAGAACAGCTTAATGGGAGATGCCACGAAGACCACACTGAGCCACACGCTTCAGTTGCCTCTTAATTTCTGCATTTTACGGGGTTTTTTTTGACATTAACCAGCACTTAGATGTTTTTTTTGGTGACAGCAGAATGAAGCATTAAATCTTTGTTAATTTGACTAAAACTAATTCTCATGTGTTCAGTCAAACGACATAGGGAAATAAGAAATGAAATCACTTGATTTCCGTATAGTGCTTCTGTTTTATGAGAAAAGCAGAGTCACTGAAAAATCTTGGCCAGGCTGAAAGCAAGATCTGTTTGACAGCTTGTATTTCTGCTGGCTGTGGCAGTGCCCCTTGAGTGCCATCTCCTTAATGATCAGACACCAGCCTCAGTGGGGAACAGCATTCCTGCAGCTCTGCTCTGTGCTGCTGGCCTTGCTGTCAGTTCACAACTGCTGCAAAAGGAGATGATGTCAGAATTTCCACTCTACTTTACTTGTTTCCAATGAAAACTCAGAAATATCTCAGTTCCAAATTATTTCCTTTGTCACTCGCAAAGTGACAAAGGACCTTATCACAACACAGCTAGGCTCTTACCAGCCAAATCAACAGCACCCTTATAGGCAAAGGTGTATCTAAGAGAGCTTTTTGTTTGAATTAATGAGTTAATACATTAACCTGCTTCATCTGACAGTAGGATTTTCAAAGCTGCCATGGGCTGCAAGTTACCGTACTCATATCACAATAAAGCACAATGATTTATAAGGACCAAATCACACAGGGTGCAGAGGCCAGCTCAGAGAAAATTCAATAAATAAACAAACCAATATGTGTGCACCTCAGGCAGAAGTCAGTATGAGAAGAAATATCTCTATATTGTGAGAAAATGAACAGGTACAAAAGCAGCAATGCCTGCCAAGTTAGCACAGGCAGAGTGACCCAAGTGGCTGAATGTCAGTGCTCACAAGCAGGTGTCCAGCTGGAAATCTGATAACATTCCCAGGGGAGCAGCTGGAAACTCACTGGTTTGTAGGAGCAGATAATGTGAAACCAAAGAACAGATGTTACCCTGCCTGACCTGAGATGTAACTAAAGACAAGTTGATGTGATGCAATCAAGGAAAGCAAAGCCCATTTAAAATTACTCTGGAGATATGAAAACCTTTCCTGCATGTACTGCAAACTTCATTTTCTGGAAAACCAAGACAGAGATTCCTTAATTCATCATTTAGACCTTCATTTTCAATATGAAAAAATACTGAAAATATAACAGTTACATTAACAGGATTAAAAATGCAATTTTTATGCCAAATCAATTGACATTTTTTACTAGAAGGGTCATTAAATACACTAATTATAATCTGCATCACAAAATTGTGAGTAGAGGTCCAATCTTCAATGATTAGAATTTTTATTTCTGAGAACCAGTTGATGTTCTGTGCACAACATCCCTTGGAGAGAAGGAGCCCAGTGCTGCAAAAACCTCGCAGGGAGAGCATTTTAGTGCCCCAGGCTGATTACTGTGGCCTGGATCCAAAGGTCTGGAGTTTCCCAGCCCCCATGGAACACGAGTTTACAGCTGACTGTAGGTTAGGCTGAAATACATAAAGAAACAGCACAGCCAAAGAATTCGGGAGGAACGAGAAACCCAAAAAACCCAGGGAATAAACACATACGGTGCCGACTCGTGTGCACACAGCAGCGATATTCCTGAAATTCGCAGGAAAATGGGCTCATTGCCTCGCCAGAGCCCAGCCCCGTTTGTCACAGACGCGGATACTGATGGAGTGCCAGTGACCCCTAGTGCTGGAGTTCCTCACCGGGGCTCAGGCATCATCCTGACACCTGAGCTCTGCGTGTTTTCTCCTCAAACCGAGACAAGAATTGGCATCTGAATGAAATATGTATATAAATGTATAAATTATAGTGAAATAAAGGGCATGAGGAAACAGTAAACCAAGGATATTAGAGGAAAAAGCAAAACTTCTCGGTTTTAAACTTTTCCGTTTCTAGATAACAAATAGTTAGCTGAGTCCCTTAAAACACACTGACTGATTGTCCCGCTTAATATGGATTCAGAAGGAATGAGATTACTTAAATTACTGAATCATACAGAAAATATTTGTCTGCTTCCTTTCTTGGATCTCTGTTGGCTGCTGAAGACATGTTGTTGCCCAAAATATTGGGTATGTTTTTTTGCAATATTTTGTCTGCATACCAAATTCTGTATGGTTTAGATCACACTGTGTATTTAGGGCTGGTCTATAAAGTGTATGTCTAATCGATTTTTAATGAAGGTTAAATGTTTGTAATGTCTAATTAAGTCTGTTATTTGCTTATAGGTAATACTCAACAATAATGTGATTATAACATTTTTTTACTATTATATCCATGTTGTAATGCTATAAGAGTTTAATAATTTATTGGCTCTTTATAAAATATTTATGAATGGATGACCCAGTGTAGCAAAATGGGTAGTTACATAGAGCCAATATTACATATAGTTACATAGAGCCAATTCAAACCTACTATAGAAGACAATGAATCTTTCACCTGCAAATCCAGATATGCCAACTCCATTGCAGAGTGATGAGAGACAGGAACATCAGAAACGCCAAGAGGAAAAATTTGCAATACAGAAACATGTAAGATTTAAAAGTAACTTCCACAAAGACATTTTAAATTAAACAGTTCCTCTTTTTGCCTTCTTCTGTGGTTTTTTGGTGGTTTGGGGGTTGTTTAAGCTGTCTGCTATAACCCATAGATCTCCTCCTGTCTGGCCTCGCTTACACTGGAAATAGCAGAGGTGACCAGGGTAAGCAGGTTCCACAAAAGCCTTAAAGGAGTCACAGGGACACTTGTAAGTTTAACATCTGTACAGCAAGGCTGTACCTGTCCTCTCCAAAGCATGAAGGGCTAAAAGTCACTAAAGGCAACTAAAGTGTCTGCAGACTGATTACTGAACTAGGCTCCTGAGGTTTATTCACTTCCACTCATTCTCCAGGAATCTTAGCCACTGTTTTTTACACAGAAAATGCTTGCTCAGCAATGGGGAATAAGCAGGAGGTGGAAGAATTCATGACATGCATAATGCACATATTTACTTTTCAAGAATTCCTCAAAGCAGGCAGAAACTGCATGCAGTTCAGCTCCAGTCACACTGAAATTTTTGCCTTTTTTTCCAAAGCCCTCATTCTTATCACAGATGGGAGACCATATGGTAGGAAGCCCTTACACTATATTGCAAACAGCTTCCACACTATAGTAGATTTCATATTGAAACTGCAGCGTCAGTAAACGGGAGGAAGCAACGGAAGATTTCCAGAATATTTTAACCTTCTCACTATAAACATTGGCTGTCCTTGCAGTTGGAGCTGCTGGAGAAGAAACTGGGGAGGGGAAAATTACACTAGCTCTGTGAATGTGTGACAAAAAAAACCTCAAACCAACAACTCTGAAAACAAGATCCTGTGCAAAAGAAACAAATTTGCATGCGAAATTGGGAAGCTGAGGGATTAGAACCGACAATGGATGTACAGTAGCAAAGCTGGAAGAAAAAATAAATTGAGAGAATAAGATGGTTTGGGAATCTAAGAAGAAAATTGATTTTTTTTTTCTTTTTATGGATTAATTTTAAACCAGGTTTACCAGCAACTACCTATGCTGCTTAACATTCCACTAAAGGGAGCTGCTGGCATTTGGTCCCACAGCATAAGTTTGTTGGCTGTTAGATTTGTTTTGTGAATTAAAGCTACCCAGCAAACCCAAGAACCCACTGAAAGCCACGGGGAAGAAATGAAAGTTTGGATTTCTCTTTCAGTTTCTCCTGGGAAAACGGAATGTAGATGTTTAAATGCACAGCACTGAGTTCAGGGTGCAAAACAGTCTGGTTGCGTCATTCCCCTGGACACAAAATCATGTAGGATGAAGTGACACTTCATCCTATGACACTTTCCCAGTGACACTTTCTCCTATATAAGCACAAAGTTTCCAAATAACCAATTAAACATAATTCATAGATATCTTATTGGAAGCAGCTTGTTGTTGTTAGGAGAGGCTTTCCCCCAGCAGCCATTCAGCTGCAGTGCATTAGAGAGAATGCACAGGGAGAACAGGGAACAGAGAAGTTAGCTGGTGGCTTTCTGTGAGGGAATTCTTTCATTACTTGGTTTTAAGCACTTCACCTGATTCTCATCGAACTCATATTGGTACATATCATTAAGCCACGATTAACTTCAAAAGTCTGGCTTGTGATTTGCACACGGAGAAAAATGCATCTTACATCTTTGGATGGGCATCAAAAGACTTTGGCCAGGAGAATTGCCAAAAGAGACTTGCTGTTAATTTATCATCATAAGTTTTTAAGAATACCTGTGGGTAGATCTTGTCACAGAGTTTGTTTTCAAGGATCTCCAAAAATAAGCAAGGATTATCCCAGGATTAGAGCAAATGCAATCTTTATCTCAAAATCGCATAAATCTAGATTTAACACTGAATTACATAACTGGCCATGTGCAGTTAACACTGAGATCTCGCCTGAGCAGGTCTGGCATGATCTTCAATGCCAATGCAAATATCACATTTTTCTGTCAGGGGTCTCTGTCAGGAGTATGACACTGGAGTGACATTTAAACCTAGTGGTGAAGACATCCACCTGAGAGGGAACAGGGAATGATTTTTCCAGTTCAATTTTATATTCAACACTCACCAGAATTAGACAAGAAGGATTCTCAGGTTGTCCAAACACTCCAGGACAGTTCAGCTCTATTTTGTCTCCTTCCATACCCGAGTGCTTTCCATTCTTTCTTGTGCTATGACTCATCTTCAAGAGGAAAAGCAGCAGATGTGGGTGTCAGACTCCCCAGAGCTCAGCAAAATCAGGCTCTTTATGGGGTCTGAACCACAAAACCTGTCTGGGTAAACCTGGGAAACGCTTTTTCTATCCCACAGAATTCTGTTTCACCACAAGGTTAACTAACAGCTGACTGCAAATTGCTGACACACTCCATTTCTATCATGCAGATGATCTTCTTGCTCATGGGAATCAGCTTCACTTTCTTTCCTAAAGCTTTGGATGTGCTTTTTGCATTGGTTTAAGGATTATAGAGTTGTTCTGCAGCACTGAAACCTTCTAACTCTGGCTGGAAGGTCAAAAACTGGAGCTCTCTTCTGTGGTGAGCATCAGCACATGCACGACAGGTCAGGAGGACTTTGCATGCATAGCTGATCATCAGTGGGAGTGAGGATGTCCATGATCTGGCACTCGTTGATTCAGACAGCAAACTGAAACCTCAATTATGTTCAGCATCATTTCAGGCCTTTTCTCCAGCACCATTTCAAGTTGTTTTGTACTCAGAAATTAAAGTGTCAATTGCCAAGTTAGTGACACCATTACAGAGTGAGTAATGCTCTCAGCAATCATATTGGGGTGATTTAATTAAACAGTTTCAATTAATATCATGGAATTGATGCAATTCAGATTATTTTACCTGAAGTGCTGATATATAGGAATGAACGCAATTTTTGTTTGTTTTCTGTACTGCTGAAAATCTCACAGTCATGTAGTCCAAGGCAAGTGTGGCTTTGCTTATTTGACTATTTATACAAAGTAATAGCTATTCTGTCACTACCTCATTTTTTTTAAGTTTACAAAGCCTAACAATCCTTTCATAGTACCCATTTCATGTGTAGAAATAAAGCTCTCTTCCTGGAACATTATCGCCTGCTTTTAATTGCCACATTTAATCTTTGTTTAACAAGAAGTATTCCAGCAAAATTTACAAGGACTTGTCAGAAAACATTGCAGGATCTTGTTACATTATTAGAGTTTTATATTGATTAAACACATGGTCTGTAAAAGGTGTAATAAACCAGCTGTCATTATGAAATGGAGCTCACAAGGTAAGCTACATCCTTCTGTAATTCTTATTTTATTTAAGAGCAGCTGATTTCATTTTCATTTCTTTGTTGTTCTCTCTCTGTGAGCTTGGCACAACATTTGAACCGAAGAACGGGCTGTGGTGCTGTCGTAGGTCTGCTGCTGCAGGACAGGAAGAGTCACTGTGCTCAGCCAAAATTACAGCCTGGGAGACCAGGCCTGGGAGAAACATCACTGGATTCAACTTTAGAGCACAACAGAGTAGATTAGACTAAGTTAAACTTTGCAAATGGTCTGATCAGGGAAAAGAAAAGTGATTTCTCTCTAATGTCAATGTTGTGCTGATTTTCAAGCAGCATCCATGGGAAGAGGAACAAAATCCATCCTTGCTGGCAAAACCCATAGCTTGCAACTGGCAAAAGAAATCTGAAGAATAACCAGGACCTGTACAGCTCTTCCGAGCTGCGTGTAGTAGCTGCTACCAGGAGGAAGATAATCCATCACGATAAAAAACAACCATCCAGTTTAAACTTGCTTGTCAATGAGGATGTTCTTATTTGCATAATGATGGTTATTTGAATATGATGAGAATTTGCCTGAGCGAGACTCAAGCTCAAACACATTGAAATGTGATACAGTCTGTACAATTTTCTCAAGGATTGCAATTTAATACTATTTATCTAATGAAAGAAAAATAAATATTGGCTGTAACATCCCATTATGCTTGAGAGCTGGTTTTAAATTACACTTGAATAAAGTAACTGAGTGTGGGACGTTCACATTTCCTCAGGGATCAGTAGCACTTGCCCAAATGGTGAGAAATCTCCTTCTTTTCCAAGCAGCCTCCATCTCAACACCAGGACAGCAGAGATGACGCTGCCAAAGCGGGGCCTGTTGCACTGGCAGCATTGCCAGCCTCAGCAGCAGTGAACCCAGAGCACGGCACCAAGGTGGAATGATCTCAGGCAACCACAAAGCCAAATCTCAGGGGAAAAGGACTCAGAGTATTTAAAGACTGGCAAATAATGGTTGACAATATTTATACTAGAAGTGACACAGAAATTTTATCAGAGAGCGGCATGGCTCATTTTAACCATTTTATAAGGAAACTGGGACATTATTTGGTATGTTCAGTGTTCCTGTCAGCCCTCAGACATGACCAGAAGGGAGAAGTTCCTGTCACTTTTATGTATATTCATAGGTAATTGTGAAAAAAGATCTGTCCATAGAGAGGGAAATGACACCACAGTTACAAATATCTACATTTTGCACTTCATCTGACACAGACATTGTGACAGCCTTTATTACAGGACTCTGATTTTATTTCTGAGCCCTCTGAAAACTGTGGTGAGTTACGGTTCCAAATGAGAACTTTGCCATTCACGCTCTGTAAAAAGCACAAGAATTTTTGCTATTTTATTATAGGAAAAGCTCCACATTTTTTCTTCTGATATTTTCAAAAGCATAATGCAATGGGTAGCCCAGCCATGAATGGTGATGAATGTGCAGTCACCTTGCAATACATTTTTACCTATGGAAAGCCACCAACTCCGGCCAGTCCCTGGCTCTTGGTAATTCCAGATGTCAGTGATTTTAGCAAGGATGCAGTTTTCTGACTGCAGAGCCATGTATTTGTCTTGCCAAACCTGAAATAGCCCAAGACTGGATTCTGTGCTGCAGATGCTGTGGATAATTAACCAGCAAATCCAGCCATGTGAGAGAGATTCTTTTATTTGTGTCTTCAAAGACATGAGAAAAAAATCATGCCTAAGCTTAGTTCAAAGCCAGTCCTCCTCCTGTTAAAGTCTATGGGATTCTTTGCCGCTGCAGTTAACCTAAAATGACTTAATTGTTCTAATTATATCTTGAACAAGACTGTCAAAAAGCTCTGTTCTTGTAAAACAAAGAGTGTTCTTGAGGAACAATTGAACTACCTGAAACTGTGATCTTGAGAAGCTAATAATGCATCTCTAAACTAGAAAAGGATGCAAGCTGGTGTTTTTATTGCAGTTCAAATTAAGTGTCTTTTATAAAGTTAGGCTAATTCACCTGGTGGATTTTTTACAGTTTGTTTTGGGGTTTTTTGTGATGGCTTGTTCTTCTCCATCTGATCTTCATGAATCTCTGCTATCATCTTCCACTGTGAATCCACCACGTAACAGAAGCATCTCCAGCTGTGATTAAAACCCCCAAAACTGTAATGGAAAGTTGCCACCTATTTCAACATGTCCTGCTGGAGGCTGCTTTCCTGGCACACATAGATATCCCTACATCAAACCATCTCTAAAGGGTTCTCACTTCAGGCCTGTTGCCACATCTTCTGGCTCCTGCCCTCAAAGCTACTTTTGTGTTAACCCAAGTCATCAAGACCAGCAAGCAGGTCATTAATCAAGACAATTACAAATTTACCATTCTTCTAAGTGGGAAGGAAAATGCTTTCCAGTCTGGAGCTTGAGTGACGTTGTAAAATAATATCAATGTGATTTTAGATTTTTATTTAGAATGTTCTACAAAAATACTTGCTTACTTTCCAAACAGGAAAATATTTTGATATTTCAGATGGAAAGGAATTGAGAGTGGTGCGGAAATGATCACAGCAACATTTCTACATCATGAAGCAAAGTGTATCAGCTTGACTCTCTGGGGTTATTATTCACTGAAGCAGCTATAGATATAAAAACACCAGGCATTTTGTGGTAGCTTTTCTTTTCCTCACACTGGCTTATTTTTTCACTGGGAATGCAGTATATTGGTGGCAATTTATATGCTAATGACTAAAGTGGTATATAAATTGTATAACTGCATATTAATGAAGAATGTGGGGATGTAAGTTATGAGGCCTTTAAGCCGTGCACAGAGAAGCATTTTCTCATCAGCTGTTGATATTTAGTTCTTGAACTGGTCTCTAAATCAAAATTCCCACAAGTTGAGTAGACATCAAGGAAACTGTGGAAGCGAGACAGGTATAAACTTAAACTGAACTGAGTTCTTGATGAGTAAAACCTGACTAGAAATGCTTACTGGAAAAAATATTAGAAGATTGCCACAACCTCAGAATTAGCAAATCAGATCTCAGGCCTAAATCTTTTTAAACTGAAGTTGCTGATAACAATTTACTTTGTTCAATTGTTCAGTCTGTGCTTGCTGAACAGTTAAGAAAAAAGTAATTTCCTCTCTAATCTTGGTATCAAAATATTCACTGAAAAGAGTAACTAGAAATATTGCTCAGGCCATGTCTTTGATTACTGTTTGCATTATTTGGGACAGTCTTTGAGGGCAACACCCAAATCCCTCCTGTGTGATAATCCAGGCCTAATCTGCAGTGTCCTGCACAGATAACACTTGTGCACATGCTGGGGTGCCCTTCCTGGGGGTAACTGAAATCCCCAGGTCTCATGAGTTTGTTTTTATGGTTGAATTAAGCAGAACTGATTCAGTCATGTCTCATAGGCAGAAACGTGATGACAACTTGAGCATTTTGCTGTTGAGCTAGAGGGGTCTATTCACATGGCACTATTTTAAGGTCACTCATCCATTATACACGGAAAACATAAATATTTTATTCATATTAAGTAATTTTTAGAGCCTGGTTGAGGTTCTGTTATGCCAGGATGCGTTAAGGTAACTGGATGGAATGACTTGTCCCCCTGCTGCCACACAATAAATACCTGAGCATCCCTTCCCAAGCATTTCCTGCACTCAGCTGCTGCCTTTGCTGTCGGTCACCCTGCTGGCACTCATTTACCAAAAATGCAGCCCAGATGTCAGCACACAGAGCGAATTTCTGCTGAGCCCCAGCAGGCAGCCCTGCCCTCCTGTGCTGACACCGAAACCTGGCTAGGGCACACACATGGCTGCAGTTACTGCCCTGGGGGACTGAGAGCATGTGGCTCCCCACGCTGCACAAAATAAAGGCAAGGCTCCAGCACTTTGGCTGATCTGAATTTTTTAAAAAACCTATAGGAAAACTCTTTTTTTTTTGGAAAAATAATATGATAATCCTTTGCTTTGAAAAGTTCTAGGTTAGTCTGGGGAGATGATGGCTGGTTAGGATATAAAGAATAAAACAAAAAAAATTTTTTTTTTTTCTCCTGTTATTCCAAATTAATTCAACACATAGATAAACCCTTTCTCCCTGCAGCCAGCACAACGACAGAGGGACTCATCACCAGTTCTTCACTCGTGTTCCTTCATGCCAAGTGAAGGAAACCTCTTTGGTCAATAAATACATCCTATTTTTTCAAGGTTTATTCAGCTCACTTGAATTATTCTGTCTTTGAAACACAGGAGTTCTTCACTACGAAATTATTAGCTAACTTCTCTGAGGGACCAGCTCCTTCACCTTTGCACAAAAAAAATTAATTGAAATAGAGTTTTTAGGAAGAGCAAAAGTTTTAACAGCAGCCATCATGAGCCACTAATCTAAATCAAAACAGCATGCTGCTGTCAATCTGGTAATGGAGGAAGCCTATGGGATATTGCAGTGATTATTTTCGTTGTCAGGTCAATGCTTCAGGTAGCAAAGCAACAACAACAGTTAAGTGTTGAATACTTTTCATTTGATTTAACATGAAAAGACCACTTGAACCAAAAAGCTGCAAAAGCAGATGACTTCTCCTCATGATGACAAAGTAACAAAAGCCTGGGAAGGAGGCTGGGCTGCCAGGCAGAAGGGCACACTGGGGCTGATTTAACTGTCATCCAATCAATTCCATATAATTTTGCATCTGTATCTCCTGGACACATTACAGTATAATCTACATCAATCATGTGAACTTAAAAAAAGAAAAAAAGCTTGAGTTCCACAGCCTTTAACTTCATTACTTTCAAACCTACATCTATGCCTGGATGCTGAGAATAACAATCTCAGTTCAATTCCATAAATATAAAAGGGGGATATAAAAGTGAACTGAAGGACTGGATTTGTGTAAGCAGTATATGATCAATTAGTCGGTCCCTCTTTTAATGTTATTTTCTTTTCTTTTTTTTTTTTTTTTTAATACAGACAATGGACATCATCACAAACACCTTTATTACTCCATATGCATACTTCAATATGCAATATTTTTTCACTTGAAGAACCTAAACATTCATTCAGGCTAAGACATGCAAAGAACCTCTTATGGGCTAGAAGAAAAAAACAGAGGCATGAAAGAAAGAATAGTAATAAAACCCACATTGCTACATTTTCTAGCTCATCAGGAGAAAAATTCCAAATGCAAAACTCTATTTTACACAGGCTCAACTTCAGTCTTACAGAAAATCATAGATTAACAACACAGAGGAAGCATGGATTTGATTTTTTATATTGTTACCTCATCAGTTCCTAAATTAGGCCTTGATAGAGTCCCTTTAGTAACCTGATCATTTGAACTAATATTTTAAAAGCAAAGAGTGAAAAAAACATGTTTTCCTATGACTTTTATATTTACAGAAAAAAGTAGTATATCAGGCTTCAAATTTCATTTCATGTCTATCCTCTGGGACAGAAGTGATTGTGAAAATATTTACACATATGAATATTCCTGCTGAATTGAATGCCTAAAATTAACCCAGATGTTTTCAACATGATGGTTTTCATTGGGATGTAAATGTATGCAAGCAAACCAAGATGCACTTTGTTCCTCTCTCAAGCAGCAGCCCTTTGCATGGAAATAGGCTGGAGCATTAACCAGAAAATGAAAGGGATGAGGGGAGGTGTGCAGCAGTTCCTGATGAGCCCAGGAGATTTTGTAAAGCCAATGAACTGAAATACTTCCAGACAAATTGACTAAAATCTTAACTGCTTATTCAATTATGGATAACTGAGACTGTGCAGCAAACACTCAGGAGTTTCAGTGCATTTGAAGTCATTACCTTTAATTATGTCTCAGAAGTCTATTCCAGCACAATGAATTTCTGGAGGAAAAATATTCCAAATCTATCCCCCAGTACAAAAGCAGTTTGATCAACAGTTGATGTGCTGTGGGGGATTTGCTCCTTTTTGAATATGGGTGTTTGGAATTTTTGGAAGAAAAATTATTAGCAAAACAGTTCATTTTAATAGTAAAATAGTTCAGTTTAAGTGTGTGGAAAAAAGTCTGTTACTCTCCAGGAAGTTAAATTCTTATCTTGTTCTTTATGGTGCAAGATCTGCCTCAGTCAACAGTTACACCTCTGAATAGTACCATGCTGAAAGAAAACCGATTTCCCATATGTTTTTGTAACAGAGATCAGATAAATCTAATTCCTTCTGTCAGAAGAATACATCATGGATTTCTAGGGATCAGCACCACTGTGGCTGAGGAGGTAATCAGTCTTTCAGAAAATGAGGCAGTGACACAGTGAGGTGTAATGGCTTTAAACTGAAAGATGGTAGATTTAGATTAGATATTAGGAAGAAATCCTTCCCTGGGAGGCTGGGCAGCCCTGGCACAGGTGCCCAGAGCCTGGGGCTGTCCCTGGATCCCTGGCAGTGCCCAAGGCCAGGCTGGACAGGGCTGGAGCAGCTGGGACAGTGGAAGGGGTCCCTGCCATGGCAGGGGTGGCACTGGGTGGGCTTTGAGTCCCTTCCAACCCAAACCATTCTATGCATCTGTGATAAATGTCATGGCTTCTCTTCCCAGTCGAGGCTCTTCCACCTTCATTTAAATGTAACTGCACTGCTGGTTAGAAATCAATGTCAGCTCTGCGTGTGATACTTGAAGTGAATGCTAACTTCAGCAAAACCACTGAAATAAAAGGAGGAAGGCAGACAAAAAATCCAGGGATGGGACAGAGTATTCTGTTAATAAGTAAACTAACAGAAGAAAAGGCCAAGAGGAAACAAATGCTTGTAGCCAGCTCTCTCCCCTTCCTTCAACCCTTGCAGGGTTTCTTTGAGAGGCCAGCAGTGCCACAGCTGTGCCACAGATGTGACATTCCTGATGTACATTCTGTGTCCAAAGCAGCAGTGCTGGTGTGCACCCGTGCCTTTCAGCCTCAGCCACCTCAGCACAAGGCATCAGCTCCCCTTGTTTCATCAGTTTTGTTGTGATAAAGTTGGATCCTCCTTACAGTCTTCCTCATAAATTTACAATAAATTACACTTAGTATTACAACATAGATAAATCTACCACTGTATATAACATGAAAACAAAAGGTCTAGCCTAATATGAGTGAAATTCTTATGTGGTGTGGCCTGTGCTATTTCACGGTCTGTTAAACAGGTAAGTGAAATATTCATTTAGGCTGAGCTATGGCTATTCTTCAGCACACAACTCCAACAGCAAATAGAAGCAGCTCTACAAAATCAGATAACCTGATAAATCTGACAAATTTGATATTCAGTATAATGCTGGTTTGAGGGATATGCCTCAAATAAAACCCCCTGTCAATTCAAACCCCAGTGCAAGGACACCCATACATATGCAGAAGGAGTGCAGGGATTTCTCAGCATTGTTGAGAGCAGCTGCTGGTGTAGTTTTGTAGAGTAATTTAGTTGCAAGCAGCTGCTGGTGTACAGCCTGGTGTAGTTTTCTTTCTCTACAAAGCCTGCTCACTGTTCTGAATTCTGCTCCTTGCCCAGCCTGACAGGTCACTCACCTTGGCAGTGCCAGCACCTTCTGCCAGGCAGAAAATACCAAAGCTAGGAAATGCTTTTCTTGTGTCAGTGTTAAAGTTGGGTAGTTCAACATCCAGAACATATCTAATAAAATATTAAATGGTTTCTTACTCCTTCTTTTCTGGAACAACTCCGCTATCATCAATATGCAATTTTCTGTCAGCTTCTAGAATACGGAAATGCCAATGCCATTGGGCAGCTGCTCACAGGTAGCCCCAGGGGTACCCCATCCCTGCTCCAGGACCTCGTCCCTCCTTCCACACAGGTGTGAGGGGCAGCCCCACCTGCAGCCCTCGTCCCAAGGGAATGGGACGTTCACAGCTCCCAGCCCAGAGTCCCTGCGGAGACCCCAGCTCACCTCACGCCTGTGCCCGGTGTCCGACCAGCCCGCCATGGCGTGTTCCCTCACGGATCTGCGGCTCAGCCCGGGCACTCCAGGTCAGCAGGGCCACACCAGGGAGCTCATTCACCTGGCACTGAGTCCATAGCCTGCCCGAGCCTGGCACTGCCCTTGGATGCCCAGACCCCTGGCCAGCCGAGGGGCCGAGGGACCATGAGAGCCGTGAGCGCTGTGAGGGCCGTGAGGGCTCTGAGGGGCCGTGAGGGGCCGTGAGGGGCCGTGAGCGCTGTGAGGGCTGTGAGGGCCGTGAGGGGCCGTGAGCGCTGTGAGGGCTCTGAGGGCTCTGAGGGCTCTGAGGGGCCGTGAGCGCCGCGCCTGAACAGGACCTGACCGGCGTGAGGGGTCACGGCCGAGGTACCCCCGGACAGCAGGATGGCACCTCCAGTTTGCCTTCAGCAGGTAACGATGCCCCTGCTGTGCTGGTGGGCACGGGAAGGAATATTTCCTTTCATTTGGCCTGCCGGGTGGGCAGGAGCAATGGCGCTGGCTGTGTGGGGGAAGCAGTCCGACATGGCGCCCATCGGTACCAGCCTGACCCTGCCCCGCGAGGGCAAACTCTGCAATCCGCTCCTGCTTCCACCGGGGCTGGGCTCCATTTGTCTTTAAAATGCCCTTTTGGCTTCTTGGTAGAGTCACATTTTATGGGACTGCTTCTACTTCTTCTTTGCCAAAGTAGATTTCAATTAAAAGGGGAATTAAATTATCGTTTCTGTGGTTTTCCTACTTTGACATTCCAAGAGCAGTTCTTACTGGTATGACCATTTCTGACTGGTATGCCAAGGCTTTCTTCCTGAGTAGCTGGGTAATTAGCAAGTTCTGAGAATTATTTTTAGTAAGATACAGTGTAAGCATCCCAGAAGAGAAGGCTGTACTTGAGTGGATGATGTCCAAATGGTGTGAAACTTCAAAACTGTTCTGTTTTCTTCAAGTGTGTAACTACTGCTCTGTGAGATGTCTTAACAGACAGCCCTTACAGATATGGCTTGGTACTGCATGTGCATGTACAATCGAAATAAAAAGCTCCAGCAGCCCCAGTGTTTGTTTTTAGACTTCTGGCATCACTGACAGTTTTTATGTATTACACAACAGGAAAGTCTGGACTCAAAACTTAAAGTTTTCTAATAAATAAGCAATTTTAACCTGATTTGCAATCATGCTATTTGGTCATGTGGTGGCTGTAAGTGGTAAATAAAAGATTCCCCACTGAGAAAAGTTCCTGAGAGCATCCTGAGTGCAATCACCTCTAGGACAAAAAGTCCTCAGGCAGCCTTGGGATGCTGACCCTCTGATTCTAGATGTGCAACCCTAATTAATTCCTATTTCTGCTCAATAAGGTTTTTACAGCTGATAACTATCTAGTTAGTGTGCTGCTTGGCAGCACTGCAAATGAGCAAATTAAGCATAGTGCTTCTTCCTAAGTAATTGCCATTTAATCCTGATTTTAAAAGAAGCAGTAGTGATTGGAAAGCAGTTTTAATTTTCTTAATGCAAAGTTATCTTTTGGGGAAATAAATCACACAGAACATGAAAGAGAGTAGGTTTAGATTAGATATTACAAAGAATTTTTTTACTGTGAGGTTGGGCAGGCCTGGCACAGGGTGCCCAGATCAGCTCAGGCTGTCCCTGGATCCCTGGCAGTGCCCAAGGCCAGGCTGGACAGGGCTGGAGCAGCCTGGGACAGTGGGAGGTGTACCTGCCATGGCAGGGGTGGCACTGGATGGGCTTTAACCCTCCCAACCCAAACAGTTCTATAATTCTGCGATGGTTTGTTTACTTTATGATCATATATATAGCACCTTGGTAGTAAAGAACTAGTATGTTAACAAAAATTAAATTGATCTGTACTGAAACTGAGATACAACTTGCTGTTCATCTGTTCAGGCTTAAGATTTCATCAGGAGAGTTTTTGGAAGGGGCTGACCATCTGTAAAAGCAGCCAAACCATCTTGCCTGGTAAAATGTGCATCTGCAGTAAAGGGAAGGCAGAAAATACCAAAGCTGGGCAATGCTTTCCTTATGCCAGTGTTAAAGTTGGGTAATCCAACATCCAGAGAATATCTATTAAAATCCTAAATGGTTTCTTATTCCTTCTTTTCTGGAACAACTCTGCTATCATCAATATGCAATTTTCCCTCAGCTTCTAATATATGGAAATGTCAATAATGCCTCCTTCTCTAAAACATATCAGACACTTTGATATTGCATTTTAGTTCATAAAAGTGTGCTTGAGCTGATAAACAACAGCTGTAGAACAGGTTCTGTTAGATCAAAACAAAAGGTGATTTTTTTCTTATTGACCAAAGGTTATAAGAAATAGGCCTGTCTTCTGAGACTTCTTTTTTTTTTTTTTTTGTCAACCAAGTTTTGAAAGCTGATTGCCATGGTAAATCTTGGGTTTAAAGTTGTTTAGAGAAAGAATGGATCAGTTCTTTAACTGATCTGTCTGTTCTGAAATATTTTGCTGTTCTAGGGTAGGACAGATGAAGCATTTATCTTCCTCCTGTTCTTCCCCTGTGCTCAGTCCTGTTAGATGTGCACAGAGTAGGATTAACATAATCTTTAAAAGGAAAATTAACTATTCTTACCTTGCCTACTCTTCATCTCTAAGACAATGCTAAGAGGCTGTAGGTGAATTTTGTGATCTAATTTCCCCTAAATAAATAATGAATCAGATATTTCAAGCTTATTCTGGCTTTATGGAATTTAGTTCCAAGTCTGAGGACATGAATGTTTCTTTTCCTAGGGATATCTTCTAAGAATAATACTTTCTTTTGTCTGAAGAAATATTTTTTGACATACAAGGGTCTCCAGGGAAAAAAATACAGGGACCGTAAATGTTTTGATCTTCATGTCCTAAAATAGCTTTGCACTTTCTTTTAAGTACTCACTACAAGTTAGGGCATCTTGACTATCTCAACAAGGTATTTCAAAATGAATAAATAATTAATCAGTGTATAAGCAATGTGTGGATGTGGTGTGGGAATGGGATGTCTCCAGCAGGTTATTTCTGCTTTTTCATAAAGTGGATTGATGCATACTGCTTGATTAACTAATAGTAGTGTGACCAGAGGAACACTGAAAGTAATAAATACAATTTTAGTGTGCTTTGTCTGGGTGTGAATGGAACAGTGCTGGGGCTGCCCTGTGATCACTGAGCAGTGCAAGGCACAGAAAGAAGCTGAGTTCAGATACAAGGTTATCAGCTGAGCTATAAAATATGAGCAGTCATAGCCTCCTGCATAGCACACAAGATGGACCATGATTTTTTACAGTTAGGAAAATTTAAACAACTTTTTTCAATAAATTTAAGTCTCAGTTGTGAGGAACCAGTTTTTGTATGTCCCAGCTTGCAAATTGGTAGTTCCAGATGAAAACAAATAGTTGGCATATTAATTATAAATATTCACAGGCAACTTTTAATTGCCAGGAAATAATGACATTTTTCACTATTGACTGCATCCTGCAGAGCGGGATCTATAAAACTTGTGATCCATCACTCTGCTTTTTGTGTACATGTATGTTTTTGTTATTAATAAACTGCACTGAAGTAAGGACTCAGGTCTGCTCACAGTAGCACTGAAGGCTTTGTAGAAATCAGAAGTGCACAGTTTGGGGCAGACCCTGCCATTATATTGCAGTGTTGCCAGTTATCTCTCATAGGCATGGCTCTCGTCAGCACTTACCTCTCAGCTGCTTTCAAATACCCTGGGAATATTCTCATGGACATGCTGGAAAACAGTGTTTGATATTAATGGTACAAGTTCAAGCATGAAGTAATGGTAAACAAATTAATTTTTAAAACCTAAAATAATTGCCTAAGTCAATTCTGTTTACTAATGCATTTATTTGGCTTTGTGATTAAAATGTCACATGAACTTTAATGCTTTATTGCCTTTTATTTTAGCACACATTATATTATGTGGTAGAGTTTTCAATTATACAGATGTAGTCTTGTATTTATTTGGATATCTCACTTTAGTAATTAAAAGAAAGCTTCTTTTCTGTTTTCCTTAATAGCCCTTCTGAGTCTGCCTTTACTTCTGGTGCAATTATTTTGGTTTTTGACATGCAGGGATCTGATTTTCCACTCCAGCCATTCCAGCATTGCTGGTTCTATATTCAGAGCTGTAAAAGGATACTTCATGTGAGAGCTGCCCTAAGTGCTGCTGTGTCATTTGGACGTTGGCTGCACCTCGAAGAGCCCGTGTGACTCACACAGATTTACTGTGCTGTGGCCAACTGGATATTCACCAATCCAGGGCATTGAAGGGAGGCTGGGGAAAGGCAGGAGGGCAGGGAGCTCCAAAGCACATTCCTCCCTTAGTGCTGGGGAATGGCGGCTGTAAACGCTGCTGCCTCTGAGCCTCCTCCCTGCTCCTGGCGGGCCTCTGGCCCTGCTTTGAGATGCCTCTGACATCTCATTCCAAGTGCATGCACTGCTTTGCTAGGAGCATTAACAAATGGTAGTATTTACTAAATTAGGTGTTTGTCATTCCAGTATCCAAAACGTGTAATGGAGTAAATTCATGTGTGATTGCCAAGGGGAAAATTATAATCACAAATTGGGAAATCAGAATAACCAGACTCAACTTGTGTCTGATAATGGGCAGCCTTCAGCAGGACGCAAAAGGGGCAATGTTTAAAAATTCTGAATATACATACACACTTTTAAAAAAATAGCAGGAGTTTGGGTTTTGTCAGTACTATCAGGGTTCTATCATTTTGCCTATCACTTTTTCTCCTTGTAAAAATCCTCTTAATGGTAAACAATATTTTGGAAATTCCAAGAGATATTTACTTTTTCTACCAAAGCAGCTGGGTGGTTGAGAAAACAAATTTAATTATCTTTAAAGCCTTCTAGATTTCTAATAAATACCTGCTTTCTTTCCTATTCATTATAAAAGCTTGAACACTGCATTATCAGGAAAGAGCTATGCATCCAACATTTGTCACTCATTTAGTTAGGACGCACAAAGCTTTGGCAGCACCTTAAATCATTGATAAAAATGAAGTTGCCTTGCACTTTATCAGTTTATATAATGATGGATTCTAGCAAACTTCTGCTGTCACTGAAATTCACAATTTCAAAGTCCAGCAGCATAGGAAGGGAAGGAAAAAAGACTGAAGTAGATATTTGCTTTTTTGCCTGTCTTTGCAGGCTCTTTGCTGGTCTCTCAGTCCTAGAAGAATAGAATGATTATGGTGAATATTTGCTAAAAACGAAGTTATGGCAGGGCTTTGATAGTGCCCAGTAGCCAAATGCCTGGAATAAAGGTAAAAAGGGCTCATGAGAAGATTGAGAGTGCTGCTGTGTGCTGAGTGTGCAGAGGGCAGCAGGGCTGTGATAGTGCCCAGCAGGTGAATCCCTGGAATAAAGGTAAAAAGGGTGATGGGGAGCACTGTGTGCTCAGTGTGCAGGGCAGCAGGGCGGTGTCTGACCCCTCTCAGTGTGGCTCTCCTGCCGAGGCTCCCCAGCCTGGTGGATGGGCAGGCAGAGCATTATCAGCAATGCCACCTTGGGCAGCAGAGGCTGAGCTGCGGAGGGCAGCAGTCACTCGGGAGCCCTGCTGGGGCAGTGCTGCCTTCCTCCATCCCTGCTCCTCAGAGGCAGCCAGGCTGCTTCTGCTGCTGAGAGGGAGCTCAGCTCAGCACGGGCCCGGCCGAGATTCCAGATGTTCCCCAGGTGTGCTCCTGACATCTGGAACCTGCTGCCTGCCACTGACCCTCCCTTTGCACGGCATTTCTGTAGGATCTGCACTTGCAGGGGAGGCTTGCGTTTTCCCCCTGAAGCTGAGCTGGGCTTTTGCCTGATCATTCCATGTGTTGCGTATTCTGGACCATCCCCGTCACAGATGTTTCTCTCCACACATTAAAACTGGCTTTCAGCTCATTCGGCTTCAGCACTTGACTTTAAAAGCCAAACAAATCAAATCCTTTTCTTGAGCGTATAATGCATCATTTTCCCCTCTTCGACTGTGTATTATCTTCTTTTACATATGATCACATCATCAAAATCTGACTTCCTGCATCTGTGCTGGCTAATTAGTGCCTTGGCTTTAAACCTCCTCCCATCAAAAATACACACTTTTCAAACTTGTCAGTATTCTTATTTATTTTATACAAAGTGTTCTGAGCATATTTAATGAGAAGAGGAAGACTGCTGGCTCCTCTAAATTGGACATGCCAAAGAAGAGTGAAAAGATTATGGGATGCAGAAACAAAGAAACCAGTGAGCTGGGGGGAAAAAAGAAAAAAAAAAAAAAAGGAGCTGTAGGTCATTGTTCCTGTAGCCAGAATATATTCAAATGTTCCAGGCTGGTGGCAGTGTTATAGACCATGCTGTTCTGGTGGCTGGGTAATTCCTTTTGAATGACTGCAGCCATGGCTGTGAGGAAACCTGTATTGCACTGATAAAAATCAGTGACAGCTTTCCTATGAAAAAGAGTCACAAGGATAGGTAAAGTGCAGGCAAAAAGCTAGGATGGGGCAATGCATGTAAAGGCAATGGAGACTTTTAACAGTAGCAAGCAGCATTTTCCATGCATGTGCTCTTATTTGCAGCATTGCCCTTTTTTTTTTTTTTTTTGGTAAATAATGTGATATTACACCTAAGTTTGAAAGAGTTTGTTTAATTCACCAAACAGAACCTCCTGTGTACTTCACTTATTTTGCTACCTTCAATAGCAAATATTCTATCCACTAAGCACATGTAAATGCACACCTTCACTCAGATTTTTGTGCCTGAAAATCAACATGAGTTGTAATTTAAAGTGTACATGCTATAAAGTCATATCTAATTAATGGATTTTAATTAAACACAAAATAGCATCTACTTTTGCTAGGGTATCTCAAAGTACATTTACTTTGTGGTTTTGAACATGACCCTTTTGAGTACGTAAATATGTTACATACATAGAATAATTTTTTCTAAATATCTGCCTGTAGAGCAATATGCACAAAATTATTTTACAGAGTGTAAAAGACCAGACAGAACTTGATGCTTATATCCTGTTTTTCTTTTCTATCTGAGAAAATTGTGTAGAATTTTTTGATTCCCAGTTTAATTTTTTGTTCCAGGATTTCTGGTAAGAACTGTTTGTTCTGGATGTAGGTGCAGATCCTAATGCTCAAATGCCCAGATATCAGCAGGTTTGTGCTGTACTCAAGCCAGCCAGATGAAATTGCCATATTTACCCCTTTTTTTGCATTTTCAGGAAGTACTGCAGTCATTTTAACTATGATTGTTCTGGCTGTGGTTCCGAACTCCCAGCTAATGGCAGGAGAAAGAAAGAACAAAAGAGGTCAAGAAGAAACAAGTGTTAGGATTTGGGTTTTCAAAGCCTGGTGGTGGAGCTAGGCTTTGTGGAAGTTAATGGGACATGGCAGATGGCCCAAATTCAAAAACTTTCTGTAAAGTGCCAGTGGCCTGTGTAATCCAGGAGTGCCTCTGGCTGAGCTGCAGGAGTGCACTGCTCGTGGAGAGCAGGATGAGAACTGGAAATCCAGCATAAACAAGGGCTGCAGTTCCTCCCAGGCCCCTTTTGTGACCTTGGGGATAGAGAGAACCAACACTGGCAGAGCAGTGGCACCAAGAAAAGCCATGGTGCCTTCTGCAAGGTAACCTTGCCTTCCTTTTGGGAGGAAATGTTCCATAACTCAGGCATGTCCCACCAGCCTACCAAGCTGTCACTGCTCAGCTTCCTGCCTGAAAATGCAGCCTTTCTTAAATAACACAGCTGAAAGATAGATGAATGGGCCACAATTTAATGAGATTAAATGGACAGAACTTTGGACACTTGTCACAGCTTCTGCAATGCCTCATATCTGAGCAAGGAGGAATTGCTTGAGTTCAGAAATGTCAGGATCGTTAATCAGCCCTTTGATGCTGAGGTGATGTGATATACTGTTCACAGCTTGTAGAATATAGGAATTCATTTTGCCCCGATCTGCCAATCTATTTTATGTTGGGTTCAGCCTCAGTGTAAAATCCAGAGAACTAAAGTAACTGAATTTATTGATCTATGAATATTATTTCTGAAATACCACATAAAACAACATAACAGGAAAGGATACATCTGGCTGGAGCACTTTCCATGCAAGTTGCAGAGGTAATTCCTCCTTTGGCATTGCCTGAGCTGAGGGTGTCTCTGCCACAGAAGCCCAGAGCTGCTATAAGCCTTGGGGCCTGACCTGTTGCCCAGGGAAAACTATTCGGGGTTGGAGGACTCCCAGCTGATTTTGTGGAAGAATACAGTTTTGATCCTAAAAAAATGGCAAATGCTGCCATAACCTTGTTAGTGTGAGATCACATGAAATATTGTTGAATAAATCTGAGACCCCATCCTGTGTTTTACACGCTGGGGCAAAGCTGGAGGGTTCGCGAGTGGCACCCTCATCCTGTCCCGGTGAGGGAGAGGGGGTGGGAGAGCCGGGAGAGGGGATGGAAGTGTCAGGAAGGGATGGAGAGCCGGGAGAGGGGATGGAGAGCCGGGAAGGGGATGGAAGTTCTGGGAGAGGGGATGGAGAGCCGGGAGAGGGGATGGAGAGCCGGGAGAGGGGATGGAAGTGCCAGGAGGGGATGGAAGTGCCGGGAGAGGGGATGGAAGTGTCAGGAGGGGATGGAGAGCCGGGAGAGGGGATGGAGAGCCAGGAGGGGATGGAGGGCCGGGAGAGGGGATGGAAGTGCCAGGAGGGGATGGAGGGCCGGGAGGGGATGGAGGGCCGGGAGGGGATGGAGAGCCGGGAGAGGGGATGGAGAGCCGGGAGAGGGGATGGAGAGCCGGGAGAGGGGATGGAGTGCCAGGAGGGGATGGAGGGCCGGGAGCGGCGGCTGCTGACACCTACCGGCGCTGGGCACCTGCGCTCTCCTCCAGCGGTGCTGGCCAGGGAGAACAGGATTTCAGCGCCGCAGCTGCGGAATAAGCCTCGCTTTTAAAACTGCAGCTCCTTCAGTCCCCACTCCTCACTTGCAGCAGCTCTGCAGTGCCCGGTGGTGCCATAATTCTCGTATTTCTCTTTGTAACTCACCTCAACAGCCTCTGGACTGAACACTCTGCAAAAGAAAATACTTCCACCTTTGTGTCAGTTCGTGGCGTTAATGTGGTGTCTGTCTAAACGGAATGCAGTAGAACAGCCTTTAAATGGTCATTAAATTGTTTTATGCAGAACCAGAATGGTGCTAGAGAGACCACATAAAAAGCTTTCATCCCTGACCAATTGTTGGATCATTGTGTTTTAAGGTACTGAGGCAAAACCTTGAAATCCGTTTCAGAAAAGGATGTTGAGAATGCCCATTGTCTTTCCAAAAGCAATCCTGGCACTATACGAATTTGGTATTTTGTCAGCCAATAGTGCTAATACTTAAAAAGTAACTGGACAAACCATGCAGGAAACAACTGCCAAGAACTGATGAATTGAAGCACATTTATTGGTTTCAAAGATCCCGAGTCCGAAAGTTTTGGGAGCTGGTGATGACTGAGGAGCATCACTACCTCTGTGCCTCGTCCTCGTGCTTTTGCTGGGGCTGTGACCAGGCAGTGCTACTGCACCTTTGGTGTGACCTAGTGAACCATTCTCTAGGCTTAGGGGAATAATATCTTATGCTTTTTTTGTTGTACCATCCCTCACTAAATGTCACTACTATCTTTCCCCATATTTGCTTTTAGTGAGCTGATTTGATTTGAATCACATTTTAGAGATGTACTTTGCAATTCTATTTAATGAATAAAAGTCTAAAAATGTCCCAGTATAGAAAAAGTCAAAAGATTGTGTTGCATATGAAATGCCACATAAATCCGTATTTCCTGGCATGCATGGGGTGCTGATTTCAAAATTGTGTCTGATGTGTTCTTCATCTGTATTCTATCATTTGTATTATGTCTGTTTAGTTTCCTTCTTTGGAAAAATCAATGGGAAAAAGAAACACAGAGAATGTTGAGATGCCCCCTTTAGCATTTAATGTTGTTGTGTGCAGGATCTCAGCTAGCTAAAACTTAAAAAACCAATATTAACTACTGCAATGTTTTAGGGTCAAAAGGTGCCAAAAATCAGGCACCTCACCTCTACCTCTTTTTTCATCATATAATTTTGCCTGGATTTTAGATCTGTTGCAGCTCTATCAGAAGGGATGTCAGCCACCTGTATTCCTTGATGTTTAAAGAACTTAACCCGCTCTGCTATGCCCTGTTTCAGAGCAGGGACACATCATCTTACAGCACTCCTGTGTTTGGCAGCTTTTAGCACTGTTTGCTGTGTTGTCTTCAAGCAAACTGAGTCATTATTTCTGTTGGTATGATTACATGGATCACTTCCATTTTTCCAACTTGGATTTCAAATGCAACTGAGCTGCATTTTTATTTGAAACTGGTTATAGTGAATAATCTAGGTCTGGTAAGTGCAAAATACTCTGTGACATTGTATTGTTGGAACAGGATGGTCTGAAAAAATTGTGGTTCAGGATTTTCAGCGTACATAAAAGTTTTCTAAATGAGCTCTATCTTCTCTGTTGCTCAATGCTATTTCAGTTCTCTAATGTTGAATTTGAACTGTCTGACAAGAAAGATCTGCAGCTGCTTTACACAATTACAGTCAGACTCAGGCCATGATCACATGCGAGAGCTTTCTCTCAAACTGAAAAGAAAGTTCCTGTTACATTTTTTCCCCCATGGAGTCCAGTACAGTCGATACCCAGACACCAGTAAATTGTCGGAGACCCTAATGGGAATCCAATAGAGGGAAACAGTTTCTGAGCAGTGAGATTATGTGCTCCTATTCCCTGTCATAGGAATGACTCAATGCTGACATAAAAGACTGGGGTTAGGCAGTGACTGTGAAATGAGACAGTGGGATAAGTAAGGGCTGGGAAGGCAGCCGGTGGTTTTGGGGTGCTGATCTGAGCTAGGTAAGGGCTGGAAAGGCAGCCGGTGTTTTTGGGGCGCTGAGCTGAGCTAGGTGAGGGCTGGAAAGGCAGCCGGTGTTTTTGGGGCGCTGAGCTGAGCTAGGTACGGGCTGGAAAGGCAGCCGGTGTTTTTGGGGCGCTGAGCTCAGCACGGTAAGGGCTGGAAAGGCAGCCGGTGTTTTTGGGGCGCTGAGCTGAGTTAGGTGAGGGCTGGAAAGGCAGCCGGTGTTTTTGGGGCGCTGAGCTCAGCACGGTAAGGGCTGGAAAGGCAGCCGGTGTTTTTGGGGCGCTGAGCTGAGTTAGGTGAGGGCTGGAAAGGCAGCCGGTGTTTTTGGGGCGCTGAGCTCAGCACGGTGAGGGCTGGAAAGGCAGCCGGTGTTTTTGGGGCGCTGAGCTCAGCGCGGCTCTCCGCTCTCCGCTCTCCGCGGCCGGAGCGGCGCTTTCCAGCGCGCTGCAGTGCGCGGCCGTGGCCGCGGGGCGGCGCTGCACACAAGGGCTGGAGCGGGAGCGGCACCGGGAGCGGCACCGGGAGCGGCACCGGCCGTGGGAGACCCCAAATTCATCCCTCCCCTGGGACTGGGACAGCCTGGGACAGCATCGGGACTGACCGCGAGAGACCCCAAATTCATCCCTCACCTGGGACTGGGACAGCCTGGGACAGCATCGCAGGGCAACGTGTAACAGGATAGGCAGTGTTTATTTGGCAAGGCAGCTCTGAATTAGTTGCTAGTGAATATGAAATGTCACACAATTATAATGTTCTTTTTCCTGCCGTCAGTGTAAGGCACATGTAGCATTCCAAAGCAGGACATCTACACGGTTTGACAGCCTCTTATAGCAGTGCCCCTGAGAACATTCTCACGCAGAAGATTAATGCCTGATTTTTCATGGAAGCTGTGCACCTGTAACCTATTTGTGGTTGCACCCGCAGATAAGTGTAGTCGTGATAACTGAGAAGTCTTTGTTACTCTGAAATTGATGGGTCCTGACAAAAAATATGTGGTTGAGTGACCTGAAGTAGTTCAGAAGTTGTAGTGCTATTATTTCTTGCTATTTCAGTAGAGGAATTAAGGGTTCTGTTCTAGGACTGCATGTAGTTACTCCAGATTAGGTCAAATTTAGATGCAACATGAACTGCCGGGTTTTTTTTCTTCATATGCCTACTTCTAGTTTCAGATGTTCTTCAGATTTTTCAAGTGGAAGCAAACCAATAAATATATTTACTATACTACGTAGCATAAACTTTTGGTACTGAATCACCATCATTCTGCCCAGTGTCTGGCAGACTGGAAGTTCAGCCCACAGGTTTGGCAATTGTCACCATTTTAGAGCACTAAAAATGCACTGAATAAACAGTGCTCAATTCCACTGCCAAGCAAATTGTGGGGAAGTGTGAGTTTTGCATATTTCTGTGCTTACTGTAGTTTTTCTCAGAGCAGATTTTGGGATGCAAGAAAGATTTCTCTGTTATATGGGAGTGGTTGAGGAAACAATGTAGAATTATCTTGAGGTTAGGGGGAAATGGTGCACCTGACTTCTAAAATGCAAATGCTGCAGAGATTCTCTGATAAGAGAGCAGATGCAGTTTTGCTGTGGAACCAGAGCAGTGTGTGAGGAGTGTAGCATGATGAGCTCACACAGCTCAGACACCAAAGGATCATCCAATTCATGAAAGATTGGCAAAGAGAAAGGGATTAGGCTCCTCTCTTTATCCCCCACAAGCAGCATGAGCAGCAACAGGCGTGGGCTGCAGCACAAAGCATCCAAGTCAGACACTGAGAAACACTTTCTGATGGAAATAGAATAAGCGCTGGAACACATTTCCTGCGGTGAAACTGCAGCATCTCCACCGCTGAAGGTCTTTTAAGTGCAGGTAGATAAACATTTGTGTGCCTGGAGTGACCTAAGCAGAGCTGATCTTTCCTTGGAGCAGGCCTGGATGACCCCTGGGGTTCCTTCCAGCTGTAATATTTTATGGAGGGCTTTGTGCTCAGGTTCCAGATGGGCTTCACCTGATTAACTGGAAATGACCCTTTTTGCAACTTTGGTGTTCAGTTCCTTGAGAGCTTGTTCCATAATCACTTTCATATGCAAAGCAAGAAGTTCAAGGGCTTTTGAGTTTCTCATCCCTCTTGCATTCCAAGCATTTGCTTGCCTTAAACTTGATGTACTTTGTCCCATCTTTCCCCTGCTTTCCCCTTCCCGCTCCTGTGAGTGTTAATGCTTTTCACTCGCTCTATCTGGCACACACGGGTCCTTTTTATCAAAGGACTTTCACACCTGAGGCCTCCAGTCACATACTTGCAGTAAAGTAACAGCTTAAAAGCAAATCCTTTTAAATCCTGCGGCCAAACACCCTAACAAACATATCTTCTCAAGGGATCAGTTTCCAAATGTGCTTTTGAACCCAAGTCCCAGCAGGCATTTGGCTTTAAGTGTGTGATAGGGCTTTATTTATTTATTTATTTATTTATTTATTTATTTATTGCAGAGCCATTCCCCCCCTCCCTCATTGTTCCCATCTCAAGATGTGCTATTTAAACCTGTACCTCTGGTGGATTCTGCCATTGAAGTGCAGATGAGCAGAGTGCTGCTGGGTGCTGAAACATTGCAGGACGAAAAGACATATCAAAATAAAATCTTATGAGAAAGTGTCGCTTCCAGGGAAAATGTGCCTCTGGTTTGGGGAGGGAGAGGAAGGGAAAATCATAGGTTTGAATCAACGTTTCTTTGAAAATCTGCTGTATGTGGGGCAAGGCGCTCAGGCTGTGGCAGATTGAAGCAGACCTTAGAAATGTGAGTGAGCTTTGTGAAATATTGTGCAAGATGTGCCATAAACTACTTTAGGTGCTCTGCAGGTCTCCTGCCATGAGGCTACACCTGTGATATTTATAAATAGTAGTGCCTGGATTCTCAGTTTGCAAACTGGTACCTGCGAAGTGTACAGCTGGCCCTGGGAGACAGCAGAGTTCATTGTGTAGAATTATTTCCTGCACTTGCAGATTAATAGCAGCAGTCTCCAGGCCTGCTCAGACATGCAGCTCTGCAGTTTGTAATTAGCTGATGACTTCTGTATTTTCAGCGGGTATTATTGCCTGGGATGTTCAGCCCTGTGTGAGCTCAATGGGTTGTTTATATCATATCACAGTGGTTTCAGTCCAAACTGTAAAACAAGATCTACCCCACATTCGGGGAGCACAGTTCCCTGAGGACAGGGCCAGGTACGAGATAAGGCTTGATTTTAATCTCTCTCTTGTCATCTGGATCTGCTGACAGTTCATTTTCAGGTGACTGTGTACTGCAGCTCCATCACACCTTCCCTTCATGGCCCTCAGTTGAGCTCAGTCGCATTAGGTTGTTATTCTTGTTTGAGGAAAGATATCAAGTAATCATCATAACGTGAAGTCTTAAATTAAAAATGGCTCCACCTCTTCTTATTGGATCTTTTTAATTCCTTGTGAATCAGAGCCACTCCAGAACTTCAGTATCTGCTTACATTCTCTTATTCTAGTAAATCTATCTTTTCATTCATACTCTTTTTCTTTCTCACTTGTAAAGGAGGGTTTGTTTTTTCATGCTGTGGGACTTAAAGCACTAAGCAATCTCAGTTCTCTCCCTTTCCCTGAAAATTCCTTTATTCTCATTTTACTGAGAAGAGAAAGGGGGATTGTCAGTGGAGACAAAAGTTAGAAAACCCAGTTCTGTAATTCAGTGTAAATCTATCCCTCCAAATACCACTTTTCCATTTGCCCTAAAACCTTGTGACACTTTCCAGACCCCTGACACAATTTGGTTACTCTGTGTCCTGTTCCCCACTCGATGGAGGTGTCAGGTGAAAATCGGGGCTTATCTCCAGTGCATTGGAGCCCTTCAGATTTGTTTCTAACTCAGCTCTCATTCCCACATGCAAATCTCCAACCCCGTTTATCTGATGCTTTAAATTCAAGCTAGTTACTGTGTTGGAGAGAGAAGTTGAAGCTTTGATTTCAACTGATGCTTGATGTAATTGGCTCTCAGCAATTCAAGCTACCCAGCTTATGAAATGTTAATTTAGCTTCTCTTTGCAGACCAATGCTTTTCCGTTTATTCTTACCCAAGATACAATAGTTTGAAATATGTTACTTCAAAAAAGTAACTCACCTTTGCTGTAACAGGGAACAAAAGGGCATTAATGCACCCAGACACTGAACTGAGGAAAAGCAGGCAATTCTAAAGACAAATATGAATTTTATTATGATGAATTAAAATTGCAAAGCCTTAGAAAGGTATTATGAACTTTTTTCTAACAAAGGAAGGCAAACAAAAACTGATGCTTAAAGCTAAACGTGCCACAGATAATGTGATGAGTCAGGACCCTGTCTAAATTTTTGCTATGTTGAAGGTTACATCAATGAAGCATGTAAATAATAATTAAAAAAAAAAAAGAAAAAGTTAAAAAGTGACCCGGCCGCGTCCCCATCGTGCGTCCCGGCCTGACACCCAGAGCCGTGCCGTGCCGTGCCACGAGGAACGCGTCCTGCCCTGCCGGTGTCAGGGGTGCCACAGCCACCGGGCACTCCGCTCCTTTGCTCTCCTCACTGCTGTTCCTGTGCTCTGTCAGCAGCGCCAGCATGTCCCCAGAGGAGACATCCTCCCAGCGCCTCTTTCAAGTCCAACAGTTCCATTATTCCTCTTCCGCAGATTAAGATTTTTTTTTTTGAAGTTGCAACTAAGAAGGGTAAATTTTGAGACAAGTTAAATGCCCAGCTCACTGAACTCTGTGGAAGAATAAAGCCTTCTATCTGCTAGTGGCTATCTCTCTCTGGAAAACATTAATCCTCAAAACGACCGTGGAAATGGCAGTAAATAAAATCACTCTGCCAATTGTACCATCAGCTGAAAAGGGGGTTTCACGTTCAAAGCTTTGCATTTCCAAAGCTGCCAAACCCCCCTTTGGATTCTTGTAGCAGAAGACCCTCTGGAAAAGTGTATTTTCTTTTCAGGTCTTTAAACAGCCCTATATTCTCAAACTTGCTGCACATTTGCCAGTAAATTCTGTAGCATACAGCTATTTCTCTGCTCATTCCAGTCACCATTTCTGAATTTGAGATGTTTGACAAGCTCATACATTGCCTGTAAAATACTGAATTATCAGCAAACTTGCAGTTTATTTGCAAAAGTGATGGGGTTGATGTGAGTGAGCACAGGTACCCGAATGTTCTTCATCTTTGCATCCAGGAGTTCTGTCTTAATTTTCTCTATATTCCCAGGCTTCCAACTGTCTGTACATATGAAACCTATAAAATTAAGGATTTACTTTCAGAATTTCGTGTGGAGACTGCATTTCCTTGGTCTGTTCAGTGTTCAACAGAGAAGTAGGATTTCTAATAAGGCCTAAGATGTTTTTGAAAGACACAGGGCTGTATTTAAGAAGTGTTCACACTACTTTCAGCTTCCCGTGATGACTGTAAAGCTGAGATGAGTTTCCCTCGCTGTTACCTGGCTCTTTTCTCGTGCTGTAGCACGGGCTCAGAGGGGCAGTGGGAGCATCCCGACATTCCCAAATGCTGGAGCTTTTCTCCCGTGCTGGACCCTGGCACAAGGCTGCTTTTTACAAGGTTGATTTAAAAACAACTATACAAAGATGTATATACAATTTGTCCTTCCCTTGCGTTTCTTGCCATCTACAGGAGCTAAACAGACCTCGGAGAATTCCATCTGAGAGCACTCGAGCACTCCAAAGCCACTGCACTTAGGGGTAGAAATGCCAGGCTGACTCCAGGAAGTGAAACTGTGCAGTGTAAATTAAAAAGTGAAAGCTCCATCTCCTATCAGTGAATTTGCAAATTCTCTCCTGTGGGTGTCAGGGACACGATTTTAGATAAAGCTGATGTAAAGTAGATATTTAATAATCCAGCCAAACCCGCCCTTATCCATAATTTGTGTTGACAGGCCAGTTCACAGATTATTATTTTGGAAATTAATAGCATGATCCTTTTAAAAAGGGAAGTTTTTCTCATGTTCAGCTGTCTCTCTGGTGGCTGTATCAGCCCTTCTGCCCTAAACCGCGGAGTTTAATGTCATTGTATTTATAACGATGCTCCCTGCCCTTCTCCCACGTTCCTTTTCCTGCTGTCCTTCCTTTGATGGAGCTCATTTTGTTGCCATACAGACTATATGCCAAATGGTCCTCCAGTGATTATTTGAGATCAAAGGTTATTTTCCATTGGCCTCGTTAAAAAAAGATAGTAGGCGATTAATTTTTTTCTTGGTTCCACTATAAAAGTAGCTGCAAAGCAGCGGGAAGAAGGGGTTCCACAAATCATAGCGCTTTATTTTTTATCAGCTGCCCTTATCAATGCCTCTAAAGACAAAGGCAGAGAAATAGAAAAGAGAGGTTTATTGGTGGTTTTTAGTTGAAGTTGGTTTTTTATTCTTTAATGAAGATATAGTATGGCAAAATTAATTCATTATTGGAAATGTTGGCAGGCATTCTTAAGAGCCCAGAAACTTGGTAAGGTTTGATTTTTTTAGACATATTTTTAAAGTTTCTTTCAGGAACTTTCACCTCTTTCTTTGCTGGCATTTATGCTGTTCCACACTGACTTACTTTTTTTCTTTTAAATTGTCTGGTTGATTATCATAATTAGGTTTAACCTGTTTTAGCAGCTTTGTTGTCAGAACTGATGAAAGGACCACGGCCCTTCCATATTTTCCAGTCAGCAGATGCAATCCCAGATACTGCTCGCTGCAAAGCCTGTGTTCAGTGCTGGCTCCGGGGATTACAGCCCGGCAGAATTGGGAACAGGTCAGCAAAACTCGCCTGTGAGAAGGCAGCGAGACAGGCTGCCTGTTTAGAAGTATCGTTTATGTTATCTCTTTTTGTATTGCATGTTCTAATGTTTGTTTATAGGTTAATGTCATAAACTCAAGCTCACTGTTTGTCCTGCCTGCCAGCACAAACCTCCCTGTGCAGGTGAGCCGGCCTGGGAGCACCCGGAGTCACCCTGCCCCTGGCCCGACAGGGAACGGGGACAGTCCAGGCTGCTGCTGCTGAAAGGAGGCCAGCAATCCAGAAACCCAGAGCTGCAGCTGCTGTGGCTGGGCATGTGAAACCCTTTTTAATAGGAACATCCTCCCTCATCCTTTCAGCATCTGTGCCTCACTAAGTCCTAATGATGTGTAATAACAGTGTCAGCCAAGCACAAACAAGTGTTCTCTCCTTATAAAACACGAGCTCCATCTTCCCTGTATTTAGGAATTATATCCTATTATAACAAACAGGGAACAATCACCCCGCTTATCTGTAGTAAGAACATTTCCCATTTGAATTATAAATCTTTTAGGAACACAGGAACAATTGAAACCAGGAAACCATTCCAGACTTAGGCGTACAATGAATCATAACCTGCATTATGGTTCTGATTTGCAAAGCTGAATTGAAGGCACTGAGCTGTGTCTAGCTAGCACTGATAAGACTGTGGTTCAGAAATGGTCCTGGATTGATGCAGCCTCCCTGGCCCAGGCTCACTGATTGCTGCCAATGGGCACTGTTGATATTAATATCAGCAGCTCCTCGCTGGGGACCAGGACACAGCGCTGATCAGACACCTTGGAACAGATGGTTTGCTAAAGTACAGTTTCAGAATCTAATTTGAGACAAGATCAACCAAAAGAGAAATCAAATGCCTTTTTTGAAAAAAAAACCCAAACTGAAATAATGTGAAAGATGTGGAAGAAACTACAGAACCCCAGTGCACAGCAAGCCTGCAGGAAAGGAAGATCACTTACCTCTAGCTGCTGAATGGCATTAAGGTGTCACAATGCCTGTGGCTAGCTGCACAGAGCCAGGGAAGGGAGCAAGAAGCTTTGCCACCTTTTGATTTCTCCATTTGTTATCTATCTTCCATTTTTTTAGTCCTGGCTTGCTTTGATTGGAATCAGAAGCTGCCTTGTGAATGGTGCAGATACATGTTTGGCTTTTCTGCACCCTTACAGCAGTATCCACATTCCCCAAGAAATCCTCTAATTCACAGAAATCTGACAGTGACATCTAGACTTAGCAGAAAACACTTCACATCCTTTGAGGGTTTTTTACCTTTTTACTGTCTCTAAAATAAATCTAATTTTAAACACCTACATTTCAGCCACAGTTTCTTTGTACAAAGCCTCTGTATGTGGAAAGCAAGGGTTAGGCTGATTGCACCCACTTCACACCTGTTTGATTTACTGAGCATCCCTCGGTGCTCTGCAGAGCCAAATAAAGGGCTAAATTATTACAGCTCCATTGTGGAAGGGCAGGAGACACACACACAAAAAATACCTGTGAAGAAAATCGGGCCAGCTGAATTCCTGACCCCAGCTTTACTGCTTTCTTGATTTTTTACTTTTCTTTAAGTACAGCATCCCTCTTGTATTCCTTTTCCTCTCTAATTTGGCATTCCACAAAGATCTATGCAGTGTACCTAGTCCTTGCTTTTAAGTTTTCTAGAACAACACAGAAGCAAAAAATCAGCTAAGAGAGTAACATTGCTTGATGGGCTGCATTTTAAGCCCACTTTTTGTTGGGGTGTCGAATAAATGAAAAGTGAGAATACTCTGAGAAAGTGCCAGTTGTAAAAATAGGAAAATTTCCAAGCAATAACTTGAGCTATTCTTGCTCCCTTTCCCCATTCCTCCTCCTCCAGAGCACCAGGCTTCCAGCTGCCCGACATTGTGTAAAAAGGCAGGGTCACGTTGGTGTCACATCTTTGCTGTGTTCCTCAGCTTCTTTGCACGCTCCTCGAGGTTGCCAGGGTTTGGCATTTGGATGTTACCGATGTGCTAATTACAGAGGAATTCGAGCATCTCCGGCAGCCGGCTTGCTGACCGGTTTCATTGTTGTAGCTGTGGTCTGTAATCCTTGGAAGATTTACCTCCCAAAATCCATACAGTCCATCTCTTTCTCACTCTGTATGGACCTGAAATACGGCCTTCTAAAAGAAATTGCCAGCAGCGGAAACCTCCCCAGCAGAAATGGTGAAATCCTGAAAGCTGGGCTTTACATGAAGTGCTTTGGTGTGTGACCTGCTGTACAGACCTAAAGGGTGGATCCAGGCTGAGTTCCATGGCCAACTCCCAGAGTTTTAGAATGGAAGAAGAGTCTTTTAGTGGCTTTGGTTCCATTCTCTCAGGTAGGCTGGGTTTTTGAAAACTCCATGGATGGATTTACGGATTATGTTGGAACCTGCATTTGCTTAACTGAGATCTCAATCAAAAGAGCTGCTTACAAGTGCAGTTGATAGGATTGCTGCCTTCCCTTTCCCAGGGCTCTCCATCCTCTCGGTGTCCCTGTGGAATGAGCTGCGTGGAGAATTCCCTCAGCCCTGCAGCATCTCCTCCCTCAGAGCTGGCCCTGGAGATCTGCCCAGGGAACCACAGTGCAGACTGGAGCTGGGTGCCTGTGACTGCCCGTCCCGTCCCCTCACCAGGGCAGGACCCCTGAACCCTGCCAAAAGCCGGCCTCGGTGCTTCTTAACCACTTTGAACCACAAACAGCTTATTTCGAACTTCAGCACAGTGGCCAGCACAAATCCTTCCCCAGTTCACTCCTCATGTGGGGTTTTCAGGCGTTCTTCACTCTGCACGGCTGTTGGAGTTTAAGAGGTTACACACAAAAGTATTTGCTATGATCTAAAAAGCATGTTTGCTTAATTCAATGATAACTTGTTTTTTGCTTAACAGCCAATTTTCACATTTTTTACTTGTTTTAAAGGAAGGATTGTATACAGCCCAGGAGGATTTTGTAAAAGTGAGGTTTTTATTAACAGCCTTCAGCTCTGTAAAGCCTTCTATGTGTGCTTCATTTCACTGGCAAGTGGCAGCTCTGGTTTCAGAGTGATTACCCCCACCAGGGCCGCTCACTGCCTGTCAGGTGCACAAATCTAAAACATTTCCTTAACTCCTTTATTCAATATACGAGAGACTGGAGGTTTCTCAAGGAAGGTTTTTCAGAAATCTTCCCCAGGCCAGGTTCCCATCTCTGCCCAAGGCCAGTGAGATTCCCAGCGCTCTGCTGTGCAGCATCCCCGGGCAGCAGCTGCAGCAGCCCGGGGTCAGACTGCCAGCAGGGAGCCGTGCTGTCCCCCGACACACAGCAGCACACTCTTCATGAAGGTACATGTCAGCAGATTAAATTTTCTTGGCAAGCAAGGTAGCCCAGGGTTAAAAACATCAGAACATCTGCATGCTGGTGTCCTTCAAGTTTTAGCATGCTATCTTCAGGATTATGCCCCAGATTAAAGAGTTTTATTTTACCATCAAAGTTCCATAATGAGAATCTCTTGGAACAGGAAACATGATCTGTTCTGCTCACTGCTCTAGGGGCTTTCTTCATCTTTTCAGGAGTTTGAAAACTAATGTTCTTTGACATTCACTTTGCACTGACACTTGATATCCAGTAAATCAAAATAAAAATATAAATTTGATCTCTGGAAATCAAGATTCATTTAATGTTTACTATCCTAATGCAAATTTGATTTCCTGTCTGCAGGGGGTCAGTTTAGAGGTAGTACAAGGGTTTGTGTTGACATCTGACTAACTGAAACAATATTTTGGCTAGCAAGACACTGTTTATTTAATGCCTCTCAGTTCATACATATAGCAGAGCTTCTGTGTATTATTAGTTTAATTTGCCTTCTGCAAACTGCAAGATTTATATTTTTATGACAAAACTTTTCCCTCTAGTGAGAAAAATATAATCTATGTTGATGTAACTGATATGCCTTTCTTTAGCTGATGACTCCATAACTTAGATTTTCAGTGTAGCCAGAAGCAAAAATTTAAGACTGATATGTTACATATATATTTAATTTTTAAAATAAGCTTAAGTATCTCTATTGTGATCTGAAAAAGTGTTGAAAATTTCCAGAAGCAAGCTGTGGAAATCCTGGCACACTGTTGAACCTTTTCTCTGTACCTTCCCATGCCGTTCATCCTCTGCCTTCATCTCCCCACCAGCAGCCCCATTGTCCCGGGTGCAGGAGGGTGGAACCCAGGCATCGAGCTGGTGGGAGGACATTCCCAGTGCCTGGAGCATCAGAACCACTCAGAACACTGACAACATTTTTTCATTTTGATTTTTGAACATTTTATTTAGCTGGCAGACTCCTCTGAAGTGAAACTTGCTGTATGTCCTGGCAGTGGAGTAATGCAAGAACTCCACAAGTAATAGTACAACAGGTCGCAAACATGGACCACTGTGCTATTGTAAGACAGCTCATATTTTAGAAAGACATTTTTCATACATTTGCACTACAATTAAAATTATTAAAATCACTGTATAGCAGAATTCCTTGAGGGTAAACAAGTAAAACAGGATTTGATTTGTTAATAAGGAGTGAAAAAAACCCCAAGCAACTTCAATTCAAAAACAAAAGCACAGTCACACACACAAAAAAAGAAACTCCATAAAAACCCCACCCAAAAAAAAAAAGTAAAGAAAGAAAAAATATATGGTGTGGTAAAAACTTCAGCAGCTTGTTGTGCTGTGAAATTGTTCTTGGAAACACGTTCGTTTAAAGGCAGGCATATAAACATCCCGTCGGTGATGCACACAGATATGCGAGTTTGTGCAGGGCACTTTCACATATTCCTGTTTCTGTGCTGGCACCAAAAAGAACATTTGCTGATCTTGATCTCAGACTATTTTAGCAAATGTGCAATTAAAAAGGGTGTGTGCTGGGGAGGAGGCAGGATTGCTGGAGATAAATCACTGCTGGTCAGGCTGCTAACCTGCCTTTGAAAGGTGGAGAGATTTACTGCTGCACCTTACAGATGTACCTTAAAGATGACTTGGTGGAGTTCCTTCCCTGATCCCCGAGCTGAGGAGGAGCAGTGCTTTAGGCTGAGTGTGAGCCTGGTGAGCCTGTGCTGGAGCAGTACACAGCTCCACCAGCAGCACCAGTTCCACCAGCAGCTCCACCAGCTCCACCAGCAGCACCAGCAGCACCAGCAGCACCAGCAGGACCAGCTCCACCAGCTCCACCAGCAGCACCAGCAGCACCAGCCCCACCAGCAGCACGCCCCAGGGAAGGCTGCAGACCCCAGGGCTGGCAGTGTTTGCTCGGAGCACGCACACAAGATGTTGGTTATTTATTGCTGGGCCCTACAGAGCAGTCTGGTGGCAGCACCCCGTCCTTCCCCGGGCACTGCCCCGGAGCCCCTCCTGCCCTGGAGAGCTCCTGCCTGCTCCTCACCGGGGCACTGCCACCTCCTCAGCCTGCCCAGGGACAGGGCCCAGCGAGAGCAACTTGGGAAAACCGAAAAGGAAATACGGAAACTTCTGCTGACTTAATGAATGCATTGCTTCGCCTAAAAACAGTCCCTGTCACCCCGTATTTCATTCATCAAGCACAAGTTCTGTTGATAACATTCCATACAGAACAATCCAATTAATGGACAGATTCCAATGCAGAGCAGCTACTGTTATTTTCTATTACAAATTATCAGTACCCCTTAACTTATTACATTTTCCTTTGACAGTGATTTAAGAACTACAAACAAACAAATACGTAAAAAATTCTGTTGTGTGTGCAGAAAAACAAAAACAGAGTCAGAGAAACACTGATTTTTTTATTTTGTGTGTGTGTGTGTTTGGATAAATGTTCTTGAAGCGCTCTAAGGTGCAGCTTCCCAGGCATTGTTTTCTGTAAACCCTGTGTTATGGGTGGGCAGTTTTGGGGGTCATCGCCTTTCCTTGTCCTGCTCTCCCCTAAGTGGCACTTCCTTTGCTGCGGGCAGTGCAGCAGCTCTGCTCTGCTCTACTTGTCCTGTCCCATTTGCTGCCACCCAAATCAAAAGCAGGGCGTTTGGCACATCTCTGAGACAGCTTTTTTTTTCAAAAACAACCTTCCAAGGACATGACTCCACTCAGTGCCATTCCCGGGAGCCAGGCTGCGTTTCTAAGCCCATTTGCTTTATGTGCTGCTTCCTGTTCTTTTCACATTCTCCTCTCTTTTGTCTTCTAAGCCTAAACTGTGGAGATTCTCAGGGCCAGATTAGAACTTTCCTTCCAGGTGAGATCAAAGAGGGTCTGTTAGAGGCCTGGTTGTCTCTTTTTCAGCTAAAAAAAAAAATCAAACTTCCCAGCACAGATGTACATGCATTGTACTATGGTAGAGGATTTAAGGAAAATTTCTGAAGCTGTTCTCAACACCTTTCACTGCCCTTAATATTTTATTTGGAAGGATCTAAATGCCAAATGTTAGTTTGTGGATTATGACAGAAGAATCAGTTAGGTAGGCATACCTGCTTCCCTGAAAGTGTAATTCTATCTCATCCACTTTCCATCATTTTATATTTCAAAATGGAAATAGTTTTAGTGTCAGGGTCAGCTCTTTTAGGAGTAGGTAATGGATGTAGGATCTGTTCGTGGTCAGAACCTCCACACAAAATTTCTCCTATTTACTATTTCTCACCTTTTCCCACTGCCATTTTCCTATTTCCCCCCTTTCCTCTCAGGATTTGTATGATCTGCTTTGGGTCCACATGGGATAATTTCCTCCTCAGCCACTGTCACACAAATGTCACACAGCAATGGCACTGAGTTTGTGAGGTTGGGTCTGAACAGGAGGAACCAGAACCTGCAGCTGTGGTGCTGAACCAGGCTAGTGGCACAAAACACACATTGTGACAGTTATGCCAGTGGTTAAAAGCAAGGGAAAACACAGGAACAGCATAAGGAGACAGATTTGCCTTGTGCAGGAAAGAGGAGCAGGGCCTGACATACTCTGACCTTATTGTCAGTGTAAGGACTTGGCAGGAGAGAGGGCGTGGAGCCTGAGTTGAGATTAAGGGAGCCTTCAGAAGGGAGATTGGAGAAGCAAAGGAAAAATGAAGGAAGAGATGGAATTTTGCCCTCACCCACACAGAGCCTTGAACAAGTATTTGATTTTAGTGCCGAGGAAAATGCAATTGGATGAAAGGATTGGAGGAGGTGGGCAAAGACACAGTGAGAGCAGCAGGAGCTTAAGAAAGCAGCCACGTCTGCAGGTGGTTTGGGTTGAGGAGGGCAGAGGAGGTGGCAGCAGCTCTGTATTTATTCCTTCCCTATCATTACAGGTCATGTGTGTGCATGTAATGGCATTTCTCTCCCAGCTTTTTCAAACCATCATCCTTGGCTGCTAGCATTTGTGCAACTTACACATAAGATCAATAACAAAACAAGTTCCTGCTGGACTTCATAAAATCTCAGGAATGTCTCCTTTGGAAGGGTCGAAACTCTGCTGGGAAAAGACAGGATAGGCGTTTGCTGTAGGGTTTTTTTATAGTTCTGTTGTTACTCTGTGGGAGTGCAGCAGCATAAAGGATGTTGGTTTGGTGACTGAAGTTCTGGAGATGGAAAGAGTTCCTCCTCCTATCTATGTTGTTCATTTGATAAATTTGTAATTTTTATCAGCACTTGCTTGGCTGCACACTTCCAGAGGGGCAAAGTGTAGACAGGGCCAGGAAAACTTAGGGAAATTCTAAGGAAATTCTTCTGATTCTGGAAAAAATTGTTACAGCAGCTGAAAGTCCCACAGAGCGGTGGTAACTGTGGGGTGCATTGAGTTAATAAGAATATTCTCCAAGCCCCTCCAGACTTTGTGGAGAGTACCAGGCTCAAGCCCTATGACAGACACAGTGCAGCAAACCGTGGTGGCTGGGATGCACTCTGGATACTCTGGGGTTTTTCCACTGTGTTACCAAAATGTTTATGACAAAAATGCAAATTACAGCTGCAAGGCTTGCAAATGTACACGATGCTTTGAAGGGAAGTGTACTGTGTGAATTCCCTGCTCCAATTTCTGCTCCCCCCTTTTCCCCTCAGCTACGGACTCCTGCAATTCTTCATTTGTGCCTTCAGCACATTGTACCTCAGACTGCATAAGAAAGTTACTTCAAAGATTTCTTTTGTGCACTGAACTAGATTTGTTTGTTTGTTCTGCAGCCAAATGCAAAACCTTCTCCAGCTGAGGCAAGTTTCACTGAGGCTCATCCTCTGGACCTGCTGACATCTGGGACTCTGACACTGTGCCCTGCTGTACACGGGGATAAGAGGTGAGACACAGCAGATGTTGTTACACGCTGGGTTTGCTTGGCATCTGACAATAACCGGGTATTGCTTCATCAGTTGGAGTTAATCAGTGCATCCTTCAGTCTCCAACGGCCCAGGATTGTGCTGTGCATTGTGGGAGTATCCTCAGCTGCAGCTTCCCTGCAGGCTGCCCGTGGTACCCACCTAAAGACACTCCTGGTATCGTTCAGTGAGCAGGGCAGGAAGCACCACGCTGTAAATCCTGGGAGGGTATGTAGGAAAGCCAGTGTCACTTGTCTTCTGGATGAAGCTGCTGGGATATAGCTGATTTTTGCTCAGTTTCTGAATTTCTCAGAATTCTTATGTGAATAAAGATAGCAAGAGTTACCCAATGTGTAGCTGAGAACAAAACCTGGATTCATAATGATGTAGACACACCTCTAGACCTTATCCCCTAGTATTAGTTTGTGGGAGCGCTATTCCCAGCTTTTCCAGCAGATTAGGTCTCCACAGGGCTGGTCTGGGATTTCTGAGTGGGTGGTCACAGTGGCTAGAAAGGAACAACTGTTGCTACCTGTCTGTGCTGCTGGCAGGTGAACAGAATCGTTCAGGCACAGAAAACATCTCAGCACAGGTTCCCTGAGCCTGGGGTGCAGCCCTGGGGCTTGTCACACTGTCACCTCAGCTTTGGCAGGCAGCAGCAAACCCAGGAGTTGTGCAGCCACTCCTGCCCTTTCCCTGCCTCCCCTAGGCCACGAGAGCAGGCACTCAGCTGCAGCTGCAAAGTGGCACTTGGCACCACTGAAATGACTTGTTCTCGCTGTCCTGCAAAAGAAAAAGTGTTATGGCAGCCCTTTAGTGCAATGAGAGTTTATCTTTGTGCAAAACGTTGGATGTTACAGTCAGAAGAAAAGAAATCTGTATGTAAGTAAAGGAAACGACTTATCAAAAGAAGCACAGTATGAAAGGAGCTGTAATTTCAGTTGCCATTGATACTCATTGCTAAACTGGTGATAAACTCATCTGTTAAGGAAATAAGTGCCAATGCACTTTTGTAATTGAAATGAGAACTTGTAATATGGAAAATATGCTTCCTGTTCAGATCCTTGAAGGTTTGCTTTGAAATGGGAGTCCCCTGTGATGTGTTTCATTTTCTTTTATTGTTAAAGTGTTGTGTCACTGATGACATTTCTGCTGAATGCTGCCCAATTATAACACTGAACATCTGCACAGGGACGTTATCTCCTCCCGGAGGGATTGTGGGAAACAAGCACATTGGTAAACACAGGAGTAACTGAAATAGTTTGTAGGAAATTCAGTCGCTTTGCTGGCTGCCAGAGGTTGAGCTTTACTAACAAAACAGTTTTTGCCTTTTATAGTTAGATCAAACATTAAAGGAAAGAAAGCTTTTATAATAAATACAAGGAAAAAGTTGTGGCTTGCACTGTACTTTTAAAAATAATTTTCATGGGTGAGTGGGTGTTGGGGGGGCAATTTGCTTTGATTTGAGGTATGTGTTTGTAATATCCTTACTACATCATTTAGGGCAACATTTAATTTATTCTTTCTGTGAAGTAAATGAAAATCTACTAAAATGCCCAGGATCACATACAATAGTATATAGATGTAAATGTCATATATTCAGTCTAAAGTGAAACCATATTATCTTGGTGCCAAGGTTCTGGATTTTTAACAATTCAGTTGATGTTTTAATTCCAATTATGGTTTTTGTGGTCAGACACTGAAATGATTATGCACAAAATTCCCATCCAAGGCGGTGGGAATCTCATGTGTGCGAGTTTTGCAGGCTTGGGGGCATAACCACACACAGGCGATTTCCAGGAGAGCTTTCACCAGAGCCCTTTAACCCAGACCTCTGCAGGGGAGGCAGGCAGGAAACAGGTGGGGCCTCTGTCTCCCCTGCTCAGCGTCCCTGGGGAAAAGGCAGAAGAGATGAGATGGGATTCATTCTTGCTTGGACATTAAAGCTGCCTTGAGGAACTGTATCAGCTACAGTAAAAGCCAAGAATTAATGTCTCCATTCCTATTTTTATTTTATCTTTATATATTGGATTAAACAACAGCTTGTTCTGATCCTGGCAGTATTATGAATTTTGAATTATTCTCTTTAATTTATTTCAATGACCACTGGAATGATCTGCAGCAATCATCCAAAATACTCAATTTAAAGCGTTATTGCAGTGCTTAGGACTGTTGCTGTGGAATGTCGTTCCTTAATTCTTCCCTGTTAACTTTTATGAGGGATATAGCTGCTGAAAAGGGTGGGAGGGATTCTGTCACACAGGAAGTATTCTGTGTTTTCTTAATGGGTAAATATCTAATGTCTCCTTTGTTTTGATTTATCTCAACAATATATCTGTCTGCGGTCCCCCCTCCCTCCCCAGCCCAAAATGAATAGTCCTGCGGTTGAAACGAGAGAAAAGTATGTTTCTACGTCTTGAGAATAGAACTAAAAATACCTGCTTGACCCCTGGGCTGGCAGACAGCTCCAGGGGTGGTTAACAGGAGCCCCTGCAGAGATCAAAGCCTGGCCCCATCCCGCCTGCAACACCGCCTGTACCTTGTTGTCAGGCAAAGAGGGAGAGGCTGCTCCCCTCTGCTCTGCAAAAGCAATGTTTATTTGATCTTGGCCCTCTTCTGAATAATTTCGCTAAATCTAATTGCTCTTGATGTTTTACCCAGCACATCATGGGCTTCTTCAGAAGCAGCTCTTTCAATGAGCGAAGCTTCAGAATACAGTAAGGACCACTTCAAATATCTCTCATCAAGGCAAAGAACTCTAGATAGATTACTGCAGATCAATCTGTATAAACCCTGCAGAAACACTGAGGCTCTTTTAAGTTAAAATGTACTTTACAAAGCCCTTATATTGTGAAAGGTGAAATACTGTGCAATTATTAAGAGAGTTATCATGTGAAGAGACCTAGAGAGGGCTGTTTAATTCACTGGTTCCTGTAAATTTATGATGAAACAAAACATATTATTAAATTATTTCCAGGGTATTTATTACTGTGCATTAAGATTTTATGTTGCCACAAAGTGAACTTCTTGCATATTGAATGGCAGCCCTGATTCTAACAGGAATGCTGCTGTTTCTGCCACGTGTCCCTGGAGTGGAATCAAGAAACTTGACTTCTACTGACAGTCATGAAGGGCTTAGCAGTGGGCTGAGACCTCTGGTTGCTGCTCACACTTCTGCTGCCATGCAGGAGGTTTAAAAACCTTGCTGCACGTCCCTAAGAGATTTCCTGGGGATCCCATGAACGGGAATGACTGGCAGGTGTTTTTCACATAGAAATCTCTGCAAACTGAAATTGTGCTGCACTGAAGAGTTCACGGTGCATGAGCAGGGGTGATAGTAACACCTCCCTTTCCTGTGAGACTGGAGCCTTTGGGAAATACGGGGCCTCTTCCAAATCCACTGCAGTTGTGGTGGCTGACATAACCTCTGTGTGTTTTCTGAAAATCTCTCCTTCCTGACCCTTAAACACCGTGCTGGTATCCAGTATGCCATTCCAGAGAATCCCTGCCTGGGTGCAGAGGGTGCTTTAGGCAGATTCAGAACACGCAGGTGACAGATTTCTTCCCTGGGCAGGAGGACAGCAGCTCAGCACCATTTGTTCTCTCCATTTCTTTTGCTGCAACCAAAGGAGCTGCTAGGTGAGGTGAGTGTGGAGTTGATATGGGGAGGAGAGTGATCAGGAGCCATCTCTGCAGCAGCAGGAGCAGTTGTCAGCCCCATCCTTTAGCAGCTGCAGGGGTAAAACCACCATTAGGCAAGGAAGGGCTTTTGGTTCTCCCTCCTGGAGACAGAAGTGGCTCATCCCCTGCCTTGGCTCGTCCTGTGTCCCACACTCTGTCATTCCATGCAGCTGCCTCCCGTGCCTCTCCCTGCAGCCCCAGCTGGTTATTAAAGTTATTGAGTTACTAATAACCAGCTGGTTATTGGTTATTAGAGTGTTTGCCACGCTCCAGCTTCCCTGCTCCCTGAAGACAGTTCTGCTGTACCTGTGGGGCTTCATCAATAAAGGATGTTTTTAATGTCTGTGTGAGCTGTTACTGTGCCTGGAGAGAGGATTTCATGTGGATGGGCACTGGGGCTCAGCTCTGGACCAGCACAGCTGCCTGGGCTCTGGCCGTGCTCATGGCTTGGGGCACAAGCAGATCTTTTGCTGCTTCTGACCTCTGGGGAAAAGAAAACTCTTCCCTGCACTGAGCCTGCCTATGTAACGAGTAAAGGAATTCAGATCAATAAAAGAAAATAGCAGCAGATCTGGAGGAATTCCCTAGGGCCAGAGGGAGCACCTTACATCCTGGTACACTGCTCTGCTTCTGTGCACTTCCAAAAGAGCTTTTCCACTGGGGCTGGAGGCTGGAGCAGGTTCCTCCTCCCCACTGCTCAGGGCACAAGCTCTGGCTGGGCTGGCCTCTCTGCAGGACTGAGTTTTGTTCTGAGGTGATGAAGTGACCCCTCCTTTACACTCCTCAGCCTTTCACCTTTCCACTTTGTTTGATGGGAGCTCCTCTAGTCATCATCATCTAGGCATTTATTTCAACATTAGTTAGAATTTGTGATTAAAATAATGACTGTGGCACATTAAACAAAAGTTCAGTGTGAAAAAAGCAGGTTTATCTTATAAGTGTTATGATGAGTTCCTTTATTTCTTGGTTTTTCAAAGCTCCTCCCCAAGAAAACTTTTTGGTTTAAAGACTTTAAATTCAAACCATTTATTAATAATGTAAAGGGCTGCCTGCCACTCAAAAGCTGTAAAGAAACTCTAAAATCAAAGTGAAATAATTTCTTCATCAAAGCAAAAAAAAAATTCCAACTACAACTTTGGTGGTGCTTTGCTGTGTTTTTCAGCCCACTTAGCAAATCCATACCAGAGCCAGTCCTCAACACACAGATTTGCAGTCTGTCTCAGCTGGTCACTGTTAACCTGGATGGTACAAAGTACTACATTTTAAATTCTCTGGATTGTGTTTCTAGTTGCAGTATTGATTTGTATGTGACTTTCAGGAGATCAGCTTTTTTAGAAGTCCTCAATTCCTGCTGCTTTAAAATATGAGTTACCTGGGGAGAAACAGCTTTCTTCACTCACTGAAAACCTGCAGCTTGGAGAGGGTCCTTAAGGACCTAGAGCACCTTGCTGGGTTTGGGGCCGGTGCCTTTGAGAAACGCCACATTTGACCCATGTGTAAAATACCTCCAAGTCGGTACTTAGCTGCTGGGTGCCTGGGGGCCCTTGGAGCCAGGCCAGCACTGATGGCACAGGAGAGCTCAGCCTCCTTAACAGCAGCTGGGAGCTCCTGCCAGGATCACATTGCACAAAACCCAGCTAGGGCAACCTCAGGAGAAAAGGTGGCTGGCAAAATGTTTTCCCTTGGTGGAAACGAGCATCAAGTTACGTTTCACTACTATTTGTTTGCTTTGGAAAGGGGGGCTAGGGATTTTCACCTTGTCCTTAGGGCAGCAATTTGCTCACCTTACACCTTCAAGTACTGAAAACATTTGTTAGGTTTCTGTGTTTTCATTTGATTTGTTCTCTTGTTTCTATAGAGGTTGTTTTTACGTAAAATCAAGCATAGCTATTGACACAATTTGTTCTGCACCATAGATTATATCAATCTGCCTGGGACAAACAGTAAAAAAATGGGGTTTTTATGTTGCCTGAGGTCCCTCTCCCAGGAACTTTTTGGGAAGATTTGTGGGATAAGAACAGCAACAAAAGAAACAAACAAAATAAGCCAAATGAACCAAACACCCAAACCCAGCCAACACATATAATTTTACAGCTGCATATATAGCCAGAATTTCAGATTTAGGTTTTTTCCAGAATAGACTTATTATAGAAGAGTTTAGGCCACATACTTGCTCTGCTGAATAAACTGGGTAGCAGAGAGAAATCTCCTGGCAGCATTTCAGTCACAGCCACTTCACCCTGAACTCACAGAAATACAGAGCCAAGACTGTTATGCTTATAACCACATTCAAGAAAGTACTAACATTTTTGAAGTGGTTTTTTAATATTTATTTATTTTTGTGCATTATGTCAGACATATCACTGGAAGTTCTTTATGTAATAACTAAATTAAAATGCTGGGACATTTTTCACATAATTCTGTTGCGAATGGTGACATAAAATACCTTTCAGAATGGCCAAAACCATCTATTCTTTAGGTCCAGCAACAATTAAACTCCTAGGTGACACTTTGTGAAGACTTTTTTAAATCTGTGACTTTCTTTGTGACCTGCAAGAAGAGTGGAAATCATCAGAATGAATTTCCAGCACCAGGCTTCCTGTTTACATTGTTCAGGGGTAGTTACTGCTTGTTAACATGGACTTGCTGTTCATGGCTAATGATACAATTGAGTCATCTCTGTGCACTTCTCAGCCATTTAAAACTGTCGTAAAATAACCCAAATAATGGGATGATCAAAGCAGTGCAGCCGCTCTGCATGAGTGTGACTGCAGCATTTGCAACCATTACTATGGAGTACTGTAAATATATTCACAGTAGTACAAAAGAGATATTCAGGTTACAAAAACTATGGTTCAGACCGGGATAGAATCATAAAATAAATATTCAGCTGTGCCTGAGGTGCTTGAATATTCCCCTAAAGGCCTTTGGGTGAGTGCTGTGATGTGCCTGCTTCCCAGTGAACAGGTACCCAGCACTTGTTTGAGAATGAGGATTCATTAAAGCACCTCAAATCAAGTGTACTAAAGGCAGATACAAAGAATGATTAGAAGCCTTTGCTGGGTTTTGTTGTTTTGGGTTTTTTTCTCCTTCAGGTTGGCCGCTTAAACCAGGTGATTTCAGCTTTCTTTGTGAGAGCTATGGTACATCTGAGCTTTGCTGGCTCTGGATGAATTCAGAGTGTGCTCTATTTTCCACAAAAACCTTCTGGTTGTCATTGCACAGAGTATTGCATAAGTCAGTGATAAATCAAACTAATATATTTTAAAAACTAAGCATTAGGAGGTTTTATAGTTTAAAAGAAATCACAAAAAGCACAAGGGCTGACTTTATATCACCTCTCCTTTGAGACACAGTTTATTTCATCACTGATGTGAAGCTTTAGTACAAAACAAGATGACCTGTTTTCATCCCTGCTATAATTCCACTCCAGTAAAAAGCCTTATGCCAGGAATGAATTTGTCCCTATGTAAAAAAGCTCTTCACTCCTCCCAGGAGGAGACTGAAACTGGATTCTGTCTGTTTTCATCAAGTCCCTTTATCTCACATCAAGGGGAGCTGATTGAACAGAAGGAATTCCTAATATGAGTCACTTGTCATTCATGCTCTTCTGGTTGAGGATACAGCATTTCCAGCTTTGTTTGGCACAGCCAAAATCACCTCTTCCAGCCAGCCCAGCCACTGAGTGTAGAGCTGGCAGCTGAGCCTCATGGGCTCTGTTGTGTTCTGAAGGCTTTGAGATGTCAATAGAAATAAACCTTCATTGCTCTGTTTCCTTCTAAATTTGGTGTACTGGGATGGATCTTCCACGTTTCACTCAGCAAGCACTCCAAACTACTGCAGCAGCATCCCAGGAACAAAAGAGTGAGAGCATGGCTTTGAGAGTTCAGTGAGCCTTTAGATGGAGGGGGTTTCGATTGGTATGTGCTCCAGAACAGTAAAATGTAGATCTCTGTACAGACCTCTCAGCAAAGAAATTACAGCTATTTTCCAGGCATCAAAGTGATGGCTACTAAAATGCTTGACTGGCTTTTCTATATATGTATATCTATAGAACAATTTTATAGCTATTTTACATTACAGGGGGTTTGCTTCTGAGTAAGTTGAGTTCTTGTAGCTTTCTCTGGGTCTTACCACAAAGATTCTTTGAATGGAACTTACAGGTAGACTTCAACTTCTAGCCATCAGTAGGGGAAATGTTCAGTAGAGGCAGAGAGTGCCTTTCTTTAAAATGAGTGTACAAGAGAAGCAAGAGCCAGGAAATATGTAACATGATTGCAGTCATTATCCTTGTCACTTTTCCATTGTTTTCATTTCTTGGTGTAGTGAGAATTGTTCCTCTGAAAAAAGTTGCCACTGTGTTGGCTAGAGTCAGACACTGTCAGTGTGTGAAAGGGACATTGCTTAAAGGTACTGGGTAAGAAGAACAACCAAAATGTTCAGCCCTGTAATTTATTTCAGGTTGAGTTCAGAAATTTAGAGGGAAAATAAGTTATGTAAATCATGCTGGGGTGATAAATCCTGTAAGTTTGTAATAGATCAGAATATTTTTTGTGTTTTCCTTGAGGAGAGCATTGCAAAGTGCAGATGTGAGGGTCGTTATCTCAATGGCACTGCAGAAGTCTGGGCAGCCACAAAAGCTTTCTCACGCAGTCAAACTGTCCTGGGAGAATCTAATTTGCTGCTGAGGTATAATACCAAACAAATGCTTTTCATTAAGGAGCTGCATGATACAGGATCAGTCTAAGAAGAGGACTGGGCCTTTGAAATGTAAACAAAGTGGCTCCTCAAGGTAACATCCTCTCCTTTAATTGAATCTGCCTGGAAAGCAGCACTTTCCTTGGCAGAAGAAAACAAACTTTTACTGGCACACTGCTGCACCACTCCAGCTTCTACCTGACCACATTGCTATCAGGGGAGCTTGTAAGAAAATGAATATTTTTTCCTAAGTGCCGTAACATGGTGCTTATGGTGCTGTCAGAGCGTTTGAGCCTGGCTGAGAGGTGCTGAGATGAGAGCAGGAGGGTCGCAGCAGCAGCAGCTCTGTGTGAAATGCGTCGTGGCCTCTGCAGCACCACTGCTCCCTGCAAGCTGAGCACACCTGGCCTTGCAGCTCATGCACCAGCCCAAACCTCTGTAATGCTGACTTCACACCCACGCCTGTCCCTCGGCTCAGCCTGAGATGGGATTTGGCTGCTCTGTGGCTGTCTGAGCCTTGACTGTCAGCAGGCATTCAGTCCCTGATGTAGGAATAGACATTCATGTGGATTTTTCTCTGCAATCACAGCTTTTCAGATATAAAAGTAACCAAGCCCGAGTACTTGTACAATATTATTCTACAAGATTCTGTCTGTACCTTATGACAAAGAAGTACAGATTTTAGAGATAGGATTAATTAAATTCTTTTTTCTCTGGAGACCAAAAGTTTAGTCTCATCAGCTGAAGTTTTCTCTTTTGTGGGGATTTTTATTCAGTGTGCAGTAAACGCTCCAAGCTCCAAGCCTTGGTGAAGAATGTGTTTTGACTAATTTCAGTTTTATGGGTATCAGTTAAGAATACCATGTGTGTCTCGATGTCAGAAGCTGCTTCTTTGTACTTGGTGGCCTCACGGTTCACATCTCGTCAGAGCAGGGGTGGTTTTGTCTGCCTGAGCTATGTCTGATATTTATTGGAGATTTCACACCTGGACCATGAAAGCTCCCCAACAAACGGGGGCTGATTTCAAGCACAGCACCCTCAGAATTTCTGTTTGATTCTTAGGCTCCTGTGTAAGCAGCAGAAGGGCACATGCCAAACCTGACAATGAATTCCAAAAACCATCTAAAGCTAAATTCAAATCTCATACATGTAATGGGAAGGGATTTTCCCAGCATTTTCTTTCTGCTCACTGCCATGGTTTACATCCTGTTATGGATGGGAGTGTGCTTTCCCTTTCCTTTAAGTATGCAAAGTCTTGGTAGCAATTTTCTACTTTTTGGTAGCTTCATACTAAACCCAAGAGCTTTGGTGAACAGACTGGGAAAACAGTTTGGGAAATATGATCTTCAGCTGAACCCTAAAGCGAGAGTGAAGCAGAATCCTTGCTGTGTATTTCTGTTGTATGCAGAGGGGCTCCCTTGGATCACTGCCGGTGTTCTGGGGGCATCTCTCTTTGGCTGGGACCGAAACAGTGAAAGCCCACAGCAAACAGAAGGTTCTTAGAGGAAGGAAAGAGAGACAATGCCTGAACATTCGCAGCACTGTGGGAAGCACTGCCCAGGAATCTCTGCCTCGCTGGGGAGCAGGAGCAGACAGAAGCTGGGCTCTGCTGAGAGCTGCTGTGTCTGTGAGGGGAAACTGAGCTGGGGCAGGTCCTCAGCTGCTCTTCCTGAGCAGTTTGGAGTGCTCAGGTGTGTGCTCAGTGCTCAGGTTGGACTGAGCACTCCTGCTCCCCTGTCCTGCTTGCACTGCAGGTTGGGTGTCCCTGCTGCGAGAGGAGAGCAGCCCAGGGGCCTTACCCTGCACGTGAGAGCTCAGCACCCTCAGGCTGGCACCCGGCACTGGCATTGCCCAGCCCACAGGATCCCCCCCAGGAAAGGCTCAAAGGCAGCATGTTGGTGTGGTGTCCTGGAAGTGCTCCCTGGAACCCCAGCTCTGAACCAGAATACCTCCATGGTGTGCTCTGTGCACACAGTGGGGGAAGGGGGATGATCAAAGGAGATGATGATCAAGGATCTTATTTCTCTGCCTTATCTAGTTCTTGTTGCTACATAAATAATGCAAATATAAGTGCAGTCGCAGGGATCCCAGTCTTCCCTCAGCTATGAATATATTCTAATAGATTTAGGCAATTAGAACAAAAATACGAAAAGACAAAAGTCTTTCTTCATTACAGCTGAGCTTCTATAACAATTAAACAGCTCCAGTAAACCTAAATACTTCTTTGAAAGGTTTATTGTATGAACACTAAGCTTTGTACCATTCTGGGACCTGAATTAAAACCATCCGTTGGGCAGTGGCATTTCTGGATAGGAATGGGAACATGGGCAGCTTGAAAAGAAAGAACAAAGTCCTGGTTCCAGTGGCTTTAATTTGTTAAAGATCTTGTTAGGGCTATAAAACTTTACCAGGTACTGTAGTTGCTTAGTTTAAGAAGGGAGGTCTGGTCTGGCCATTCATACCAAGAGGTTGTTTCAATTCCCAGCCTTGATGTTTATAGGCTGTCGTGTATTGAGCTGGTCCTGGGCCATGACTTTATTGAATATTTTGAGAGTTTGAGGTTGCCTTTCCTTTCTGCCTTGGATTTTTAGTAACTACTGGAGCTTGAAATAGTTCAATCGAATCTGTAGCAGCATTTTGTATATTCTTTTGGAAGAGAGAAAAGGTTTTGTTTTCTTTTTCTACCATGTAATAATTCAAAAGAACAAAGCAGTCAGGAAGCACAGCATTTTTCCCCTTCTTCTAAGCACCATCTCCTTCTAATAACATGCTTAATATCTCTAGCATTCATCAAAGGATTATTTAAAAGAAACAGAGCCTGTAGGTGTGATACTAATTACAAACGTGAAGATGGATGTTATGCCAGGGCTAAGTGTCTGGATTACTGGTGATGAATGGGAGAGGAAAAGGCAAAGCCAAGGCCAGGAAAACTCTTCTGCACCTCAACTTGCTCTTTGGCAATTGCACTCCCAGAGCTCACAAACAGACATTTGGCACACTCTGAACTGGGCATTTAGAGGCTCTGAGCTGTGGACAGTTCAAGGAAATGAAGAGACCCTCATTTCAGAGGCTTTGGACAAAGCCCAAAGGCACAGACCAGAAGAGAGACAGGTGCTGAGTCAAATTTCATACAAATATAACATTTGCACAAGGGCGTGCTGAGAAACAGCCTGACAGGGCCAGTTCCTCAGCAAGTGACTTTTTTTGGATAAATGTCGCTGTTAAATGTCTCAAGAAGAGCATTCTCCTGGGAGCCATGCCCACAGCTGTAGGGCTCTGACCCAGTCCTGCCTGGGAAGCAGCTCCGTGGTCAGGAGACCTCACCTCTGCAGTGAGTGTGCAAAATCCAGCCAGTGCACTTACTCAGCCAGGAGTGCAGTGAGTGTGCAAAATCCAGCCAGTGCACTCAGCCAGGACTGCAGTGAGTGTGCAAAATCAGCCAGTGCACTCAGCCAGGAGCTCCCCTCTGCTGTCACCAGTGCAAGAGCTTGCAAGGTGCTTCTCGTCCTGAGGAAAAAATCCAACAAACTTTTTGAGTTTTCCAGGAACTCTTACAAGTTCACAGGCAATTAGAGCAAATAGAAAGATAAATCTCAGAAAGCTAATTTAAAAAAAAAAAAAAAAAAAAGGGCAACTTCAGGGAAGTTCATATGTGACCTTTGGAGTGCTTTCCTAGATTCCTGCCTTCTGCAGCTGCTCTGGCTTCAGAGCACTTACAGAAATAAGTCAGAGCCATTGTTTAGTACATCTTGCTGTGGCATCTTAAGCTGCCACTCTGGTTCTCTTATCACCTGTGTGTAAGGAATCTGACAGTCTGTATTCAAAGTATTATTAATAGGACTTTTAAATTACACTTGTGCTTGAATGAACTAAATGCTTCCACATGACAAATTGATATGAATGGTTTTAATAAACAGAAAATGAGAAGTAGGCTCATCTGTCCCTGGGGGCTTAGCTGGCTCCATTCATTCTTCTCATTAAATCTTGTCTGTAGGGCCCTGTTGTCTGCATTGATTGATTACCTGGCTCACCCAGAAACTCGGGGCTCTCCTGTGCTGCTGCTTCACAGGGCAGGGGGATCCCAGGCTCAAAGCATCTCCAATAATAAACACATTCACAGCTACTCCATGGACCAAAACCTTCCCTGGCTACACAAAACTGTTTCTCAAGGGAGACTGGGCAGCAGCAGCTGAGTCAGAAATCTCCCAGCTTAGACCATATTTTGTCAGGATAAAATGCTTCCAGCTCATTCATTTGGCGAGAGACTAGAAGCTAAACAAAATTAAGTCCACGCTTCTTTCCTTTCCCTCTTAAAGAACCCCAAATAACCCAAACACTGTAATGTAATAGCAATAAAACCAAACTGAACTACAGAAACAAGAGCAAGTATTTCTCTTTCCCCTGTTACAGATAGCCCCCACTACCTAATAGCAGTCTTTTGTTTGGAATGAATGCTATAAAGTTTATGACCTATGTCAGCAAACATTCATCATAAGAGTGAAGAAGGGATGTGTCTGTCCTCTGCTTTACCTTTGACAGAGCATTTTATAAACATTTGTTCTAGAATTGAAAGAAAGATTCTGCAGGAGTACCTGGGGCAAGTAGAAATGGGGAGGTGATAGTAACTGCATTATTTCACTGCTTTGAAATGGTAAAGTAAAACTGAAATTAAGTAACCAATCTGATGGTAAATCTGTATTTACTCCAATAGCATAAACTATCATCTAATTGAATTTCAAGTTGAATTTTTAATAAATCCAAAAACCAAAATCAAGGACAGTGAAAACATTAAAAGCAAATTCTAGAGTCCATAACTGAAAAAAATTAGGGTTGCTGGAGCAACATCCCATTTATGTTGTGGGCTTTGAATGGCTGCTTTTTAATATATTCTGATTTACAGAGAGAATTTAAGAGGGACCCTTTTTCTTCTGGTGAAATTCTCCACTGTGCACCACTTGGCATTACTTGAAAAGCCTAAAGGATGCCCAGGCCTCGCTGAGGCCCCTACAGAGGAGATGTGGATTTGCAGCAGGGGATTGTGCCTGGCCTCCAGCAGACAATTTTGGATAATGAATGGCATGACTTGGGCTCTCCTGTCACATCAGGATGGATGCACAGCTGTGTCACTGCAGCAGAGCATGAACTGTCCCACCCAGCTGGATGAACCAATGCTGATTGCACAGGAGGAAGGTACACCCTAATGACCTCAGTATTGATCCAAATATTGATCCAATCGGCGACTGATGGTAACTATGGAAACGATTTCAATTCCTGAAATCTTATCCACAGACTAGGGCAGAGACACACTGTTCCTACAGGTTACCAGAGATAACCATCTATCCTAGCCCCAGCATCACAGACAGAGTCCTGTGTGTGTCAAGAGCTCCTCAGTGGCCTGGGAGGGGAGCTGCACGCCTGCTTGGCATGAGCTGTGCCTGCACCGCTGGCTCCAAAGCTGCATTTGGACACGACTCAGCTACAAAGTGTGACTGTAGAAGTCAGCACGAGCTCTGATGTTGGCTTCCATGGCAGCAGATTTGGCCTTTTCTGTCTGAAAGGCATCCCAGCTCCTCAGAAGGCTCCTGCTCGCGGGGCTTGCAGAGCTTGGTTCACACTTCCCTTGGGTCTGCTCCTTTATTGTGCTTGGACAAAGGAAACGTCAAAGGCTACGAAGTCAGAGATTTAGTATTTTACACTCGTAACATTCTCATCATGTATGGGAACCCTTAATGAAGCAAGAGGAACAAAGCAAGAGTATCAGGCAGACTGAAAATAAGTAGCTTGAAATAATAATCATTGGGAGTGAGTACTTTCATATTTGGGTGGTGGTTTGCCAACCAGTGCAGTGGAATGTTACAATGGAAAAGATGACAACATCAAGAGTGTTGTGACAATGTCTGATTGTTATTTGTGTGTAATTGAAGGAGTAACCTAATCTTCTGTGCTAGTGCACATCAAAAAACAAGGAGTCAGTATTGCCAAAGAGGGCAGTTTTATAATTTCCAGACTGTCTTTCTTACAGTACAATTTTTGTACAAACAGCTATTAATTCTGTGTATAAAGTACAGGTTCAATGCAGCACATTTGCCTTCTCTTCCTGACTTTTCTCCACCAACTTTCTGTGTATCCATTAGTTTCATGTTCTTTATCTGTATATCACCAGTAGTTGATGATGCCACGTGACAAGATTTGTTACGCCCTTGTCAAGAGATGCAGTTCAGTTAATACTTGGTGAGATGAGATAAATGAAACTGCACTTTCAGAGCTACGGCTCTGCAAAGTAGTGACCAACTATTTTCAAAACATTGTCCTGCCCTTTTAAAATTATATTTACCAGTCTAAAGCTGCAAACCGCTTTAATAAGCACGACATAATCAATCCCAGACTAGCAAGAACTTCAAGTATCTACAAGTAGCTCACCCTTACCAAAAGACCCTGTAGGCATTTCAGTGCCTGACACATGTGCACATAGGTATTTATTTATAAAACACACATGGCTGTACATTTGTTATAGGCATCTATGTTACAGTGTTTAGGTAAACAGTTAATTCACTTAGCCTTGTTGCTGTTGATGTATAAACAAATCTGCATCAAGAACAGGCTTTGCATGGACAAGGGCCAAGCAGTTCACTTGGGGAGTGAAAAAGAGCTGCAGAGCGCTGGCCTTGGGTTTGAAAGGATGCCCAGTGTGGGATGTTGCTGTGTCCCAGACAGAACAGCTGTACAGGTGTGACAGGGCATGTTGCACAGCCCAGCCCAGCCTGGCACAGCCCAGCCCAGCCTGGCACAGCCTGGCACGGCCCGGTGGCACCGGGCAGCCAGGGGCTCCCGAGGCACAGCCCGGCACAGCCCGGCACAGCCCAGCCCAGCCTGGCACGGCCCGGTGGCACCGGGCAGCCAGGGGCTCCGAGGCACACCCGACAGGGACACGCGGGGCTGTGAGGAACCAGCTTCCCTTTGCATCCAGCAGGAATTCTGCCAGCTGGCACGTGCAGCCGGAGCAGAGCTGCAGCAGGCCTGGCAGTGCCCGGGCATCAGGGCAGAATGAAGACTGAAAGGTGTGCTGCAGGGGTGATTCATGGACCTGAGGCTGAGCCCAGGTGCTCGGCAATGAACTGCATTAACCTGCAGCTGGAGAGCTCAGAGCCAAGTTAGCTGTTCGCAGTTCAATCGGACTGAAATCTGTACTGGGGATTATAGTCACTTATTTATATGGCTGGGGGGGTTTTGTTTGGTTTTTGGCTTCTTTTTCTGTCTGGTTCTGCTGAGAGGATAAAAAAAAAGGGTGTGCTGTCTGTATGTTCAGGTCTAATAATATTTAATGCAGAGTATACAGTATGCTTCTAAACTTAGCGGGAGGAACCACAAAATGACATTTAAAGTTGGGATGCATTTATTTGGAATATCCACTGACTTGGGGTAGGTGGAGGGAGAGAGATGGCTTTGAAAGGCAGAATGCTTACAGGGATAACCCTTTTTCAGTTTTACAGAACATGGCAGGGTTTAAAAAATGTGCCTGCCTTAGCACATGGACAGACTACATGATCTCTTTTGAAATCTGCACAGGATCTTTTTACCCGCTGGGTTTAATTTCAGAATCCAGTAGAGTCATTAAAGAAAATAAAATTATGTTTGTTCTTTCATCTGGAGCACAGAGCAGTATCAATTTTTCATTCCCTCCTCCTTTGCATTCCCACTTTCAAAAAAAAAAAGATGTATAGATGGAGGAATTCACCCTATAGCTCCCCTAAAATTTCTGGTCTCCAGCAGCTGCTTTGAATTGATTTTGTATACACGGTTGCCTAATGTGTGCAGCATGTAACAATGCTCCTGTGCTCTGGAACAGGAGATTGCCAAACTCAAATGTATGTGTGCGGAGCTGGCAGTGAATCTAGAAAGGTCTGGCAGTATCTTCCCAAATGTCTGAGTTTTCTGATCACTCTTTAGTGGAGTAATGGGGCATTCCAACACTGCTGTGTCCCAGCACTTCCTGCTCACCTTCATCAAGCAGAATATCTTTCATTTAAAGACAGGCAGACACAGTTAGACAAGGGGCTGGAGGACACAGAGACATTTCCAACTCTAATGTCTCATTATACTTTACCATGCTCTTGTCTGTGCATTCCCTGATACAAGTATTTCAGACTGAGCAGGTCTTTCCTCCCGCTGTGTTTTAATCACTTCCATATAATAATAATTTAAATAGGAAAAAAGACCTCTGCACATCTAAGAGTGATCTAGATGTAACACTTCCCATATTTCCTACTGGTGTAACTGCACTGTACAGCAGTTTTCTGGCAGTTTGTGGGTTTGGGCCAGATGGATTCTCTGTCAAATCCTCTGCATTTCTATCCAGCTCCTGCTCCGGCATGGGAAGTGCAGCCTGGTCATGATCTGCATGACGAGGGAAGAGGAGATTCTATTTGGTGGCATTGGGATGGGTGTGGGCTGTGAGAGAATGTGGGGCTCAAAAGCCAGCAGCCACTCTGGCCCCAAGCTCAGCCTCAGGGGTCTCCCTTGTCCTGCAGCCTGACACTGAAATTAGAGGTGCTGCCACCAGCTACAATTCAGCTCTAGTGCATCAGGCGAGGGAAAGACTGGGCTAGAAACACACCAGCCACTTTTGGATAGAATCAACTTTTATAGGTGACCTTTGTGCTGATTTGAGAAATGTGACATGCTGCCTTCACTGCTGCCTCAGTCCCTCCTGTGCCTCTCACGTGCAACGGACACAGAGCATCTCTTTTTTATGATCTGGACATAATAAATAGCATTCCAAACTATGGCATTTCAATTTCTCACTCCTGATGCTTCCTTCAGAGAACGTGTGATTGCCATCAAACTCCTCAAATTCAAATGCCAGATGGAGAATGCGCAAGGGCAGCTTAGAGCAGTGATTAAACCCATATCAGGAATTCCTGCTACCTGAGAGTGTAAAAGGGATCACCAGGTCAGGCCAGGACATCCTGTCTCTGCCAGTGCCCTCTGGCAGAGGGGTAGAACATAAAGCTGTGGGGGGTTGGTACTTCCTCAATATATCATAGTAAATAATGGGGGAACAACATATTCCTGTGGGGAATATCATATACATATGGGAATCTTTCAGCTGCTAAATTTTGGTTCAGATCTGAGCTGTGTCAAGGATTCTTAAAGGTTAAAATTATACTATTATTAATCCATCAAAGGTACCTCAAGACAGCAGTAGAAGTTAGAGTGAGTGAGAAGGGTTCACGCAGACAAGTCTGGAATTTTAGCTTGTGCTCCAAATCATCTTAAACCCACTGGTTGGGCTGGATGATCTTAGAGGCCTTTGCCAGCGTTAACGATCCGTGATTCTAGGATTCTAGCAGGTCACCCCTGTGTCAGCTTTCCTGCATGACTCTTTGGAGTCACTAACAAAACTAAAAGTGAAATTGCTCTCTTCTTCATGGGACAAACCCAGACATTACCAAGTGAGGCACTGGAAAAGTGTAAATAGTCTGAGGTGACAAAGAGCACAGAAAGGCCAGCAAAGGAATGAATGGCTGCGGGAGGATAAAGGGAGCTGGCACATCTCCTGCATCCTGAGCTGTGCTGATGTAACACAACCGGAGCTCCTCAGCAGGTTCTGAAGTGCTCCAGACCCTTCTGTGGCCAGGCTCCAGCCCCTCAGAGACTCTCCTGTCCTGAGGAGCCCAAAACTGAGCTCAGGTCCGAGGGGTGCTCCAGAGGGACAGTCCCTGCCCTGGTGCTGCTCTGAACCTCGGTGCCCTCAGCCTCCTTGGGCACCCACAACCCACCCCAGTGAGGAGGAGAGCCTCACCTGGGCAGAGGGGTTCATTTCTTCCTGCCTCAGAGACAGGAGTGGGCAGAGAGCACCACTGCTCCTTTGGCACCTCCGGGTGGGACACGGGACCCTGGCCAGTGGTGCTCAGGGTGGCAGTGAGACCCCTGGCACAGCTGGCTCTGGCTGCTCCTGCAGACTGCTGCTGCTTCAATTTGTATTTGGGAGCAGCTGCAGAGCCAGACCCGCATCACAGGGGCTTCAACAATCTGCCTTTACCTTGAAAAGGAGGAGTGGGGAAGTTCTGGATGGAGCTCAGGGAGGAAATGACAACGTGAGAACTGATTCAGCCTTGCCATCATCTGCACTTTTCACTGTGTTGGTGCCTTTACAAGCCTGGATTTGGCTGCAAGATATGCCAACAGTGTGTGCAGAAAGACTGGTGAATGAGGGTCATCAAATGGTGTTTATAAGAAAAGAAAATCTGTGTGCCTTTTCTTTTTCTGCTGAGCCTGTTCTTGTTTTTAGTGTCTGTAGAACTTTCTGCAGCGACCTGTGCTGTAAAATTATAATATTCCTGTAATACTAGAGTATAAGTGAAAAGGATACTCTTCTGCCTTTATGTAATTTTAGCATTATCAGGTTTATTTCTGACCAGGAATTAAATTTTTTTTTCTGCTTTGGCTTTAGTTTTGTTCGTTGTTTTTGTTCCTAAGAGCAGAAAAATACTGTATCTTTAAATTAGGAGTAGCTGAATAATGAATCTTGGGCAGTGAAAAGGCTAATGTACTGTGGAAGAGAAGGAGTTTAATCTAATTTAGTTGGAGGGTGTCTGTCTGTGGTGTTGTTTTCTGGACTGTGGGAATAGAGGAGGGAAGCTGCCCCAGTGAATGGTTCCTCCTGAGCCAGAAGCAGTGGGGAGTCCCTTAGATGCCACTGATCCGAAGCCAGGCCATGAAAAGGGGATTAAAGAAATGTTCTGATTTGCAATTCACACTAATGCACCCCGTCGAACCTTTGGTAATATTTCAAACCACATTTCAAGGGAAGTGCCCTTAAAATAGCCAGCTAAATTGTATTAGAGCAATACTATACAACCCACTCATCCATTTATGATTTGTTTTTGGTTTTAATTCTTTTAACTCTTGGTGGTGGTGGCTTTCTAAGGCAATTAAAACTTTTGTGCATTGTGCAGATTTGCACTTGCATGGGAATATTTCTCTGTGTGCCTGTCCTATTAGGCAGACATGTTTACTTAAATTTTGGAGGAAAACTGCTACAAAGATTCTGTAGCTAGGAAAAAATAAACCCATTTGGTTTAGAAAATAAACATTTCTCTGCATGCCATTTAATTTTATTAGTATATAGTGGAAATTCAGTAAGAAATACAGGCTTATAACATTGCTAGAATAGCTATCAGCTTTCTGTTTGTGTGTGTGATCCTTTTCTTTCACAGTTGTTATCTGTTTGGCCAACATTTTTTAAATATATATGTTTTAAGACCTGTGTTTTTAATCTAGAAATAGAATTCATTACTGGAATAAAATGTGAGTTAAAAAGTGAATAAATGTGTCAAAATATAGATAAGAATAGCATTATTGAGTGGGATTAACATTAAACTGATCTTTTTTTTTGTGTAATAAATGGCTGGCCAGAAATATTAAATCAGAAAATCAGTGATAGCTACAGACTTCTTAAATATAGGATTGTCAACATCAGTTCACGTTCTGTCATGACACACCATTGTTCCTCATAAGTAATTTAGACTATTTTACTAAAAATCTTTAATGTACTAATTAACTCTTCAAGTCCCCGAGCTGCTCATTCCATTTCTCTTTACTGCTGAAGCGTCAGAACATTTTCTCTCAAATGGATTATTTGGGTCTTCTTTAATCCCATTTCAGAAAATCGTGCCTGGCTCTGTAATTTCCAATGGCTCTAACATGGATTGAATGGATGCAACTTTGATTTTCACCATCAGCCATATCAAAGTGTTTTATTCCACTGCCACTGTAATAGATTATCCAGCATGAAACTTTGCCATTGCAGGGATGAGGGCTGGTGCTTTTTTCTCCTGCCTCGTTTATGGTTTGCTTTACCTAAAAAATATTTAGCTATGGTTTGAATTATCGCATGCCTTATTAAATATTCAAGTTTTTAAATCTTTTCCGTATGGGACAGAAGACGAGCTGGACTTTAAGATAGAGATTATTCCTCTGCCCATTTTTGGGAGGTGGGGAGATGGATAGCTAGAGGGAGAAATGCATCCTTCCTCTGAGCTGGCACATTATTTGAAATCATGTTTAATTATAAAGTTTCATTAAAAATCTTTTGCTTAAAATTTTAGAAGCCTAATAAGATTTCCATTAATTTAAACATATCACTATTCCCACAACGGCCCAAATGCTTTCTTTTTCCTCTTTCATCCATGGTTAAATATGTAAATAAAATGTCTAAAGTCATTCTTCAAAGAAGACAAAAGAAAAAAGAGCTGAGGGAAAAGACAGCCATAAAATTCCTCCCAATTCTCCATAACATTTGCCAGAGGGGGGCCAACTCCTAGCCAGGGCCTAGCAGCAGGGGTGCCTGGCTGCTCCATAGAATCACACATCTCAAATCCCACACACAGGAGAAAAAAATAAAATAAAATATCTTTTCAGCTGGAGCCTTCAAAAGGTTCTTTTCATTTATTAGTTACAGAGGTATCTTCCAGTTGCTGATTTCTCAGCGCTCTCATTTTTCTATAATAATGTTCTGTTTGTTGCTCTCACTGACTCTGGCTCGTTGAATGGGTGATACATGTAGATAGTCCTTAAAAATACAGAAAGTAAAAGAAATTATCTAAGGCAGGATGCACTGGCTAAAGTAATGGCTACAAAAACAAGGCTGATTTAAATTGGCACATGAAAGATCAATTAAGAGAGACACAGCTACAAAGGTTGGACGTTCCCCCCCTCCTTTTTTCTCACTTTCATTTGTGTTTCTTTTCTGCCTCTTAGGAAAAAAATGTTGCTATCAGTGTTACAGAAGAAAAGAGGCCATGTTTTATATAATGTATTTTTTCTAAATTGCTTTAATGTCAATGGTGATAGAATATGCTCTACAAAAATACTTATTGGAGAAAAAAATAAATAAAAACAAGCTCCCAAACAGTCCAGTTGGATAAAACAAACATTGAATATGTGCCTGTTATGCATTATTTAAATTCTACTTTTTTATTATTATTTAAATTCTACTTTTTTAAGCAGAATTTACTTGTCCCTTGAAAAAGCTTTCCCCACACTTCCCTGCTACCCCCAGCTGAGCTCTCTAGAAGAAGAATCAGGATGAATGCAAACACTAAGAAAACAGGCTTAGATTAATGAAGAATGGAAATGCCCCAGCACACCCTCTCTCTCTCTCACACAGACACACTAAAATAAATAAAGCTCTTTTTCTGCTCATAACACTGCCTGCTTTTTTGATCCCTGAGGAATCTGAAAGTGTCCGAGGAAAGGTCGGTCCCTCAGACCAGTGCTTTAGAAATCTAATCTCCTCGATGCACTGAAAAGCCACAAAAAGGACCTCGCTTTTCAAGGCACGTTTTTATGGTGGCTTTTACTCCTTGGCAAGAGCGGCCGCATCTTCAGGGCTCTCCGAGACAAGCGTTAGCCCCGGTTTGCTGGCCCTGCTTGGACCCGTTTCACCCTTATCACGGCTGAGGGAGCCAAGGGTTTCCTTTCCAGGGCTGCTGGGGTATTAACTCTGCCCCGCGGGATTTGGGGGTTCCAGGAGAATCCGCGCTCCTTCCATAAGAAACAGGCACTGATGGAGAGGAGCTCGGTCTGTGGGGTGAGCGTGAATGAAAGGAAAGAAGATTTTCCTCTTCATTAATATGTTCGCTAAAACTGAGCTCAAAGGGGATGGGGGCGGGGGAAGGGGGAGCTGAGCAGAGCTAATCTTTGACTTCTGCTCACTGTGCTCCTTTCCGTCTGCAAAACTGCGAGCTGTAGTTTGGCTGGGGATTTAACTTCCTCCTTCTCTATCTCGGAGGGACCAATAAGCAAAATAAATATCAAAGCTTAACTTGAAAAGTAAACACAACTCAGTTTAGAACGATACCCGTCTCCAAAAATCTGTAAGTACTTTTTCTATAGTGGATGAAGTAACTTCCCCAAGGGGATGTCTCCTGTCCTCTTAGCACTTCTTATTTAAGGGAAAAAGAAAAAGAAAAAAAAAAAAAAAAAAGGCAAGCTACTTTTCGAGTGATGCCATACTGTGATTAAAACCATAATCAAGTACTTTTCCAGCAATCCTGCCTGTCCTGTTCATTTAGGAATTGGAGACAAAGCACGACATTTCAAAAAAGCTGAGACTCCAGGCTGAAAGCAACCATATTTTATGACCCTGGCAGCGAAGAGTTTATAGCACTCGCCATAAAATGCATCCTCCTCCCCACATCCTCCCTGCTAAAGCTTTGCCCCCCCTCCAATAAAGGCAGTCAAGGAGGCACCACCTTCAACCCTCTTATTAGGAGCCACGAAGTCTGAAGGCTTCGCTCTCCCTGGCTTCCTACCTGAGCGAGGGAGGGCAGGCTGACGCCTTCTACAGAAAAGGTCTTGTTAAACTTTCAACAGAGGGCAACGGGAGGGAAAGCAGAAAGGAAGGAAAGAGAGAAGGAGAGAGAAACAAACGGGGCTTTTTCTAATCTGTGCCGATCAAGGAGAACCTGTAGGGGTCCTTGAGGAGGTTTCAAGGCGTTCCGAGTGATTGGAAAGTAATCACCGTGTCAGCTTCACCTTTCTCATGCAAAGTGGATGTCGTATGCGAGGCGGATCCTGCACAGGTTTTTTTCTCTTCTTCTTGGGTTTAGCTTTTTTTTTTTTTTTTTTACTTTATTTCATCCTCGATTCAGCCGCCCCCAAGGCCCCAGCTGCTGCGGCCCCAGGAGCCGGCACGGACACCACGCACACTGCAGCCCCGCTCGGCACGGCGCGGCGGAGCCGACCTATTGCAAACCCGGACCAGAGGGCGGCGAGCGGGGGGGATTCTTCAGGCCCCCCTCTTCAATGGCTTAGATATTTCCTCCCCCTCCTCCTCCTCCACTCCGCGCTCGGATAAACCAATCTCCACCTCTCGCTCGGCAAGAAGTGAGGAGCCGCGAGCGGCCGGAGCGGCGGAGGATCCCCGGAGGCGGCCGCGGCGCCGGAGCCGCCCGGGACGGGTGCGAGGGGAGCGGTGACCGCGGCCGCTCCGGACTCGGCGGCCGTCGCTGGGCCGGGCGGCGGCGGCGGAGCGCGGGGGGCGGCGGACCCGGGGGGCGGCCGGGCGCACCGCCAAGGTGGAAGCCCGGGGAGCAGAAAGTTGCCGGGCTGCCCGCGGTGAGTTCGGCGCCCGCCTGCAGCGGGGCCGCTTTCCCTTCCGCCGGCCGCCGGCCGGGCGCTCCCCGCGGGGCCGGGGCGATGCTGCCCCGCTCCGCCGGCGCCGCGGGGCCGGCGCTGCCGGGGCCGGGCCCGGGCCGGGCGCCGCTCTGAGCGCCGCGGGCCCCGCGCCGCGCTCCGGCCGCGCCATGGGCCCGGCGGCCGGCGGCGCCGCGCTGCTGCTCTGCTGGCTCAGCGGCTGCTGCGCGGCCATCGGCTCCATGGACATCGAGCGGCCCGGCGACGGCCGCTGCCAGCCCATCGAGATCCCCATGTGCAAGGACATCGGCTACAACATGACGAGGATGCCGAACCTGATGGGGCACGAGAACCAAAGGGAAGCCGCCATTCAGCTGCACGAGTTTGCCCCCTTGGTGGAGTACGGGTGCCACAGCCATCTGAAATTCTTCCTGTGCTCCCTCTATGCCCCGATGTGCACGGAGCAGGTTTCTACCCCGATCCCAGCCTGCAGGGTGATGTGCGAGCAGGCGAGGCTGAAGTGCTCCCCGATCATGGAGCAGTTCAATTTTAAGTGGCCGGACTCCTTGGACTGCAGCAGGCTGCCCAAAAAGAACGACCCCAACTACCTGTGCATGGAAGCCCCCAACAACGGGTCGGACGAGCCACCCAGGGGCTCCAGCATGCTGCCACCCATGTTCCGTCCCCAGCGGCCCAGCAGCGGCCACGATCTGCAGCAGCACAAGGACAGCCTGAGCAGAGCGTCCTGCGAAAATCCTGGCAAGTTCCACCATGTGGAAAAGAGCGCTTCCTGCGCGCCGCTCTGCACGCCAGGGGTTGATGTTTACTGGAGCAGGGATGACAAACGGTTTGCTGTCGTTTGGATTGCCATCTGGTCCATCCTGTGCTTCTTCTCCAGCGCTTTCACTGTGCTCACTTTTCTCATAGATCCTCAGCGTTTCAAGTACCCCGAGAGACCCATTATCTTCCTGTCCATGTGCTACTGCGTCTACTCGGTGGGGTACATCATCCGCCTCTTCTCAGGCGCGGAGAGCATCGCGTGTGACAGGGACAGCGGCCAGCTCTATGTCATCCAGGAGGGGCTGGAGAGCACCGGCTGCACCATCGTGTTCCTGGTTCTGTATTACTTTGGCATGGCCAGCTCCCTGTGGTGGGTGATCCTGACCTTGACCTGGTTTCTGGCGGCCGGGAAGAAGTGGGGGCACGAGGCGATCGAAGCCAACAGCAGCTACTTCCACCTGGCCGCGTGGGCCATCCCGGCCGTGAAGACCATCATGATCCTGGTGATGAGGAGGGTGGCTGGGGACGAGCTGACAGGGCTCTGCTATGTCGGCAGCATGGATGTGAACGCCTTGACGGGGTTTGTGCTCATTCCTCTGGCTTGTTATCTAATCATTGGCACTTCTTTCATTCTTTCTGGGTTTGTGGCCCTTTTTCATATCAGGAGGGTGATGAAAACAGGTGGGGAAAACACCGACAAGTTGGAGAAACTTATGGTCAGGATTGGTGTCTTCTCAGTCCTGTATACGGTGCCTGCCACTTGTGTGATAGCTTGCTATTTTTACGAGAGACTGAACATGGATTATTGGAAAATAGTGGCAACTCAACAGAAATGCAAGATGAACAATCAGACTAAAAATTTAGACTGCATGATGAATAACTCTATCCCAGCAGTAGAAATTTTTATGGTCAAAATTTTTATGTTATTAGTTGTGGGCATTACTAGTGGCATGTGGATCTGGACTTCCAAGACTCTTCAATCCTGGCAAAATGTTTGTAGTCGGAGATTAAAGAAGAGAAGTAGGAGAAAACCTGCAAGTGTTATTACGAGTAGCGGAATCTACAAAAAACCTCAGCATCCACAGAAAACTCACCTTGCAAAATATGAATCAACATTACAACCGCCCACTTGTGTGTGACCGGGTTTTAGAAGGGACTGTATCTCACATCACAGACTTACAAATGTCCACAGTAGCAGTCAGAAATTTAAAAATGAATGGTGCTTTTTTTTTTTTTTTGTCAGAACATTTTAATATCTCAAGGCACAAAAATGTATCATGCTGAATTCAGGACCTGGTGAAAAACTGAAGGTAAACGTACTCATGGAAAGGTTTTATGTGAAAGAGATATTGTGAATTAAAACAGTCTGCTCTGTTACTAATTTGTAGTTAAGAATCACATCCATCCCTCAGATTAAAAAAAAAAAAAAACAACAACAACATAAAAACCAAACCAAACACAACAGCCCACACTTATCTTCATGTAGCTGGGCTGGATTTTCTTCAGCTCTCTGAGTAACAAGGTATAGGCAAGGGTTACGGAGCAGTGGCTTGATTTTAGAAGTGCCCAAGTGAGCATTGTCTCTCCAGGGACAAGAAGGAGGCCAGTCCTGAGCCAGGATGCTCTCTGGGAAAACAACCTCCGTGCTAACTTTAAAACCCTTCACAACTCCTCTCAGCCCGCTGGGCTTGGAGTGCCTAAAAATAGGCTCAATCTATAATGCTCACCAATATTCTTTCACCAAAAGAGAAACTTCCTGCACCAGACACAAACTTTGTGAATAAGAATAATGTGCAATACATTTTTTTTCTTACCATGACATGAAAAGAGAAACAAGTATTTTGCTGTACATAAAGACAACAAAAGAAATCTCTTAACAAAAGAACTAAGAGGTCTAGTCCTCAGAAACCCTTTAGTGTTACATTTTGTGGCTTTTTAATGGAAATCAAGCCAATGTTATACACGTTTGGACTGATTTGTGCAAAAAAAAAGGGGGGGATCAATTCAAAGAGACCCAAAGGGCTTATTGACTCTTTCTATTGTTAAACAAATTCTCACTATGAATAGATCAAGAAGCACTAGATTCTGCAAAGGGAAGCTTTGTATAGAGTGATGCTCTTTACTGTGCTGGGGGTGCACGGTTCTGTGCTGTATATATTTGTAATATACAATTATTTTTCATGCTCCACTATTTTATTAAAAATAAAATATGTTCTTTAGTTTGATAATTTTGTGTGTTCTAAACTTTCTCTGATGTGCTTTGCAGTTAATAAACTTGTTTCCTGGATCGTTTGATAAAAGCACACTTTGAATATAATAATTGTTGTTATACTTGCCTGCAAGTATAAATAGAGAGGACAGTAATTTAGTGGAAAGAAGTGGCAAGGTGAAATGAAATAAGTGGATTTTGAAGGTGCATATCTCTGTCAGCCTCTGCAGCTGAGAAAGCGGAATGGCTTTAGTGATGTGAGGAGCTGCGGCGGTGTGAGCAGTGTTTACAAAGCGCTGAGATTACAGCCGGGATCCTCGGTTAACAGCCTTTAAAATAAATGTGCATAGGCTGCGTTCAGCATGTTAGAGACCGCTGCCTGGCTTCACTCAGCGGGACCCGATTCTGTCCTGCCCTTCAGGGAATTGATTTCCCCTTTCCAACACCGCGGAAAGTGGCACCGGTTGTGGCAGCACTTAGGGAGACCGGGAAATACAACTGCAGGATTTGGATGCTGCTTCAGGCAAGTTACCCGATGAAGCTGGAATTGTAAATACATTTCCAAGAAGTTTCTAGTGGAGTGTGTTTTTGCGTGAAGCTGAAGTTTCCCCTGCAGCTTTGCAGGTGATCAGCTGGGGAGGCAGGATGGAACCTCCCCTTCTCACCCAGGCTGCTCCAGGAAAGCCTTTGTCAGCATCCCATCCCAGAAAGGACAGAACTTAATGGGAGAGCGGGGATCCTGTGACAGTCATGTTGTGGCTGGGAGTTTTCCAACAAAAGGTTCTTTAGCAGTGGTTTGCTTTTTCAACTTATCTATGCAGTGTGACAGATAAATTCTTGCCTTTTTGTACTCTTTTGAAGTGTTCCCAGCAGCGACGAGGAACTTGAGTGGCAGAAATGATCTTGCAGGTGTTATCAATAATCTTCATGTCTAAAGTGCACATACATAAAGCAGTTTTGATACAAAATTCAGCTTTTGAGGAAGAGAAAAGATCTTTTTTTCCCTTTTTGTGTCATTGTGCCGCTCTTTGACACAGGGCTTTGAGATGCCCTGGAAGTTAATCCTGTCAGAGGACACGGTGCTGCAGCCAAAGCAGGACATTGCACTGAACATATCCACTTGTGAAACTACTGAATAATGCCTGTGCATCTGTAGGTGCTGAGAAATAGAGAGTTTTAAAATCACCTGTGTATTGCAGATCGCTGCAGCAAGCCTCCAGGCGTGTGTTTTGCTTGTGTGTGTCACCTCACCAGGTTCATACCTGCCAGAAGGGTCAGTGCTGGCTCCACCAGGGCAGCTCCGCTCAGGGAATGTCCCAGGCTTCGCTCCAGCCTGTACCAGGCTCTGAAATAAACAGCTCGTGTTTTGTGCGCCATTATTTGCTTTCATTGTTAATGATGAACTCTTCCAGCCTGCTAGCAGGATTCTGGAAGAAATAAAAGTGAAGATAGATGTTCAGCAGTGGCTGAGCTCCTGCTGCCACTCTGAGTTTGTTCAGTTGTCAGCTTAGGCCTTCATTGTCACCAGAGCAGAACTGCACCTTTTCCTAAGAAAATGGCAAATGTCGTGTTACAAATAGATTCTTGCTAAACTCTAAACCAAGGATTCAGATTTTATCTCATGCTTGCAGTTATTCAGGTATTATCTGGGGGGGTTCCTGGTAAGCAAATGAGATTCCTCAAGTACATAATGATGCTAATTCTTTTCATCAGGACTGTAAGTGCAGCAGAATGTAATGATCAGCTTTGAGGACATCTTAAGAATTAATGAATTCAGAGATTGTACTTCTTGCTGTGCCATAGATCCTAACAGTCTTAACAGTTTAATACTCAAGTTGCTACTTAAGGAATTGGAAGCTTATTACTGTTAAAGGAAAGTGATATACTTATTTCTAAAACAAGTAATTTAATATAGTTATTAATAATTGACACAGATTTGTATTCTTGTCTTAGAAGGCTGCAAATTAGTTAAATGATAATAATATTAAAAGTCATTAAGGCAACATCTCAAAAACATTAAAGTTCTTTTTCACAGTAATTTTATATTTTAGTGAAATCATGTTTGAGTTTTTCTTTGTTGAATTTGATAGGATTTTTCTTTACTGCCAAGGCCCAATAGGTATTTGCTTATCTCAGACTTTTAGGAAAAGTGCCTGTATGTGGTTATTTTAACAATCCAGTCACTCCATTGGAAACTTATTGAGGAAGAAATGTCCAGTGGCATTTATCAGATCAAAGTTATAAAAGAAATGCATTCTGTTGGTGTGTATATACACCAAATCAAGAACCAGGTGTTTGCCACAGGCTTGTGAGTAGGTAAAAGAAAGCCAGAAAGTTCCTTTTTCTGGCAAAGGTAGCTTGGTAGAACAGCGTGATTTACTGGGGAGAGATTAATGAGGTACGAGTATGAGATCAGCAGGGGAAAATGGGATTCAGGGCAAAACCCCACAAAATTGTAATTACCATGGTAAAAGTCTTGTTTCCCCGTGAAATGCTGATGCCTCTCATAAACAGAAAAATAATTAAGCTCAGCAGTTGCAGGGCCCAGACCTGACATGTCGGGACACTCCGAGCAGCACCGCGGCTGGGAGGATGTGAGGGGCTCAGCCCAGGAATGTGCAGATCCCTTATCAGGATTTGCCCAAACAGCATTTCATGTGGCTGTTATTATGCAGCCATTATTCACATCTGGCTGTCATCCCGTGCTGCAGAGAGCAGAACAGCCCAGGAGCAGCCGTGTCTGACACACACCCTGCTCCCCCAGCCCGAACCCCGGCTGCGAGGGATGGCTCTGTAATGACGGGATATTCCTGCTCAGGTGGGCTTTTGATGGCAGGTGGTCTCAGCAACAGATGGCCTCAAAGGACAAGCTACAGTGCATTTTAGTTTAAAACATTTACACTTCTTTTTTTTTTTTAATTTGAAATGTTATCCTCATGTAATGTTTTTAAGTATTTCAGACAGAGTAGCCAAGTTATTAACAGTGACAGATGATAAATCAGGGCATCCTTTAAAAGGTGGGTGATGGTGATTATGTGGTCTTGGAGCTTGCTTTGATCAGAAGTGACAGCCCTGTAAGGTCTGTGCCACTCAATCCCCCCTGAAGGGAGATCAGCACCTGTTTGCACTTTGAGCCTCCTCTACCTCCCACTGCCTTCCAGCACTATTTCATCTTTTTTAACACACTTGATGTTGATTAGCTTTAAGCAAAGTCATTATTCATTTACAAAACACTCCTTGATGGAGCTGGCTCTGAACTGTATTTCAGTGGCAGTGTTTGTGCTGTAACAGTTCAGGAGCCCCATTACAGAGGCTTTATTTTCAGGGAGCCACAAGTTACGATCAGTCTCAGTGCTGGTATTAACCTTGTTTCCATTTTTGTTTTGGTCCAGACAATTGTACATGTTGCCCTTGGATCTGTTCAGCTCTAGCCTGCTGTACCTTCACACGTTTATCCAGCAGAAACCCAGGATCAGGTCCTGATTTGCTAGATCAGATTTTAGCTCAGTAAATACTGCTCCAAATAGCTTTAGGTCTGGCTTGGGAAGTGGAATGGATATTTCCAGAAAGCAGCACACAGGGCTTTGACCTCACCAAGGTGTAGAGCATCACAGAAATGAGTGCCCATGGTCACTGCTCCTTGTAGAACATCACAGAAATGAGTGCCCATGGTCACTGCACTGTTGTAGGGAATCACAGAAATGAGTGCCCATGGTCACTGCTCTTTGTAGAGAATTACAGAAAAATGAGTGTCCATGATCACTGCTCATTGTAGAGCATCACAGAAATGAGTGCCCATGGTCACTGCACGTTATGGAACATCACAGAAATGAGTGCCCATGGTCACTGCACGTTGCAGAGAATCACAGAAATGAGTGCCCATGGTCACTGCACGTTATGGAACATCACAGAAATGAGTGCCCATGGTCACTGCACTGTTTTAGGGAATCACAGAAATGAGTGCCCATGGTCACTGCACGTTGCAGAGAATCACAGAAATGAGTGCCCATGGTCACTGCTCCTTGTAGAGAATCACAGAAATGAGTGCCCATGGTCACTGCTCGTTGCAGAGAATCACAGAAATGAGTGCCCATGGTCACTGCACCGTTGCAGAGAACCACAGTGATCATTTCGTATGATCACTGCTCGTTGCAGAGCAGGATTTGGGACGGTGCAGATGTGAATTCCGGGCAGGAGCAGGGTGGGATCAGGCAATCCCAGTGCCTGAGAACAGATGTGGGGCCTGGGGCCCAGCTCTGCCTTTCCTGTGGGAGTGAAGTTAAAGCTTTGGGGAGCTGTACATCAAAGGCAGGACGGAGCGATCCTTGTGTGTGTTTGTAGGGCATTGTTTAAAGAGGAATTCCTTCAGTTTGTTGTCACTAGTTTTTTCCTTCCATTCTTCAAGATCTCCTCATAGATCTGCTCCGCTGAAGTCAATGGGTGTCCAGCTAAATTCAGTGTATGCTTTGAATCAAACTTCCTATCTCAGGGAAAGCATGGGCTACCGGAAAAGTTGTTATTTTGATTTTTTTTTTCCCCACATCAGAGCATCTTTTGAAAATCCTGATGTGACATAAAGTCATGATATAGGAAAAAGTATCAGTGAATAAAATTATTTAAATCATATTTTCAAAATGTGCTGCTGTGTTAGAATAAACAAAGCCCAGTATGTTGCAAAAGCACCTGCCATTTCAAAATGAAATTCAGCAATACTGGGTGTTGCTAATGTTGGAATGAATGTTTGTTTTTACATTTTGTTTTAGCGTATTTTGGCTTTTGCGAACACATATTTCCTGCGAGATGTTCAGTATTAACCAACCTGCATTTCCTGCTGGCGAGGCAGCTCCCCAGAGACTCTTCAGACCCTTCCCCTTCCCCTTCCCTTCCCTTCCCTTCCCCTTCCCCTTCCCCTTCCCCTTTTCCTTCCCCTTCCCCTTCCCTTTCCCCTTCCCCTTCCCCTTCCCCTTCCCCTTCCCCTTCCCCTTCCCCTTCCCCTTCCCCTTCCCCTTCCCCTTCCCCTTCCCCTTCCCCTTCCCCTTCCCCTTCCCCTTCCCCTTCCCCTTCCCCTTCCCCTTCCCCTTCCCTTCCCTTCCCCTTCCCCTTCCCCTTCCCTTCCCTTCCCTTCCCTTCCCTTCCCTTCCCTTCCCTTCCCTTCCCTTCCCTTCCCTTCCCTTCCCTTCCCTTCCCTTCCCTTCCCTTCCCTTCCCTTCCCTTCCCTTCCCCTTCCCCTTCCCCTTCCCTTCCCCTCCCTGCTGCTGCTCAGCCCCTCAGCATCTGCCTGTGCCCCTTCCCTCAGTCTCTGACCTGCCCACACGCAGCTCTCTGTGCTGCTGGCCGGGACCTGCCGCTGCTTTGAGCTTCTTTTGTTCCACGGAAAGGAAAAGAGATTTCTAAACTTGCGTTTTATCTTTCTTTTTTGGGTAAAGACTGGGTGAGAAGCAGAGATTCAAAGTTCTGGGCTACCAAAGGTGCTGATGAACACAGGAGACTGTCAAGGAGAGACTGCCAGTTCTGAGCACTGCCTTAAACTTGAAAATGCTCTTTTGTGGAGCACAGGCATTGTTTGCTTCTGTCTTGGATATTTGTTATTTTTCAGTTGCTTTATCTGAGGCTGATGTCTGTGTGAAATAAAAAACAGGAAAGGGACAAAGAACATTTGACCAGTTGATAAAATGGGGAAAACAGCCCCCACTTTTCACTCCAGCCTGAGGAGAGCTTTGAGTGCCACAGAGCTGGTGACTTTTTCCCAGCTGCACCCAGCTGCTCTGACAGGAACTTCCCACCTGCCCTCAGCCTGCTCCTCATCTCCTGAGCTGCCCCAGCCACAGCAGCGCTGCTCTGACAGCTGCACCCCAAAGGAGACAGATTGTGACTCCTGGTGGCTCTAAAACTGATCCTGGAGCCGGCCCATGATGACTACAGTAATTCTGTAACATCAGAATCATGGCAGTGACATCTGGGCCTTTGATACCCTGTCAGTTATGCCATTTGTCTTCCTTTTAAGATTTTAGTGGTCAAAATATTTTCATTTCATATTGACAAAATTTTGTCTTGTCAATGGATTTTTAAAGGACAGATTTCTATTGAGGTTTTACACCTTTGAGTACTGTAGGTGTTGGGGGTGGTTTTAGTCATGTAATATTTTTTCTTTTTAAAATTACATTAAAGAACCTTTTTGTCTTTAGGATCCAGATTTTGACAATGAGATATGACAGTCTCCTTAGACTTCTCATCCTTTTGCAACAATCTTAATGCAGTCTTCTTGTTTCTTCAAAAAGCCTTTCTTGTTTGACATAAGACATGTTAGTAACATTTTCATAAGTTATTAATTGACAATTATTAGATAATAAAAACCAAGCTACATATCTACATACACTTTTTTGCTAAATTAATGGATTCAATTTGAAACCAGGCAAAAAATGCTATTTAATCAAGTAAACGCATGGTGACAACTATAAGGGTAATTTTAGGGACAGAACACAACAAATCTGAATTGTGGGATCTGGAAGATCAAGTATCACTCTAGATTGTTTTGTGCATGCGAATCCTTTTAGGTGTCTTTAGTAATTTCCCTGTTAGCAATGTTGCAGGTGAGGTGCAGGATGATACGAGCCCCGTGAGCAGGGTGCAGCAGGACCATTGTGAGTCTTCATGGCAGCTCCAGCCAGAGGTGCAGCCAGTTCCTGGAACAGCGCTGGTGCTGAGGCTGGATTTGCATTCCCAGCCCAGTTCCCAGCTTAGCTCACCTCTGCACCTCCTTTATGGTGCTGGTGGAGCTGCTTTGCAGAGTGGCTCTTTCCAGCATGGTCATGGCTAAGAAGGGCCAGACAAAAACCTTCTCCTACAGCTTAAAGCCAGCTCCAGGCAGGATTTTGGGGGGCTCTCTAAAACTTTGCTTGCTCTTTTAGGTCTTTACATGAAGACATTCAGAGCTGAGCCCTGCATTCCAGGGGCCATGGGACACAGCAGCAGATATGTTTTGTTAGGTCTCAGCCTGTCACAACCAAAGAATCATCCAGCTAATTCCATCAGGAAGAGTGAGCCTGTGTTTCCGCTGACTTCCAGCTCAGCCAGTCTGAAGCAGCTCTTGCAATGCTTCTAAGATTCACTGAAACACACAGATAAAACTTTACAGGTGCAGTGACTGCTCCTCACAACATCACCCACGTCCAGCACAAGCTGCTGCTGCTCAGCATCTGGGAGATGTCTGAGTGAACAGAGGCTTTGTGCTGTAGTGGGCAGTTCTGTGCTTTGTCTCGAGGAACATCAAGAGTGCACCAAATTTTATGTTTCTTTTCACACTCTGTAATAGCTCTTCAAGGACCTTCTTTGCATATCTAACAAGGAGAACTGTGGGAAAGAGACTTCTGAATCCTGAATGCTGTAGGGCTGTCTTTGATAGCAAATTTCACAAGAAAGTAAACACTGACTGAGTGTCTACGTGGAGTGAGGTGAAACTTTGCAATCTGTGAGCTCCTCCAGAAAAGACAGGAGAAGGAAAATGGAGCACAGGTAGTAAATGGGCTAAAGATTCTGAGAACAGAGCCAGAGGAGAGGAGGAAGGAGAAAATGCCTCAAAGAGTTGTTGTTGTTTAAGTCCTAAGGTTAGAGATACACAAACTCAGCTGCTTATTTTTGCACATTAATCTAATCTGGTGCCCAGGTGTTTGGTTTCCACTGCACTGCTCTGAGCCTCTGCTCTCCTCACAGATGCAGAAAGGCATTCAAGGTTTTGATTCCGTGCTTCCCTGGTTATTCTGGAGTATTCTATCAATATTTGCAGTGGAATCTGATTATCTAGCTCTATGTATCTTACACAATCTTACAGCATCTTACACAATTAGAAGAGTATTCCAGCGTGACAACTTTTGATAAACTGAAATTGCCAATGTATGGTTTTTGAAACAAACCACAATGCAGTGGCAAGAGAAGATTTGAAGAATAATCAAATTCAAAATTCCAGCCATTACTGGTTTTGTTAATTAACTTATCTGGGCCAACAGGTTCTTCTGCATATTTCTTTGACAATTCCACCCTTGGAGCCCACAGAGCCTGGACTGTGAAGGGCTGTATTGCACAGCTCTTTGATCAGTTTTGAAAACTCCTCAAAGCCCTTCATTTGCAGGATATGATAAAACCAAATTCAAGGCAGAAGAAAGCATGTCCTTTACTCCTTTTTTTAACTTCCAAATTTGGTTTCACACGGATTGGGTCCCAGAAGCAGTGGAGGCTTTGAATAACAGTGGTGGCAGTGTCAGGTTTTGGGTTTGTCTGTGTTTTGGGACCAGCTGGAAGCAATCCTTGAGGCAGAAGCTGTCTGGGTTTGGCAGCCCCTGTCCCTGTCCCTGTCCCTGTCCCTGTCCCTGTCCCTGTCCCTGTCCCTGCCCCTGTCCCTGTCCCTGTCCCTGTCCCTGTCCTGCAATGGGCCACCTGTGCTGCTCCCACCTCGGAGCGCTGCTGGGGCTCAGCAAAGAGCTGAAATGCAGCCCTGAGCTGCTGGGGCTCAGCAAAGAGCTGAAATGCAGCCCTGAGCTGCTGGGGCTGAGCAAAGAGCTGAAATGCAGCCCTGAGCTGCTGGGACTGAGCAAAGAGCTGAAATGCAGCCCTGAGCTGCTGGGGCTGAGCAAAGAGCTGAAATGCAGCCCTGAGCTGCTGGGGCTGAGCAAAGAGCTGCTGTTTGAAATGCAGCCCTGAGCAAACTCTGCGTGTCTCCAGCACCACCGGCATGCAGGACACTGATGCTCTGCTTCCCTGTTTGATGTGCTTAGCACAACAGACATATCTACAACTCGGCATTTAAAAACAGCAACAAAAACAAACAAGCTGGGCTCGTTTACATAACAAAAAGCTCCTTGGCCTTGCAGGAGGTTCCTTTGAAATGTACAATTGTTTCTGGCACTGACAGGAGAGGACCTGCCTGCTCTGGAGCTCAGCCTCTTGTTCCATACCCACACCAAAAAGGTAATTTTTCAGTAAATGTGATCTCTGCCTTCCACACGTTTAAGAAACCAGACCAAAACCAAACCCGAAGCTGCAGGGGCTCCACTGTTCTCTAGTTTTCCCTAAAGTAGTCTTTTTGAAGCACTAGTGCCAGCTTTGCAGCGGATTTTGACAAGTGCCGAATCTGCCTGTGACTGCTGCAGAAGTGTACCATTCCCACCACAGCTCCACAGTAACCCTGGGGCACTGCAGCGAATGCTTCATGGCTTGTTTGCTCATTTTATCTATTCAAAACCACTCAGGACTCACACAGTTGTAGTCTGTGGTAGTGTCGTAAATGTAAATGATGAAGTATCCTTTTCTATCATCACCATCTGGCAATACATAAAACTCTCACCATGTGAATATTGAGCACGTTGATATTTCAAGCCAGTAAATCATATTTCAAGGCAGGCTTAATCTTTTGGATTTGTGCTTTAAAGGTATAAGCAGTACTTCAAGAACCTGTGTATTTGGGTGGTTTTTGGTTTTTTGGTTGTTTGTTTTCTTGGTTTTTTTTACAGGGAAGATCTCTCCTTTTCATTTTGATTATTTACAGAAGTAATGTCTGAAGACAACAAAACCAGCCAGCAAAACAAATTCCTGTATTAATTAGACCTGCTTGTGTCAGGAAAGGAATGGCTGATTTCTATTTGTTTTCTGTGTTCCTGTGGGATGAGTGACACATGATTAATGTGTTAGTGGTATATCCCAGACCTCTGATGGAAAATAAATTGAGTACAGGGAAAGTGACACTCTAGTGCAGAACAGAAAATATATTGTGGCACTCTAGTGCAGAACAGAACAGATCCACGGATCAGTAACTGAAATAAATCCTCACAATTTCATGGGTTTGAGTCTGCTGTCCTAGACCTTGATATGGCTCCTGTTGGGGAAATATCTGATCCCCTGAAACCATGGGCTTTGCTAGCCCAAATATTGGCACCAGAGCTGCACCAGCCTGACACAGCTGGTGTCCTGAAAGGCACTGGGGTGGGGAGAACTGTTCCCAGCTGGGGGGCAGGAAGGTGTAGATACAGCACAGCTTTGGATAGACTACAGCTTGGGATAGACCACAGCTTTGGGATAGATCACAGCTTTGGGATACAGCACAGCTTTGGGATAGATCACAGCTTTGGGATACAGCACAGCTTTGGGATAGATCACAGCTTTGGGATAGATCACAGCTTTGGGATACAGCACAGCTTGGGATAAACCACAGCTTGGGATAAACCACAGCTTGGGATAAACCACAGTTTGGGATACAGCACAGCTTGGGATACAGCACAGCTTTGGGATAAACCACAGCTTGGGATACAGCACAGCTTTGGATACAGCACAGCCTCACACAGACCAGGGTTTAGGGAGCCCAGCAGCAGCAGCTCAGAGCTGCACGGATCACAGGCTCCCACAGGTGCTTTGGGAACACAGCAGGAGAGGTCCTGCTCTCTCAGGAACCACTTGGAGCTCGCTGATGGGATCTGTGTGCTCCAGTGCCAGAACGTTCATGAAGCCACTGGACTTGTTGGCCCTCGTGGAGTGAGCTGATATCTTTTGGGGCTCCCACATCTTCCTGGATTCCTGGAGGTAGAGGAACCGGCTCTTTTTGTATAAGCGCAAGACTGTATCTCACCTCTGTGCTGGCTCTTTCATCTTCACAAAGTTGGTGAGAGCAAAACCTTGAATAACCAGTCTGAAATGGAGGGGTAAACCTCAGGCAGAGCCACAGAGGGATGTGACTTTTGGAGGGGAGGTTGAATGGAAGGTGCTTGGAAGAGACTGGAGCTTGGGATATCTAACATATGGGGATGCCTGGTGACTTTTGGAATTCTCCTATTTTATAAAATACAACATGTCAGTGGGCAATTGGAATTTTATTTTCTTATTTTGCAATCATTCAGTCTCTGATGAGGTTTGGGAGCAATCAAAACTTAGTATCATGAGCAATAAAAATTACAGGTATTGCCTGTGACAGTAGGATTGCAACATACATCCCCACTTTAGCATTTCATGGAACAATTATTGCACCTCAGCTTTAGATGCTACAGGAGAACTTCTCTTTGTTGATAATTCTTCTGCTAATGTATAGTTACTCTATAGTCCAGAGATTCTGCATTACAGTCACACCTTTTTGCTGGAGGAGTTTGATTCATCTGCCAAAATCTAGTATTTTCCATAGATTATCTATGAAATCTCCCTCAGGAATTTAAGTCTGTGCTCTGCCCAGCTCCTAAAAATCAGACAACTACAAAAGAGATTTGAGGCAGCTGATACCATCAGCACAGTAAATCATTCTCGTCAAGTAAATAATTAACTATAAGACAACATTACAAATTCTATTCTATCTCTTGCTCTCCAAGTAGGAATCTTTAAAACATGTTGGAAATGAGGTGAGCACAGTTTATTTTATTGAAATGCTGTGGGTTATTTGAGGTTATTTTAAAAATTTAAGTTATTTTTGTTTGTGACCCTGGCAGTCTGTGACTGGTCACTGTGTTTTGAGAGTGCCTGTGCCAGCCAGAAATGGGGCTGATGCAACTACTGAAAAAGCATCTCTTCCTGTCAGTTAATTTCAGAATTTTGTCAGTGAGAAGAAGGAAAAAATGGCCCATGTTTCTATTTCTCCTTTAAACTGCCCCACCTATGAATTAGGGCACACAGCCTTGGTGAGCACAGAATGGACAAGGCTGGGCTCAGTGCTGTGAGTAACTGCAAGAACCAGTGTCTGTCCTGCTTTGGCTCCTGCAGAGGCACATCCATGGCCCAGAACACCCAGAGAAAGCTCAGCCCAGTGTGAGTACCTGCTTATCTCAGGGTTTACAGCTGTTGCTGGATGGAATTGCACAAGGCAGGAGGGGAGCGATGCCCCTTGCCAGCCATCACCCCACCCATGGCAGCAGTGCTGGAGGGTAATTAAAGCATTGTAGGAACTGCACAGCATGTGTCACCCTTGCCTGCAGCTTCTCCATCATCTCAGCTCACACCCTTCCCCTCTTTCTGCCCCACCCAGCCTTTGGTTCCCTTCACCCACTCGTGGCTTCCGTGCTGCTCCCGTGGTGGCTCCAAGAGCCTCCCACCTTCTGCTGCCTTTCCTCCAGCGAGAGCTGCTCTGTACCAGTGGCTGAATGAATCAGTGCCAGCCATAATCAGAGTTCTGACCTGGTACCAACTCACCCCCAGGGAGGATGAAGGGCAGCCCCAGTGCCTCACACAGGGGGAGCAGACCCAAAGGAGTTGGGCACCTTTGCAGTCAGGAATCTGAGGCCAGCTGCTCTGGCTGCTGTGCTGAGTGGGGCTGTCAGAGGCACGGGCTGATTTCCCTCCTGAAGCTAGGCAAGAGGGAAAATGAAACAAGGTCAGTAAGTGGATGGAGACCATGGCTTAGGACGGGACCGTCAGGTGGGTTTTTCACCTGTGATTCAGGATTTACAGCTCTCCCCAGTGGGCTTGAAAAGCTGCTTGAACTCTTCTTCATTCAATGTTTATTTTTTACAAACATCGTGCTCTATGGATTCTCACTAACTGTAAGAGACAGAAAGGGTGTTTCCATTTTGATATTAAATTAAACAATTTGGCTACTTTTTTGCCTCAGGGGGCAATCAAAACTCACTGAAAAACACATTGGTTATCATTACTTTTTAATTTGGACTGACTATTTTAAACCCATGAGTATTTTTTTGTTGTTGTTGTTGTTGTTTTTCTGGTTTGGGTGGGATTTTTAACTCTTACAAAAGAAATTCCCCTCCTATCAAAACTAAAATCTCATCACATCTCTCTGACACCAGTTTGCCTAGAACCTCAGGTCCTTCCTTTTTCTGAAGATAGAGTGGAGTGCAAATATTGTCATCTTCAGGATGTACAAAGTGAACTCTGTTTTTTACCTTTCTTTGGTCTCTAGTTCATCACAACTAAGTCCCGTGGAAAGCTCAGAATTTCTTATTGCATCTTTCTAAAGCCCCTTTTCTATCTCCTTCGGAAGCACTGGAGGTTGGCCACAGCTGGAGGGTGGATTTGGCAAGGGGTAATAAAGTCATGCACATGCCTGGCTGATGAGTCTTGCTCCCACACCCAGAGTTAGGCTGATTGCCTGATTTGGGGTCAGGAAAGCAGGAATTTTCTCTGGTTAAACCAGCAGTTTATAATTTTTTTTCCCTCCTGTGTGTCCAACACACACTTGTTGGAACCATCTGAAACACAGTGAGTGGGAGAGGCACAAATGTCTCGTATCAGACTTCAACTTTTCTGTTCCCTCTCTAACAGGGACGTGTTCCTCAGGCTGAAGCTTCCCTGGGTGGCAGTGGGAAGTGTCTGGGAATGTAGGGAGTGGCAATTCTGTGGGCCCTTCTTGGCTTTGGTGACTCTGACACTCTTTTCTAGTGAAAAGCTCCTGTGAGACAACTGTTGCAACCAAATACTGATCACTTCACTGCTAGGAAACCAAACCATTGATTTGCTCCTCTTTGGATTAAAAGGAGCTTTTTGCAGATATAATCTGTTGGCTTTAAACTCAGAATTTAATAGGGCAGGGTGGAGAACCTGGGTCAGCATTAAGGTCTGTCCTACAGGAGAAACCTTCAGGGTTCTTCTCTGGTATGCAGGCAGGTCATTCAGCTGGAACTGGGGCAATTACAAACTCAGATGTGAGAATGTTTGTATCTCTTCTCCTTGAAAGCACTGCACTCAGTGGTCAGCCCCAAGGACCCTGAGGTGCTGCTCACACCTTGGCACACGTCCTGTCTTCCATGAGGCTTCTTCTGCTTCTGCACTTTGATAGATCATTTCCCACCCATAACTATGTGCTTCAAAGTGCATTTGCTGGGCCTCCAAGAATGAACATTGACCTCATTCTAGGGAATATAACTTACGTTTTTCTATTCCCTTTCTGTAAAACATAGATTCGTTTTGGCCTTTGATGGATTAAGAGAGCAATATCTCTTCTTTTCATCATTCTTAATAATGAATAATAAAAATTCTCAACATCATCTATGTTCAAAAAAGCTGAGCACTTCACACAAGTATTTGTTAAACAAGATTTTTCTAGCAGGTAATTTTTTGTTGGTTTTATCTACATTAATATTTGATCTGCCAGGTGATTTCTCAATTAATGGGACATTATGCAGTCCACATAAATAATACTGGGTTTTAACTATATTGAGAAAAAAAAAGAGAATAGTAAAGAGGTAACCAAAGCATATTCAACTGATGAAAAGCTTCATTGATTTTGTAGGAGATTCCCCAACTTTCATCACCTGAACATTTCACTTCCAAACATTTAAATGATTTTTTCATGGGGTTTACTTTGAAAGTAGACACTTAGAAATTGCACAGGATCTTCTGGGTTTTTTCCCCTGGCTCACTGATTTCCAAATAAGTGCACCAGTTACACAGTTAAATAAATAATGTTTTTTTAACTGCCATTCCTCCCCATGCAGCTGGGACTGTGAGAGGTGAGCAGGATGATTGTCTCCACTTCGTGCATCACCACTGTAATTAAAGCCTCAGTGCAAGACTGTACTTTCAATCATAGTCTGTGTTTCCTTCATCTCATCAGCACCTGGAAGGTTCTTTTGCAATTGATCATTTTGCATAAGCATAAATAATTGTCCTGTGATGGACAGGAAGACAGCAGCTCTGGTTTGCTACGGCTGGGTGGCTGAAACACAAATCATCTCCTGGTTCTGTTTTCCATTTTTTTCCATGTTAATTCTTCAGTTGTTTTTTCTTTTTAGCTCTTACTAAGGAAGGTCCCCTCATATCCAAGTTGAAATCTCCACGTTGGTTTCTGATGATTGCCTAGAAACTTTGATGCTTCTTTTTCTTTCATCCTTACCAACCTTTGGGTGAACAACCTGAATTTTATTTCTGCCTTTCTTTCCTCACTGGGCCATCACATCCAAGTTGCACATGGTGGCTTCCCCTTCTGCTCACAGAGCACAGCTGCAATCTGCTTTTTGTGCCCTGGGTCATGAGTGAAATGCAGACTCCTCATCTTGTGTCTTGGTAGGTAGAGCCCCTTTGTGCCCAGCCAGCGAATGCCAGCTTATCTCAGTTTTCTCATCAGCACGTTCCTGCAGGGATTAGCTCCCCATTTCTGGCCTGGATTGTGTCCTGGCACCGTGCTCATGTCCTCCCTTTGCAAGGTGCCCCTTCTCCAGCACCTCAAACACTGCCCAGGCTCTTCGTGGTTCTGTTCCCAGCGCCCTTCACACACCAGCTGGGTGTCACATCCACAGCTGCTCCTTTGGATGGCACCTTCTTCACTGAATTGTTATTGTTCAGCTGAGCCCTTTGGCTTTGTTTGTATTACCTCTGTGGGCAGGTGGAGCATCTCTGAGACATCTCCTAAGTAATTGCGTTCTAAGCCCTGTCATTCTCTGCAAACCTCTGCTTGCCCTGCTGTCTGTACAAAGCCAGCATTAGTTCAACTCCTGGGGAATATGATTGCTTCTTGTTGTGAGGGCCAGTGTCAGTGGCCAGGCTTCGTGTGCTTTTGCTGCCCATCACCTCCCAGAAAGGCCCTGGGGAGAGAACCCCGGGGTTTCTCATCTGCTGGGTCACTGCTAGGTGGGTTCTGATCCCTCACCGAGGCTCATGAGCACAGCTGCAGTGCAAATAATGCATCGTTATAATTGTTTGGGGTGATTCTGTGACAAGTGCATTGTGTTTTTTAAGCTGCAATCAAATCTTCAGGTTCAGGATATCAGCTGACTGCCCTTTGGTTGTGAAAGAATTATTGTATCACTTGTACCAGCCTTACAAAACCAGTCAGGTGCATCCTTTCCTTTTTGGCTCCCTCTAAAGTATTCGTTGTGTTTCTGAGTCATAGCCACACTCCATCACATTAAAGGCTTTTTCAGAAGTGACAGCCTCTAATAGCTCTTCCCCTATTGTCCCAACCTGGGCCCCATTTGAATCTGTGAGTTTTAAAAACACTTTGAAAATCCCACCCTTTGCATGGGACTTTAATCCTGTTCACTATATGGAAACAAACCCTTAGATATGATTCAAATATGAACTACAAGAACCTGTAAAAATGCTCACAGCTGTGTGAGTCTTAAGGTTTTGTTCCCTCTTGATTAAATATTTGGGGTTTTTGCTTAACATTCATTAATGGCAAAAAAGCCTTTGATCTTTCTTCCATGAGGGCGTGGAATCTGCCTTTTGTTAGCCAGCACTGAGGCTAAACAGGTACTGAATTACTTTTGATTGCACAGCCAAACCTCTTTAGCAGAAGAAAAATATTTTGTTTACTTACCTGATCTGCACTAGCAGTCAGGTGCATTTTATGTTTCAAGGCATAAACTTTTGACAGAGAGTGGCCAATGCAGCCTTCAAGGTGGCAGGATTAGCACCCTGAATACAGAGCTCCATAGGTAAGGGAGAGCCACTGACTTACTATGAGCAGAAAACAATTCCAAAAGACAACTCATAGGGAACTTCTCCCACCTTTGTGGAGCCACAGATGTGCACTGGAAGGTTCTGAGTCAAGCTCTGGTGAAACAAGCTCTTTCTCAAGTCCTGTAGGTAAGAACTGCTCCTTTTACTGCCTGGCTTAGCACATGTGACTTCATTTCTTTTTTCCCCTATACTGAAACTGTGGTTATTAATGCAAGGATACCTCACTGATTCAAGCTGAGTTAAAATCAGAAAAACCCAGCAAATCCTGGCACTGCCACAGCAGGACCTGAGAACTCCTCAGCCTCGCTTCAGGGAGAGCTGTGTGCTCCTGCAGTTCTGCTGGAGACAGGCAATTCCAGCTGTTCCCGGGCTGTTTGTCTGTGCAGGGTGTGTGCACAGCCTGCAGTGTGTGCAGGGATGTTCCACTGTGTGGGCTTTTTTTTTTTTTTTTTTTTTGCCTCCACACACTGGTACCCTGTGGTTCTGTGTCCTGTTAGAACATATTGCAGAAATTCTCATTCCCTTATTCTTGGCCCTTTTATTATTTTCCTCTGAATCACTGCTTTATTTTGGTTGTGTCCCCAAAGCAGAACTATGACATTTTCTGTTTTAAAAATAGCAACTGTGGAAAAAAAAGTAGAAGCAAGGTTTGTTTTTCATTGGCTTTGCTTTCAAAATTGCTGCAAGGTCTGGTAGAGAGCACAGCCATGCAAACACTGAATCAGCAGCAGGGCACAGATGGTGATCCGTGACGAACACACAGAAATTAGTGGCTGCTGCAAGGGAAAACAGGAACCTCTTTTGCTGGACTTGTGGCTGGTGGAACAGAAATTGAGATGCATGCATGGCCTTGTGCTGCCACGTTTGGGGATTGTCCTCCTTGGGCTGCTTTGGAGCACCAGAGTTTTTGGGTAATGATTTTAAGAATTGTTTCAGTGGACCATTACCATTGGGACCTGCTGTAGCTGTGAACAATGCACCAATAACTCAGCAGCAAGAATGTAAGGGTATAGAAAGGCTGAGGAAAGGGGTTATAGAAGGAAGGTAAAGGAATAGGTGATGTCTGAAAAAATAAAAGGGAGTGGGGTGATTATGGATCAGAAATAAAGAGAGTAAAGAAACAGTCTCCCTTCACATTCCAGATACATTTACCTTCCCTGTTCTCCATACAGGGATATGGATATAAATATGTTTCATCTGCTGCTACCATTCACATTGTGCAGCACCTCTGAGTTTCAGTTCTGTCTCAAGACATCTGTGTGCTAACACAGACCAAAAAGACTCTCCCTGCCCTAAATAATTTTTTCTGACTAGTACAACGTGATATTAGCAGGGCTTTGCAGCCACAAGAATCAGCTGTAAAAGGATGTTAAATCTAGGCCACTGCAAAAGAATCTGGTGAAATAAGAGGAGGGATAGAAAAGTGAAACAGTCAGGATTATCACTGGGAAAATATATCCCACTTTTGAGGGTTTTCTTCCTTGCAGTCCACTCAGAAAAGGGCACAGGTGAGGATGAACCACAGCACAAAAAATGGCACCAGGGCAGCATGAAAAACCTCAGCCAAAAGGTTTGTGAGAGCATCTCTGTGGCAATGCTGTGACACGTCAGCGCTGCAGACAGAAGTGTTCTCTGAGATTAGGGGGGATGAAAGGCAGAATTCGTCCTGCCTGACAGAGGGAACACAGTGAGAGTGCCCAAAGCTGCCATCCTGCTCGCTGGTGGCAGGACAGAGCACGACCTGGCAGCAGCAGCAGCTCTGCTGGTGTTACAGAGGTGGGGTGGTGTGACAGACGCTGGGGCTGACCCTCTGCACAGCTGCATCAGTCACGGTGCATGGCTGCAGCTGATGCACAGCTGCATCAGTCACGGTGCATGGCTGTAGAAGGTCAGCACCCGTTTCTGATCCAGCTCAGACCCAGCTCTGCTCTGCTGGGAAATCCCGTGCAGCCTGGGGAGGTGAGTGGGTGCTGTCAGTGAGGAACGGGGCTCTGATAACTCATGATGAAGAGATGAGTTGAAGTAGAACATTTCTATTCAGCGGATTTGTCACCAGGATTTTTCCAGGTGGCAACTGGAGATTCAGGTGGGAACTGGAGATTCAGGTGGGACCTGGAGATTCCAGGTGGGACCTGGAGATGCAGGTGGGACCTGGAGATGCAGGTGGGACCTGGAGATGCAGGTGAGCCGCAGAGGAGCGAGCTGGCCCGAGCCCCCTGGTTTCCTGCAGCCGTCTGGCTGTTTCAGCAGGGCCTCTGCCACCTCTCCCACCAGCAGCTCTGCCCACAGAGCCCGTGGCTGCTGCAGGAGTGGGAGCAGATGCCGGGTAAGTTATTAAGTGTCACTTCCAATTCAGCCTGACAAGAATGAGTTAATGGAGGAGCCCCGTTACAATGGCAGACAGGAAAATAAAAGCCACACTGAATCCACTTTTCCTGGTCTCCCTTGTTTTCAAAGACAGTGCTCCTGGCATAACACAGAATGCCCTGTTCATTCATTTGCTGATAATGCTGCTCCCTCTGGGCTGAGACACAGCTCCTTCATGGATATAGAGTAACTTATTCAGCCACAAAGGGAAACCTCTTCCTTCCTTTAAATTGTTCGCAGACTCCCAAAGCAGCTACTGACGATGACCTACATATTGCTGGCTACTTTTCCCCTAATAGCATTGAAAAACCGAGATAACAATCTTGTTTTTTCAAGTGCTTAAGATCTTATTGCTTCCATCCTTGTTTCTGCCAACTAAAACTAGGGGTTATATTGTACTGTGTGAGTCTACACCAGGGAATTTTAGAAAGTGCTCGACCAGGGTTATGATCTCTATATTTAGAGTTATAAATACAAATTAGCAGGTTTAATAAGCCAGACAGAGAGCATCAGACAAAGCTGGTCTTCAGTTTTATCAATGGGAATGCAGAAATCTTGGACTCAGACCAAGAAGTTCACTGTAAAATGGAATAACTAAGAGTAGGCTTTCACCTTCTAGGCAGGCTTGGATGAAATTGTAGGGTTTTCTGGTCATTTGTTGTGCTGATTTTAAATCACATAGACTCAGATCATTGATTTGCAGGTTCCTGTCTTACACCTTCCCAAAGTTCAGCCCAAGATTGTACTGAGAAGTGCTTGATTGTACTCTGAAGTGCCTGAGGAGTGGCTGTATCTCAGACCCCTGTCCTGCAAAAGTGCCTGTGTACATAATTTATTTAATATTTAAATGGTACTTCAAAAGACCTGAGAGAATTCTGTACCTATTTAAAATTGAGTACATGTGCAAGAACTGGAAGTGTGCGTGTGTTTATTGTCATATGCACGGTTTCTTTCTGCACCCCAGGGTTTTTGTGAGACCATCTACAGATTTCTCTAGATCCTCAGATTTAGCTGGAATTGCAGCATGGCCAATGGCAGCATAGTGCAGGAACAAGTATGTCTCGCTCTGGAAGTTTTCTTCATTCCTCATACTCCAAAGCTTGCTTTGAAAGGTGATTTCCTTGCTGGCTGCCACTCCCACCAAGGTGGTGAAGCCTTGGGAGCACAGGCCTGGGCACCAGGAGGGTCAGACACAGGATCAGAGCTCCTCATCCCCTCACTCTGCTCCTGGAACAGCTGCCAGTCCCGGATCTTCCCCCATGGCTACCACACACCTTGACACCAGCTCTCCTGGGATATTTCACAGATCAGGCAAAAGCCTGGGAAGATCACCATCTCTTTGACCTTTCCTTGATTTCATCCTGTCCTTTGAGCTGACATCCCTGAGGACGGCGTTTTTATGTCTCGGAGCCTTTCTGGCTCTGTCTGAAGGAGCTACACCCGTGCACATCTGCTGAGCCATGAAGTCAGCATCATGCACAGCGTTACAAGTACCACCTACACCAGTTGCTGCAGGTGGTTCTTAAATTTCAAAGACTGCCTGACAGGACTGCTTAACAACTGCCCTTCGGTTTCCAGCTAAAACTCATTTTCATCTCGTCTTCTTTCGGAGGCCCAGCCCACTGGAGGTTTTTTCTGGGGGCGATGTGCATTCAAAAGCTTGGAAAAAAGTGAATTCTTTTGAAAGCAGCAACACCCCTCATCTCCCTTAGAAGTAAGTACATATAGATTCAAAGCCATGTGCTTTTAAAACTCTCTTTAGTCCCATTCTTCCCTTCCAAGTTGCCCTTGATTTTGCCTCTTTGTTGCTGATTCCTCCCCGCTCCCTTTAGCACTGTCCCTGATTTATGTGTCAGTGCTGAGTGCATCTGATCAAAACGTGGCCAAGTTGCTGGTTCAGCACTCGCAGCAGGGGATGCAGAAATGGGCTGTGTCTAATCCCACTTTGTGCTCCTGCCACAGCCCGAGAGCTGCCAGTTGGCAAAGGCAGCTGCAGCGGAATTTGGGAGAGAGGATGACAGGTGCTCAGAGCACATCCAGGACAGCAGGCATGCAAAACAAGCTCCTCACCCAGCCTGCTTAGGCTTTCAATGAAAAGTGCTTTGGTTTCAAGCTGTATTAAAGTGTGCCCAGAACTGCAAGCGGCAGGGAAAGCGAGCAGCTCCAGAGCCACGTCTGGGGATGTGCTTGTTCTAAATTATATCTACATTCACTTCTGCCTAGAACCAAGTAGCTCTAAGGAGCTCAACTAGGTAGGGTGGTAGTTTTTTTTTTAACTTCAGCCCAAGAAAATTTTGTGGGAGGAGTCACTTTGGAAAGGTGGGAAAGCCTTTACCCTCAGGTTGCCTCAGTAAGAAGCTCCCGCTGTGATACTTGAAAGCCCAATAGACATGTCTGAATTTATAATACACTCTTGAAGTATTCATTCATAATCCTGTAGGGATTTTCAAAGCCACAAAGAGGATGTATTTCTTTTAACTGGCTACAGGGAAAATATTAGTTCCTGCTGTAATAAACAAATAGTCTATTTTGGTGCAAGAGGAAAAATTTGAAGAGTCAGAGTAATCAAAGGGGAACAGTTCTGACATCTTGGAAGTTCCTGTTTTTCTAAAATATATGATACACCGTGAACTATTTTCCCCTCTTTATTTACTCCTCGAAACCTCACTGTTACAACCTGGTGCTCCAGCAGTGTGAATTCAAGTCGCTGCATTCCTACCAGGTAAACGCTTTAGCCAGATCACTGTGCAATTAGAGACAGCACAGAGACAGAAAAAAGAAAAATGGAACAGAAGGACTATTTTGCCCTTGTAAGGTTTGTTTCCCAGTCTCCAGGCACATCACAAAGGAGGATTTGTGGCATTGCACCTATTCTTCATGCAGCCACTTGTGTTTGCCTCCACAGCTCTGTATGGGCTTGTGCAGAGCAGTAAGTGTGGTCAGCAAACACAGCCTGCAAGAATAGGGCCAGAATGGTGGTGAGCAGAGGCTGGGAGCAGCAGAGTCCTTATACAAAGGGATTCTGTTGCCATCAGATCAAAACTGAGCTTTTGTTACTGAAAAAAAGAGTAAAATAGTAGTAATTTCTAATCAGTCATTCAATTCCTACCCCTTGTCAGCACAGAACTCCTGCAGACTTTTACCTCTCTGGCAGCATGCTGAGACAAGCCCCTAATGTACCCCGTGGATGTTGGAATTTCAGCAGCATCCATCCTTTGTGCCTCATGTGCACATGAAGTGAATTTTATAAACAAGCACAGACCCAGCTGAGCTGGCTGCAGACAATTTACTCCCAGCTCACACTGTCATTCTGAAAGAAAGGCCCTATCCTGCTCTCTCTGTTGTTGTTGTGAATGATGAGATTTGTTTTAGAAACAGGGAAGGAGACAAATTTCAATTTGTTCTTAAACTTCTCTTTGTCTTTTCTGTACCATTTAATATACTTCTTATTCTATGCTTCAGATGAGGCACACTGGCTGCCTAAATTCAGCAGCCCCAGCAGCCAGGGAGGCAGTGAGAAAGAACAGTTCACCTGAGGGCAGTCGAAGGAAGCTCAAAGCAGGCACGGTGAAAATTCACCTGTTTGGGTGAGGAGAGCCCAAAGAGCTCCATCAGGAGCGTGTGAAGCTGGAAACTTCGGTGCTGGAAGCACCAGTGAGTCCTCTGATGAGTGTGTGTGCCCAGGACCTGTTCTGGCCCCACATTTCCTGTAGCACAGGCTGGTTTTGCTAGAAGTCTCTTAATCCGCCGGGGAGTCAATCCAGTTTTGTTGAGCTTGTGAAATCAGAGCCTGAGGTGGAATAGATGTGGATCATCCTGTGTGCCCACATCAGAGATCCTTCCCCAGATTCCTATCTGAGAGGAGATACGGAGAATTGTCCTGCCTGAATAACTACCGGGGGATTTCGCTACTCTGAGTTACAAAAGCCTTCCCTGCAAAAGGGAACTCGAGTTTCCCTGGATGACCACGCTTTAATTATACACCAGAACAGGGCAGCATTCTTATTGTGGTGTTGTAAATTCACATTCTGTCAGGGAAGGATCCCTCAAGTTCCCTGGATGACCACGCTTTAATTATACACCAGAACAGGGCCAGCATTCTTATTGTGGTGTTGTAATTTCACATTCTGTCAGGCTTGATGAATTAACGTGCACTGCTGCCAGTGTGAGGGAGCACAAACAAAGATATTGTAGTCACCAAAATAAACGTGACGTTAGAAGAGCTTGGGGCGGCACGGGGGAAATGGGTAGACTAAGCTGAGCTCTGAAACTCCTTATCAACAGAGGGCAAGGTTTGTTAAATTCCCAGTAAATAACAAAGCAGAAAGCAGGTGAAGGCTGCACTGCAGACTGCAGTGTAAGCACTTCAAATTCAGCAGGGCAAATTCCCTCTGCCATCTGAACTCCCCGTCAGACTCACCTGCTTCAGGAGCTGAGGAACAGCAGGGTCTTATCTTGGGAAGTCACTCTCAGCTCAGCTCAGCTGGGAACAGCACACTGGGAGCAGCATTTTCCTCTATAAACACATTAATTGGAGCCCGTTTCCCTGCTCCACATGTGCAGAACTCGCAGTGCTAATGGGACTCTGCAGGCTTGTCATTCTGCTGCAAACATCCCTTCCTGGGGTCACTGCACGCTCAGCTGCCTTTCCTTGTGTGTACACTCATCAACAGCTTTTTCTCCTGGAAAATAATGCTCTTACTTCTGCTGTAGTAACACAGGGACTGAGGTGAAACCTGGCCTGGCAGGTCCAGGTTCAAAATGTCCAAAATGTCATTGCTGGCTGTTACAAAAGACAGAATCAGCCACTTGGCTGTTGAGAGATTCTCATATTCGCAGCACTGAACTTTATGAATTAGAGTGGTCAGTGAGGAAAATAGGATTTTGGTAAGAAGACAGTAGAGGTCAGTACACATTTTATATATTGCAGTGCTTTTGCAATGACGTTATAAACTTAGACTTCATTCTGGATTTTACAGTATATATGAGTAGCAGGTTGAAAGGGGTCATGGAAATACAGATACAGGAAATCTACAGCAGATATACTGGTATTTATTCTGCTGTAGCTTTTGCTTCCAAACCCAGCTGAAAGAGAAGCTGGTGATTTTGTAGAGTCCCAGACAAATCTGCATATACCAGTCTAGCTTTATTTTAGGAGATACAAAGACACTTTACAGCTGTGAATTTCACCTTGGCATGTTTTTCTAGATTTATAAACTGGCACTTTTCCTGAATTCCTGAACTGTTTCTTAACTGCTGAAGTCAGAAGGTTAGCAGTAAATTGTCTTGTTTGTGAGCAACTTCAATTGTCATGCATATTTTATGTAATCATTTTCCATCTTAGTGAACTTCAGTCCACACTGAAATCCTCTAATATGAATTCTGCTATTTAATCTTCATTAGGGAGTCTCTTTTTCCCTCTCCTTTAAATCACCGTGCATTAAAATAATTACTTTTGTTTACTGGGAGATCAGAGAGTCACCTGGCCTGCCTCTGCATGCGCTTTGACAACGCCCAGGTCAGTGTGTGCCCGGTGAGAAAGCTCCTGTGCAGCTGCCCTGGGAGCTGTGCAGAGCCTGTGCCCCGGCTGGGAACAGATTAGCTCTGCCATTTGGTACTCAGTTTGGTACTCAGTGCTGCGGGAAATTACTGCCAGGGCAGAGGAGCCAAGCAGAAAGGATGAGCGCTGCCAAAGACACAGGTTCCCTCTGTCACAGCTACCTGAGCTAATCACACCCCACTGAGAAAGGGGGCGAATATCACTCGGGACGTTGGAGCCAGCTTACAAAGCTAAGGGAAAGCAAACTGCAATCTGAAAGGGAAAAAAAAAACAAAGCCTATAGATGTGGCAGGCACAGGTGCAGATGGGAGCTGCAGATCTGCTCCCAGGAATGCAGCTCACCCTGTGGGCTCAAGGGCTGGCACCATGGGCAGGGCTGGCTCTGCAACCCATTATTAAAGGTGATCAGCATTAGCCCTGCCGTGATCTGTGCTAAGAAATCTGATCATGTTTACCTTGAAACGCTCCAGAGACTTTGTTCTTTGGAGTGAGAACTTGAAATCTGGCAGGAGGCTGTTCTGCACCTCCCCGCTGGGGCAGCAGGGCCGGTCCCTCCTGTGCTGCTGCTGGGGTCACCACTGCCGTGGCCGTGGTCCACAGCCCTGTGGCATCACTCCTGGGACACTGCAGAGCTGGATCCAAATGTGCTGATCCTGGCTCTTCAGTGTTAGTTGGGAAACCACAGAAATCCATGACTTAAAGGCTTGACACGTCCTCTTAGGTTTCCTTCTTCAGTCCTTGGTTCCCTCTCTTCTGAGAGTGCTCTAATACCTTTTCCTTTGGCTCAGTTCTTCCTGCCTCTAGAAAAATGATGCTCACAAAAACAATCTTCCTCTCCTCCTCCAAAATAGTTGAAAATCATGAGATAGAACTTTGAACCTAGAAAGTGAGAAATGTTTTAGGACAGACATTGTAAATATGAGAGCCATGGCCCCGAGGGTGATGACTAAACAAAAGTGTCACAGAGTCAAGAGCAGCCTGCCATCCATCCTCATGGGAGACAAGGTTATATGTAAAAAAAAACCCCCGAAATTTAGAGCCACAGCAATGGCACCAGCTAACCAATCACTCAAACAGACATTATATGGATAAAAAAATAGCATCAGCCTTAAAAGGGGGTTGTGTTTAAAACATTCATCCAGTTCCTACCTTTTTCTGTTTTGCATTCTCAACTCTTACTACTCTCAGTCACCTTTCCTAAAACATTTGTACAGCCCAGCCAGCACATTCTGGCTGCACCTTTTGGAAGAGCTTTGCTTGGGGATGATGAGATCCCTCTTACCCTCACTGAAAGAGCAGCCTGTACCCTGTGCATGTCCAAGTGAGCAAATGGGATTGTGGGGAGTCCCCTCAAGTGACAAATCCAGCCAAAGGGGGAATGCTGGGGCTTGCTGAGACTTCGTGGCCAGACTGGTTCATATTCCTTGGGGCTGGAATCCCCCATTAATGCAGGGCATGAATCAGGGGTGACTGTGGAGGGACAGATGGTGCTGAGTCTGACTGTGATTTAAATGAGACATCCGTGGAATGGGAGCCTCTTTGCTATTTCTGTACACCGGGTACACGGCAGTCTCCCAGGGAAATTCCATCTGGGACTCAGTGCTGCTGTCCTTTCCTGATTTCCAGGTGTTCAATGCCAGGTTAATGGCAGAGGAGGCTGCAGGTTGGGTCCCGTATCCGTGGGATTTGGTGTCACAGCGTGGCACTTGGAAGCAGCTTTGCAGATGAAGGTGTCCCATCACTTCTGTGTGCTGAGCTGAGTGTGCTGTGCCAGCAGCTGCCACGGCCTGAGCAGCAGAGGGACCCCAGGGCCCCAGGCAGGCTCTGAGCTGCTGCCAGCGGAGCTGCCCAGTGCTGCGTGGGCTTCGCTCACAGGAGCTGCTCCACGCACGGAACCTTTCCTGCGAGGAAACAGCAGCAGCAGCAGTGCTGACTGCTCCCGCCTCCTGCCTCCTTTCTCTCTTGCCCCTAATGAACATCCAATTGCCTAAAGCTCTGATTATCCCTGCGGTGAGCTGGCAAGCCCAGATAACTGTCTAGATTCTTGGATGATAAAAATAGGCACAGTTCCCATGAGCGGAAGGGAGAAATGCTGATTTACCCAGCTGAAAGCTTGGCCAGTTCATTCAGTGGTTTAATTTTTTATTCATTTTTTCCATGGGGAGCTCTATTCCCAACTGCATGCAGATGCTTCCTAACCCTCAGCTTTAGGATGGCAGCCTGCATCTACCTGATGTGTCTTCTTCCATCCTGCAGCATTTCAGAAGACAAAAGGAAAGAGTTATTCTAGTTAGATATTTTCTAATAATCTTGTGACAGCAGGAAATCCCTATGGCTACAAGTTTGATCTCTATGTCTATGTGTATAAACTTCTAGGGAATAGATGAGAGAGCAGCAAATGCTATTCAAAAATAAATGCTATAATTCCTGGGGATTGAGTTCTAGCAGGACTAGCTGTGTATTGGAAGCAGCTTTTTCTGATAGCACTTAGACACCCAGGTAATCTCAAGCTTCCTGCCAAATACACCATCTTCTGCAAAAGGTTTCTTTAGGGATACCAATTTATATCCAAGACTCTCTGCATGCATTGGCTAATATTGGAAATTACTGACTTGGTTGCAAATACATGTGGATGCCTGTGAGTAGAATTTTATTCTCTTTTGATTTTTTTGCCTCCAGATTTTTCAGTTTTAAAAAACAGAATAAAACCCAAACCAAAGAAGCAGCATCTCAGGTGAAGAGACAGCAGTGCCTGTTGCTGCTCCTTTCCTTGCACAGGTGTGTGTCAGACCAGCCCTGCTGGCACAGTGAGCTGCAGGTTTCTGCAGGGCTGGCAGGGAGGCACGGAACGAGGGTTCGGCTTTGTACACACGGAGAGAAAATTCCAGGGGAGGGGTCCTGGGGTGGGAGCCCAAAGCGGTTTGGAGGGGCAGTGGGCATTTCAGATGCCGCTAGTGCGGTGTGGGCAGGAGGGTTCAGCGGCTCCGAGGAGCCAGACCCAGAGACTGCTCGGGGCTGCCCGGGATGGGAGAGGGGCTCCCCGGGATGGGAGAGGAACTCCCGGGATGGGAGAGGAACTCCCGGGATGGGAGAGGGGATCCCCGGGATGGGAGAGGAACTCCCGGGATGGGCTCGGGGCTCCCGGGATGGGTTCGGGGCTCCCGGGATGGGCTCGGAGCTCCCCGGGATGGGCTCGGGGCTCCCGGGATGGGCTCGGGGCTCCCGGGATGGGCTCGGGGCTCCCCGGCAGGAGCAGCTCTGCTCACACGGCTGACACCCCAGGGGCATTTAGGGAGGGCACGGAGCTGTCTCCAGTCCCCATCACCTGCAGCAATCCCACTTTTTCCAGAGTGCACCCTGCCACTTCCCGGACTAATCCTCTCCTTTGCTGCCTCGGTTAACAGCTTTTTATTTCAGAAATTGGCTTTTTTAGCTTTATACTCCACTAATTGGCTTTTTCACCCTCTGAACCCTTTCTGCTTCCTCCTGCATGCACCGCAGCCCCTTTCACCACCTAATCCGCTCTTTCCACACTTCAGTCCCACCATTCTCCGTTCCCTTCTTTTTATTTCCTCCCCAAATGAGCTCGTACTCTTTTGCTACAACCCCCGAGGCTCTGGTGTTAAAACTCCCCGACTTATGTTTTGGTGTTAAAAAATTGGGACTTTCCCTGACTTTCATTACCTGACACTTGTAAAATAGGCTCTGATTCTATGCACGTGTATGGACACGCCAAGCTTGGATGGATGCTGTGAGACCCGTGCCTGTGTTGCAGTTTTTATGGCTTTAGCAACAGTTGCATGATATTTATGTTTCTGTTTCTGGAAATCTCAATTTAAGGAGCCCATGTTAGAAAGGTTTTGCTTCCCATAAGGGAAAAAAAAAAAAAAAAAAAAAAAAAAAAGGCAGTAATTTTGAGTCCTCCTAGTTGTAGAAGCAGATAGGAAGTGTAAATCATATAAATCTGAGAGTCGGAGAAAAAAATAAAAATAACTCAATTGTCTCTCTATATATTTCAAATCTCTTCCCTGTAATCTCATAATCTTATTGAAGCTGATCCAAATTTTGAATACCTGCAGCTGGCAATGCTGAGCATGCAGTTAAACATGTTTGGGATTATTTGCACTCACTTATTAAGTTATCACTGGCTTCTCCTAAACTGAAACCAAATAAGTCAGAAAGATGGATTGCCTGAACAGGAACAGAACAATGCTGCACCCAGTGCAGACAAAAGACTCGAAGAAAGGAAAACAGAGCACCAAAGCTGTGCTGTTCCAAAGGGATATTTTAGGAACATTTGGTCTCTACTGGAAGAAGCATTTCTCCAAAAATGGAGAAAAAAATCAAACAAAAAAGTAAAATCTTTACATGTATTCAAAAGCAAAACTTTAACGAACAGGCTTTGATCTGCAAATGTAATTAGCATTAGAATTAGAGATGGAATGGAGATTTGTCTAAAAGCATTAATTCAAATCCCACGCCTGATATTTTCTTATCACTGCTGTAATTCTAACAGTGCCTGTGGCAGATTCAGAAATCAGAAGAAAGGGACAAGGGCAGTAGGTCTCCCACTAGCAAAAAAAAAAACGGGGGGTGGTGGGAGTGAGGAAAAGGAGTGGGGAATAGAATTAATCTGTAATATCCCCAACCCAGCTCCATTTCCAGAGTATGAATTATTTATCTCCCAATCTCCAAACGCCAATATCTGTGTGCACATTGCTTTGATGTCCCTCTGCTCCCCAGCCCTGCAGTGTGAGGGACCCACGGGCTGAGGGTGGGGCTCCTGTGCGCCCCCAAAGAGCAGCGCTGGGACAGGTCTGGGACAGGTAAGGGACAGCTCCGGGACAGGTCAGGGACAGGCCCGGGACAGGTCCGGGACAGGTCAGGGACAGGTCTGGGACAGGTCCGGGACAGGTCCGGGACAGGTCAGGGACAGGTCTGGGACAGGTCCGGGACAGGTCCGGGACAGGTCTGGGACAGGTCCGGGACAGGTAAGGGACAGGTCTGGGACAGGTCCGGGACAGGTCCGGGACAGGTCTGGGACGGGTCAGGGACAGGTCTGGGACAGGTCTGGGACAGGTCCGGGACAGGTCTGGGACGGGTCAGGGACAGGTCTGGGACAGGTCTGGGACGGGTCAGGGACAGGCCAGGGACAGGTCAGGGACAGGTCCGGGACAGGTCTGGGACAGGTCAGGGACAGGTCCAGGACAGGTCTGGGACAGGCCCGGGACAGCTCTGGGACAGGTCAGGGCTCTGCCATCCCCAGGCTCTGCCATCCCCTGGGCTCTGCCATCCCCCGGCTCTGCCATCCCCTGGGCTCTGCCATCCCTTGGGCTCTGCCATCCCCCAGCTCTGCCATCCCCCGGCCCTGCCATCCCCCGGCTCTGCCATCCCCCCGTTGCCCGCTCAAAGGCTCTGCTCCTGCGGGAAATGCCCGATCAGGGAGCTGTAGAATTATCTCAGAAAAACGCCACATTGTGCTTCAGCTGGGGACAGCAGAACTGGCCAAAGTCTGAATCTCTTTCAAGATTCAGATCTAAATCCTGAGGTTTAGAAATATGAAAGTCAAAACTACAATAGTCCAAACACACAGAGCCTATTCTTTGCACCTTGAAATGTGGAAAATTAAAGACCTGCTCTCAGTTTGACTACTCACCTTTCCATTTTCTGAGGCACCCAACAAAGTTCCCTCTGCTAATGAATACAGGTTTTGATTGTTGGATTACACAGATTATTTTCTGTCATCTTCGAGTCCTTTAAACAATTGCTGCCTTTGAAATCCCTTATGCAAGAAGCGTATGACCTTACAACACTCCTATTCCTCTTTTGTGTTTAACATCACAGCCCTCTCTGTGGTTACACACAATGTGGGGAAAGCTGCAGGTCAGGGCTGTGAGGTGATAGCTGAAAACGCAGGGCGCCCAGCTATTGAAGCTGACACAAAATACACAGAAGAAAAGAGGCTGCATGGAAAAGGCTTTAAAAGTAAACATTATTTTTTATATTGCATTTTGTTACAGTTCCTAAAACCAAGAAACAGATGGTTGTACACAGGACAGGGTATAAATCAAGGGACAACAGAAAATTAAATGGAATGTAAACTCGAGTGCTGAAACAATCTCAAATTAAAACTTGCTTGAAGTGTGGTCAAGAATATCCATACTGGGTGGAATTTATACGGGAACACCATTCCTGCCCCCCAGTCTTTCTCTTTGCCTCTCTCTTTTCTCTGTTCCCTGCCATGTTCTCCTCCTTGTGCACTGACACCAATCTCTCATGAATCTTCCATAAGCGTTTCAGATTTCCACAATGTCTTTCCTTTTAACACAGCACTGAAGGTCACAAATAGAATTCCCGTGTTTTGGGATGCCTGTAGGCAGAGATAGGCAACACCCAGAGAAACGGAGGCACTGCTGGCAAACACCAAGAAATGCCAATGCCTGTTAGGAGCTGAGGAGTGCTCTCAATTCCCTGGGAAGCCACAGACATGCTTTAAACAGAAGGAAACTTCCACAGATAGTGGTGAGTGGTGGATCTTTCGTGAGTGTTAATGGTGAGACTTGTTGTGCAGCACAGTTCCTAGACTGGGATTTGAATGTGGAAAATGCTGTGGGCACAACAGGCTTGAAACAATAAACTCGACTTAACTTTGTCTAACTCAGCATTTAGAAATTTCATTGGCAGAGACTTGCAGAAAGGAACGAGAAATCATAATTCAGCAAATTCTTTCTATAACTGCTCAACTTTCTGTCCTCGTGGTAAATTATTCACCTCAGCAACGTCTCAGTTAGCAGCAGATTAAAGGCTGGATTCTGGCACCCTTGCTGTTCTTGGTGAGCGTGATGGACGCTACAAACACACTGCTGAGGGTGGCACAGCTCTGGGTGAGGAGAGCAGCGGGTGTTTGTGCCCAGAGCCAGCCCAGGACACCCCAGAGCCTTTCAGTCCCAGCTTTGTGCCACTGGGAGCTGGGGGCAGGTGCCCCCACAGAGCCAGCCCAGCCAGGTCACAGGAAGCCACACCTGAGCCTCGAATGTCCCCAGGCATCCCTGAGGAGGGAGAGCCTCACAGGGCACGGCTCTGGGCAGGCTGTGCCACCACAGCCAGGTCAGTCCTGGCCTGGCACAGCCCAATCCTGGCCTGGCACAGCCCAGCCCTGGCACAGCCCAGCCCTGGCACAGGGGTGTCCCTTGCCCCACAGCTGCTCTCCCCCTGCCTCTGCCCCCTGGGCCGCTCTGGGCTCTGGTGCCTTTGGCAGGGCAGCTGTGCCCTGTCGTGACAGCAGTTTTGGGGCTGTTTCCTGAGTTGTACTGAGCAGCAAAATCCCCTTAGCAGACAAAAGGGCTTTGCCTTGTTACTCCCAGGGTCAGAGCGCTCCACAAAATGCAAAAGTGTGACCCTTCCCCGGTCAATAGAAAGGCAAAAATGATATTTCAGTATAATCAGCCAGGTGCAAGTCTCCTACTAAACAAATAAACCTCGTGAAACTACAATTATGACTCCAAATGCATTTAACTCCACAAGCCTTTCATGAACTGGATACCTGTTTAAACTGATAATTCTCTGCATGGAAAATTTCAGGAATAATATTTCCTTCCCTGCTAACAAGGCCTGAAAAAACAGCATGGAACTGATATTCTGTCACTGTACCCAGATCTGCAAAATTCAACAGGTGAAAGTTAAAGTGATAAAATTCCCACAGAATATTTTGGAATTCAGAAGTGTCAGGCAACTGACAGAAAACAATCCATATGCTATGTAGGCACTGATGTTTCATCTCTCACTTCTCTCAGCTACCCTGAGCTGAGAGTTATCATTTCAGCTTACTGGAAAGAACTTGATGCAGCCAGTTCCTTTTAAAATATATTTTGTTGGAAGTTGTTAGAAAATTCAATAAAGAGACTTTGATCATGATCCATTCATTGACTTTCTTGGACTAACTTTTATATGGGATTTAAAGTGGATTTGAAGCTTCTGTTTCAAAAGCAAAGCATATTTTCCAAATTCCTTCAGTGCCTCATGGCATCAGCTTTGCTTTTGAAATAGAGAATGAGGATGCAGAGATATTAAAGCTAAGCTCAGAGAAACATGATTTTCACCCCCTCTAGAAAAACAGGAACATCCCTACTCCTCTTTGAATACATAATTAGCACTAATTGCAGACACATGCCAGAAATGTATGCAGCAGGACTGAGTACAGAATGCAGAGCACAGAATTTTCCTATCAGTGCCGGGGACAGGCAAATGAGAGCTGCAATTTTTCCTGTCCCTGGGTCCTGCTGCCCCAGGCAGGAGCTCCAAGTGGCAGCACGGAGCTCCCGAGGTCTCTCCTGCCCAGCGTGGGTCACCCCAGCACAGCCTCGCCCAGCACTGACTCCTCTGCTCAGGAGGGAGAAAAATTACATAACTGAGAGCTCCCGTGCTGCTTTCCACATTTCCCAGCTGTTAAGCAATTCCCTGGATCCAAATCAAAGGCTGCAGATGCTCTGGGGCAGAGTCTCTGCCGGAGGAGCAGCCCTGGATGATGGAATTGCCCTGTGGAGAGCACTGATGAGGCTCTGTGAGTTTGGTGCTGTGGATCAGCTGCGCCTAATTCAGTCACTTGCTACAGGGCCCTGGCCTTAGGTCCTTCCTGCCACTGGTTTTTCTGCTATGTTGTGCTCCTATGGCTTATTTTAAAATTCCTGCATCTCCTTCCGCCCCCTCAGAGCGGCAGCGAAACAGAAGCAGCTGGAAGGAGACGAAATCCAGGGAGGGGTTGTGGCCTGAAGGGGCAGGGGGACAGCAGGGGCGACTCCTCCTGGCACCCCCAGGCTGCTTTGATCGTGCATTAAAGCTGTGCCCAGGCTTTCCTCAGGTAAATCTGGGAAATCAGCTGTGTCTGTGTGCCAGCTACACGTCTGAACATCATTTTGAGCTTGGGGAATTTTGTGTAGGTCCTCCTTACTGTTGTGATAGCATTTTTACATTTAGGTTCTATACAAGTAAGGACTGAAAACTGAATGCAACCCTAAATTCTGGCTGGCATGGAGCAAGGATTGTTACAGAGCTTGTAGTCATGGTTGTAGATGCCTCTCAGGGTTCCTTCTAAAGCCTTCTAAACCAGAAAGTGTGGAACATAAATCCAAATTCTTATTCCCATTAACGTATGTTAATGCCTTCACATGTTTAGACTGACCAATTTAGTTCTTCTCTCTTGCCATTTAACCATCTCCCCCCATAATAATTACACCGTGCTGCCAGAAGACAGGCAGGACTGAGCTGTGGGTGAAACAGCCCAGCTCCCGTGGCAGGGCTGCTTTTCCCTCTGGGAAGGGTCTCTGGGAAGGGCTCCCAGGGGAAAGGACTGAGCCATGCATGGAAGAGCCCAGCTCCCATTGCAGGGCTGTTTTTCCCTCTGGGGAAGGGTCTCTGGGAAGGGCTCCCAGGGGAAAGGACTGAGCCATGCATGGAGAAGCCCAGCTCCCATTGCAGGGCTGTTTTTCCCTCTGGGAAGGGCTCCCAGGGCAGGTCCTGCAGCCCCAGGCCCGGGCTGTGCTGGCAGGGAGGGAAGCTGTGTCCTACATTGCCATCCCAGGAGTCTCCAGAGCTCCGCACTGTGCTTTAGAACTGTTTGTGCTACCCAGCTCAAAAATTAACGAAACAAAACAAAAAGCTGGGGCAAGAGACAATTAAATGGCTTAGGTTGAGATCCTCCATAATTTATTGCAGATCTATGAGAACACTTGTAGAACCCATTTAATTCATTTAATAGTAATGCAAACATTGATATAAATTAAAACTCCGGAACGCTTTCTCACATCTTTTCTCTCCCCATGAGAGGTGAATGAAAATTATTTCTTACCCATAGATTATAATTGCTTAAAATAGGTTATGATGTAAGAAAAAAATCTAATCCCTTCTACCAGGCAGAAGCAAAATTCTACAGACAGAGAAATTACATCTAACGCCAGTGTGTTAAGGAAGAAACATTCTTCTTCTCCCTTTGGGGAAACTCTAAGAACATCTTTTTAGAACTGTCAAAATTCACAAGCTGTAATAAATTATTCTTTTTCATTACCCATTTATTAAGCAGGCTGTTTGGTATAATAGCAGAAAAATTCTGTCTAATTTTTACAGCATTACGCTACTGTGATTTCTCATTTGAAACAGACGAGTTATCAAGAGCAGTGATGTGTTTTATTCCCTACTTTGGGACCATCTTGCCTCTGAATTGTGATGAAGACAACTTGTGAAGCGTGTCAGGTGTGTCAGGAGGGGGCTGGCACTGCCCTGGGGCTGCCAGGTGGCACCTCCGGGATTAAAGTGGGCATCAGGTGCAAAATTAATGTGAGCTTACACCAAAAACCTTGAGAAAAGCAGATCACCAGAAATTCAGGAATGTTGCAATGCTGGCTACGAGGTGCTGCAGGGATCTCATTAACTGCAGAGCTAATGTGAGATTCTGAAACTTTATGCTGGATGGTCGCCCTGAATGGTGACGGCAAGGCAGGGATGCTGCCTTGTTGGCTCTGGCTGGAAATACATAAAAAAAGGGTGGTTCTAAAGCCCACATTGTATCTGCACAGCCAGCAGCGACATAAAGCTGCTTTCTTCAGCTAGGAAGTGGATTACATTTTTATAACTAATCCACAGCTCTTTGAAGAGATTGGCTAAGCCCTCCTCGCTACTTTTTCTTTTAGGTCTGTGCACTCCAAAAGCTTCCTTCCACCTTCTTCCTGCTGCTTCCCAAAAGTAAATGCGTGGCTATCTTTTGGAACTTACAGTACGTAACTTTGTTTGTGCCTTGCATTGTTAAACAGGATTCACAGACGGGGAAAAACCCAGCACCCAAGCAACTCAGTGCTTCACTGATCCAAAAAATCATTATAGGCAACGTTTCAGTTTCAACAAGTGCCAAAATTTCTCCCCCCTCCACAAATATAAAAATAAAACAGAAACAAAAATAACAAGGCTATTAATCTTTCATTAAGTTAAAGGGATGAAAAGGAATCGCTTAAAGTATCATTCTTTACTTGCACCACAAGATTGGATGCCCCCTGCTAACTTCAAAGGCTCTAAAAGAAGCTGGTTAATATTGTTGGCACAGAACCAGATTGTGGTTTATTTTAGTTTTTCTGATTTTTTTTTCAACAAAAGAAAACATTAAGGGTTGGACACTGATTGCCGAGGAACAGCTATTGAAAGAGGGGGCCTTTTGTGCTGCTACCAGTAATATGTCAATTTTCAGACATGCAAAAGCTGCTCAGAAAATGGTGTTAGTCTCTGCACGAGGGTTGAAGTCTGTAACACGGCTCCTGTTTGCTCTGTGCTTTCAGCTCAGATACAAATCCCAACTTGCCCCGTGTGCCAGAGCACCTGGAGCAGCAGCAGCTCTGGTGAATTTTGGACTTTATGCATCCCAAGAGAAGTAACGGATCCCCCATAAGCCACAAAGCCCCTCACCTGCTGCCCCTCACTACTGCTGCTGCTTTCCATTCCTGCCAGCCCCAAGTTTGTGTCACTGCAAACAAAGCCAGCGGCTGCTGAGTGCCATCCTTGTGTGGTTTGGGTGTGTGCAGGGGTCTGTGCATGGTGTGGGGCACACAGCTCCAGGGGCTGCAGGGTTCTGGGCTGCAGGGGCTGCAGGGTTCCGTGCTGCAGGGGCTGCAGGGTTCCGTGCTGCAGGGGCTGCAGGGTTCCGTGCTGCAGGGGCTGCAGGGTTCTGTGCTGCAGGCGCTGCAGGGGCTGCAGGGTTCTGTGCTGCAGGGGCTGCAGGGTTCTGTGCTGCAGGGCTGCAGGGGCTGCAGGGTTCTGTGCTGCAGGGGCTGCAGGGTTCTGGGCTGCAGGGTTCTGGTCCTGCACAGGCAGAACCCTTCCCAGCAGTGCCCCTGGTGCTGACTCCAGCAGGGCTCCAGGTCCTGCCACCTGCTCTCCCTGTCCTGGCCATGAGAAAGTGCCAGCTGAGAATTTTATCAGGGAATATTCAGTGCGTCTGAAAGGAGCAGGCATTTTTAAAATGCAGACTGTACAAACACAGGTAATTGGAAGTATCTGTTTCATTTGATCCATTGTCATCAGTCCCCTGAGGCAGCACTACTGGATCTGCCCTTTCCAATCCGTATTACCAAACAAAACAGATATATCCCATTTGTCCCTGGGAAGTTTTTTTCTTTTTACATCAGGCATAACAACTGCAAATAAATTTGCCTACATTCCCCAAAGTGTATTTCGCCCAACATCTCCTTGTCATGCTTCTCTCCATTATCTCTCCCGACTCTTCCCTCTGGGCCACATTCAGCATTCATCACAAAATTTACATGAAATCCACCAGTGTTTGCATAAGGTGTATGTACATTCTTGCATATGCCAAATATGACAGATGTCCTAAATTCCTCCTTTGAAACCCTTCTCAGGAGAAGTCTGTGATACTTTGCTGTGCTGGATAATGTCCCCCTGACTTCTACCAAGCTGTGTATTTGATTTGTCTGAGCTGGTCCGTACATTTCTGGGGCAGGAGGAAAGGGCATGGCCATTACCCTTTTGGGTGTTTTTCCAGAGGAAGCACATGTTTCCTGACAAACTGCAAATGGAGCAGTTGCACTGTTGGCAAGGCAGGTTGCCCAATGCCTCCTGTCACGAGCCACCTTTCAGCTGCTCGTAGTTCTGCCAAACCGTGTCTGTTTGTCCTGAAATGTGCGACCTCAGCCAACTGCTTCAGTCATCCCTGGGACTAAGATGAAGGATCAAAAATATCTGGCAAACAAAGTGACAATAATGCAGTTATTTGTCTTCACAGAGCCTGGAAGTGTGAGCTGTGGGTTTGGAGTGATGCTCCAGTGATGAGTGCTGCAGGAAGGCCCTTCAGGGAAGGAATAATCCTATCTCAGAGCCTGCCAGAGGTGCCCACGGGACATACAGGGAGCCCCTGAACCACTGAGGGAGGCTTCTCTGGGAAAAAATGCAGTTAAAACCTCTGCCATCATGTATGAGAACAGCAGGAAGCTAATGCTGCTCCACCAGCATCCCAGCTCCTGGCATTTTCTTGTTTTTAAGTGCCTGAGTTCAACCTGAACAATTTTCTTCTAATGTGTTCCTCTGTGTGTGTAATAAATAATGGCAACTAATGCAAACAACCCAAAATTCAATGATTGCATTTGGGCAGCTGTGGGAACTGCATCTGTCTCAGGTGGAATTCCTGCCCTGAAAAATGAATTTGCTCCATCTCTCAAACTTTCTGGTGGAGCTCCCAGTTGGACAGGACAGGAACAAATTCTCCAGCAGTGTCTCAGGAACACGAGCATGCCCTGGGTGTCCTTCCAGGCCGGGGGGTTTGTGCAGTGCCATCAGCAGGAGTTTATTCTGAGTTTTGTCAGCAAACCTCCCTGGCAGAGGGACGGCTGCAGCGCCAGGCAGCTCCAGTGCCCGGGAGAATTCCACCCTCCTCCCTGCTCTGCCTGCATCCTGGGACTCACTGAATTCATGCTTCCCTCTGTGGAATGTTTATCTGGAAAGAAGGGGGTTAAGCTTGGCGAAGCAAAAAGGCTTTTCAGGAGGGGAATGGCAGGTTCAGCCCGAGACAGCTGCCTGTTAAATGTTCTATTAATGATAAGGTCCCAGAAGAGCTGGTCAGGGCTGAGCAATCTTGCTTTCCTTTCTTACACTATCTCTGCTGAAGTTTCTTTTCCGCTTATAGAGCAGGGGAAGAGTTTTCTTTTACTTTCTTTCTTCTTTTTTTTTTTTTTCAATTTTTTATCATCAATTTCAACCACATGGTCAGCTTTGATTTGGGTGAGTCAGAAACATATTTATCTCTGAAATTCTCCTTCTGTGCCTGGGAATGAAGTGTTTCTCCTCATCTCAGAAGAAAGAGACATATTTTAGATAATAGCAGTGCCAAAAAAGAAAATAAAAGGTAATGATAGCATTTGTTTTACTTCCTACCTGGTAGGCCTGATTTATATAATGCTGGTACATATATGATTTTAAGACTCCTTCAGTTTCTCCATGACAATGTTTATATAGCCAGAACTATCGTGATTTCACAAAACTTTTAGTGAATTATCTGTTTCTTCATGGGGTCCCATTAAGTTCTTGCCTGCACAGTTTGCAGGGTGACAATGACTTCAATAAGTTAATTTTGCTCAGTCCTGAAATAATTTCCCTCTGTCACTTTTCTGTTAGATTGATTTTAATTTAATTAAGTGGTCAAAATTTAAAGTGTATTTTTTCCATCTTGAAAAAGAAATACTTCGTTGTAACTTTACAGAAAATTGCCTAGCTAGGTCTTTATTTTTCATTTGGAACAAGTCTGAGTTTTTACACTCCTGAGATATTGTTTAAGGCACCATCTCACTTATCTGCTGTAAAAACAATATTTTAAAGATGCAATTTTCTGTGAAAGAATCTGGTTCAACATGTAACACTCTTCTGCCTTTGATGGATCATTTGCTCAGACATAATGAACACTGCTGGATCTGATAACTTTACTGCTCATGAAGTAATCACAGTGAAATAATGAGTCACTATATCATCATTTCTGCTTTGTTTCTCATTGCTTGCCTTTTACACTTGAAAAAAGTCCATGAGTTCTTGATTAGTCTTCTGGCTTAAAGGACCTGTCTTTTGCCAGGCTGAAAGAAAAAATTATTCCGATTCTTTACTTTTGATTCACCATTGCTCTGAAATAATGAATACTATCCTGCCTTCTAATGACCCAAAACATCAAGGGGGGCTTCCTGCTCAGTATGAAAAGACACAGGTCCAGCGTTTTCATCGGCATTGAGAACTTGTTAATAAAATCAGCACAGTGGCTCAGATGCCTTCCCCGTTAGACCTCCGACAGCAGAGGCACAGATCTTAAGAAGAAGAAAGGGAAGGAGAAACAGAGATTCATGGGAGAAAAAAGGAGGGAAAATGTGATTTCAGATGGTATCAAACAAAGGAAAAGAATGTTACTGTCTGTCCTCTCCCACCAAATTTGCCTCTGCCCAGTTCAATGCTGGGCACTGCTCAGGTCAGGAATTCATTAAAATGCAATAAGGTGACAATATTTCTGAAAACACGGAGCCATGGTGGAGCTACTTGAAGAATTCTCCTTAAAGGAACTGGTTCAAACCCAACTAGGATCTTCTGCACTGATTTCAAGAGGCTTTCAATTACACCAGAACCCTGCAGGGTTGACACAAACGCTGAGCAGGTTGTTGGCAGTGTGTGTGAGGGAAGGGACCACTGCTGCTGCTCTAAGAGAGTTTAACCTGGGTAGGAACACACCAGCACTGCTGTAACAGAGTTTGTCACACACAGGAACACACCTGCACTGCTCTAACAGAGTTTATCATGGACAGGAACACACCAGCACTGCTCTAACAGAGTTTATCACACACAGGAACACACCAGCTCTGCTCTAACAGAGTTTGTCACACACAGGAACACACCAGCACTGCTGTAAGAGTTTATCATGGACAGGAACCAGCTCTGCACTCACTGGCACAGGATCAGCACCTTCTGCCCAGGAACTCTGTGCAAGGAAAACTGGCAAAGGCCTGAGCTTTGTGAAATGCTTGAAAAGTTAATTCTTCACAAGTTTCAAACCTGTTGTATCAATACTTCTCACCCATTACATTTTACAAGTGTAAATTTCAATGCCAAATGCCCTTGTACATCCTATTGCCAGCACTGACCTCTGCTGTCTGTGCTGGACTTGGCTATTATTTTATACTAAAATCAGATCTCTTTAATCAGCTTTCAAACATTGTGAACTGAAACTGCTCTTATTTAAAAGTTTAACTTTACTTTCATCAATTTATAATCAGAGTTCCTCTGGTATGTTTGATTCCTGACAAACAAGGATAAAAGTCTTGTGCCCCCATTGCTAATGAGATGATAAAACAGCAGGGATCAAGTTTTTAATTACTACAGGCTATGCACTGGAGAGGTACCAGTGATATTTTCTATTGCATGTCTAAGTTGTAACTTCAGGCTTATGACAGTCATGCTGTGTTCCTCTGCCTTTGATGATCACTCATCTTTGTCTCCTGAGAACATACAAAAATGTCTGAGCTGGGCTCCTGGGGGCTCGCAATTATTGCTGTAACCTGGCCCACGTTGCAGGGCGGCAGCAGCGCTGCTCAGCGAGGATCCCACGCCTGAGCCGGGCAGAGCTGCGCGCAGCATCGCAGCTCTTCTGCTCCCACTATCTAGATCCTCCATCTAGCTCTTCCTTTAATAATTATGCTTTTAATTAAGTGGGAGAATAATTCAATATTGTTCCCGTTTTTCCTTTTAGAAGCACAATCCGTTACCTTCTCATACATAAAGCATCAGGCCACAGGCACACAGCAGTGCACGATTTTGGCACTAGGGGACCCAGGTCTTGGAAAATCGGCAATGCAAGCATGTTTTTGGAAATTATCATTGTTCTTACCCACGTTTATAAGCTTGTTGAGCGAGTTGTGTTTCCTTGGATAAAATGAATATTGATGCAAGAGATTAAAACGGATTTCTAAGTAGCAAATCATTTCAACCTTCCCGGCTGGGACCCCGAGGAGGGAGGATTCCCTCTTCTGCGGAGCAAGGCAGGCAGGGAGGAGCCCTCAGTGCTGCTGGGCACTGCAGTCACCTCTCCCAGCTGGCCCAGGCCACAGCTCTGCTCACACCACCAGAAACTGGGGGGAGGAAAAAACCTGAGGAAAAGCACTCCAAGGATCTTCTCACTGAACCTCTGTAAGTTTTTTTTTTCTCTGAATACAAAGTTTATCTGCTCATGACCCCATCAGAATTTTCAAATCAAGCAAAGGCTGTTTCCACTCAGGCCATGTACCCCCAAAACTTCCTCTGAACCCAGCAGTGCTTTTCTTCTGCCACAGCTGCACAGCTCTGCCACTGTTCCATGGCATCCTACAGACATCATTTCCTCTAAATTCCTTTATGCTGAGAGAGCACTCTGTGAAAAATTATTTCATCCCTATTTCGTGTTGCCTTTTCTGTTTAATCTCTGCTTGATGTGAGGGATAGGTATGTCTCAGCCTTTTATCCAACTAAAATGGAGCTGCCATTCCTTTCCTTAGTTCCTTCAGTTTACACTTCCTCTCTGCAGCTAAATCCCAACCCAGGAGAGACTTTTCCCTCTGGGAAGGAGTGAGGACCACAGAAGCAGTGACATCTCCAGCGCAGTCAGCAAGGGGAAAAGATGAGCCTGGATTCGGGAGCAGGAGGTCCTCCTTGAGTGCTGAAATATAAAAAATAAGAAACTACTTTTTCCCTGCCTAAACTAAGATTTTACAGTGCATCTTGTGTGTAAAGGTAAAATGCCACAGGACGTGCTCATGTGCAGAGATATTGCAAATACTCGGTGTAGCAGCCCCTAAGTAATATATTCATTTGTGTAAGAGCTGGGAGTTGTGATCTGACTGGGGCTCTCCAGGGACTGCATGTCAGACAGATGCTGCAGAAATCAAGAGCCCAGCTGACCCACTTCTCTCTAGCTGGAGGAAAAAACCCACTGCTTTGGTAGCCCCATGCAGCCTGGCTGTAAATAATCATTCCTAAGGAAAACACGGAGGTAACTCTCACTTCAAAAAGTACTTCACAAATCTGAAACTTCTATTAAGTAACCAACCATGATTAATGCACTTGGCATCAATTATGTTTTAAAAGCAAATCATGAAGGAGACTTCATCCTTGTTTTCTCTTACAACTGATATGACAGATCAGAAATGCTAACGCTACAAATCCTGCACTGACTGGGACCCAAATACTGCTGAAATGAACTGATTTATTTTACAAATGTAGGACATCCAAGGACCAGACTATTGTTGTGTGGAGGCAATCCATGGCACTTCAGAAGTTACAGCTCATATCAACTCCAACCACTGCAGAAACAGAACCAAAAGACATTTACTGTGCTGCATAATAGGACTTGAAATGAAGCTGACCATAAAATGTGTGTAATCTAAACTGCAGAAATCCCTCCACTCTAATGATCTCTTCCCTAAAAAGAAAAATGTAAAGTGTTTAAAAGATTTAGCAAAATCTGTGCATAGACTGAATAAATCATCATGGGTATCAATTATATCTTAAAAATGGTGTACAGCTCTTATAACATCAAGGACAGGTTTTAATTATGGCTTCAGTGTAACTAATATTTTCTTAATTTTAGTGACTGTTGTCCTATTATAGGATTAACTTTTGATGAAGCTGAAGAAGCCAAAATAATTTTCAGTTAAAAGAATTGCAAAGAAATTTGACAGGTACCCCAATAAGAGCAGATTGTTTTGAAGTATGTTGGATTTTGGCCCAAATGCTGTTCCACTTTCTGACTCAGGAGCCATCCCCTGGGAGTTTGGCAAGCGAGACTGGGCCTTTTTTCCAGGAGTGCAGAAAGTAAATATTGCAACGGGCTGCAGGGCCAAAGCTGTAGTAAATTCCTGTCGGTGCAGGAGAGATTTGTGTAACTGAAATTATCCAAATGCATCACTGCAGCTCTTACTAGGGAGGCACATGAGTACCTGCAGCTCCTGCAGGTTCCTGTGCCCAGCTGTGGCTCCTGCCCAGCTGTATTTAATTCAGGGTGAGCCACTCTAAGGCACTGATGGAGCAGCAGGACTCCAGCAGCAAGGCAAGGTGTGCACTGAAATATTGTGTAAAGCTCAAAGAACCACCTGAAGGGCTCCTAAATCCAAAAGAAAACAAAAAAAACCCAAACCTGACTTTGCACTTATCATAATTTCAAAGCATTTTAATGTTTCATTATTGAGGAGGGGTAGACCTTAGGGAGCTGCAGGCAGGGCAGAGAAGCAGGGGGGCTGAGAAGTGCCAGGAGCCCCTCTGTGGGCACTCAGTGTCCCCTCCTTGCCTGCCTTACCCAAAGGTGACCATGGTCAGCTGCCTGCTCTTTTCTCAGGATTTTATGTGGGTCCATTCCATGGCTACTGCTCATGAGTGAGCTCTCACTGGGACACAGAGAAGCTGGAGTTTCTGATCCACACACACCTTGTGGGCAGCAGCTGGGTTTGTGCAAACACCTGAAGTGCTAGTGCAGAGATCAGGAGTCATCACCCAGCCTGGAAAATGGGCTTGGAATAAAGGAGAAGCAACTTCACATTGCTTTTATACTAAAACTCTGCTGCTATTAGATTCAAGTGAGAATTCCAAACCAAAATATTCATGTTCTCAGAGAAATGAATGCAGTTCTTGAGGCTACACTCACCTCAAGCCTCATGATTTCTGCATGCTACAGACAGAAACATTTTCATTTGGCATCTCATTTTTCTTCAGCAAATTTATTTCCTGTGACTCTTTCATTAGAAGAGCCGTAGTGTGTATCAAGAACATTATTTTGCTTATACAAAAGGAAAACTGGATAATAGGTGCTTTTTATGTCTCCTGCTGCTGGAGAGCCATAATATCTAAGTCATAAGTGGGCAAATGTCAAAGCAGGTCTCCCCCTGTGCCTGACTCCCTCTAATAATTAGGTGCTGGTTTATTGTTCTGTGACTGAGTTGTGAGTCCAGCTGTCAGCTGACATAACTGGCAATGGGAGGACCACATTCCTCACAACCAGACAACTCCCTTCAAAATCCACGGCATATTTACAGCCCTCCGATTTGCAGGATCAGGTTTCAGGCCATAGCTGTGCACAGCAAAACAATATCTCAGCCTATGTGACCGAACTTTTAAATGCATGGATCTGACTGCAAGAATTTCTATTCATACAAAATAAGGAGGAGCAGATAAGGAGGAGCAGACCTTCCACCCAGCTATGAGTGGGCCTTGCCTTTTGCTTCCCCATCTGTGGAATCAGAAAGAAGCCCCATGGAAAGAGGACCTCTGTGGCTCCCAGCCACCACAGTGAGACATTTGCAGCAGCAACCCTCTAAAAAAATTCAGCAGCTTGCCAAAAAGCAAGAGAAAAATGGAAAAAGTCACCTGCAAGGTTGTTGGGAGCATACTCAGGCTCTGATTTGTGTTTGCCAAAGGAAAACAAACCAGCCATTTGTGCCCCTCCTGTGCTGGAAAGGGAATGAGGAGTTGGGATCCTGGGAATGAGGGGTTGGGATCCCATTGGAATGAGGGGTTGGGATCCTGGGAATGAGGGGTTGGGATCCCATGGGAATGAGGGGTTGGGATCCTGGGAATGAGGGGTTGGGATCCCATGGGAATGAGGGGTTGGGATCCCATGGGAATGAGGGGTTGGGATCCTGGGAATGAGGGATTGGGATCCCATGGGAATGAGGGGCTGGGATCCCATGGGAATGAGGGGCTGGGATCCCATGGGAATGAGGGGTTGGGATTCCATGGGAATGAGGGGTTGGTGTCTTAGCATGGCATTCTGTTGGATATAGAAATTATATTTTAAAATTTACTGAAAAGAAAGGCAATCACTAAATCAGTACATTCTGGGGGTTTACTAACATGTATTGACCCTAGTGAAGATTAGTGGTTATATGAATAGGGAAAAAACACTGTGGGGAAAAAAAAAAAAAAAAAGAGGAAAAAAGAGGAAACAAGGTAAGATATTTTTCTGCTTTCTAAACACTAACTGATCAATGAGCCAAGTTTTTTGGTAGATAAGAAAGTTCCAGTGATGGCTATTTGTAGGATACTTAATGCACAGAGACTTTTTTCTAAAATTATTTTTGCCCAGGAGACAAATGTGTAACCATATGATTTTCCCCCCTGCTATGTTAAAAATGCATTTATATTTTTTCAAGCACACCCCGATTAAAGGGGGCACATCTGTTTTAAGTCCTTCTTTATGAAAATTACTGAGCTTCCTCTGAAAGCTTATCTTTTAATTTCAAAATTCTTTGTAGCAATAACTTAGATAATAACCAACCATATTTCTGTCTTCTTTAGAGGAGGAAAAAAAAAAAAAACAGAGAGAGAAAAAGAAAGAAAGAACCATTTTGAGCTTTGAACTCCCCCTCCCTCCCCTGGCTGGGTCTCCTTTGAAAAGGCCCCCCTCATTTGCGTTTAAAATGGATGTTTCATAGCGCCTGATTAGTGTTGGTGTGGGATAGCAGCTCGGAGCGGGGCTCAGCTTGAGCGCTGGGATTATTCATCAGCGCCCCGGCAGGGGGGACTGCCCCTCGCCGGCTCCGGGCTCGGCTCTGCTTCCCAGCGGCGGCTTTTCCCTGCTTTCCGCAGGGTTCTGCCTTTCCTTTCCTTTCCGGAGGGTTCTGCCTTTTCCTGCTTTCCTTTCCGCAGGGTTCTGCCTTTTCTTTCCTTTCCGCAGGGTTCTGCCTTTTCTTTCCTTTCCGCAGGGTTCTGCCTTTTCCTGCTTTCTGCAGGGTTCTGCCTTTTCCCTGCTTTCCGCAGGGTTCTGCCTTTTCCCTGCTTTCTGCAGGGTTCTGCCTTTTCCCTGCTTTCCACCAGTTCTGCCTTTTCCCTGCTTTCCGCAGGGTTCTGCCTTTTCCCTGGTTTCCGCAGGGTTCTGCCTTTCCTCTCCGTTCCGCCCAGCTGTGCCTTTTTTGGGGTGCTGCTCCTTGCCCCGCTCCTTGGCTGTGGCACCAGTGGCACCAGCAGGGCTGCTGGCTCTGCAGGCAGGGACAGAGGCTGTGCCCGGCGCAGGAGCCCGGAGGAGGTGGGGATGGAGCAGGGCTGGGGCAGAGTGTGCTGCACTGGCTGTGCCAGGAGATGGAGAAACACACCTGGCAGAGGTGCTGCAGCACAGCGCTGAGCCCTCAGCACGGAGCCGGGACTGCCCCGGGATGTCCCGGGATGTCCCGGGATGCCCCGGGATGTCCCTGTGCTGGGATCTCCTGCGGCCAGCTCAGCAGGGAGCTGTGAACCGGCACAGCTCCGCAGAGCCGAGAGGGGCTGAGCAAAGGAGCCTCAGCTCAGGAGAGAGAGCTCAGGGTGTCACTGAGCTGTGCCCAGACATTGGGACACGCTCCGGGTGTCACTGAGCTGTGCTCAGGCACAGGGACACACTCAGGGTGTCACTGAGCTGTGCTCAGGGTGTCACTGAGCTGTGCCAGGCACTGGGACACACTCCGGGTGTCACTGAGCTGTGCTCAGGCACTGGGACACGCTCCGGGTGTCACTGAGCTGTGCTCAGGGTGTCACTGAGCTGTGCTCAGGGTGTCACTGAGCTGTGCCAGGCACAGGGACACGCTCCGGGTGTCACTGAGCTGTGCTCAGGGGTCACTGAGCTGTGCCAGGCAGGGACACTCCAGAAGCTTTGCCCACCCAGCCCTGGGACAGGGGTGAAGCCCCTGGTGCCAGACCCCTCCAGATGGGATCTGCCACCTCGGTCCCTGTCAGTGCAGCCAGGCACATCCTCTGCTTGAGGGGAGAAATAGATTCTAATATTCAGTGTATCTGACAGCACAGCTACCGCTGGCACATGCCAGGGTGGCAGCACAGCTCAGAATCCAGGCCAGAACAGATTTTAAATAAAATGCAGTCATTGCATCTTGTTACTGACACCAGGGTCTTCGCCACCAAAACCACCTCCCTTTCTCACAGGAGTCCGTGCTAAACCCATCCAGCAGCATCGTTTGTAACATGGGCCACTAGGCATTTGGCATTTAGAAGTTAAACCAAACAGAATTTCTTAAGTCAGTATCCACTGACAAATATTCCAAGGGAAGCAAGTGAAAAGGTGACAGATGTTCTGCATGTAAGCAAACACAAACTTGAACACAACGTAAAATGTGTGAGAATTTTTTAAACTCGATTGCAAAATTAACTACTGAAGGTTTAAAATTGTTAGGCACCTTTTGGGCTTTAAAGATTGTTCAAAATAAGGAAAATAACTCAGGTATTTATTGTTTTGCTTCAATTTACATTGATGCTATAAATAGCTGACAAGAAATGATGACAAATCAGCTATTGTAACCCTCTGGGAGTTTATTAGGTCATTTGTGAGAGGTCTGAATAGAGTCATTTGTTGCCCTCAGGTGTTTGAGAGTCTCTTTACCCTTGGGAAAGGAATTTAACAAAGGAGTGTATTTCAAAGCAGGCACTCTGTGTTTTCCATCCTTTTTCTGAAGTGTTTTCAAACACACTCCAAGCTAAAAATTCTCAGAAGTGAGAAAAGGAGGTGTATATCAGATGACCCCTGAGGCAGCTGACAATCCCGGGAGCAGGAGATAGGGTCACATTTCAGATGCTTGAATCCCAAATGCATTTTCACCGTAGGAGGCCCTGATTTATTTTGCCCCACCCACTGGGTGCAACTTTGAAATGCACAGTCCAAAAGTGTTGGACTAATGCCTTACTTGCATTTTTTTATTTGGCTAAAACGTGACATGTCTTATTTCTTGTCTGTGTCCAAAAACACTGGGCAGGCCCTTTGTTACAGAAAGACATTGCTGCCTTCATCTACACATCTCCTCAGTCAGAGAGAGCATTAGCATTTGTTCAGGCTAGAATGAACCAGGCAGCAGCAGTACAGCCATCAAAATGGACCTGCCAAAACAGCTCTGGGAAAAACAAGGCCAGGTTGGATTGCCCAGGGAGCATCCAGGTGACCTCTGCTCCAAAAGCAACGGCCCAGCCAGTCCCCTCATGGGATGCAGGAGAAAGGAAACATGGAATTTCATCTGTCTGGGGCTTTTCCCAGTGCTATTTTGTTCATGGGTCCCAGAGAGTAGAGTTTAACATCACCCATCTGGCCTGCAGTTCAGGAGTCTGAATGCAGTGGGCATTGCTGACCCACACTTGGGAGCTGGGCACTGCCAGAACTGCGCTCTCCCTGCTGGGGGAGGCATTTGTGCATTCCCAGCACTGGCTGCAGAGCTTCCAGATGACCCCAGAGATGGTCCTGCAGCTCTGCCTGCTGCACAGCTCCTGCCGCAGAACGGCCCAGCTGCAGCAGTTCAGAGCTGCAGCAGCTCAGAGCTGCAGCAGTTCAGAAACTACCCAAGAATGACAACCTTTGCAGGGCAGGCTCTGGGTGCAGTGAAGCTGGCTGGGTGCTGTGAGCTCCCCTGCACAGCCAGTGAGACTCAGGAGCAGCCCCAGACTGCCAGCCTCACACCTTGCAGGCTGGAACCTGTGTCCCCATCCCATTGCTGCGTGGATCCAGGCTGGCACTGCCAGGGAGGCTCTGCCAGGGGCTGCACGAGGCTCCAGTGCTGCTGCCATGCTCTCAAATGATTTCCTGCCCTTCTCCAGGCCTTCGAGAGCTGACTGTCATCCACTTGGACTCCACTTGAACCCTCTCTCAAGTGAATGCCCTGCAGCTCTTGTCTTCAAACAGTGGTGTCCATCCTTTTTGATCATCCAAGGCATGCAGATTTTTCAAAGGCAGAGCTGATGCTCAGGGCCCCTCTCCTCTCCTGATTGCTGATTTCTGGGCTGGACTCACTGTGCATTCAGTTCACAGGCCATTCATGCAAATAAGGCACTGCATACTCAAAAGATGTCCAAGATGAGCAAAGCTGAGATCAGACTGCCCCTATTGCAATAATTCATGTAGCCCACGTATCTTGCTTAGGCTAAATTTGAGAGCATACAAAAACTTGCCTGTCAGCAGGCAAATATTTTAACTTATGACTGACTACAGCTTATTCTGGCTGCACTCATTCCTGCTCACTCTGTCTCTTTATGGGGCTTTCCATAGCTTGCCCATATTGTCCTGGATGTACCCACAGACCACATCCATGCAGCTTGGAGAGACTGACTGACTCCTGAGCAGCCTTTGGTGCAAAGAACCTGAGGAGTTTTGTCAAGACTGTTTTTGTGCTGGAAACGTACAGAAGAGTAACTTGGAGTGCCTGAGGAAATCCATAATCAAAAGGTTCAGTGCATTTGAAATGAGGCACCTTCCAGAATGGAGAGCCCCTGAGCAGGAGGTTCCAGCTTGGTCCTCAGTTCAGATGACAAATGTGACCTCAGATTTGGAATTAGGAGGGAGAAATCAGGAACTTTTAAATGCCTTTGACACACTGCAGTGCAGTCTCTGAAAGCAACTTACCCTCAGAGAAAGTCAACAACTGCTGGCCAGGATCTCAGAGCATCCATCAGTCCGGAATCCCTCAGGAATGAGGGGGGCTGTAGGGAATGAAATGCCCACCCCTGTTGTGGTGTCACTGGAGCAGGGAATTCCCAGGTAGCTGCACGAAGCCCCGCTGCCTTTGCAGGGAGCAGAGTGTTTATACTTGTACATCGGGTGGCAGCACACAGGGTCCCTGCTGCGCAGGCTGCAGGCAGCCACCTCTGCTGGCTCCCAGCATAGCTGCTGTGTGATGTGTGACCCTGCAGCTGCTGCACGAGCACCCGGTGCCAGGCTGGCAGGAGTGCCGGGCTGACAGGAGTACCAGGATGGCAGGAGTACCAGGTTGGCAGGAGTACCAGGATGGCAGGAGTACCAGGTTGGCAGGAGTACCAGGATGGCAGGATTGCCAGGCTGTCAGGAGTACCAGGCTGGCAGGAGTGCCGGGCTGGCAGGAGTACCAGGTTGGCAGGAGTACCAGGCTGTCTGTCCTAGGAATCGCAGCGTCTCTGCGTCCCCTGTGAACGGAGCAGGAGGACGGGAGTCAGTGTGGCCACGGCAGAAGGACAGGTTCAGACACAAATTCCTCTGGAGAAGGCCAGGGAGCACCAAGTGCAGGGATTTTCTGTTCCTCCTGAATACACGAGCAGCGCAGTGAAATGTTGAGATGAAATCAGCTGCTATGGGAACCGGGCAGAGGGTGTGTGGCTTGGCCGTGCAGGTAACCAGGTGCACAGAGCGTGCAGAAACCTGTCTGGCTGAGCTGAGCCCTTCCACGCTCTCAGCCCCACACCCCACAGCTCAGCAGCAGCAGCAAAGTGCTTTTGCTAACACTTCACTGCTAGCCTGAGGAATCCCCTCTGCCTTTCCTAAGTCAGGCTATCACTCCTGGATTATTCGTGCTCCTGGTTGTCAAGGGTGTGTGCCTGTCAGAACCTGACCCAGCTCCCAGGAGAAGTCCTGGGAATGCTGAGGCTGTGGGTGTGACACAAAGCTGCGCCCTGCCAGTGCCACCAGCGCCGTGCCACGCTCCGCGCCCTCAGTGCCACCAGGCCGCTCGTTCTCACGCACGGCTGACAGAGCTTTCCATGAAAACATTTCAAAAATGATTCTGCAACTTAAGAAAACATACTTCAGCAATTACCATTTCCTTTACCGTGAAACCAAATTCACTGTACATTACAGCTTTAAAGCTGAGATCTAAGGTTCAGATCAACTCTTTAATCCTGACTGTGGCTTCGGGTACTTCCTGATATTTATGAGAAGTGCTCCAGGCCTGCAGCTGGGCTTTGAACAAAAAAATAATGAACTTTGTTGACTGTGAACAAAGTTCTACACTATTTTAAAGAAAGTTAAGCTGTGACATTTTTTAATCCAACCCTAAATCACGTAACCCAAATTCTCTGCATAATTTGGGAATGTTCACAGCAATAAAAAGACAATTAAATCAAACTGGGTTTCTAAATGAGCTGAAATCAATCTATTTACACTTGAGAATTCTTGTTAGACTCTCTCCTGAAACACTCCCATTTTACTGTATAATATCTGAATCAAAACAATTTTCTATTCTAACATACTTCATACACCAGCTCTCCATCTCCCCTTGCTAGTTAAAAACATAGGTAATAAAGGATATCTTACAGAATACACACCTTACAGAATTTAATATTATTTATTGAATATGGTTTACAAATCTAATTACAGTATTAACTTCTGGAGGCCTTGTTCCTGTCTGTATAATGTGACATCTCCATCTAATACTGTTAGCTGTTATTGAGAACTTTTGCCAAATCACTTCTTGCTCACTTCATGCAGGATTTGCCCACAAATAAATGTCAGCTAGGCCTGATCTGAATTTTTAACATAGCAAGGAAATACAAAGTTGAAACCTTTATTTTCTCTCTTCTTGAGAGAAAGTACTTCCACTGTATTTGTAATGCAGCTGTGTAATATCACCTTAGAGGCAGTTTTTGAAACCTTGCCTCTCTCACTTCAGGAAAAAATACTTAAGAGTGTAAAAACACTGTAGTCCAGACTCACAACTAGTTAATACCTACCACAGGAACGTGAATTCCAATGCTTATTTTTGAGAAATTTCCATTTGAAAATTTCTTAGCAAATATTTAATGAGATTCAGGTGCACCATGTTGGGCTTTTAAGAATCTAGCCATGCATGCAAATTACTGAGTTCTGTTCTGGAGGATTCTTTGTTCCCTCTTGCTTCAGCACAGCAAATATTGGGTTTTACCCTCCTGTCCTGAGCTAGTGCTTTTTCTGGGGTTAGAACCAGGAGAACCTGGTCATGGCGCTGCAAGACACACAAAGGTAAGAGCTCAGCCTTCACTGTGAGGCATTTGTAATGCACTCAAACATTGCACTAAAGGCAGTGGAGTGTTTTCCTCACAGTGTGCACCGGAGTTTCTTATTTATTAGCCATTCAGGATCCCAAAGTGCTGCTCACCACGCAGCTGTCTGCTGGTGCAGTTCCTGCCTCCTACCTCCTCAGGCATCTTTTTCCTGTTTATACTTGTACATCAAATGGGCTTTTGGAAAAATCCCTGATTTTCTTTTGTTCTGTGCTCTTTGTTCTGTTTCCACGCGGTCCTTTCCCCTTTGGAGATGACATGGATGGGAAATGGCTCATTGTAGCAACAGGAGACAGAAGGCAAAAACAATTGCATCACGGGTGCAGCAAACATCAAAGCAGAGTCCACGCCAAAGAGCTGGGCAGAGAAATTCATATGTGATAGGCTGACGTGTTGAAGTCCAGCTTGGGAGGGGTTTTGGCAACACAAAAATTGAAGTGCAAACAGTTACCAACTTCCAAACCTCGTTTGTCTTGGTGTTTCTGTGAAGCAGCCTGGGACACGATGGACCTGCTGCCTTTCCCACAGTCCCTCTGACTGTCACAATCCTCTAAGGCCACCTGCACAGCCAGTTTTAACCAGACTGAATTGTTTAAAAAAGCAGGTCTGAAAGACTGTGAACCAAACTGGAACCTGTCTTTCACTAAGAACTAATTAACTGTCTGACAGCCCACGTATAAAAATTAGAGTGCTTATTGTTGATGTTTATTTTCACTTTAATAAGGAATTGCTGTAGGTAGCCAGCCTGATTAAGTACCTTTAACAACTCCCTTCTGAAGGTAATTAAATTCTGCAGTGAAATGTAAGGAATTTGGCATTAAGAAAACCATTAAGCAGGCAGATATTTTAAATGGATAAACAAATATAACTCCTTCCAACACACACATTCTGCTTTCTCATGATTTACATAACGCAAATGACTTTGGCAACATCTTTATATTCTGTATATCTGAAAATACTGCTGAGCCAAAAAAAATCTGCATATTGTGTTTCTGCAGCTTTAAACCTCTGACCTACTGGAGAGTTCTGCAGGCTACAGACAGTAAAAGTTGCCGCTGCGGGTGAAGAGCCCACAGCAAGGAGTAATCACTGCTCTTAAAAGCATTGAACATGCCACATCTAAGTGTACGCATTGAGTTTGTTAAATATTTTTCCAGATTTGTATGTGAATAATGGAAATCACATGCTAAAAGTACTTCAGCTGTCTTTAAGCAGCAACATCCACACACAGAGTTTGAAAACTCTGTTTTTTAACTTTTAACTTCTGAAAGAGAATCTGGCTTCCCGAGTGGGCTGCTGTGCTGACATAGTAAGCACAAGAAAACTGGCTTTGAGGACAGACTGACAATATAAATGAAACAAAAATTATATTCCTATTATTTAAGTATTAACATAAACAGTGTCACCCACTTCTGCCTGGAATAGCAGAGAACAAGAAATAGGAACCTTGTTCACTGCAGGTACCTCAAAAATTGTATATGACCCCACAAGGCCAGAGTGGTCTTTGACAAAGGTGAGTATTTATTAGGGAATTTCTCTCTCATCCCTTGAAGTCAGTGTCTCCAAACACATCACAGCCATTTAACCTTTGAGCAAAGGCACACTTGCAAACAGAAATGGTGCATGTGAGCCTTGCTGCCATCTGCACATCTACAAGATGCTACAGAAAAGCATAGCTGGGGAGTTTTTTAGCAGACCGCTGTTTTATTAAGGACATTTTGTTTATCATTTAATAAAGTCAAAGCAAAAATGTGTTTTAATAGATCTTATGGTCACAGTTGTGCTTCATTGTTTCACGGTTCCATGGCAGTTTGATTAGTCAATTAAAAAGCCACAGTTTCTAAGGACTGGTATTTATTTTATTGCTGTGAGATAGAGAGCATTAAACACAAGTGTGTTATGTGCATTAATTGGAAGCACTTTAAAATACTTTAAATGCATCAACAGGTTTCCATGTACCGTATCTGATTGGTTTTAAATCACTTTCTGTGGACAGTATCTATATTTACTGTACACAGAAAGAAACTCAGGGCAGCAGGAAGGTCACCGGGAGCTGCTGGAGTGTCTGAACTGGCTCTGGCAGTGCCGCCGCCGCCCGCAGCACGAGTTTTATTTCTTGTTGGACTGCTCCACCTCCCGGTGAGCTGAAACGTGCCTTCCCAGCAACCGGGAGAGATCCGGGCTGAAATGTGCCTTCCCAAAAACCGGGAGAGATCCGGGCTGAAATGTGCCTTCCAGCAACCGGGAGAGATCCGGGCTGAAATGTGCCTTCCCAAAAACCGGGACACGAGATCCGGGCTGAAATGTGCCTTCCCAAAAACCGGGAGAGGAGAGCTGAGCTGAAATGTGCCTTCCCAGCAACCGGGACAGGAGATCCGGGCTGAAATGTGCCTTCCCAGCAACCGGGAGAGATCCGGGCTGAAATGTGCCTTCCCAGCAACCGGGAGAGATCCGGGCTGAAATGTGCCTTCCCAAAAACCGGGAGAGGAGAGCTGAGCTGAAATGCGCCTCCCCAGGCAGCGGCCGGGACAGGGCCGGTCGCTCCCGGCGGCGCCGCTCTCCTCGTGCTCCTGCCCCGGGACAGCCCCGGGACAGCGCCCCGGGGCCGGGGGAGCCCCGCCCGGCCCGGTTCAGCCCCGCTGTCCCGGTTCAGCCCCGCTGTCCCGGTTCATCCCCATTATCCCGGTTCAGCCCCGCTGTCCCGGTTCAGCCCCGCTGTCCCGGTTCAGCCCCGTTGTCCCGGTTCAGCCCCGCTGTCCCGGTTCGGTGCCGCCGCCCGAGGCGGGCACGGCCGCAAGCGGCGGTGCCGTGAGGGCGGGGCAAGCACCGCCCTCGGCTCCCTTCGGCTCCCTCCGGCAGCGCTCGGCAGCCAATCGGCGCAGCGGGCGCCTTCCCGCCTCGCCCCGCCATCGCGTGCTGCGCCGAGGGCACGGCGGCGGCGCCGGGGACGGAACCGTGCGGGGCCGGCGGGGACCGAACCGTGCGGGGCCGGCGGGGACCGAACCGTGCGGGGCCGGCGGGGACCGAACCGTGCGGGGCCAGAGCCGTGCGGGCCGCGGGCAGAGCGGCTCGGGGAGCGCGGATCGGGGAGCGCGGCTGGCGGCTGCCCGCGGGTAGCAGCAGTGTCCCGGTGCGGCCCAGCGCAGGCGGAGAGCAGGCCGCGGCCAGGTGCGGCTCGGGCGGGGACTGTGGCCGCAGGAACTGCTCGGGCCGGGCCGGGCCGAGCCGGGGCTGTGGGTGAGCAGGCCGCAGCGCTGGCACGTGTCCCGAGAACCGAGCCCTGCTCCGGGTGTAGGGTAACAAACCGGGCCGAGGCGCCGGGGGAGCCTGAGAGCACCGCCCGAAGGGCCTGGGTTACGCCGGGCTGAGGCCGCAGGTCCTGCCGGGCTCTCCGCTCTGACTGACCCAAGAGCTTCGGCTTTGTGCCAGTCCCTGCAGACCTGACTGAAGGGCCTTGCCCACACTCCCCTTTTGGCTCTGTCACTGTGCAGGTCCTGAGCAGCGAACGCTGCAGGGATGGCTGTGTTCTGCTGAGCCAGTTGACATTAAAGCAGGGCAAACCCTCTAGTGCTGCTGGTAGTGTTTATTGGGATAAGGCTGGGAAGGAGAAGATAGCATGCTGATGCTGTAGGTTCCTTGTTTTAGAACATGACTGGACGAGCCAGAGCCAGAGGAAGACCTCCCAGACAGACACCTGCTGCAGGAGATGCACCTGTAAGTTGGTTTTCTTCTTAATGAGTGCAAGCAGGATTTGAGATTCATGCGTCACCTACTTCCTATTTGAATAGCAGGCAGATGTGTTATATGTTTTATGTGAGTATGCATATATTCTGCTGGGTGTACAGTTACTATAGTTCTGTTTTATTAAGGGCATTTTACTAAGTTTCGAGTAACATGAAACTCTGAATTGTGAGATTGCTTGTGGCTTAATGTTGCTGTTTTTCCAGCCATGACACTTTTTAATGTTACTTATTCACTAGACACTAAAATTACAAAAGGCATTTTTACAGAATAGCTGGTCAGTTACTTGAGGTATCAGAGGGACTGTAGAAAATGAGAAGTCCATAAGTTTTAATTAGAGCTTGGAAAGAGGGGATTTGCATTAGCTATTAGTTAAATGAATAATAACTTTAACAATTTCGCTCCAGTTATTTGTAGTTTGAGGTGTAGAATAGTAACTCTGCTACTTAGCATGGGAAGAAGCGGGTTGAAAGGTGCGCAGCTCTGCACTGGAGGGGGTGGCTTTTCTCTCTGGCGAGCGCTCTGCTGAAGTGGCTGTTTGTTTGCAGCAGTGGCAGGGGCAGCAGGACGTGCCCGGCCCGCTGCGCGGCCGGTGGCAGCCGCAGCAGCTCCGGCAGCCGCAGCAGCTCCAGCAGCTCCAGCAGCCGCAGCAGCTCCAGCAGCCGCAGCAGCTCCATGTCCTTCCAGCACCGGCACAAGAGCCCGGGGGCCACGGGCGCCCGCGTGGCCCTGAGAACCCCCCGCAGGAGAGGCGGCCAGAAGGTCAGAAGGGCTGGGAAATCCAGCCTCCACAAGAGCACCTTTTGAAGAGAGTACAACTAAGGCATCCTATAGACTGTGTTTGTCTTTTTTACTTTTCTAAATGAGATTTGTTACTAAGATTTAGAAGATGTGTGCTTCATAGCAAAAGCTGAAACTTAACATTTTGTGGTTACTCTTAAATTTGTCTTAATGCCTTTCAAGATTTAATTGCATTACATATTTTTATTTGTTAATATATGATAGTATATATGTTATTTATTATTTGATTGTGATTCTTGAATTGTAAACAATAGGGTTACAGGTTTCCTCAGGACTCCAGGATTTGTCTTTAGGAGATAGGGGTGGACGTCGCAGAGATTTCCAAGACCTTGGGGTAAACACTCGGCAAGCCATGGTGCACGTGCAAGAATCCAAAACTGGTATGTTTGAATTAGACTCCAGACATATGAGCAATTTGAAATGAAAGATACTTTCCTCTAAAGGAAAGTAAGAGCAGCAATAAAGAGCCAAGTAAAAAAAAAATCTTTGGAGTGTGTTAGAAAAAGATAAGAAGTTGTTACTGGTATCTGAAGAGGAACATGGAGAGTTGTCCTGGCAGCTGAAGGCTTTACAGAAAGCTCCAGAGGGCAGATGAGTGTCTGATAACAGCAAGCAGGGTTAGAAGAGATGAGGAGCACGGCTGACCTCTAATCTTTGTCTGGCTGCCGTAGCTTAAAGAAGGTGTCTCAGCGCTCTGGAATGACTGTGAAGTGCAGCAGTGTGTAACTGTACCACGTTTGCTGTCGCTGTTTCAGGCTTTTCAGGAAAAGCGATCAAGCTGACCACCAACCACTTCCAGCTGACGTCGCGCCCGCAGTGGGCTCTGTACCAGTACCACGTTGGCTACAGCCCCGAGATGGAGGCGCGGCGCCTGCGCTCGGCTCTGCTCCTCCAGCACGAGGACACCATTGGCAAGACCCACGCCTTCGATGGGTCAATACTGTTCCTGCCAAAGAAACTCGAGAAAAAGGTGTGACACCAGAATGCCGCTTCAGTTCTTATCATGACTTGCATTTTATTCCTGCTTCTTGCTATCTAGGTGAAGTTAGGGCATCGATGTCCCACAAGCAGTGTTTAGTTGGATTGAATATATCAGTATAAGCTAATTTGTGCAGAGAAATTTGGTAATAAACTTCTGGTTCTAATGCTTAATTCCTGCAGGCTAGAATCACCTTCTGCACAGAAGTGATAGTACAGACAGTGTTTCTCCTTTAGTTTCCTGTGTACTTACATCTTTTCATGCCTTCTGTATTTTAACACCCCACATAAATGAAAGGGTGGATGAGTTGGGTGTATGTGGCAAGGTTTTGGTAGCTGGAGGAGTCAGGGTGCTCCTACAGGAAGGAGCCCATGTTGCACACAGTCATTGCCAGCCCTCTTCAGAATGGACCCATCACAGGCTAAAGCTGAGCCCATCAGCAAAGTTCTTGGCACCCCTGTGTATTTAAAAAGCCGGGGAAAATTGCAGAGCAAAGAAAAATCTGAGAAGAAAGGAGCACAAAGAGGGTAAGAGGAAAATACCTCTCTACTGATGGTAATCCCTGCCCTCTGTGTCTTGTGCCACTTCTTGCTTCACTGCAGGGACTGGGTGCAACCAGTGCTGTTCAGAGAGGGGCCAGAGGAGTCTGGAATGAAGCCGAGTTTGGAAGAGGGAGCAGGGAAGAAATTTTCACTGTGTGTGCTAATCTTCATCTTTTTGCTTCCCAGTATCTGAATCAGTAAATAAATATATATTAGTTGGCAATATATTAAGTTTATTTCCTCAAGCTGAGTCTTTTTCCTGTCATGGTAATAGATAAGTGATGTCCCTGACCTCGAGTTCAGCTGCTCTGGGGCTAGTCCCAGAGTTGTCTTCACCCTGATGAGCAGAGTCTTGCAGGTTGTGGTTTACAGTCCTAGTGGGAGATGGAATCCACATTTCAGTTTGTCTTGAATTATTGCTTAGAGGAAAAATGGCAAAGTCCAGTTTGATATTATTGGAGCACAATGCAGAGACAGCCCCGTTTGCTGTGGTTGTGTTAACCTCATTTTGCTTTCTCAGGTTACTGAGCTGTTCAGTAGGACTCGAAACGGGGAGGATGTGAAGATAACAGTCACACTCACTAATGAGTTGCCACCCACTTCACCTACTTGCCTGCAGTTTTACAACATCATTTTTAGAAGGTTTGCTGTACAAGTTATGTTTTTATAAGAAGTTACTCTAAAAGTATCTGAAGTAAGTTTTTCCATTCTGGGGAATAGGCTACAACAAATAAGTATTATAAATGTACATTTTTAAGCCTTTCTGGCTACTGTTACTGTGGTGCCAACCACATCTGGCAATACTGTAATGTGCAGTTGTATTTGTGGGCCATGTCAGTGTGAAAGCAGTTCATGCTGCTGTAGACAGTTACAACACCCTCCCCTCCTCTGTGTGTGGGTTTGCCTCAAAGCAAATAACAGAGCAGGACATTGAGCTGGCCTTTTCCTTCTTTGGGACTGTAGTCTTTCCTCTGAACCTTGGTACCTGGCCTGTGTGCTTCACCTGAGACGTAGCCTCTTTGGGCTGCTACCTTCAGCTGCTTGGTGAAGGGTGGAGTTGGATGTGGACTTCTCACCTGATAATTGTTAATTAGTGTCCATGACCTTTATAAATTGAGTTCAATGGGAAGTTCGTATTTTATATAGCCAGATGAACAATGAGTTTGTGCATAGGGATTGGACCATGAATGATGTGATGATGATAACAATAGTAGTAATGCTAAACAACATCCATTTTTCTATTTTTAGGCTTTTGAAGATGCTGAATTTGCAGCAGATTGGACGTAATTATTACAACCCCAGTGATCCAGTCAGCATCCCTAACCACAGGTTAGGCAGGAAGCCTTTCAGAGGGGCGTGGGGAGGGGCTGCTGGCTGTCAGGCTGTCAGGCTGTCCTTGTTCCCTGCAGGACCCTGCAGGGTGCCAGGTGCCCCTGGCTGCCCTGGGCCCGCTGTACAAGGTGGTAGGCCTGAGTTTGCTGGGGCCCATCGTGTGGCTGGGCTGCACTCCCTGCCGTTAATCTGATCTGTACAGCCTGGCTGAGGGAAGGAGCTGGGCAGTGTCCTGCTGGATAAACTGCTGCTCTGATTCTTCTGAAAGTGTCCTGAATACAAACTTCGTCTGTGACATCCTTAATAGCATGAAATGGATTTCTTACCTGACTCAAGACCTGACCTGTAAAATATTTTTGATTTTGTTAACCTTCAAGAGCTTGTTTATGTTTGGCTAATGGCTTCATTGTGCCATCACTGCTCTGTGGTGTCTGTGAAAGTGGGCAGGAATAGGGGGTGAGAATAAAGATGCTCTAAAGCACACTAAGATTCGGTGTGTTCTCTTTTGCCAGGCTGATGGTGTGGCTGGGCTTCACCAGTTCCATCCTGCAGTATGAGGAGAACATCATGCTGTGTGCAGACGTGTGCCATAAGGTTCTCCGTGGGGAGACAGTGCTGGACACTATGCACAGCCTTCACTCCCAGGTTGGAGAGGAGAGATTCAGAGACGCCTGTGCTAAAGAGCTGATCGGTTTAATTGTTCTCACAAAGTAAGTCTTGGACTCTTGTTGTCTTGGAGAGCTCTTTATACACCATGTCCTGAAGTAGGCAGTAAAGGATCAGAAAGGCTGAAAATGCTGTCATTGTCAAGCTAGCAAACTGATCAAGGTGACAGCAGTTGCAAAAGCAGGAAGTACACATTGGTTTTCTTTGATTTTATTACAGTTCAGCTTGTGGTAGAATTGAGAGCCTATTACAATTGAAAATTTAAAGTTAGTACTTCTGAAAGGAGCAAAGCTTCCAGCTTGCATGAGTACTGACAGTAACTTTGTCATCCCAGTAAATTTCTTTTTTATTTGTGTTAAGATTTAAACAAAAAGTGATGAAACATTTATGTAGGTACAATAACAGAACGTACAGAATCGATGACATCAACTGGGATAGCAATCCAAAGAGTACCTTTAGAAAATCAGATGGTTCTGAGATGAGCTTTGTGGACTACTACAAAAAGGTATGAAAATTTAACTGTGTGTTTTATGGTTTAACTTGGAATGTGCAATCATTGTTACAGGTTTACTTAGGATGCATGGATTTGGAGTTCATAGTATTTTTAACAAAACTTAATCTGAGATCAGTAACTAAGCTGCACAGCACAGTTTGGTGGGAGTAGCCCATCCCAGGGAGTAGCCCATCCCAGCAGGTAGGCCAGGGGGGCTGCATGGATGGATGAGCAAGGAGCTCTTGGGAAAGCTCAAAAGGAGCTTTGGGAAGGGGGAGCAGGAACAGGTAGTGGGAGGAATACAGGTACATTGTCACAGCGTGCAGAACTGAGGCTGGGAGAGCCAGAGCACCTCTGCATTGAGTGTGACCACTGAGGCCTCCCACTGTGATTGTCAGCTCTGCATGCATACCAGCCTCAACAGGAGCTGGATGGAGGTTAAGGTTAAATGTCAGAAACTTCACTTGGCAATCTTGTTTGATTCTTGTGATTTCTTAAATTGAATTGCTCTGTAGGGCAGGAACTTTGTCCATTGCTGAACTGGAAGGAGCATCCCAATATTGAGTTAGACATCCCAGATGACACTGCCTCAAGCAAGGCACAGGCTTCATTTCTGTTGTCTCTTACACATCAGTAGTTTGATGGCATCAGTTAAGAGAATAGTGCTTCCCTGCTTTGCCTTTTCTGACGAAACCAGTTCTTCTGATATGTGCTAATTGAAAAAGGTTGCTAGTTGCTTTTGGTTTTGTTTGTTTTAGGAACAATGCTTGTTTTCTAAAGTGAGCATTATTATTCAGAAATAATAATGTTTGTTATTAGTAACTTGTTTGTTCTGAGTAAATTAACATGCAGTCTGTATTTCTGATACAGCAATATAACATAGAAATTAGTGATTTGATGCAGCCTGTCCTGATGAGTAAGATGAAGAGGAAGAGCGGGAACATACAAGGATCTGTGGCTCTGATTCCAGAGCTCTGCTCCCTAACAGGTACTGTAGTATTTTTCCATATTGAAGCATCTATCAAACCATAATGCCTGCTGAAAGAGATATTCTGACAGCAGTTTTCTGCAGAGTTGGGGAAAACTGTTTTGTTTGTATAAATGTGAGTTCAGAAACACATTTTGTAGCTAAAAGATTTGATATATAAATGGGACTGGAAAGTTCGATGGGGTTTGTTGTGGCACAGTGTTTAGCCATGGTGTTCAACATCAGCACTCTGATAACTTGTAGAGAGTTTTGGTGGTAGAACTTCTGTTGAAACAGAGCAATTTACTAGAAATTGATGATAATTTCATAAGATACATAAATATCTGTTTTGCTCTGAGATACTCACTTTGCACTAGCAGTACCTGAACATCTTGGCACTGTTTGCTTTGATTTGAAAATGGAACTGAAGAGCTGCAATGCCTTGTGTGGTTTCCTCTCAAGTGCAAAAATCCAGGATTTTTTTTCTATGCCAATGGGGATGTATGTACAGTTAGCAACTGAAAACTTTGGCTACTGCTGCTGCCACTTCCTGTGTCTGCAGGACATGAATCACTAATCTGCATGAGCTGCAAGTTTAATTTTCATAGTCCTTCATCTTTAGTTGGACTCAGAAAAGGCTTTGCTGTTGGCAGGACTGACGGACAAGATGCGCAGCGATTTCAATATGATGAAAGACTTGGCCATCCACACGCGGCTGCCACCTGAGCAGAGGCAGCGTGAGCTTGGGAGATTTCTGGGCTACATCCAAAAGTATGACACCTTCATGTCCTCTGTTTCTGTCCCATGAAAGATGTGTATAACAAACTGCTCACAGTGAAACTTCTGAAATCTTACTAGTGTTAAAAAAGCCAGCAGGAACAAATTTCACACGTTTTTAATTCAAATCTTGTTTTTAAACAGAGATGACAATGTTCAGAAGGAGCTCCGAAACTGGGGTTTAAGCTTCGATTATAAATCGGTGTCCTTCACAGGAAGAGTTGTTCAAGGAGAAAAGATCTTTCAGTCAGGAGCCATGGTAAATAATAAATCAAGTTCTAAAATCTTCTGGGTGCCTCACTGATGAAACCAGTTCTTAAGGAAGGAAATAGTACTTTTTGGTTTATAAGTGAAGGATAAAGAGTGAAAATGTTACGCACAAGTCTTTGTCCAAGCAGGAGACTTGCAAACCTGTTAAGTTGTTCCCAAGGTGTGATTAGAAACCCTTGAAAGCACTCTGTCACAGTAGGGTTGTCCTTGCAGAGCAGTCCGGGTCAGGTACACAGTCTAGGAGAGCAGAGGTGTTTATCATTCGTTTCCATCTACAAAAAGGTACCGAGGCTTTGGGTGAAAAGCCCCGAGTTCTTTCAGTTGGGTAGCTGGAGCAGAGGCAGTGTGTGCGCAGCCACAGGGAGGTGACCCGTATGTGCAGTGGGGGTGTGAATGAAGTCAGCGGCTGTTGTCACACTCAGCTCTTTGCTCTGCAGTTCGGTTACAACCCTCATGTCGCCGACTGGACCAAGGAGACGCGCGGCCTGCCGCTGATCCGCCCGGTGCCCATGGACACCTGGCTGCTCATCTACACCCGCCGCAACTACGACGTGGCCATCACCCTGCTGCAGAGCCTCTTCAAGGTCACGCCGTCCATGGGCATCCACATGAACAGGCCAAGCATGTGAGTGTCCTTCCTAAGCTGAGCAGAAATCGCCGCCGTGTTAGGCTGTTCCGTGAGGGGAGGCTGTAGTGCGTCACACAGCCGCTGTCTGGGAGACTTTTAATAAAGCAAAGTTGCTTTCAGTATGCAATTGTTCAGTTTTCTCTTGTGATTGAATTTCCTTACTCATACTTTTATTTCTGAAAGCTTTTCATATGCCAAAACTAAGAAGTATCAGACAGACAGTCACTGAGCAAACCCTTCTCTAAGGAGTATTTTCTGCTGACTTAGGATGTACTCTGATTCTGATCTGTTCTCCTTGCAAATATCCTCTCTTGAGTACCCATACTTGCCTTTAATTTTGAGTTTTGTTGTGTTTGGAAGCCTGAGTTTGGAGGTGATTCCTTTTAATCTGTAGATGTGTCAAAGTGGTTTGTTAATAGCTGCAAATGTGGCATTTCATACACTATTGATGCGTAGTGAGCTTTTATGCTTTTGCTCAAGTTTCAATAGCTGTTAGTTGTTCTTTTTCTGTAAGCATTTTCTCTCTTTTCAGGATTGAAGTAGATGACAGAACAGAAGCATATTTAAGGGTTTTACAGCAAAGGGTTACCCCTGACATAAACATAGTATGTATTTGAATCCATAATTTCAAATCTTGTTGATCTCTGTAACTGGTGTTAGTGGGATTTGCTCTCAGAAATGCAGCTCTGGGTTCCTGAGAATCCACTACGTACCTGCTCATCCTCCTGTGCAAACCCAACACTGACCTGGGTATCCCTCTGGATAAGAGCCTTTGGCTCTGAAGTACAGACACTGACACTTTGCAGTTCTTTCTTTCACTGTGAACATGGGAATATTTCCCTTGAGCACAAGAAGTTTTTCCTAAAGAACTCTTTAAGTGCTGTATAACTCTGAGAATGCAGCTTCTTACAAAGATTCTTTTTTCTTCAAAGGTAGTTTGTATCTTGTCTAGTTCCCGGAAGGATAAATATGATGCCATCAAGAAATACCTGTGTACAGACTGTCCCATCCCCAGCCAGTGTGTGCTGGCTCGCACTTTGAGCAAACCCCAGACTATCATGACGGTAGCAACAAAAATTGCCTTGCAAATGAACTGTAAAATGGGTGGAGAACTCTGGAGTGTTGAGATCCCCGTAAGTACTTGCTTACAAAGGGTAACTCCTGTTTATAAGGCTTTCTTTAAAAAGCAAGGCCTGTATACAGCACGGTGCCTGTGTGTGCTTGCCTTGCAGCTGAAGCAGGTGATGATTGTGGGCATTGATTGTTACCATGACACCCTCTCCGGGAAGCAGTCGGTTGCGGGCTTTGTCTCCAGCCTGAATCAAACAGTCACCCGGTAAGATCTGAGTGCCAGAGGTAAAAAAACCCCAAAACACTAAAAATAACCTTTCCTTGGACTGAAAAACAGCTTCCATATGGTGATCCATCAAGAAAATTCAAAATTAGTTTGCTGTAATGGATAATATGAAATGTGTTGTGAATTTTTCCCACTGCATCCCTTGAAGGAGTGGCCTTGTCCCACATTGCTTGAGAGAGGGGTCAAGTGGTGGAGACACAGCTGGGATGAATAGAGAGCGTCAGGGTGACAGGGTCTTTCCCCTTTTGACTAGTGTGAAAGGCTGTTCTTGGTTGAGAAGAATTTTAAGTTGTGCTACGGCACTTCTACCACAGGGGGAATATTCTCGTAGAACTCCAGCTCTTCCTTGGCTGCACTGACCCACAACACCCCTAAAGACTAAGTGGTCGTGGGCATTTTAAAAATAACTTCATTGCAGTAAGCCTGGGAAATGCTTTGAAGGCCTCTTTCATTTTGTTCTTCACAGGTGGTTCTCCCGCTGCGTTGTTCAAAGTCGTGGGCAGGAACTTGTGGATGGACTCAAAACCTGCTTGCAAAGTAAGGAAAGGAGTTCTGCTTTTGTGGAGCCAGATCTAAGAACTGACAATTCAGCTTCCTCAAAACCTTCCTCTCCTGCTGCCCTGGGAGGAGGCTTTACCAGCCAGCACTTGGATAACAACAGATTAAACATTCTGTTGTAAATACTGCTGAAAATAATAGCATCTTGTTAAATCTTTCACTGATTCCCACATTCCTTTGCAATAATTAAAAACTACTGAGCAGTGCCCTTCCAAGAATGCTTTAAGGGAGTGTGATTTTAAAGAGGACAGCTCCTGCTATGAGAGAGGCCAGCAGAGCAGGTGTGTCCTTGGGTCATTTCTGGTTTTGGGTGCACAGGCAAACCAGAGCTCTTCCTTGCAGGTATGTTTGTGTTGCATGATGCTGACCCATTTCACTGGCTTAGTGTAGGATTGAGGACCTTGGTTTTCCAAATTACTGCTGTTTTTCTAGGAATAAAAACTCATTCTTGTTTTGGAATGAATTGTCATTACAATTAATGGCTTTTTCTCTTATTTTTTTAAGCTGCTCTGAGGAACTGGGCTAAATGGAATAAGTGCTTGCCCTCTCGTATTTTTGTGTATCGTGATGGTGTTGGAGATGGACAGCTCAACACTTTGGTTAATTATGAAGTGCCTCAATTTCTGGATTGCTTGAAGAGTATTGGTACTGACTACAGGTAAGTCGCTTTCTACCAACCCTGTTCTTTACACTGCCAGAGAAATAATCTTTGGGATACAAAATGAGACTATGGATGAAGACTTGTCTTTCCATCTGAGCTGATTTTCTGACCTGAGCTCAGATAGCTGCTTTTCTGATGATTATTCAGATACTTGACTTGTAATATAATAGGAAAATTCTTAGTACATGCACCACATGACTGACACACACATGTGGGCACATCCACTCTTTGGGCATTCTTGGTGGATGTGATAATTTACTTTTGCTCCACTGGCTGGTCACAGCCTGATTGTTGTGTGTCTGCTAAGGCCATTTTTTTCCTTACCACCTCTTGAAGGAAGTTGTCCAATCACTTACATTTTCAACTTTCTGCTTTGAAACTTATCAACTGCAGTGACTTAATCTGCTCTGAAAAATAAAAATATTTCCTTACACTGCAGGCAAGCAGAGTATTGAAATGCTCAATTCTTCTGTTTAGCTTTGTTAATGGCTTTACCAAAAATACTGTTAAGACACAGTGTTTTATAAGGAAACAATGGGACAGAGAATAGAAATCCAGTTTTTATTTAGAAGATCCCTTTTTGATCCATTTTCTTCTCCGTGAAGTTAAAGGAAAGTTGGATTGGTGAAAAACAGTGTGAATGTTGTACCTTAACTAAAAAAATCTAAAGTTGTGAACGATGTCTTGTTTAGTTTGAATCAGTAAAGACTTGCATGTGAAATGAATGCCCTGGAGCTCCAGCAGATCTGCTCCTGAAATACTACTAGTGCAGTTTTCTAGGAGAGTATTGGTTTTTCCCTTTTCCTTTCTTTTAGCCCGAAACTCACTGTGATTGTGGTGAAGAAACGAGTGGGTGCCAGGTTCTTTGCAGAGATTGGTGGAGGACTCAGAAACCCACCCCCTGGGACTGTTGTTGATACGGTGGTGACCAGACCAGAGTGGTGAGTTCCTGCAGAGGTGACACTGCTGCTGCCAGCAGCCTGGTCACAAGGGAAATACATCCCACAGTGCATGGACTGTAGGACCAAGGGTGAAAATACTTCCCACACTTCTGTGGCTCAGGGAGAAAATGAGCAGTGTAAGCTACGTGCACATGCAGGGTGGTTATCAGGAGGAAAATGAGACAGAACAAATAGTTAAGGTTGTTCTGGTCTCAAGACCTGGTCCATGGAATAAGATTATGTTCCTCCAGGTCTCCTTCCTCTCAGACACAGAGGAAGCTTTTGTGGCCAGAGCCTAGGCATCCTCCTGGGGTTTACTCAGTAAGCATAGGTGACTCAGAGAACAAGGCAAACACCTGGGGAGCTGCCTTTTCCCGAGAACAGCCCCTGCTGTGACAGTGCTGTGCTTCCCTGGGCAGGTACGATTTCTTCATCGTGAGCCAGACGGTGAAGAGCGGCTGCGTTGCACCGACCCATTACAACGTGGTGTACGACACCAGCCAGCTGAAACCCGACCACATGCAGCGCCTCACCTACAAGCTGTGCCACATGTACTACAACTGGTCGGTGAGTGTTCCTGCTGGGGCAGGCACAGCCTGCAGGAGGGCAGGGCAGGTGGCCTGGGAACACCTGCGGCTCCAGAAAGCCTGCAAGGATGCCTTGGCACCTAGAGCGTTCTGAGGAGTGCATGGTTTATAGTTACCTCATCTCTCTGAAGATTACAGCAGCCTGTATTCTCCCTAGCATACACCTCTTGTGAGTATTGTTCCCAAATTCTGTGTCAGAAGCAGAATGGAAGGCATTTGCTACCTGCAGAAGCATCCACTCCTGTGTGTGCAGGTGGAGCTGTGTGGCTGCCTCGAGGCCGCTGCTGCACGGCCAGCTCAGCACAGCCAGCTGAGGTGTGCTTCAGCCGTGTCTCTAGCAGCCAGGAACAGAGACACGACTGTCCCACCCTCTGCAAGGCAGCCCTGAACAGAAACCTGTGTCAGAGGTGTCAGGAGGGCACTGGGCTTGGGAAGTTTGGGGTTTTTTGCATCTCTTCTTCTGTTGTGTTGGGTGTACGTAAAGTTATTTTCACGAATCAGCATAAACAACAGGGAATACAGATTTTACAAGTATGCAGACTTTGGAGGTCCAGGGGTCTTTGTTACAGTGCCTGCATGCTTATTTCAATTACCTGAAATAATTGCCTTTTTTTCTTTTTCCCCCTTTCTACAGGGTATTATCAGAGTACCTGCTCCTTGCCAGTACGCTCATAAATTGGCTTTCTTTGTGGGTCAGAGTATTCACAGAGAGCCGAACATGGTGCTTTCAGACAGACTGTACTACCTTTGAAGCTGAGTTACCAGCCAAACAGAAGAGAGTAGTTCCTCTCTAGGGAAGGTAGAATTGTCTGGGCTTTTGGTTTAGTTTTGGTTTTTCATGAGAGACATGCACAGGATGTCTGCAGTTGTGGAAATTATTTTATTTTCATTGTACCAAGGAAAAGCTTGAGATTTCATTTTGAACAGGTGTCTGCTTGCTAGAATAACTACACAAATTGTTATGATTTTTGATACTTATTTAGTTAAGTTTTTCTCTGTTCTTCCCAACAGTTTATTGGTTGTTCTTATTTACATTTTGAGAAGTCTTACACAGAATTATTTCTTGCATGGGAGATAAAAGAGTTATGCAGAACAGAATCCAAACTCTTCCAGCTAGTATTTACCCTTCTAATTTTCAAAGTGCTTCAATATTGTTGATTCCTTGTTTTCTTGGTTAAAATGAGGGCCAAATTTGCCTCCTGAGCTGTGTCATACCGTAAGAGGAGGTGACCAGATGCTCTTGCTTACCAGGGCTTTGTTTGAAGGCTGTACAGCGATGCAGAACCCTGGAGGGGTTTTAAAGTTCCTTGTGAGGGATTTGCAAACCAAGCACAAAGGCTGGTGCTGCAGAGGGGAGCGCAGGGCTGGGGCAGCTCTGTGTGTGCCAGCTGCACCCCTGGCTGTGCCAGCTGCACCCCTGGGGCACAGCAGTGAGGGCTGGGGCTGAGCCTGGAGCACCCTGGGCACAGGGACTGTCCTGGGGCTGTGCTGTGCTGTGCTGTGTCTGTACCTCCAGGGTCACTGCCAGCTGGAGGAGAGGATTGAGACAGCTGCACCTCCAGCCCTGGGGGGAGCTGGTTCAGCCCTGGGGGGAGCTGAGCTGCTGGGCTGGTGCTGCTTTACACAGGCTTCTCCACTGAGAAATGCCATTTGCACCGAGGAGAACAGTGCACTGCCAGGCTGGGGCTTTGGTTTTGTACTTCCAAGCAGTGGGAACCAGCCCTGGTTTGTTCATGTCTGAGCTTTTCACTGGTCACTGTTGTGCAGCCCATTTTGTGAAACTATTGCTACTACTTCACGTGGAGAGATTCAGATTAGTGCTGGTTTCCTTAACCACCTTGTTGTGAACCTTGTTGTTTTTCTCTGTGAGATTTAAATAAAGTTGTTGCTGTAATCCTTGCCCATCTGAGCCCGTTCTGTGTATTTTGTACTTCCCCACGGGGCTTTGGGCACAGATGGGACAATTGCTGGAGTAACTTTGCAACCCTTTTTTAGCTCTGGGAAGCTCCTGCGCTCTTGCAGCTAGAGGAGCCTTTCTTTATTCTGCAGTAAGCTTCAGAGGCCACTGACAGGTCTGAAAAGAGGCTGACACGAGAAGCCAGCAGAGGACACAGTGGATTTATGAAACGTACTGCAGTCTACAAAATATCAAATTATTTATTTATATAAAATATAATACACAACAATTGTACACATGCACACACCCACACAGTACTTTACCACAACTGTAGGCCAGTTATTTTCTTTAATTAAATGTTATAATCTAGCACACGGTATTTTACAGTAATTTACATTGTTATCTGAAGACACAATGGGGAAGCTTTGATCATTCATTTATAAACCTTCCATAAATTACAAAAAGAAAGGCAGTCTGAAAAGTATGTATAAACAGTAAAAACAATTTACAAATGGACAAGAATTACAAAATAGTAACAGCCAATGACTGCCATCGGTGTGTGGGATTATTTTTTGTGATATGCCAATGTTGAATTCTGATTTGATTGGAGCCTGCAGCAGCCCTGGGTGGGCTGTGGCTGTGACCCAGTTTGTCCTTGCACTGTGGATGGACTTTAGCCTCAACCTGACAGCAGCAGTGTGAAAATGCCTTTTAACCTAGGGCTGAACCTCCCCAGGGAAACACGGGGGAGTGGAAAGGGGTTGTGGAGTTGGTTTTCCCAGTGGCTTAGGACAGGGAGCCCCAAAACTGGAGGCTGGAGGGCTGAAAGGGGTGAGGGTCTGCGGAACTTACCCTGCCTGGGTCCGGTGGAGTGAGAATGACAGACCAGGACAAGGCTTTGGTTTTTACTGGGGTGGCAAAAACTGAAAAGCGTTTAGCACAGCACTTCCACTCTCCCAGGAGCTGTCAGACATGGATGGGGGCAGTAACAGCATTATCTGGAATTCCGTGGTGGAGGGAGGATGGAGACAGCTGAATACACAGTACATACAAAGGATACGCTGCATATTTATTAGACAGTACAAATCATTGTGCATTAATAAGGCAAACATCAAGGCTGATTTAACTAGGAGTTTCAAGACCATTTCTGTTAATGACTGGATACAGTGGGGTGATCTCTCTGAACTAGCAATCAGTGAGGACAGTTTTCTCCCCTCACTCATGGTTAAAGGAGGCTAAAGGCTGAGATTTTTCCAATGGAGTTGTAGGTGTTGAGGTGACTTCAAATAAAACCATGTTCTTCTGGTCTTAATCCCACAACTTTTTTTTTTTTTTTTTAATTTTTAAAAAATGTTTTTGCAACAATAAATCCATTTCCCTTTTTTCCTCACTGTTTTGATTAAGCAATTGGCATGATTCTATTGATGTCAAAAATGCAAAGGTCTGGTAAAGTACTGCATAGTCATGAAAGCCCTAGTTTTGACTTAAAAAAAAAAAAAAGTACACAGACTGGAAGCTTTACAAGTTGTCCAGGAGCACATGACTCATTTCACTGCACCAAGCCTTTTCAGCAGTTTCTTGCCTTTGGAAAGCAGCCCCTTTTTCTTTTTCGAGGCCATATCCCTGCCTCTCCCGGGACTACCAGAGCCCATCACCGGTGACGGAGGTGACCCAGAATGGAGATGGACTGTGGGGGATGGAGCTCTCCGGGGTGTACCTGTATTCTCAGGAGGAACCTATTGGTACATTGTTATCATTTATTCAATCTTTGAACGCTTCAAAGCCATCAGCAGCAAGAAACTTGGCAACATCACCTCTCCCATTACCCACTTAAACAAAAGGGCTGGTTTCTTACTTCTCTCTGGCTTAAAGTACTGCGTGGGCTTATGGAAAATACATCCATTTAGAGAAAAAAAATAGAAATAGAAAACCCACCAATAAAGCCCAGTTTGGTTATACCTTTTTAAAGGAAAAGTTGGATACACTTGCTTTGCCAGAATTCTGGCCACAAAAGCCAAAAAACTGGCTTTGGTTTTTCATTTCAGTACTAATAGTACTAAAATGGAGAGGGATACGTTCAGCTATAGATTTAAGAAAAATAAATATGTTAATTACTACAGATTAGCAATCTATAGAAGCCAAACTCTTTTCAGAATAAATTACTTAAAATGCTACATGATCACTTACTTTTTAATGTCCTTTAAATGCCTTTTCTTTAAAATGGGCTAGCAAACTTTATGTACAGATTAGAGAAGATGGCACACTGGCTTAAAAAAAAAAAAAAAAAAAAAGAAAAAGAAAAAGCTAAAATGAACCTTAATTGCAATCAAAGAAAGCTTAAAGGCCCTGAGTGCTTGATGTGTTTGCTGCAGCTATGAGGTTGTTAGATGACAGCATTCCTAAATATTTTGAACAGCTTTTTTTTTTTTTTTTAGTCATTAAAAGCACTTGGATGAAAATGCTAAAATTACAAATACTCAGCCTAGACTAACTACAGTGCCCAGCTGGCAAAATGGTTGCTATCAATTAAGATGATATTTTCATAGTAGAATCCATGCTTTAGGGAGGCCTGCTAGCTTGTAGTTCAAGTTAAAACATCAGCAATTTACTGGCCTGTTGTGCAACAGTGAGTTAAGCAAAGGGGCTTCAAGCCTACTTTGATTTTAAATCAAGGTCTAATTCTAATGAAAAAAAAAAAAAGAAAACCAAACCAAAACAACTTGGTAAAGCACCCCAACGTACACCTGAAGATACCAGATATCGAGTCTAATGCATTCATTCAGTGAGCTGCATGTTTCAGGTCGAGACTCTTATTGCATTGGTAAACCAAACAGTTGCTAATATTGCAAACGTACACTCGCTAGGAAAATCCGAGTAAATTGTACCACAGGAGGGATTTTATTCAGAAGTGTTGAATAGTTGGTCTTAGGCAAACTGGGGAATAATCGATTGTGGAAAACCCGCTTTAAGGCAGACAATTTAAGCAGTGAGTTTGAGTGCAGTGAGTTTCAGAACCAACTATCCCCGTGTGAGCTACCGTCCGTGCCAGCCTCACGCTGGCTCTGCAGGGCTGCAGCTGTTGTGCTTTTCTCGTGACACAGGAGCTTGGAATTTTTACATCCCAGCTTGGCTAGCAATGCAATATGCAGCTTTGGTTGGAGGGCAGTTAGACATCAAACTCTCCTCTCTATGTAAACATAAACACTGAGCTCGGGAAGAAATATGTTCCAAACGCTGACCTTGGGAAAGGGAGGGCCCATCGATTTCAGAGGGTTCCTGTTTTAAAGGATTTGTCTCCCAAGAAAGGAGTGGCCTTGACTAGGTACAGCAAAGGCATTCAGCCTGTTCTTTGTGGCCAAGGGGTTTGGAGACATATTTCTTTTCTCTTCCCCCACAATTAAGTTTCAAGACTTGCATTAGATAGCCAGGTAGCTTTAATTGAAATCTCTATTGGTATCTTCAGTTGCTCACTTACGTGAAGGCTACATTGCCTTATTAAGGTGTGAAATGAACACTCTTCTTCTGTTTCCAAGCAGATGAGCAAAGAAATAAAAATATATATAAAATATATAATATATAAAAGTATTGCAGTGATGAAACAAAACCAAAAATGAGATACTCTAAACATGGTTAATTCTTTCATGAAAGAGAAGTCTCTGAGCAATTAATTATTGCCAGTTGGAACAGGAAGTTGTAAGGATTAAGAGACGACCACCGTCAGTCCATCAGCTGCAGTTACAGTTTGTATTTAGAGGAACGCTGGTACCAGTCTGTTTTGCACAAGAATTTTTTTAGCAAGAGCAATTTAGAAGCTTTGGGAAATGGCCAGGAAAGAGCTGCTTAAGCTCAGGTTATGAAGGACGGTACTGTAATGACTGCAATCAAACAGCCAATTTAGTTTCTCCAATTACAAATGTAATGAGCTAGCGAAGGCTAAAGTCATTTTCCCTCCTGTTTTATTTTATATATTTGAAAGATAATTTTAAATGGGCAAATGAATTTAAAAGTAATGTTAAAAGTAATGTCTAAATTATACGTGAGACAGAATGAAATGGAAAATGAAAATTCAAGTGTTTCTTAGGGGTTGCTTACCCTTTTTGCCTTGGCTCTCATGGGCGTGTCATGGGCGTAGCGCGAGGGTGCGTCGGAGAGAAAGACTTCAACATCGTCAGGCACTTCTTCGAGGAAGTTGGAAGGAACCAGCCCCTTCTGTCCATTGAGCTCTCCCTGTGGGCAGAGGGGAGGCTCAGCAAGGGCTTTCATCTCACCACGTTTATTCCCAAGGGGCAGGGACGTATTTGTCACAGAATCACAGAATTACTGCATTGGAAGAGACCTTCAAGATCATCGAGTCCAACCTGTTCCCTGACACCTCAACTAAACCCTGGCACCCAGTGCCACATCCAGCCTTTGTGAAACACATTCAGGGATGGTGACTCCACCACCTTCCCAGGCAGACGATTCCAGTACTTTATCACCCTTTATCAACAATTCCAGTACTTTATCACCCCTTTTTGCCTATTTCAAAGCTGGCGAGGAAGAGGAAATTCCCATCTCAGGTCCCTGGGGAGGCTGTGAGCTCACACAATTCCACATCCCCTCCCCAGGCTGGTGTTTGGTAGCTGGTGAAGCTGGGAGCAGTTAGGGGTGAGCCAGCAGACCCAACTTACATAGTAAAATCCATCTTCATCGATCTCACCAAAGACAGTGATGATGTCCCCAGTGCAGAACGTCAGCTCGGCCTGCGGGGAAGGAGCAGGGACAGGCAGCTCTTAGGCAAAGATCAGCCTTTATTGATAGGGAAACCATTCTGATTTCTGCCCACTCTTCATGTTAAAGACTCTGGTGAAACCAAACTGATCTTTGAGAGCCAAACCTCTTGTTTTATCCCTTTGGGATTTTTCCTCAGCTTGCTAAGCCTGGCCCCTGTCCCGCTGTGTGTGGACATCCACAGGGCTCCCCGTGACCAAGAGCCAACACAGTCAGGCCTTGCAGAACCTGCACAAGCTCTGAAGCTCTGAACTGCAGCTTCAAAGGGCCCCTAAATCCATCCTGGTGGAGGGGGACCAGCTCAGGGGCGGGACATGCCCAGCTCTGCCCTGTGTGAGGTGCAGAAGAGCTCAGGGAGCTGCTCGGGGTGCAAGGCACCTCTGGACATCCTCCAGCCCAATTCCTGAGGCACAACGTTCCTACACTGGAGCTGTCCTGGATTCTCTTCAGCAAAACCTTCACAGTGGGCAGCTCCACTCTGATCAGCACACAGTGCACTGGGCTCTTTTAATTGCCTGTGGCTTAAATGTAATTAGGGCGGGGCCTTTAAATTATGTTTAATTTCCTGTGGTCATGGGAGAGAACAAACAAAATCTTTGCAATACATCAGCACAATTTATTTGATTTGTTGGCCAAACTACTTTGAAACACCATAATTTAAAAAAATATTTGGTTCAATAAGAAACAGAAAACAACCCAGGCTGTGTTTCAAAGCACCAACTCCCACATATTTCAAAATTCACTTTCTCCTTTAAAAAATTCCAGAGTGTTCTACAATTCACCAGTTAAAAACAAAACCAAACAACATTTAAAGGATGACTAAGGGAGCTCCCAGATTCTGTACCCCCAGCCCCAGCTCAGCTCGGCCCCTACCTCCACGTCCACGTTGGGGGAGCTCTCCCTGGGGTCGTAGTCATAGAGGGCCACCATCCTCCGGGTGGTCAGCGGCTGCTGCCGGCCACCGCGCCGGCCGCGCTCTGCTCCGGCGGGGCACGAGGCAAGAGAGAGAGTTACTGCTACAGGCACGGGGGTTACTGGTACTGCATTACTGCTACAGGCACTGGAGTTATTGGTACTGCATTACTGCTACAGGCACTGGGGTTATTGGTACAGCAGTTATTGGTACTGCAGTCACTGCTACAGGTACTGCAGTTACGGCTAAAATTGTAGCCATAATTGGTACTGCAGTTACTGCTAAAGGTACTGCAGTTACTGCTAAATTACTGCAGTACTTGGTACTGCAGTTACTGCTACACTTGCTGCAGTTATTGGTACTGCAGCTCCTGCCAAAGCACAGCCCTGCTGCAGCTGCTGCTCACGGCCTCCCCAGCAGAGCAGGAGCAGCGTGGGCACTGCTGTGGCACAGGTGAAAGCCACAGTGGCCACAGGAACCCGGGCAAAGGCGTGCAGCCAGCACGCTCACACACTGTGACCAACAGGGTCTGGCTGTCTCTGTTCCGAGGCACAGAATCCTCAGACACTGTGCCCAGCAGACTCCACAGTCAGGGACTGTGTTCTGTGCCAGAAATATTTCAGGACACAGAACCCTTTTTTTTTTTTAATTTTTTTTTAATCAGGAAAGAAAGCAATAAGTGGCGTGGTGAAGCTGCAGGTCCCCCTTTGCAGCAAATGCTGTCACCAAGATTAAATATTGGTTGTATAAAGTCATCCAGGCACTGACACAGAAAGTATCCCCTGGGGCAGTAAATAACTGCAAAATGTAGATGGATCTGCATGAAAACAAGAGGCAAAGTGGATGCAGCCAAGCTAAGAGACCCAAAGTGTGAAGTCTGTTTCCCCTTACCGATTTTCTCAATTGGAGTATTCAAAGGAAGGAAACCTTGCTTAAGGAGCTGATCCATCATCTCTTCATCATCTGCTTGTATCTCAGAGACCATGTTACATGGGATAAGGCCAACCCTTGCACAGGTTTCCCCACGGTAAAATCCATCAGCATCTTTGTCCCCATAAACCTGATATTCAAAGAAAGATAATATTGGTCAAGAAGGTTTTAGCATTTAGGAACTTTAGTGTAGGCTAAGGGTTACTAAAGCATAGATGACAACTGCGGTTTAGATGTGGAATTATATTAATTTTGGACCACTCTGACTTGGGTTATAAAACTGGAATTGTTATATTAATTTGAATTGTGACTTCAGATACATAAGCAGAATTCGGACTTTTTTTTTGTTGTTGTTTTTGGCAGTGAAAGGGACAAAAATGTACATTAAAAGCCATCAGTTTCTTGCTGTGCTGAGTCAGATGCTTACTTGATGTTTATGGAATTATTATGGCACTATATTCAAAATGAAACATTTGCAAAATTGTGCCAAAATATTATTATTTTTATTCAAACTTTTATATGATCAAAAATGCTTATCTCATACACAGTGTACTTAAGCTCTACTATTGTCTTTTGATTTAATTTAAAAACATGACTTAATATATTAAAAAAACCCTGACTGAAATACACATCCTTGCAGAGGAAAAGAAACTCTTAAAGTTCTTTTTTTTTGGCATAAACAACATAACGTGTGAGGCAAGCAAAACACTGAAGGAAGTATTTAACAGCAAAAAGCCTGTGAGTTAGGTGCAGGCATTTGTGTTAGGACCCAGCCCAGCACAGTGGAAGGCAGTCACTATTTTAACAGCTCTAATTACAATTTAATATCTGAAATGGGTGATGTTCAAAGGACTGGGTATCCTGACAGAGCTCAGCCTGCCCAGCCCTGCTGGGCCTTGGCAGATGCTGTGGTGTTCCACACCAAAGTGTCAGAAAAGGGAACAGGACACCCGATTCAGGGCCTGAGTTCACCTGAAGTGTGTGTTAGCTAGCAGAGCTCAGCATTTAGAAAATGCAGCAGCTCTGGCTTGGTACAGCACCTGCACTTCTGGGGCTCCTCTGCAGCAAAGATGCTCCCTGAAGCAGCTCCTCCAGCAGGGCTTGTGGCAATGGACATCGGGAGCCTCAGAGCCACAATCTGGGGCTTAACCCAAATCTTTAATACAGACTGGCCCTAACTATCTACAGCAACTTCGAGATTTTTGCCCACTTTGAGATTATTTTAAGCCATTAGCCCTGGATATTAATTCCCGGGTCTGGTGAGACTCACAGCCAGAAGCTCTGAAGGAAAAGCCCCTGGGCTCTGGTCACACAGGCAGCTTTCCCCGAGCACCAAGGAGAGGCTGACTGGGAGAGGGGCATTGCTTCCTCTGCTCCCAGCTCTCACCTTAATGATCTGTCCTTCCTTAAACGGCAGCTCCTCCTCGGCAGCATCGGGGTTCGGGGACATCGTCAGTGGATCGTAGTCAAAAAGTGCAACAAATATTCGAGTAGAGAGATCTTCTGTGCCAGGATCTGTTTCAGATTCCTCATAAAGGTCTGGGGAGAGATGGTCATGACCACCGTAGCCGTCTGTGAAAGCAAATTCAGAAAAGAACAATTCAGTAACACAAGTTGGCCTCATCATCCAGCTCTCCCAGTTACTATTCAAAACGTGATTGGCATTTCAGTGAAAAAAACCCCCAAACATCACTGCATGTCCCATAAAGCTTGGTTGTGGGTTTTTTTGTTGTGTTTTTTTTTTTTTTTTTAAGAAAGTTGCTATTTAAAAAAAAAGCTTATAAAACCTGCACTGGAGGTTGGGATGATTTCCTGTACCAGACTGACATTTGCACAGCTCACATAGGAAAGCCATTTTTGTTAGGTTTGCAAGAGTTTGCCATGAATTAATGAAAAAAGCAGTCAAGAGAATGGCAAGTGAACACAAAATGACGGCTGAGGAGAGGCAGGATGCATGGCTGGATGGATGCCTGGACAGCCACACTGATTTCACTGACCACAAAGTAACCTGCCAGCAGATTCCTTCTGAGGTAAGATCCAACTGTAGCTGAGCTTAAGCGAGCTCAAACCATCTCGAGAGCCACCGAAGGGGATGAAAAGGCTCCCAGCAGTGCCAGTGGCTGCTCTGCTGCTCATTGCCTGGGGAAGCCCCAGCACACTCAGTTCAGCAGAGCTGCCTGCAGCCCATTTCACCCCCTCAAAACCAGGAGCAGCCTGGCTCCAGACAAGTCTGCTGCTCGTTTTTAAGGATTTCCTTCCCAACTCTGAGGCCGCAAAGAACAGGAATGCACGGATCTGTCCAACTAACCAATGGAAGGGACCAACAGGGGCCGAGACCTTTGTGGCACTGCACTGCCATGGGAGGACCTTCGCCCTGCATGCTCCACCCTGTCAGGCCGTCCCGCAGAGGCTGGGTTACCTAAAAGCTAAAAAACAACAACAGAAAGAACAGGGTCGTCAGTTCCATGCATGGCAACATCGTGGTTACACGGCTGGACATTAATCAGCTCAATCACAATTGGAAGCAAAAGCTCTAAAGGCAACTAAACTTAGTTTTTAACTGAAAGGTTAGCTGAAAAGTGAGCACTGCTGCCGGGCAAACCTGCAAAAGAAAAAAAATGGTTCCCTGATTTATGGCAGAGCTTTGTAAACCAGCAGTCACACACCAGAACAAAAAGCAAAGAAAAGAATAATTCTGGAAATATTCTTTTGCCTTTGTTGTTGCGGCTAAGGTGGCGTTTGGGTGTCCTGGAGACTGGCACAGGCAGGCTGAGAGCCGGGCAGGGCAGGGCAGGGCACAGCAGCAGTGCCAGAACGGAGGTGCCTCCCCGGCAGCCCTGGTGGCCCGGGGCTCTGCAGGTGCCTCCTGGCTGGCCCTGGTGGCCCGGGGCTCTCTGGTCCTGGCCAGCCGTGCCTGGCAGGGTGAGGAGGGCTGCAGGCTCCAAGTGGGCACAGCTGGCTCTGCCCAGCACACACTGCTGCAGGGGCTGTGCTGCAGGGCTGTGCTGCTGCAGGGCAGTGCTGCAGGGCAGTGCTGCAGGGGCTGTGCTGCAGGGCTGTGCCAGCTCTCCGAGCTCCTCCTGGTCCCTGGCATCCCTGGCACCGGCACAGCTGTCACCGCTGGCGCTGGCAGAACTGTTGGGCTCATTCCAGCCGGAGCCGGGCGGCTCCCGGGGCCTCTGCTCTGGTGTGGAACGGCCAGAACGGGCTTTGCACCCCGGGGTGCTGCAGGCAGAGCTGCAGAACGGGCTCTGCTCCCTGGGGTGCGTCCCTGACGCCCAGAGGCTCCTCTGGACATGCTGGGCAGAAATGCAAAGAGGCACGGTCGTGCAGAGCATCCCTGGCAGATGTGCAATGGCCCTGGGCTCCCCTCGGAAGCAGCTCTGTGCCTGCATCCTCCCGCAGAGATGCAGTCTGCAACTCCAAAGGCAAGAAGAGATGGTCTGACAAGGACGGCAGCGCGGTGACAGTGCAGAGATAAGGCAGAAAATGAAAATTATGAAGCTGTGACTCCACAAATCTGGGTCACTGTCACACTGGGGGAGAATCTTGCTTCTTGTCTTGAGATGTTCCATGATAAAGAGCATATCCTGAAAATTCTGAGAATGAGGTGAATAAAAACAACACGATGAAATGAATTCCTTGACAATAATAATAAAAAACAAAAAAAAAATGGATGAAACATTTTTCCAGTTAAAAATGCAGCTTTTTTTTTTTTTGGTTTTTTTTTTGAGCAACATTCAGATGGGCAAAATAAAGAAAAGCAAGCTTTTGGAAAAATTATAGTTCAGCTAACCCTTAATTAAAATTTAGATTCAGTTGTCCTTTAATAAAAGCAGCCATCATTGTAATTTGTCTGGGGGGAAAATTATTGCAAAGCAAATTAATCTGATTTCAGCATGACACAAAAGAGGACGATAAATGAAAATACAGAGTAATAAACCAAAATGAATGGAGAAGAAAAAAAATGGGGGGAAAACGTAGCAGATGGGTCCAAAGGATGGACTTTAAAAATCAATTTGGAAAAAAAATGAAAAAAGAAGAAAAAAAAAGAACAAAAATTAAAAAGAATAAAGAAAACAGACTGATTTGGCAAGCAGACGTTAGAAGGAAGATACTTCACACACCAGAGAGTCTTGTGCGTCTCTGTGGGATGGCTTTGCAAGGGCAGCAGCTGCCCTGGGCTCAGCAGGTTTGGGGTCACTCTTCCAGCCCCCCTGCAGCTCTCGGTTGTCCGAACGGTCCCTGCGGCCCCTGGGAGCCTCGGGCCGCCTCCCGCAGCCGGGCCCGGCCTCGCCCAGCGGGGCTCCCGGCTCCCCGAAATCCTCCTGGATGCTGCTCTGCCGCGTCAGGGTCCTCCTGCGGGCCAGCAGCGGCCGCGGGCCGGGCCAGGGCTGCGGGCCGGGCCGGGCTGGGCCAGCGGGCCCCGAGCGCTCCTCATCGCCCGCCCTCGGGGGCCTGGCACCCAGCCGGGGCTCCTCTTCCTCACTGCTCCTCGGGGGCCTGGCACCCAGCCGGGGCTCCTCTTCCTCACTGCTCCTCGGGGGTCTGGCACCCAGCCGGGAGCGCTCTTCATCACCGCCCCTTTGGGAGCTGGTGCTGTGCCGGGGCTCCTCTTCCTCACTGCCACTCCTGTGTCGGACACCGAACCGGGACCGCTCTTCATCACCGCCCTGCTGGGGTCTGGCACCAAACCGGGGCTCCTCTTCCTCACTGCTCCTTTGGGATCTGATACCGAGCCGGGAGCGCTCTTCATCACTGACCCTTTGGGATCTGGTCCTGTGCCGGGGCTCCTCTTCCTCACTGCCACTCCTGTGTCTGAAACTGTGCCAGGGCTCCTCTTCCTCACTGCCACTCCTGAAACTGTGTCTGAAACTGTGCTGAAACTCTTCATCACTGCCCCTTTGGGCTCTGACACCAAACCGGGGCTCCTCTTCCTCACTGCCCCTCCTGTGTCTGACACTGAACCAGGACTGCCCTTTGTCAGTGCCCCTTTGGGCTCTGACACCGAGCTGGGGCTCCTCTTCCTCACTGCTCCTCCTGTGTCTGAAACTGTGCCGGGGCTCCTCTTCCTCACTGCCACTCCTGTGTCTGACACCGAGCCGGGAGCGCTCTTCATCACCGCCCCACTGGGGTCTGACACCGAGCCGGGACCACTCTTCGTCACTGCCCCTCCTGTGTCTGAAGCTGTGCCAGGGCTCCTCTTCCTCACTGCCCCTCCTGTGTCTGAAGCTGTGCCAGGGCTCCTCTTCCTCGCTGCCCGCCGGGGCCGTGACTCCGAGCCGGGGCTCCTCGTCCTCGCTGCCGCAGTCCAGCCCGCTGTCGGGGCTGCGGGACCGGCACTGCCGGGCTTTGCACCCCCGCTGCTCCGGGGCCGGCTGCTCAAGCCCCGGCACTGCCCGCCGGGCCGGGCACCAGGGGCTGTGCTGCTGCTCTTGACCGCAGGGCCTGCGAGCTCTAGGGCCTCTAGCTACCCGGGGGCTCTTTCTGTGGGCCATACCTAAACCCTGCTTGTACAGCAGTTCAGAGTAGTCACCGTCCTCTTCAGCCACTTCTGGAATACTGAAAAGCCTTTTACTGTGGTGTGTCTGCTGGGGAAAGCCAGGCTGTTCCAAAAAAGTGGCTTCAGTGGTCTTATTCTTATCGTACTCCTTAAGAGTATGTAATGTTAAAAACCAGACAGGGAACAAAGAGTGTGTGACAAAAATAAAATGGGAGGAAAAAGGGAGAAAAGAAAAATAAAGACAGAATTAGTTTTAGAGCAATGGCAAACATAAGACATGCAGCTTATATTATGAAAAGGATGTCGTGCTTTGAATGAGGATCTGTGAAAAATAAAGGTGTGATTAAGAAGTTGCTGGGTGCCAGGTGCAACGTGAGAGGTCAGTACAAACAACTGAGTGATGCTCTTAACAAGAATAAACTCATGCATTTGAAACGGAGAAATGAAAGCCACAAACAGGCTCCAGCATGGTGGGTGAGAATGGCATTAAAACTCCTTCCTTGCCCTGTGCCAAACTGCCATCTGATTTTCTTTGTAACCAGAACCCATATCTAAGAATGACGGCTCTGCCCTAGCAAGCTCGCTTGCTTTGCATCTCTTAAAGCTTCCTATATAAGTAGTAAATACCCTCAGTCTCCTGTCAGAGGAGAGCCATTCCACAGCCATCATTAAAGGAGTTCTGGTTTCCTTTCCAAAATTCTAAAAAACCTGCACATTTTTAAAGCTTGGCTTCAAGGGAAAGCCCCCTGGGACACAGGCTGCTCTCTGATGTCACTTGGTCTGCACTGCCATCAAATCTCTCATCATAATCTTGGACCTGCTTCATAAAACCAGTGCTTGAAAATCAACCTATGAGCAGAAGTAAGTCTCTGTTTGTGCCAGAAGCAGGAAAAAGCTACCCCAGCCTGGGTAAAACAAGCGTTCTGGACATGCCAGATACATTTACAATTCTCCTGTTCCATTTCCACAAACCACAGGCTGTTCTAACAAAGAGCCCTGGGAGTGCCTTGGCTGGGCTCTGGAAGAGGGAAGGGAGCACAGGGCAGGAGATGCTGGCTCTGACTCCAGGATTACTGATTCTGCATCAGAGATCATCTCTCCTTGTGCCTAATGCCAGATCAGGGGCACCTCTGGGTTCAACAGCCCCAGAAATAGCGACAGATCCTCCCGGAGATAGCAGCATCTCCCTCTGAGCATGCTAAACTTAGCTGCTGTTTGGGCATTGTCCCCTTCCAGGCAGAGGAAACATCCTAAATTACTTTAGACTATTTTCCTTTGTTTTTAAAATGTGTGTAACACCTGTGAAACTTGAGCTAAAGCACCACAGAAGTGGAAAAAAGATCAGTAAGCATGAACTACATCAAGAGGAGCCTGCAACCCTAACAGGTCAAAAACTATTTCCTACACCAGTTAAGGTTCTGGAAGTTTCTCAATATCAACACTGGTAACACTAATTTAGATCCAAGAAGTAAATACACCTTCTGATGCATAAAGAACAGAAGTCTGGGGATTATTATTTTTCCAGGGGAAGGTGGTACAATGAGCTCACAGAAGGATTTTGGTTTCAACCTTCATGTTAGTGCAGTAATACAAACACTGCCAATTTCTTTTTTGAAAAAGTACCTGTCTCACTGCAGAGAGTATCAGAATAAAAGGACTGAATTTACAGCACATGAAAGCAGTCATAAGAATGCTCAGAATTCTGGTATACATGGCAACATACTACTGGTTTTAGTTGAGTAACAAACTACTGAAGAAAAAGTTAATCTGTGGGATTGTGCTTTCTAAGAAAACACAGTAATTACTGCACACATAAAGAAGCAAATACAATTTACATGTACAAATATAATAGGGCAAATATATATTCAGTATTGGGTGTGTTTAGTGTCCTGCATGTGCTTTAGTTGTTGCACTGAATTGTCTTTCTTGATGAATATTCCTGTATTAAAGCAATATTTATGGAACATATTTCCTATTCTCTCTGGCAATTCCCTAAAATTCAGAGCACAGGGAGTTCTGACAAAGCAGATCAAACAAAGCTGAAACAACTCCCTTTCTTACAGGAACGCTTTAAGCCTGTGGAAGGGATGGGACTAGCACTGGGTACATGGACAAATCACTCAGACAGGAAAAACCTAAGTTGATTTATAAGTTTTTACAAATCTTTCTCAGAAACAACTCATTTTTTGGGGTAGCACATGCAGTATATCTTCACAGAGACAGGGGAGGGTCCCCAGATGCAGAACAGGAACAATCACATATAGGAAAGTCGTCTGTTGGTTAAAGTTTGCTGTCAGTGAAACCCAAGCAGGTAGCAGGTGCATTAAAGCAGCCCAGCTGCAGTTCCCCGGCACAGAGAGCTGCACGCCTGCAGCTCTGGAGCGGCTGAAGGACGCCCGGGAGCACCCAGGGGTGCCCGAGCCCTCACCTTGAGCGCGCCGTGCGAGGTGAGGCTCAGGCGCCGCCGGCCGCCCTCCTCCAGCTGCATCTCCGAGTAGAGCTCCTCCTCATCCTCCTCCAGGATGTCGGACAGGTCGGAGCCGCGGCTGCTCTCGGTGTGGTACTCGTCCCCCAGGCAGTAGTGAGCCTGCAAGGGCAGCACAGAGCTCAGGGTGCTAATCCTGCCGGGCACAGCAGCCAGGGAGGGACACCACGGGGAGGGACACCACGGGGAGGGACACCACGGGCTGGGCTCTGCTCGCTGCACCTGTCCCCTGCAAACTCTGCTTGCCCACTTCTGATCGTAATTCAAGAGATCCAGTCTCAATCCCAGGTGATGGAATAAAGAATATCTCCTTTCAGAGCACCAAATCTTGTTTTAGTCTTGATTAGATTCCTCTTATTAAAGGGGTCCTTCATGCATCAATGGGCTTGCTGACCAAATTGCAAAAGCCTTAGGATAATTCACATATCATCTGTTCTTTGCAGCTGTTTGTTACATCACATTGTAATTTAAAAGTGATCACCATTTAATTCTTCCACCATTGTGGACCTTCAACACAGGAAGTCGAGTCTTTGACTGAAATTTTTTAAACCACCCTAAGACATAAAAAACCTATTTATTTTCTAGAATTTACATGTCTCTTGAAATAAACTATTTAATATTTGTTTTCAGTGGGATCAGTCTAAAAACTGCGCAGTTGTGCAAATTTCTCCTGCCAGCACCTTTCCATTCCTTGAAGCCAATGCTACACCCTGCTTGTTGCTGTCATCAGGCTGTTGGGTCACAGGTGATGCCCTGGTGGCACACAGGAATCCTTCCCTCCCACTCATGAGCAGGCTGTCACTTGCAGCAGTGACACCCCACAGAAAGGACAGAGCCCAAACAGGACAGCCCAGTCACATTTTCTATGTTCTTTGCCATCTTCATCTTTCAGTTTCCATGCCTGGGGCTGCTGGAAGGGAGGATGGAGATCCCTGTGCCAGGCAGGAACAGGAGCATCCCTGCCACGGCTCAGCCTCACCTGTGTCACCTGTGTCACCCTCTGTGTCACAGCCTGTGTCACCTGTGCCACCAGCACAGCCAGAGCCCGCGGAGTGCCCTGACCGAGCTGGGCTCCAGCAAGCACCCAGCTCCTGCTGAGCACGGGGTGCAACACCAGAGCCAGGCTGCTCACCTGCTTTCCAAGCTCTGACTCCTTCAGGAAATCATCAACCGAGGCTCCCCTGCGCTTCACCTTGGGGGAGTCGTAGCCATCCTCCTCCTCGTCCGAGTACGGCCCCACGCTGCTCCTCTCGCTGAAAACGCTCCTCCTCTCCATCTGGGGAAACAAAGCCAGGGCTGTGAGGGACACTGCCCTGCACCAGGGACACAAATATAAACACTCCTCCTCTCCATCTGGGGACAACAAAGCCAGGGCTGTGAGGGACACTGCCCTGCACCAGGGACACAAATGCAAATACAAAGACTCAAGCATACAACATTTTAAAGCACTCATGGCTTAAAGCACTGTTAGTTCCTCCTGGCTGGAACCTGTGAGGAGTTTTTCAAGAAGTTTTTGCCTGTTTTATTGCCCTCAGTCTTAAACAATTATCTGATTCTATGTGCTTATCAGATGAGCTGCCAGTTCTCCTCCCTGTAGCACTTACCAAAATTCTCAGAGGCTGCCAGCAAAGACACTCCTTTCCCCTTGGCAGAGGCAGTGGATGATCAAGCCACAACAGCATTTGTGTCCTCAATAGACAAAAAGCCCCAGAATGAGCTGTGGGCTCCTGCTCTGGGGAGCCTCAGCAATTCCTGCTGGCTCTGGTGACAGTGCCCAGCATCCACCAAGAGCCAGGGGCAGGCACACAGCTCCTTCTGCAGCACTTGCCACGAGTGAAGAATTCACACCACAGGGGACTAAACATGACAAATATCCCTGGCAGGATTTGATTTAATTTAGAATTACTTCATCTACAAACTTCTGTCCAGCTTCCTGAATAAAACATTTCAAGCATCACTTAAACTAATGTAATCAAACATGGTTCAGAGTACATGTTATGTCAGCAATTTTCCAAACCAGAAAAAGTATTTCTGTTCTCTTTCCCTCTGTGGTTCTTAAATCAGCTTTCACCTCATAGGGCCAAAGAAACCAATTGCCTTTTCTCCCTCTATTACATTCTAGTCTTATTTTTAAACAAAAGGAAGACAGCTACAGATGCATACACATATATTTATCAGACCTTATTGATCCAGAGTTATTCAGGTTCTCAAAAGCTGCCTTGATTTACCCACTGTATCAAATGCATCCAAAACAGGAACAGTCAATAAGCTGGGGCTGTTAAGGCATGTGTGGACTGTCAAAATTAATGCAGTTATTTTAGAGATACAATGGGAGACTAAAAACTGGACATAACTGATGACTGCCAGATGAAGCACCAAGAAAATCCATGGAGTAAGTGACACCTCAGCTTGTGAGAAGTAACAGTTGTGAGCAGCTTGTGATGAGAAACTAACTGCCCAGGGCACTGGGAGTATTTAAATATTGCATATTTGTGTGGAAAACCCACAGCACATTGTCAGGATGCATCCACATCAGCTGCACTGACCCCAGAGCCCCAAATGTGGGATTTAAATCAGCTGGCAAAGATGTGAGTCAGTGCAGCAGCCGTGGGTCATGGTGGTCCCAAACCAGGGGTGGCCTTGGGCAGCGACTGCTGGCAGCTCCAGGAGGAGCTGGAGCGAAAAGCAACTGCAAATGCGTGTGAAAAGGCAGCACTGAGAAGGAGAAATGTGTAAAATTCCCTGTGGATCCATGACAGCGGACACAGGAGGGCTTTATCAGCCCGGAATTTCAGCACTCTGCTTCTCAAGCTGAGGATCCTCAGAGCTGAGGAATGGTTACCCACTCCCTGAAGCCCACGACGAGCAATGTTTGATGGCAAGCCCGATGACCAGCCCAGCCCAACAGAGCCCTAGGAAGGAGTTTGCCCTTACCCTGTGGCTCTCTGCCACCCTCTGCGCAGCTTCTCTTGCCATGGCTTTTGCGACGGTGTTGGGGACGGGAGCGCCCTGGGGCTGGGGCAGGATCCTGTTGGGGGACGGGGACCGCCTGCCCGTGAGCGGGCCGTGCAGGCCGGGCGGCTCCAGCGTGTGTCCGTGCGCGGGGGACAGCGAGCGCGTCTGCTCCCACGGCTCGTCCCTCCTCGCGTGCGGCCCGAGCTGCTCTTCTTTGGTTTCGGGGGCTCCGGCACTTGCTAATGGCTTCGATTTGGGAGCGGGTCTGGGGTGAGGGGTTGGAGGCACCAGGAGGTCAGCTGGAATGGCAGCAGGAGGAGAGTCCACGGACTCGCCCTGCGCAGAGAGCGTCCGCACCGTCACCTCCCGGGCGTCCAGGGCACGCAGCCGCAGCAGCTCCAGCGCCGTGCCCTCGGCTGCTGGGAACGTCACCTCGGCCACCTGCGGGCAGGCACAGAGCCACCTGTGAGCGCCCGGCCACCCGCCAGCCTGCCCTCGGCCTGCTGGGCACACCCTGAGCCCCCTGGGCACACCCTCAGCCCCCTGGGCACACCCTCAGCCCCATGGGCACACCCTCAGGCCCATGGGCACACCCTGAGCCCGCTGGGGCATACCTTCTGCCTGCTGGGCACACCCTGAGCCCCATGGGCACACCCTGCGCCCCATGGGCACACCCTGAGCCCCAAGGGCACACCCTGAGCCCACTGGGCACACCCTTAGCCCCATGGGCACACCCTCAGCCCCATGGGCACACCCTTAGCCCCATGGGCACACCCTCAGCCCCATGGGCACACCCTCAGACCCATGGGCACACCCTCAGCCCCCTGGGCACACCTTCTGCCCCCTGGGCACACTCTGAGCCCCATGGGCACACCCTCGGGCTCCTCAGAGCGAGCTGCTGCAGTGCAGGGTGGGCTCCCTGCCAGGGCTGGTGCCCTCACACCTGCTGGCCTTCATCCCCCAGCCCGCTGGCCAGAAGGGCTCCTGGAAAGGAGCAGTTACCCCCAAACCCAGGACAGGCTCCTGCAGCGAAGGAGCCCTGCAGGGCCGTGCCCATCCCTGCCAGCTGCAGGGTGACAGGAGGGGACTCACCCGCTGCCCTTTGGCATAGACACCGTAACCCGTGACGCTGGCACCGTGGGACGTCCCCGTCGCCGACAGAGCCGGGGGCTTCCAGGACACCTGCACGGTCCCTGGCGTGGGCCCTGCCCGCACAGACACGTCCTGAGGTGGAGCTGGAGGACCTGGGAGAGACGGGAGCGGTCACTCCGCAGCCTCCAGCTGAGCCGCAGCGTGGGCTGCCAGCTGGAACTGCGACCTTTGCCACCAGCTGAGGAAAGCACAGCTTCATTTTTTCAAGAAGTTTTTGCCTGTTTTATTACCCAGCTTTATTCAGCTGGTCCTTCCTCTGCACTGAATCGAAAAACACACCCAGTAACCTCCTACGGCATTTACAGTGTGTTAGTGTGACAGCACACCACATACCTCCTTAATTAACAGGCATTACCCTGCCATAAATAGCTCTACTTTGGCCAGAAAGCCGAAGTAAAAATATCACAGAGATTATTAGTTCATACATTTTTCAAGCATCCTGTTGTGTTAATTTAACCAGCAAGCCCTGAGAGAGGCTGCTGCTAAAGCGTGTCAGAAGCAGGGCTGGGCTGCAGCCATCTCTGCAGAGCAGAACACAGACCTGGCTGCTGTGGGACTGCTTCTCCCAGTGAACTAAACACAGCCAGATCCTCCTCATCCACCAAAAAGGCTGCAAACACGTCAGCTGTGCTTGATACGTGTGCAAATGTCACACCAGACCACTGGCAAACTGCCAGTGCATTTCACTGGTTTGCTGCCACTGAATTTTGTCCTCTAGTGGACATGGAAATGAAATTCTGGTCATGTTCAGGACAGTACAGGCACAACAGGAAGGTTTTGTTCATACCATCCCTGCACCTATAAAGTATTTTTATCTTGCAAGTGGAGAGTATGCAAATTGACCTAATGCTATTCTTGTCCAGGAGAGATTTTGGTTCAGGATTGAATTTCAGCTTTCCTGGTCATCCTATTTTATTGACAGCCAGCACTCCCAATTCAGCAAGGCTGCTCAGTTTACGAGGAAGGAAGAATCTGATCTAACCCAGCATCTCGCCACTGACAATGGCATTAATCTGCTCCTGCAGGAGAAGTCACCTTCCTTGCATTCTCCCAGAGCGAAGCAACCCCAGGGTGTCTGTGCCGACCTTCACAGGCTGTGCAGAGATAGGTTTAACAGACTGCAGCGCCCGGGGCTCAGCATGGCTCCTCTTTCCTCCCATCATCAAATGGGAAATTATTCCTGATGAGTTTTGATGGTCTTGGTCATCAACATAAATGTTTGTTTTGGAATTCTGCTATACTTTGCTCCTCATGGGTTTTTTTACATAAATTAGCTCCAAAAACTGCAGCAGCCCCATTGGTCCCGATCCTGTACTTATTTCTATTTTTAGATCTGAGTGCCCAAGACAGAAACACTTGTATTTTTATGTGAGCAATTCCATTGCTTTGATGAATCAAGATGAGTTCAATTGCATGACACTCTCTGGTGGTAACTCCCATCAGTGACTCCGAATTCATCCTTCTGCTTTGCTCCAATTACTCTGAAATCAGGCATCAGCCTCTAACCACAACAGCTGCTATTTTGTTTTCTCTGCACAGCAGTGAAAAGCTGGCTTGTGTCTCTAGAAGTGCTCCCAGTGGAATGAAGCAGTGGGGAAGATTCTGGGAGCTCTGGCTCCAAAAGCTGAGGCTTCCCTGCTCCTCAGCAGAGAGCAGCTCTGCATTGCTCAGCAGGCTTTGCAGCTAGAGGGGGACACAGCATGGGAAGTGCTTGGCCAATTCACTGCCTTGCTTCTGCTCTAGCTTTCAACGCTGCTTCAGTGCTCCTGAATCATGGCAAATGGCTGACAACACTTACCAGCACTCCTAATGTAAAATCCAGGTGGGAAAAAACCTCAGACTTTCCAAAACACAACGAATCTGTTGACTTTACAAATACAAATTGTACAATGATGATTGCACCGTCACAACCAAAATACACTTACATCCCCTAAACGCTGTGCAGGTTAAAGTATTTTCTCTGGTATTTTCAGAGAAATTTAACTGAAGAGTTTTGGGGTAGGGAGGAAAATATCAAACCTGCTGGCAATGTAGAAAATTCCACAAAGGCTTCCTTTTTTTCTCGTTGTTCCAAGGGAAGCTGCCAGGGCATCTGGTGGGGCTTTGCCATGACCTTCACCTTGTAGGCCATATTGGGCTTCAAATTAAAAAAATGGTACTTGTAGCTGGCAGCCTTGACAATGTCAAACTCCTCCTCGTTCAGGAAGATGACGTGACTGTAATTGCTGTTTGTAGGGAGCCAGGACAGCTCAGCAGAGATCTGGGTGATGTTGTCCACGCGGAGGTTGGAGGGGGCGACGATGACGTCCTTGCCCACCAGCAAGGTGCACTGCAGCTCGTCGGAGTTGCCCTTGCTGGTGATGCTCTGGATGGAGATCCGGTAGGTGCAGCTGGAGGTGTTGAGCTTCTCTATCAGCGCTTTGGTCCTGCTGCCCAGGGCTACGTTCATCCTGACCTCCTTGTCCACCAGGACGTTGTAGCTGCTGACGGTTCCCCAGCCGGGCGGCACCACCGGCGGCTCCCAGCCCACAATAACACTTTTGGCGAGTTGTTTGATGAGGGTGATTTTTCGGGGATAAGGCACAATGTCTTCTCCGATCTCGTCGATGTTGACGTCCAGGGTCCCCGCGCCGTTGCTGAGCAGGCTGGAGTCGATGAGGCTCGGGGGGCTGATCTCCAGCTCTCCTTCCAGAGGAGGGCCCGAGCGGTTGAGGAAGTTCTGGTCCTGCTCGCTGCTCAGCGCGCTCGACAGCCGCGCCTCGTTGTCCTGAACAAAATCCACAAAGTTCGAAGGGACGAGTCCTCTCTGGCCATCCAGCAGCTCTCCTGCAGAGAAAGAGCAAAGCCATAAAAACCCCGAAGGGGAATACCTGGTCCGTGGCAGCGCCCCGAGAGCGGACAAGATAAGGGGCGAGGGACGAGTGAAAGCAATAAAGAACATCCCCAGCTTGGGAACATAAAGGCTTATTAAGGGAAATACCAGAACTGCCAGTAAGCTTTTTTGTCAACTTAAGTCTTGCCAGTAGGAAAAGCTGACACTATAAAATATTTTATAATTAGCTCTGCCTGCAAGGAGCGGCTTTGCTGGTGCAGAAACTCTTTTAATTAACACCAGGATGATAAACCTAAATTTAGCAACCGATTTAGGAGCAGACGAAGGAAAGAGTTTGGAGCGCCTTTGACAGACGAGCTGATTTCAATCTGCATGAATTAGCATGAATTGGTGCATTAAGTAAAACACACCTTCGTAGAAGCCATCCTCGTCCATGTCTCCGTACACGTAGAGGTACTTTCCTGCCGTGAGAGGCAGCTCCGCCTCGGGGTTCTCGTTTGGTCCATCGAAGGGGTTGTAGCTGTGGGGGACAGGCAGAGCGCTGCTCAGAGCAGGGGCTGCAGCTCCACCCAGGCCATGTGCCCGGGCAGAGTGGCTTTGCAGTGTGGTTTTGCAGTGTGGCTTTGCAGTGTGGCTTTGCAGTGTCGCTTTGCAGTGTGGCTGTGCATCCCTCTTGGGACACCCGGCTCAGTCCGTGCCTCTGAGCTCCCCTGTACCCCAAACCCACGTCCTTCCCCGCAGCGTTTAGAGACACTTCTCACTTAGGGCTCTTGGAAAACACTGCCCAAAATTCTCTTTGTTTTTTAGAGTGAATTAAAGCAAACTCAGTTGTGGGGGTGTTTTCCAGTCGCTGTATTCAATTTTATGTTCCCTTTATACAAGTTCATGAAACTTCTACAGAGGCAAGGTAAAAGAAGACAAAAACAGTGAGCTACATTCTAAGAGAAGCTACTGAGAGACAAAAAGTACTTATGAAGTACTTAAATCTATATTCATCCCGAAAGAAACTGTTAGCCAGTGAAATTTTTATCATGACAGTCCTTCATGCCTGAAATTTTTACATGCAAAGCAGTGATGGACTCAAATCTCCTCTTGCTTGGAGAAGTGATTGAAAAGAACAGACCGAGAGCTCCTCTCTGGAGCAGGGGCTCCCATTTAGTCTGACTGAGGCACTGGAGGACAGGAATGCAGGGCTGGGGGAGCTCAGCTCCCTCTGCCAGCCCAGCAGAGGGACAGGCCCTGCTCTGCAGCCAGGGCCAGCTGCACAGGCCCTCCAGAACTCCCTTTCCATGCACTAATTCAGCGCAGGGGTGACGTGGGGCCACACCTGATGGTGAATATTACAGCTGTGTGTGATGGGTGCTTTACCTGTAACGGGCAATGCAAAGATGGACTTTCCCAGAATATCTCTGCTTTGAGGTATTGGAATTCTGATCATTATCCATCTGTGGGGGAGGGAGAAGAAAGATAATGTGATTACACAAAAAGAAGAATGAACAGTTTTCCTGACAGGTGATATGAATCAGTGAACACACAGTATCAAGGAAAAAAAATTAAATTCTAACATGGAGCACAAGTGGTTAATTTTACTTAAAAGGGCAGAATCCAGTGACTGAGCACTTAAAACAAATGCTGAGTTCAGAACTGGTGCAAGTGCCAGCCTCCAAACACCTGGAAACCACGAGTATCACACAAAACATACCCCTTGCCAATCCAATCCCATCCAACCCAACCCAATCCTCAGCATCAGCATCTCTTGAACACCACCCTTTCCACTGACTGAAGGAAATAGCATATTTTACTCTGAATTTCACATCACATTTAATTCAATCCTGCAAAGCCACACGTTTATTCTGTTACAAATCTGGTCTACAAAACCTGGAGATTTAATTGTTGTGGTGTTGAATCAACACAGACTCTGCCCATTCTAGCTCTGCACGAGGTCTCTCACTGATAAAACAGCAATTTCAGCTGTGCTTTCAGCTAGTAGAGGTTTTAAAGTCAGGGATGAACTTTCTTCATTGTACAGTTTGCTGTGGGCCACTTCAGAAAAAATGACCAATTTTTTGCCTGAGCTTGAGAACTTGAATTAAGGTAGAAATGCTGGGTTAACAGCGGGATCAAATAAAATAAACTGTCCAAAACCTGAGCAAAATTTTCCAACCTAGACAGAGAGAACACTGAGTGTGGCTGCCAGGGCTAAACCAGTCCCAAGAGCACACCAGGAAAATTCCAGTGAAGTCCCTTTTCCTCTGAATTGGCTCCTGAGGGTGTTTGGCCCAGCACACCCTGCTCTGGCAGAGTATCACTGATTGATTGATTGACTGATTGATTGACTGATTGATTTCAGACTACCCCACGTTATGTTTCATTTTTTAGATTTTATTCATGCACCCTGCTTTGGGCCTGGGTATCTCTAAGGAGGAATGGAGCTGAATTTCTGTGAGCTTGCATAATGTAAAAGTGTATCACGTAATTACACTCTGGAAGGCACAAAACGTTCAGTTCTGCAAAAGAGGGCTTGGCATGCTCGGTGAGAGAGAGCTCAAAAGTAATAGAAAAGGGGAATTAAATTTGACGTTTGCTTCTCCTGTTCCTTGCTGTTAGTTCTGCTTCCCTAAGTCTCCTTGCTAAGCTGCTTTTTCTGTGGCCTCTTCAAAGAGCAGTGAATGTTTCCACCTTTCAATAATGCTGCTACACAAATATACACAAATATTTCCTCTGGATAATCCTCAAATATGCCCATGGAATTCCCACTATACAAGAATCCAGTATTTTGTTGAATGTCCTTAGACTTGTGATCCATTTAGAAACATTTTGATTCCATCAACTTTCACATTTTCATATCAATTAATATAACATAGATAGAAAATATGCACACACTTGCAATTTATTTACTCCTGTGAGGATTAGGAAAGGGATTTCCTGAAATGAGGGGTAAAATCTGAGGATCATTTCCTCATGGCTACTGCCCATATAAACCAGGGTATTTAATAGAAAGTCATACCCTTCTACAGGGTTTCCAAGATCTGTTCTATGCAGTTTTTATAACGAATATTTGTCCTAAATATTAAAAATCAACTTATAATGGCACCTTTGAACAATTCTTCTGAGCTTCCCATTGGATTTCTACTGGAATTCCACTGAAAAGCAGAAAAGCTTCCCAAGGAAGGAGGAACAGAACCCTTCAAAAGCATGACTGACTAGAAAATGTGGAGCTGAATTGCTTTAGTGAGAGCACGCTGCAACTTCAGTCCCGTTTTCCAGGCTCAGAACCCCTTGGGAGAAGCTGGGGGCTGTGAGCAGGTGGTGCTGCCCTGCTGCAGGGGAAGCTCACACCCCAAGCATGAGAGGGAGTCCTGCAGCATGAGCCAAGGAGGTTCTGTGCCAGTGTCTGGGGCAGGCACGGAGCTCCTGCCCCCCTGACCTGCCTGCACAGCCCTGCCCCGAGCAGGAACGCTGCTGTGCCCCTCGCCCAGACACGCTCCGAGCACCACTGACGCCTTCAGAGCAGCTCGAGTTCCTCACACAGCTCATCTTCATCCTCTGCAACTGCGACATCAGCTCAGCTCCTTTGAAAATGTCACTCCAATTCCCACCAATCATGTTCCCAAGCCGCCTCAGAAAATGAGAACATTCATGTCCTGACTTTTTAAAAGCAGGTGGATCAACCTGCAATTCCTGCTGGAGCAGAGGAGCCTCAGCCCCAAATCCCCTTTTCAGTAAAAAGTTCAAAAATACTCACGTCTGAATCAAATCTGCATCTTGGGGTACCAGGTCTGGACTTGGACAGGAATGTGGGTTTGACAGACAGCTGTTCTGGTTTGTCTCCAGATATCTGAAGGGGTCGGATAAACTCTGAGATCACACAGCGACTTCCAGAAGGGCTCTCATGACCTGGCAGTGAACAGAGCACGGACGGGATCAGAGGGGCTCCCAGGCAGCAGCTCTGCCAGCACACAGCAGAAGGTGGCTTTCCTCTCCTGTCACAAACCATCCCAGAAGAAGCTGGGTGGGTGCACTGCAGAGCACGGCGGCAGCTCAGCCTGCCAGCTCCAGCCCCTGCTAAACTGCCCGAGCCAACACCATGTAACAAACATTACAGACGTTAAAGGCAGCAAGGGAAGGCATCCTCATTCCCAGAACTGCAGGGTAAGGTTCCCCAGTGAAAAGAACCCAGCTTTGTCCTGAGCCCTGTCTGTGCCTGGGGAAGCCGTGAGACACTCTGTGCAACACCCCTGGCACTCAGAGTGCTGCTGGAGCTGCACTGCTTTTGGGGACTCTGCCATAATCTGCAAATCAGAACCAGGTCACACACTTGTGTTCTAAAAAAGACTGGAATGCTAATAATGCAGTTGGCAGGATATTCATTTTGCAAAGAGGTTGTTCGACTTTTGGCAGCAGGAAGTGCCAGGAGCACCTGCCTTGTATTTCCAAGGAGTTCCTCACTGACACCAGCACTAAACCACATTCATTTGATCCCAGGGCCATCCCTCCAGTTTCTAAAACATGGAAACTCAGACTGTGCAAAAGGAAAAATCTCCAAAAATCCTTCTGGAGTATTTTTACTGTGCTTTTTAAAAGTAGTTTAGCAGAAAGGAAAGAGAGATTACACTGCAGACTGAGCAGCCTCACAAGAGGCTGAATGCTGTTCTCTCCTCCTGACTCAGGTGAAAAACGGAGGTGAGACGAGAACAGCGCGGCCCAGGCTGCAGAGAGACTGACAGAGCCGAGCCAAAGCCACGGGTGCATTGTCCCTTTTACTGCTGGCTTGCTCCCCAGAGCAGGGATTGTAAACGGAGATGGACGTGAGCTGCAGCGGAGCAGGAGCTGCAGCACAGCACAGCAGGAGCTGCAGTGGAGCAGGAGCTGCAGCACAGCACAGCAGGAGCTGCAGTGGAGCAGGAGCTGCAGCACAGCACAGCAGGAGCTGCAGTGGAGCAGGAGCTGCAGCACAGCACAGCAGGAGCTGCAGTGGAGCAGGAGCTGCAGCAGAGCACAGCAGGAGCTGCAGCGGAGCAGGAGCTGCAGCACAGCAGGAGCTGCAGCACAGCACAGCAGGAGCTGCAGCACAGCACAGCAGGAGCTGCAGCGGAGCAGGAGCTGCAGCACAGCAGGAGCTGCAGCAGAGCAGGAGCTGCAGCACAGCAGGAGCTGCAGCACAGCAGAGCAGGAGCTGCAGTGGAGCAGGAGCTGCAGCACAGCACAGCAGGAGCTGCAGCGGAGCAGGAGCTGCAGCACAGCAGGAGCTGCATCACAGCAGGAGCTGCAGCGGAGCAGAGCAGGAGCTGCAGCGGAGCAGGAGCTACAGCACAGCACAGCAGGAGCTGCAGCACAGCACAGCAGGAGCTGCAGCACAGCAGGAGCTGCAGCACAGGAGGAGCTGCAGCACAGCACAGCAGGAGCTGCAGCACAGCAGGAGCTGCTGCTGACACGTTCAGATGTGCAGGTGCATTCTGCCTCTCATTAACATAATGAGCCTGTGCTCTAATTTTTCAGCCCTTGAATATCTGTAGGTTCAGCATTTCCTCTCCTGTTCTGACAGAAGTCTGGCCAGCAACATTTTGCTATTGAATTTCAAGATTCCCACTCCAGGTCACCAGGAATTATCGGAGGAACCTCTTTGTTCTCACTGCAGAGGAGAAAAAGCTCCAAGAACACCATCAGAGGGTTTTCTGGTGTGCTCATTAGTCCAATATGATTAATTTTCTCTGCATCAGTGTAATTTACAGCAGGCCAGCTTCAGCACATTGACAGCAGGGAAATACACAACTCACCACACTAAAGATTAATTACAACCAGCCCCACTTAGAGCAATCCCCAGGCTGGGAAAGGGCACATTTTTTATTCTTGGAACCTTTCTCACATCTACAACAGAGAAGTCCTCCCCGTTCAGGAACCTTTAGCCAATTTAGCTCCTTCTGTTTGCTGTTAATGTGTTTGCCATCTCAGCCTGCCAGTGCCAAGCTATAAATAATTGGGCCAACTGTGATTATTCATTCAAAGGAAGCCTCTGGTTGGGCTCAGACCTCCTGCATTCTCCAGGCTTTGTTTTCAAATCACTGGCACTAGGAAGGGAACGTGGAGGAAGGTTCTGGGGCAGTGCAGCCCTTGCTCTGCATCCATACAGGACAATAACCAGCACACCCCATGTGCCCCACCAAACACCTTCAGCAGTGAGCTCCGGTGCATCCTGCAGAGGAGCCTTTAAAAAGGTGATGAGACAAATATTCTGTGTAAATTCAGCTGGTTCTACGTATGCAGAGCCACAGCTGGACTGAAAGACAAACACAAGCATCATCCACTCATGCCTCTGCAAACCAAAAAAACCAAAACTGAGATTCAGAGTGCAGGGTGCACATTCCTCCTGAGCATCTGGGACCTCCTGCTCACTCCTGCAGCGATTTCTGCTCCTGCAGGTTGGGAACACAGGAGCACAAAAAAAAGGCTGCATTCAAAACCTGGCCTAAGTTTGCCTCCAAAAAAAGCAACTGATTAAACCTGGCTCTCTCCTTCGTCCAAGGCAATTACACTGAGGGCCCTGGGCTCGAGCAGCAGAATGAGGAGGAATCAGATCTGCAGACTGGCTTAAAGCTTGTTAAACCTACAAAAAAGAAAACAAACAAACAAAAAATCCCCAGTAAAACACCTTTCCTTTTATATTTCCCCTCTGGAAAATAAAAAGAGTTGAAAGGAGAATATACAAGAGGTCAGCTCATAAGAACACACAGCAGCATCTAGAAATATCTGTTTCTTTTCCTCTAAATACCAGAGAAGAATCCTATAAAGCCACAGGAATTTTGTCTATGAAGTCTTTTTAAATCTATATATGCTTAAAATGGCCTTTATTTTCCTGACTGACAACTATTTGTTAATGAAGTCTGAAGAGCACTCTATCAAGGAAAAAGGAAGAGCACCAGATCTAATTTAAATGTTTCAGGAGAATTAAATCTGTCCATACTTGCATTCCAATTAGACTCTCCATTTTATTTATTGCAATTGCTGATTCCATATGGACTACCTAAATCATCTAGAAGGACCATTTAAATGAGCCTCTTAACTGATGAATAATAAATCTTAAGGCTTCTATATCTGATTGTGACATTATTGTAGGTTTAAAGTGAACTTTTTATGCTGTAATCCATCCTGCCTAGGTTTATTTCCTTTCCTGATCCATTCAAACATCACCAATTAATGCAAAGCAGCTGGTCATAAACTGATCTCATTTCCATCATTTGCTTTCCTTTGAAAGCCGTCCTGTGTTCCCTCTCGTGTTCTTTCTTCCTCACACATAATAAAAATAATTACACTTCTGCTCTGAAGAACCTGCTGCACTCCCCCATCACTCCTGAGAGAGGGCTGATTTCAGTAATTAGAAATCCTGCCGCTGGCTCAAACACGACTTTACTGTCATCAGTGCATTCTCACTGAGGATCAGCAGTTCTGATGTTTAGACACAAGTGCTGCAGGCCCTGAATTCCAAGTCCCACAAAAATCAATGTGTTTTGAGAAAAGGCTCAGAGAGGAAGGCCCTAAAACGCCCTGGGTGCAGACCTGGCTGTGGCTGCTGTGCTTTTACTCAAGGGTTACTGGGGACATTTCAGTTCAGCACCTTTTGAAGCTTTTAAAAAGGTTTTTCCATTAGCATAAGAATAAGTATAAATTAGCTTGGAGAGTTTGACAGAGTACCTGAAAGATGTTCAGCTGATTTTCATTTTTCATTAATTCAATCGCAGTGACAGAGGCTGGACCTTCACTTCTGCCTAAAGGACAGTCCAATACCTAATTACCAAACTGCTCTGGGGAATTTGTAAGTAATGAGAGTGACCTGACAACTCTTTCTTTGCAGGACAGCTGAGGTGATCCAGCCTGGGTGATGCTGATCACACTCCTCCCATGGGATAACACACAATGCAACATGGGATTCACATGGAAAAACACACAATGTAACACGGGATTTTTCTATTTTATATTGTGTGTTATTCATGGAATAACACAAAATATAAAGTGTGATTCACATGGAATAACACACAATCTAACCTGTGATTCACATGGAATAACAAAATTTAACCTGTGATTCCATGGAATAACACACAATTTAACCTGTGATTCCATGGAGTAACACCCAATTTAACCTGTGATTCCATGGAGTAACACACAATTTAACCTGTGATTCCATGTATAACACACAATCCAGCCTGTGATTGACATGGAAGCTGTTTTTAAGTGTCCTCAGGTAACCTTTGCCTCGAGCTTTGTCATTTTCCTATGAATAATGGATCGTTTACAAAGCTCTGCACTTGGAGAGCCGCTGCCTCTGGCAACAGGAGATGACCTGGTGAAAGTTCAGCACAGGTGTTGGATAAACGCACACTGTTGACTGTAAGTGAAAGAACATCAATACGGATATATTTTTTAAATTACTTTATGTTCTCCATTTCTCTTGAGACTATTTTTTGCTTTTTGAAAAGTTTTACTTTCAAACTTCTATGAAGAAGTGCATAATTTCTGTTGCACAAAAGAAGCTGAGCCCAAGCCATTTTGACGTCTCTCAAAATACTCCATTCAGTTTCCCCATTTTCTACCCAGCTCTGTTAAATGTTTTTTCATGTAATGGCCAATGCAGTGGGTGGGATCTCTGTGCTTTCTTTCCCCATTACCTCCTCCTTCAACAAGAAAGCAGACCTGCCTCTGTCCCTGGGACAGGGGAGGGTTTCCAACAAAGCCTGGACATGCAGACAGGTGCATTTTTACATGAAGAATAGGCAATTTTAACTCTGAACCCTTCTTACCACTGCCCTCAACAACAATTAGAGAGAATTTTGCTCGCAGTGATGCCTGGAGAGGCTCCCTGGAGCAGAGGCTGGAAAGAGTTGAAGGAATTTAGGTTGTGCAGTCCCATCCTCCCAGTTTGCTCTCCTCAATTCTCTGTTGTTTTACACTTTTTGGGCTGAAGCTGCAGTGGTGCCCTTGCTCTGGGCTGGAGAAGGATTGTTCTGTGTGCTGAGCTGTGAGCAGAGCTGGAGAAGGATTGTTCTGTGTGCCTGAGCTGGTTCTGGGCTGGAGAAGGATTGTTCTGTGTTTCTGGGCTGGAGAAGGATTGTTCTGTGTGCTGAGCTGTTCTGGGCTGGAGAAGGATTGTTGTGTGTGCTGAGCTGGGAGCAGAGCTGTGACACTTTCTGTGGAGTTCAGAGCCACGCACCAATGCAGAGCAGATCTGGAACAGGTGAGAGCTCACACGGAAGGCACCAGCAGCAGCGCCCAGGTGGAGGGAGCAGCCCCGAGGAGGCGCAGGGCACTGTGCAGGGTGAGGGTGAGCCCAGGCAGCCCCTGGGCTCTCTCTGCCCATCACGGGCTCCTTACCTTTGCCGATGGAGGTGGCGATGCCGTTCATCAGCTGGGCCAGGGCTTTCCCGGGGGGCCCGGGCGCTGCCACGGAGGAGCCGCTCAGGAGCTCGATCTTGCCCGCCTGCTGCCGGAACCGCTCCAGCTCCCGCGCCAGCAGGTTAAACTGCTCGCTCTGCGTCCGGCATTTCTCCTCCAGCTCCCGCACCTTGGCCTGCAGGACAGCGGGGCTGAGACAGGGCACCTGGCCAGCCCCTGGGGCCAGGAACTGGGATACACGGCATTTGGGATGGGACACAGCCCCTGGGGCCAGGAACCAGCACACATGGCATTTGGGATGGGACACAGCCCCTGGCCAGCCCCGGGGCCAGGAACCAGCACACATGGCATTTGGGATGGGACACAGCCCCTGGCCAGCCCCGGGGCCAGGAACCAGCACACACGGCATTTGGGATGGGACACAGCCCCTGGCCAGCCCCGGGGCCAGGAACCAGCACACACACGGCATTTGGGATGGGACACAGCAGTGGCCAGGCCCTGGGGCCAGGAACCAGCACACACGGCATTTGGGATGGGACACGGCACCTGGCCAGCCCCGGGGCCAGGAACCAGCACACACGGCATTTGGGATGGGACACGGCACCTGGCCAGCCCCTGGGGCCAGGAACCGGGACACACACGGCATTTGGGATCAGCAGCCTCCCAGCCTCCCTCCGAACCTCCCCGCACTCCGAACGGAACCCACGGGCAGCCCTGTCCCACCGAGGGATTCCTGCTGTCCCCAGTGCCTTCCCAAGGGCAAATCCCTCCTGCTGTGCTCCAGCAGTGCTAAAGCTAAAGAAATGGGCACGTTCTCCCCACGGCCAGAGCCCTGCAGGGGATCCCACACCTGAGTGTCTCTCCTGCGTGTTTTTCCAGCCTCTCGAGAAGGCAGGCGTATCTCGGAGGTTTGCCCACCTGCCGCTATTAAATTGAAGCCTCCAAAGCTGCTACATTACCATTTGTATTAAAGCCCCACAGGAACAAGAAACAGCATTGCTCTGAAGTTCATCCCAAATTCACCCCAGTGGCTCCTGCAGAATTTGGGCTGAACTGCCCCTAATGCTGCTCGCTGTCAAGCCAAAGCGCACCAAGGTGCCCCAGGACCCCCAGAAGGGCTTTTGCAAGCCTGGAGAAGTACCAAAAATAAGAGTTTTGTTTGGCTGTTGAGCAGCAGGCTTTAAGAAAACAGAAGCTGAAAGGGAAGCTGCTGTTGTGGCTGTGCCCACACAGAGTGAGTGACGAGTTGCTGGGGACGTCAGACGCTCCCTGGCTGACAGCAGCACAGGCCATGGGGAGCTCTGGGCAGCCTTGACTCCAAACATTTAGTGAGTAGTGCAGACACTACAGCATGAAACCCCCTTTTACCCAAATCTGCCCTCACTGCACCAGCTAAATTAAAGCTATAATAATGTATCCCCGGCTGGCGCTTTATGGTGAGCAAACATCACCTTCCTTCATTAAAAACCCCTCTCGTGCTTAGGTGAGCAGCTGTGCTAACAAAGGAAGTCTGCATAGCAAATAAAGCCATTCAACTGAACTAAGAGCTTTGATTTTTTTAAAGGAAAAAACATTCCCTGTTCGTGTAAGAAGAGCTGTACATTTTATATATCAAGAAAACAACACCTACTACATACCACCTATAAAAAGATCCTAGCTGAAGGAAAATGCTTACAGTACCCAGAAGAACCCAAAAATCCAAATACAATATACAAGGTGGCACTGTTTGCTCCTTTTCTTGTAACAAATACTTTTTTAAAGTTAGGGTGAATTTTAAATATATAATTTCCTTGCTTCCATGGCACTCAAATGAATTTCTTTCTGCAAAAGAAGTCTCAGGGTATCCATCTGATTGATTATGAAATGAAGAACAGCAAGAATCAAACATTGTGGGAGTTTTACACAAACATGAAATGTTTGGGGTTTTTGTCTTTCATTTTTTTGCCATGGTTTTGAGCAAATGAAATGTCAGACTTTGCCACTTGTTAATTTGCTGCATGAAAATGGCACCTATGCAGTTTCAAAAGGACATTAAGCAAACAAAGAAGAAAACTGGGTTTTTTGGTTCCCACTTTCCAATGGAAAGCTTAAGGATGAGCCATTCAACTCTCTAAGAATATTACTGACCTTTCCACAAGCACTTATGGAAACTTCAGCACAAAATAAAAAAGCAAAGCATCACAATCCAGAGCTCAACAGAAAGCTAAGGCTGCCTTAAAAGTAATTTTGAAAAAGCATTATTTAATAACTTAGAAATTATTTGTATTGCAGTAAATGCCTTGTCTTCTGAGCATGCAGAGATTTCAAGTTCTCTCATGACAGTAGGAAGTCTGGAAGAAAAATGCCTTTACTGCTGTATTTTTAGTAGGGCTGTGAGTTAGAAGTGAGCACCAAGCTGGCACTTGATACAGAAAATTTGCCATAAGAGCCACGATGGAGCCACCAAGAGGCATCCCCATGCTCATCCCTGCTGGATGCTTTGCTGGTGCTTGCTTTGCTGTCAGCCAGCCAGCCTCACCTCACGGCAGAAAATCCACAAATTTGGGTCTGACCCTGCAGAGCAAGACAGGCTCACAGGCTCAGAATTGTGGATTTTTTCACAGTTGTAAAAATTGTGCAGAATTGTGGACCCCTTGCTGTGGTCCCTGCATTTAATCTGTGCTCATAGGCTCAGAATTGTGGATTTTTCCCCCATGCCATGGTCCCTGCCATTCAACCTGTGCTCACAGGCTCAGAATTGTGGATTTTTCCCCCATGCCATGGTCCCTGCCATTCAATCTGTGCTCACAGGTTCAGAATTGTGGATTTTACCCCATGCCATGGTCCCTGCCATTCAGTCTGTGCTCAAACCCAGCGGCTCGGGGATGGGAACTGAAGGGAGCCCCCATCACAGACACAGACTGTGCACACAGGACAGGTGAGGCGTGAGCAGCTCTCCAGGTGGGCAGGTCTGCATTCAGAGCAGCAATTAGCACGTTCTGCTGTGCAGGTGTCACCTCAGAATTTCTGTTTACAGAGCAGCAGTGGCTTTCAGCGGCAGCTCAGAGCAGCCCAGGTGCAAATATCACATTAAGCAGTCTGCAGTAGCAAAGGAGCAGCCTGAATGCAGACCAAACCCACAGCCAGGATTTACAGCCTTGAGGAGCCACCGAACCATTCCCACGGGGCATGCTCTGAGGAATTGCCTCTGGAAAGCAGGATCCCAGCTCGTTAGCCGTGCCAAAGATGAATTTCTCACAGAACGTCCTGACTGGGATGGTTTGGTGGCAGGCCAGCGAGTGCAGAGCATGCTTGCATAGCAATAGCATGGCAGTGGTTCCAGCACCCATCCCATGCAGGGCTCTGGGACTCGTTTGCAAGGGAGAAGTGCAGGATTCAGGAAAGGAAAGGAGAATTTATGCCCTAAAATACCTGCATGCTGTCCAAGGTGTTCTGGGTGAAGTGCAAAGCAATAAATCCCAAACAAGACACAGTAAACAAAGAGATGTGAAATAAAGAAATAAAAATAGTTCTGAATCATTTTTCACATTTCACAGCGGTCTCTTAGAACAGCTACACATGTAAAAACATGCATCAACACAAACAACACTACAGAAATCAACACTGCTGCTGATCTGGAACTGCAAAAGGCACACTAAATAAAATGCTAAAAAATAAATATGCTTGTAGCAATAAAAAGCAAAAGCTTTGGAAATCTCTGCAAATCAGAGGTTGCAGACAAATCAGCTAAATAAGAATTGTGCTCAGCTTGAGGGGGGTAAATAATCCCTTGCTTCTCTTGTTTCTGTTTTCCTGTATCATATGCTTTCCACCAGGCATTAAATAATAACTTCATCTTGGAGTCTGGAAGCTAAAACAAACTTAATATCTATAATGCTAATGAAAGCCTACGAGTAAAGCACACTCTGTGGGAATATTAACTTTTATAGATAATAATAAACAAATGCTTTAGTTTTTTTAAAGTTGATCAATGCACCAGGAAAAATCCACCTTTCACCGAGTCATGGCCAGCAAGTACCCATAGAAATACTGTGGCAAGGTAAAAAGACTGGAAATTACCTTTAGATAAAAGCAGATTTCTAAATGAAGTGTTGACAGTGCACTTGCTATTAGCTATCATATTTTTGCACATTTTTTAGGAGATATACTTTAACAAAACCATTTAATGCCTTTTCCTCGGGCAGAAAAATGAAAAATGAGGTGTTCTCTTCCCAGCACACCCTTTGAAGGTTTTTGAATTCTTTCATTAGATTTACAGTTTCTGCTTCTTTGGCATGTTGCTTTATGTTTAGACAGTATTTAATTAGACAGTATTTAATTAGGGACCCTAGGTAACTGATTGGTATTTGCTGCTGTATTTCCAGCCTAATAAATCAAAATTCTCATCATTAATCACTCCCTTTAATAGTATTTTACAAAAAATGGTACGAAAAAGAAACATGTATCACTTCCAACAGCTCAGCCTAATGCCCTCTTAACTGAATTATAAATCTTAAAGGCTGCAATTATATCAGAGGAGGAAAAAACCCCATTTGCCTACACACTCCTTGCAGTGCTCGAAGGGGTGACACTGTACATGATCCTGCCCAGGAGGGACCTGAGCCAGCCGAGGGAACCCAGAGGATCTTACCTCTAGCAACTGCACTGCTCCTTCATGTTCCTTCTTAGCTTCAACCTGAGCCTTGTTTTTGTGGGAAGCAAAAAGGAAAGGAGAGGGAAAAGGAGGAAGAAGGGAAATGGATTAGTCATGCCACAGACAATCTGCTCCAGCACACAGAGCCAGAGCTCCCATCCAGCAGGGGTGGCTGTGCCAGCTCCCAGCCCCGAATAAATGTTTATTTTGGGAGGCTGGAGCCCAGCGAGGCTTCAGAGCAGGGCTGCAGTGCTGGACCACTCACCACGCTGCAGCCTCAGCCCCCAGCCCGCCCTGCAGCCCTCCAATCCCACCTGAGCTGCACTGGTGCTGCACGCTGCAGGGCTGGTGCTGCACGCTGCAGGGCTGGTGCTGCACACTGCAGGGCTGGTGCTGCACGCTGCAGGGCTGGTGCTGCACACTGCAGGGCTGGTGCTGCACGCTGCAGGGCTGGTGCTGCACACTGCAGGGCTGGTGCTGCACACTGCAGGGCTGGTGCTGCACACTGCAGGGCTGGTGCTGCACACTGCAGGGCTGGTGCTGCACGCTGCAGGGCTGGTGCTGCACGCTGCAGGGCTCCTGCTGCACGCTGCAGGGCTCCTGCTGCACGCTGCAGGGAGAGAATGAACTCCTGTTTCCATTCAGAAGGCGACAGCACACCCAGGGGCTGCAGCAGGCACTGGCCCTGCCCTCAAGTGCCCAGGCTGGTGCTTCACCAGCCCTGGACAAGGTCCCAGGGTGTGCTGTGAAACGCCACCCTGGTGCTGCCCAGACTTCCTGCTCCCCTTTGGAAATACTCCTTCGAGTAAAGACAACTCCAGTAAAATAAACAAAAGGGAAGAGAGGATCTAGCACACACGTGCTGGGTGCATTGGGAGGCCAGCTCTGATGGAATGTGAGCCAGCAGCTCCTGTTAAAGCTGGCAGTGAGGTGCTGTAGTTCCTTAGATAGCAGATTTATTTAAAACATTTATCTGCTGAGCTTGTTGCACTAGGTGAAACACCAAATCCAACCTGGCCGTGCCCAGTGCCTGTCGCTGCAGCCCAGCACAGGCTGCAGAAAGAGGAGCACAGATCTGCCTCCTGCTGCCAGCCCAAAGGAGGGTTTATTAATGTAACAAAAATTAGCAAGAAGTGCTGTATTTCTTTGTTTTGCTTTGATTTCTTTCCTTTGCCAGGAAATTTAAGCCCAAAATTTATGAGGCAGTTCTAATAATAACAGCTGAATATAACTAGAAATGGCATTTTGGAGTTGCCTAAGTACACTTATTGAGAAAAACTAAAAGAAAATTAACTGCAAGATTTTGTTTGGTCAACTACAGCATTCTATTTCAAGTAACTATATTAGATACATCTTTTATCCTGCTGAGAAGGTCCCTCCATACCAATTCTCTACCAAACTCTCATTAGCAGCATTATTTGTGTGTTTTAATCTAGCCCAGCAATTGGAAAAATCAACATTAGCCCTGAGACAATTGCAGCTTGAAGTGACTTTGGCAAAACTGAAACTCAGCATCATAAGGTTTTTGTATTATAATGAATACTGAGAAATTGCAGTGAGAAAAAAAAAAAAAAAAGCCTTGGAATGATTTGTGAATTAGAGAATGACCTTGGAAGTGAGGTGGTGAAGGAACTGTTCAGTTTCTGTGGTGGGCTGATGCTGGCTGGACACCAGAGCCTTGCCATACAAACATGACACATTCTTGAAAAGGAAGATAACTGTGGTGCATCAGTGCCCTGACAAAACTTTCTTTTTCCTAATTTACTGGAGAAAGGTAGCAAGAATTGCATGTCTGGAAGAGGAGGCCAAAGAAATCCTACCAAGCATGGCTGTGCCAGTGAGATCATTAACAGCACGCTGGAGACGGCAGAGACCTCGGATTTTCATTGTCAGGAAATTAGGATTGGATTCCTTTGTGACATTCAAGACATGCACAGGTATTACCAAGCAAACAGGGAGGGAAGCAGTGGAAATGCAAAGGGAATCCATGGGACTGTGCCACTGCTATCCCTGCTGGGGAGCAGGAGAGCTCAGGCACAGTGGGTCAGGCTCCAGGAGCATCGATCAGCCCTGCAGCACAGGCAGCAGCCTCCTGCTGCATGCAGAGCAGCGCCTGCAGCCCCCAGTGCAGGCAGCAGCCTCCTGCTGCATGCAGAGCAGCGCCTGCAGCCCCCAGCGCAGGCAGCAGCCTCCTGCTGCATGCAGAGCAGCGCCTGCAGCCCCCAGCGCAGGCACCAGCTGGCAGCTGGGAGGGAATTCCTGCAGCCCAGGGCATCCCACCGAGTCCTCTGTCCCTGCAGCTCCTGCTCCCACCTGCCTGTCCTGTCCCTGTCCCATCCCTGTCCCCTCCCGTCCCTGTCCCTGTCCCATCCCTGTCCCATCCCTGTCCCTGTCCCTGTCCCTGTCCCTGTCCCATCCCATCCCTGTCCCCTCCCGTCCCCGCTCACCTTCTGCAGCAGCTCGATCTCCTGCTGTTTGGCGTTGAGGACAGCCAAGGCTTGCTCATGCTCCAGCTCCAGCTGTTGCCGCCGCTCCGCAGCCTCTCGCATGTGCTGTGCCAGGGAGGGGAGAGGGAGAGGGAGAGGGAGAGGGAGAGGGAGAGGGAGAGGGAGAGGGAGAGGGAGAGGGAGAAGGAGAAGGAGAAGGAGAAGGAGAAGGAGAAGGAGAAGGAGAAGGAGAAGGAGAAGGAGAAGGAGAAGGAGAAGGAGAAGGAGAAGGAGAAGGAGAAGGAGAAGGAGAAGGAGAAGGAGAAGGAGAAGGAGAAGGAGAAGGAGAAGGAGAAGGAGAAGGAGAAGGAGAAGGAGAAGGAGAAGGAGAAGGAGAAGGAGAAGGAGAAGGAGAAGGAGAAGGAGAAGGAGAAGGAGAAGGAGAAGGAGAAGGAGAAGGAGAAGGAGAAGGAGAAGGAGAAGGAGAAGGAGAAGGAGAAGGAGAAGGAGAAGGAGAAGGAGAAGGAGAAGGAGAAGGAGAAGGAGAAGGAGAAGGAGAAGGAGAAGGAGAAAGAAGGAGAAAGAAAGAGAAAGAAGGAGAAAGAAGGAGAAAGAAGGAGAAAGAGGAGAGCTGTCAAGCACTGGGACAATCCAGCTGCAGCCACACGAGCCACCACGACCAGGGATGCTCTGTTGCCCCCAGAGAAACCTGCCTGGCATCCTTGGGAGGCAGAAGCGAAACCGGGTGGGGCTGGAATTCAGTCAGGGCTTCAGCCAAAGGTAACTCAGGCCATTGGACATCAGCCCCTGCCAGGACCCAGGCTGTGGCCCTGCCAGGACCCGGCTGTGGCCCTGCCAGGACTGCACAGGTGAGCAGAGCCATTTCACCAGCAGTGTTCAAAGGCACAGTTCCCAGGGAGCGTTCTGCTGACAAACTAAAGCCTGGATAAAAATGGCCTTGCCGGTTGCCCAGGTCCCCGTTTATGTGGGATACGCTGCTGGGATTTGTTTGGCAGACGCTGACCCAAAAGAACCAGCTTACCTTTGCTGAGCTCTGCCTATCAGCCACAGAAAATGAGGCAGAACAGAAGCAGCACAGCTGGGTTTGGGCCAAAGGGACTACACAGAACTCACAGACAGCTTCTGAGCTGTGTTTGATGCTGACGACTCAAAGCAATATCAGCAAGGTTCTGGGGAGAGCACAGGCTGCACAGTGTCAAGGCACCCTCTGCAGATAGAAATCTTTTTCATTACAGGTTAATATTACTCCCCAGCATCCCTGTAACTTTCAAACACCCTCATAATAAATGGGAGCTAAGAAAGATCTCTTTCTAGATTCTGATCTCTTCCCTGGTGAAGCTGGTATTAAAGATTTTTATTTTCCAAATTACATACTATTCCCATAATAGTCTCAGAGCAGAGGCACAGTGCCTTATCTGCAGCACGGAGTTATTACACACAAAGCTGTTAGAAATCAGCACTTGGGGAAACAAATGCATGGAGAAAATGGACAAGAGCAGCCCAAAACATCTCTTATTGTCTACAAGAGAGAATTTAATCAAGCCCATTTCTAACCTGTAATGAACTGCTATTACCTGCTGCACATTACCCAGGGCACAGAGGGACAGCCAGGGAGGCCGAACCTCTCAGCCTGGACATGTTTGCAAAAAAAAAAAAATCAGAATTTGGCCTCTGCTTGGGATTTAGTCACTTTTTGTTTGATTATAAACAACAACATTTTCACCTTTGTAAGTTTTCACTCTCAGCTATGGCTGGTTTTCCAGGAGGGTTTGATGTTTGCCTGTAGACATTTTTGCACTGCATACTCTACAAAAGTTCATGGGGAATTTTAGAATGAATTTTATAATGCCCAAGAAGAATGGCTCTGATTCTCATCTCACCTGAATGAGCATCACCCATTTTACCAACCAGTCTTCCTCGTGGCTTAAATTATCAGGAAAAAACCTCTCATTTCACTCTGTCAAGATTTAGTACCAGATCTGGAACAGCATGTTTTGACACTGTTGAGCTCTTGCTATTTTACACCAGCTACCACAGAGCATTTCCAGCTTTGAACTTCCTAATGTGTGAATCTGCACTTCCCTCTTGCACCCTTCCAGAGCTCCTAATAATGCTGTTCCACACCAGAAAGGAAACCCACAACTAAAAGAGCAGAGGAAAAACACAGCAGGGACTCCCCACCTCGGGGCAGCTGGCAGCTCCTGCTCTGTGCTCCAGGGAGGGTGCAGAATTCACCCTGGACCAGTGGGCAAAGGCACGAGCCTGCTGCGCAGCACAGAAGGAGCAGGGACACCCTGCATTTAAACTGTGATTTCAGTTAGATTTCCAGCTCTGGAGAGAGGGCTGTGGGTACAAACTGCTGCTGGAAGGGCACTTCAGAGCCCGCAGCGGTGGCTGGCTGCCCTGTGTGGGTTTGGCAGAGCAGCCCAGCCTGGCTGGGGCTGCAGGAGGAGCCCGTCCCTGCCAGGACAGAGCCCAGCCCCGTGAGCAGAGCTGGGCACAGGACAGAGCCCATCCCTGCCAGGACAGAGCCCAGCCCTGTGAGCAGGGCAGGGCACAGGACAGAGCCCAGCCCGTGAGCAGGGCAGAGCTCCCAGCACGGCTGCAGGGCTGCAGGTCCATCCCCCAGGGCTCTCCCCAAGCCCTGCAGCTGTGCTGGCAGCTGGCTGAAGGAGCTGCCTGCACACAGAGGCAATCAGAGCCCTGCAGCACGGGCACTGCCTGCGCTTGCAGAATCAGCGCGTTCAGCACTTCTCCATCCTCTGCTTTGCTGATACATCCCAAGTTTCTCAAAAGACAAACAGAACTGCTTTTCAGACAGGGAAACCAGGCTAAGTATTTCTCACAACTTTTCTGCAGTGGCTGGGAAGCTGCAGGCCGTTTTTCCAAACTCCTGACTTGCTGGGCATATGAGGACACGCATGAAATGCACCGTGAGCTGCATCTGCTGGGCATGGCCCAGTGCTGAGAAGGAGCTGGGGGGCCTCAAGGTGCTCTGCAGCTCACAAGGGCTCTGCTCAGGGGAGAAAAGCTCTGAATGTGAAAGGCCAGGATCTCTCTATCCACCAGAGAATTTTGGGTTCAGCCCAGGAAAATTTCTGAAGCAGTTCTTAGGCAGAACAGTGAGAGGTACAGAATGTAAAGGCCACAGTGATATTTTGCAGCCAGTTGGAGTGGCAGACACAGCTCTCTGCAGTTAAATATCTGGGCAGTTTGCTCCTGCCCTCATCCTCTCTTTCTCATTTTGACTTAAATAACTGTGCAGTGCAAGGTGCCCACAAAGTGCCAGGTGAAGGTCTCTGGGTGTCTCTGAGCTGGTTTGAGACCCCTGCCAGTGCCTGGTGCTCTCACTGCACACCCTGAGCTGAGCTGAGCTGAGAGGGGCACGGTGCCCGGGTCTGCAGGGGCTGGAGCGATGGATTTGGGATTTATACACACCTTTAGGACCTGCTCTAGGTTCTCCAGCTTGGCTTGGAGCTGGTGTTTTCCCCTCACAGCCAAATCTCGTTCTTTGGTCACTCTGAGAAGGGCTTCTCAAAGATGGTCATAGTCTGATTTTACCTAGGGAAAACAAAACAGGGTTATTGCCCAAACTGCAGGGATGCAGGCAAAGCACAGCTGACCCGAAGCTCTGCATGTGAAAGAAGGAAGGAAAAGGTTCAGAGGGGCAGGAAAGAAGCACAGCACCTCGGAAGGGAATGCTGGCTGAGGAAGCTGTGCCTGTCTCATACACACAGAACGTTTTCTCTCAGCAGGGACTACAGTCTGGCAGCCAAACTGGAGCTACGCACAAGGCATGTCAATTTAAACAAATACACTCCATCATGCACAGAATGAATGACAATCAACACAATTCTAAATTCTCTGCATCTCAGGGCCTCAGAGGAGGGTGTGCTATACAAAGAGGCACAGATCTAACACATATATATTTAATAAAACTCAAATTTACGTTTCTTCTGGACTCTTTTAAGTGTAAACTCACTTCAGAATAAACTCAAATACACATGATCAGCCTCTGTTAACACTTGAAATCAGTGTACCTGCAATTCAAAAATCAGTATTCTTCTGCAATAAACCCTTTGCTCTCCCTTAAAACATTTCTATACCCAAGGTATTTAAAGGATCAGATACTCATAAGATTTGTTTTATGATTTAATTCATTTGGTCCTATGTTAACCAGTTCAGCAGGATCAAGTCTTTTAATACAGGATTTTGTGAATCATCAGTGACAGTGACTGCTTCATAAACAGACACAGAAAACAAGAAAATCCATTGAATTACTTTAGCCTGCCACGGAAAAGTTCTTTCTTTAATTCAGACCACCTGAAAATTTGATTGCTTAGTGCTGATCACTCTGAGTTTGAGATCTCTATTGATGCCTAACAGGATTATTACAGCTTGGCTCATACCAGAAACTGCATCTTTTACAGGAAGAAAACATCAAGCAGGAATAAACAGCCGGGTAAAAACCCCAGTATTATTTTCACATACACTGCCACTTTTCTGCAGCGCTTGCAGCAGGTAAGGAGGCAAAGACATTCCTGGTGAGCTGCAGGTTTGCCCTGAGCTGCAGCCCAGGCAGGGCCAGCCCAGGGCTCAGCTCCACCTGGGGCTGGCTCCACTCCAGGCACTGACCAGTTCCTCCCCGTCTCCAGGTTAATTACTGGGGTTTGGGTTGGGTTGGGTTGGTTTTGGGTTTGTTTTGGGGTTTTTTGTTTGTCATGTTCTGATGCAGTGTTTTGGAAGCTGACTCAGCCTCTTTCTTTGCCTTCCGGCTGCAGTTTGTTAACTTGCAAATTCTGCCATGGACCAAACAATCTAAATGGCTGCAGCCAGCCCTTGCATTCAGCCCTGCAGAAGGGCTCTTTGGAGTGCAGTGGACTAGAAAAAAAGAGAGGCAAAGGGAACAAATCATGTTTTCCACAAGAACTGATGCAATTGTCAACATCAGGCTTTGTTTTCTGCGCACGGATTTTGCTTTTCCCTTCCTCTCAGTTCTTTATGACAAAGAAAACCATCAAACAATGGATTTGCAGAATGTATTAACTCCTGCATCCTTCGTATGGCATTGCACTGCTCAGAGCAGTCAGTGGATATTGCTGAGGAATAACAGGTGGAAAAAGGGAACCGTGAGGTACCAGGATCAATGCTGCAATCCTCCTCTTGTCTGGCATCCTCAGCTCATTCCCTCAGGATTATGAAGCACAAGATTTTGAACAAGTTCCAAGAAGAGGTTGTTTTTTGTCAGACTTTAGATTTCCCTGTGTCCAAAACAACTCATCCCTACTGACCTCCTCTGGAAAGAAGTTTTTCTAAAACTCGCTGCCTGTCATATTCTGAATATTTTTGGGAGCAAGGCAGCAGGGTTCCCTTCTGCTCTGAGCTTCTCCCTGCAGGCAGGGAAGGGGCTCTCAGAACAAACAGCTCTTACCAGGCTGCTGATGGAATCTTGGAAAGAGATGGATTAGAGCCAGGCAGAACTGCAGGCATTTCACATCTCAGGATCTTTCATTTAGGATCCCATTGTGCCTTTGCTCAAAGCTCAGGAACACACCAATGACTTTGATCATTCCTCTGCCTTCTCTGCCTGATCAGCTTTTGGACAAGGTTTTGATTTTCAGTACTGGAAAGAACAGAACCAAATCTATCAAAGTCCTTCTGATAATTACTGTTGTTATTTCCAGAAACACTGATGTATTTCAGTATTTCTGCAGGGAATTCTCACCAGGCCTTCCTCCTCTGGAGATGGTGTGTTACTCGGAATGCTGTGATACCCACATTTATTTACCCAGATGGCATCATACAGCTTGATGAGATATCATTTCCTTTTTCTCTTTTAGACAACATTTGTCCTTAAATGTGACTTCAGTGCTCCCTCCAAGCAGGCTGCTCAGAGCATATGGGATATACATGAACTTGAGAGCATATCAAACATCAGTGTTCCCAGGGGCACAAACAGCTGACCTGAATCGAGTGCATCAGACACAGCCCTGACTCCCTGGCACAAACAGGAACATTCTGTCTGTGATGCTTCTCTGCTCAACTCTTCAGCCAATCTGTTCTGCATCCTGTATCTTCACACTCACTGGCTGTGCCCTGCTTTGGGTCAGTCTGAGGCCAGGGCTCTGCAGAGGGCCTCAGCCTCCTGGACACTGAAAACAGAGGTTTTCCTCCCAAAATCCATCCCCAGGAGCCAGCAGCTCCAAAATCCATCCCCAGGAGCCAGCAGCTCCAAAATCCATCCCCAGGAGCCTGCAGCTCCAAAATCCATCCCCAGGAACCTGCAGCTCCCAAAATCCATCCCCAGGAACCTGCAGCTCCAAAATCCATCCCCAGGAGCCAGCAGCTCCAAAATCCATCCCCAGGAACCTGCAGCTCCCAAAATCCATCCCCAGGAGCCAGCAGCTCCTGCAGGGTGAGCAGAGCTGGGTCAGTGCCACACAGCACAACTCACAAACTCTCCTCCAGCCCCGGTTGCTTGGATGGGTTGGCCTGTTTTTCAGGCCAGCTCTTGAGGCTGAAAAAGAATAAATGAATTTAGGCAGGTTTTCCCCTTCAGGGCTGAGCCCTAACTCTGTCAGAATTCTGCTCTAACCTCCCCATCAAAGCTGCAGAGTTTCACACATTCTGAACAATAAATGCAGCATAAACTGCACAGTCTATCCTCAGCCTCTGTGTGAGGGGTAAAAACCTCAGAAAGCCTCTCTGCAAGGGGGGAAACAAAAGGTTTGCTAACATGCAGGGTACAGACCAGGATGGCACACTGTTAGATTCCTTACAAGCCAGGCAGCACTCTCATGAGGAGTTTCTGGCTGTTCTGAGGCTGCTGTGTGAGAGCAGCAGGGCCAGCACCCAGAGTTTCTGCTCTGTGCCTTTCACAGTATTTAATGGATGTGAAGAAACAAGTGCCCACAGCATGATAAATCCTGACACTACAACAGTTAGAGGCATTTCTATTTCTGACTCAGTGGCTAATGTGAGCAGCATTGACCTCTGTATTTTAAACTGGTTTCAGCAGAATTTCCCAGTGCACCTCAAGACAAACATTACCTATAATAAAGCACTGTCAGCCATGCACGTTGTGCACTTGCTGCTGGTCAGAGGAGTCACGTTTTCAGTGTCAGAGGACTGAGCCTTCGTGGCATTAACGGTGCACATTACTGTGTGTCAGCTGGAGCATGCACCTGCCCAAGGGAGACCTTCTCTTTATGTGCCTCGTGAGGCGGGTACAAAGGTGAGTGTAAACCACAATAAAGAGAAGAGAAACACGTTAGGAAAGGGAAAAATTGGTAGACCACGCTGTGCCCATGGCCAGCAGCTCCCAGTGGCCTTGCCGTGCCCACCAGAGCTCAGGGCTGGCTCCTGCTGCACATCTGGGGTGCAGATGTGCTGAGGTGAGCCTCGCCAGCCGCTCCTCCCAGCACTCTGCCATGCAGATCTGCCAGAGAGAAATCCACACTGCAGCACACAGAGACCTTTTAGGGCACACCTGGGGCAGCAGGGCACACCGGGCACACCTGGGCACACCTGGGCACACCTGGCACACCGGGCACAGCTGCTGTGCGTTACCTGGCCGTGCTGCACTGCTCGGGGGCACACCTTGGCATGCTGCAGGCTCAGGCAGTTCTCCTCCTGCACAGCATCCTCCAGCTGCTCCTCCTGCAACAGAAACAGAGGTGTCACAGCCTCGGCCCCAGCCCAGCCCAGGGCAGCTCTGCCATGCCATTATTTGCCATTAACGAGGTGCAGAAGCACCAGATTAATCTGCAGTTCCAGGCAGCTCTGCCACAAACCCCCAGGTGTTCAGCAGATGATCTGATTGAAGATGTGCAAGCAAAGAGAGATGACCTGGCTGCACAGGCCTGGTGCCTGCACAAACAACAATAAAAATTCCCTGTGAGGAAACAAAGAGCTCAGACGTGGCTGCCTCACCTCACCCAGAGCTGGGAGGAGACAGACTCAGCTCCCAGGAAATAAAGCAGTGCAGGTGTCCAGAAGGCATTCTGCGGGCAAAAACCAACAACTGGAATGTGTACTCATGTCCACACTTTTATATTCCCACACTTCACCTTATTTAATGTATATTTCTTTCTAATATCAGTACCAGCCACATTCTAATCCAAACACCAGAGCCTGGGTAGAGCATCTCTGTCCTGCAGTGACAGGTCAGAAATGCAGCCACTCAAAGGGGAGGAACCTGTGCTTAAAGATCAAGGGCTTGGCTGCAGCCTCGGGGATGTATTTTTATGTATTTTGACAGCCATATAAGCTGGAAAAAAGAACAGTAAATAAAACTCAAATATACAGCCAAAGGTCAAAGTAGCAGGGTGGAAATCCTTTATCAGGCCACTCAAATCAAAATAGATGGAGCTCAGCAGCATCCTCTGACACTTGTGACTATTTTGGTTTTGCACAAGCTCCCAAAGGCAGCTGTTGGAGGCTTTAACTTGAATTCAATTCCTTGTGCAAGTTGCCAGTTGTGAGGTGCCAGGCACTTCTGAGCCTTCCTCTCAACTGGCACGGTGAAGCACATGTTAGCAAGTAGCACAGGAAAGTAGCTGGACATTTTCTGATGTTAACACTTAAAAACTAATGAATTCCCACAGAGACACTAACAGACATGAGTGTTTTCCAGTAGCACTCTTAAGGTAAAGGAAGAGCTACTCAGAAACATTGCTTGCATTTTAAATAAAAGCACTTCACAATTGGATTTGCTTCGTTTTAAAAATAGGAACTTTTCCGGGCAAATTACACTCTGTTCTAACAAAGGAAAACAAATGCAGCTTTACCCCTCTAATCAGAAGGCTGAATTTAGCATAAGAAACACCACATAAAAATAGCACTTCTTAAAAAGCACTGCTAAAAAAGGGACACAGGAACTGCAGCAGTTTCTTGGCCTTGGAAACCACCGGTGTCCTGGCAGCACAGCTGGGAGCAGATCCTGGGGAGAAACACAAACAGCTCCTTCTTGGGGAGAAACACAAGTAATTCCTTCCCAGGGAGGAAACACAAGCAATTCCCTCTTGGGGAGGAAACACAATTCCTTCTCGGGGAGGAAAAACAATTCCTTCTCAGGGAGGAAACACAAATTCTACACCAAGTATTTTGAAATCATTTGAATGGAGAGTGTGGTTTAGTGGCCCCTGCACATGCAGGAGTTTCCCCTCACACCAGGTGATAACTCATTAGAAACTTCTCACCCACATTCTCCACCCGCTTCAATCTCTCTAGTGGCAGAACAAACAAAAATCAGGGGCTGGAAAACAGCAACAAAATCGTTCTGATCAGCTGCAGGGCTGGTCAGGCACAGGCTGCAGCAGGAGCATCCTTGGCCAGGTACCTGCAGAGCACTGGGGCTTCATCTGCTGGGCAGCAGCAAGGGCAGGGCGTGGATGAGCAGCCCTGGGAGCTGGGGATGTCCCCAAAGGTCCCCTGACCCTGGGGCAGGCTGTGCTCCCCTAAAGCAGGGAGGGGATGGATGAGCTGCCCTGGGAGCTGGGGATGTCCTCAGAATTCTCCTGACTCTGGGTCCCTCTCTGCTCCCTTGGCCCATCCCATTGATCCCATCCCATTGATCCCATCCCATTGATCCCATCCCATCCCATCCCATCCCATCCCATCCCATCCCATCCCATCCCATCCCATCCCATCGATCCCATCCCATCCCATCCCATCCCATCCCATCCCATCCCATCCCATCCCATCCCATCCCATCCCATCCCATCCCATCCCATCCCATCCCATCCCATCCCATCCCATCCCATCCCATCAGGCCGGTGCTGCTCCCCCCAGCAGGAATTGGCATTTTTTGCCCCCTGCAGACGAGGGAGCATCCCACCCCTGGCTCTGCTTGCTGATCCTGTCAGTGCAATTAGCCAGATTGGCTTCCACAAACGCCTCTCCCAAGCTTCTCCTCCTTGCCGCGCACAAGGAGCCGAGAGCAGCAAACAAAATCGGCGTTGCTGTGGAAACATCGTGCCCCAGCAGGTGAAAAACTCAGTCTTGTGGCACTAAGGAAGGATGAAAATGTACTGAACCTCAGCAGAACATCAACCACGGCTCAAAAAGCTTCGTGGCTTTTCCGAAGATTGGCAGATTTTTTTAGCAAGAAATGTGGAGATGCAAATGTTAAAAACCCTCGTGTGAACTCTGGTGACATCAGTAATTATTCCGCTGTCTCAGAGTAATTTCATTAGGCAGAAACCTATATTAATATATTGCATAAGTTTGGAAATCTCTCTGAAAAGTTAAGCTTAATTTTTAGACGTTATAAGTGACTTGAAAACAGAAGATAATTTTTCATTTCAAGACAGACAGGAGAAAAATATGCTGAATAATTTTAAGGATTAGGTGCCAGAAGCATCATTCAAAAACAGCTCTTCATGCTTCAAAAATTCAGAACAGATAATATTACAGCCTTCAAGTAAGACTGCACAATCAATTTCTCATCTGCTAGACTAAGGTGGTACACAGAAACACAGAACAAATTCATGAGTAATGCAAAGTGGTTTGGACCAGTGCTTTCCCTGCATGTTCCTTTAGGGAAGGATGTACAGAAACTCACATTTCCTGATGTTTTCCCAGCCAACAGCTCTGGGCAGTGACAGCAACCCCACTCAGGGAGGTGTCTGAAAACTGTGGGGCAGTGTAAAGGATTCCTACTGCTGCTGGAATACAGGACTCCACCAAGTCACACGCTGAAAATTTCTCCTGCTGAATTAAGGTTACAAAAAATCATCCCCAGTGCTAATAATATTTAGCTTTAGGCCTCGTCATTTTCAATTTTTCATTTAATAAAAATCAATTGTTGAGGCAGCTGTAAATGCAAAGCTCTGGAAGCTCTCAGGAAAGGCTGTGAGGAGAGGAAAAAAGGAGAAAGAAAGGAACACTGAAAACCACCAAGCATAAAGAATCTCTGATATTCTCCATTTCAAATTGCTGCTTATCAGAACCGAACAAAAAAGACTGCACTTGATTAAAATAAGCCTCATGTTAAAATAAAACCTCATGTGTCATCTTTGTACATAAACCTCCCGAGCCATGCACAGACAATATCAGCACCATTTCTGAACTCTCCCAGCTCATCAGTTAAAACCAAACCCATGGTGGAAAATCTATTCTTGGAGAAAGACATGGATCTCTCACAAGGTAATTGTAATTCTCTATGCAAAACAAAACCTTGGAGAGGGTTTTTAAACTACAAAAAGAATTCCAGCACTTCAGACACTTGAGTCCAGATACTGTTAACTATATTTGTGCCTATTATCAGCTCCATTAACACATACTGTCTATTCCTATTGAACTAATTTTCAATTGTTGTTTATGTTTTCTCATGATATATTTATTTGTTCCAAGGAATGCTGAGAGAACTTTGGTCCTCAAGCAAACTAATTAGTTTTAATAAAGCCAGAAGAAATTAGTTTAACAGATAACAAATTTTAGTGATGCTTCTGATTCGCAGTGGGCTGAGAGAGAAGGTTCATCAAAGGGGAGTATCAGCTTATCTCCCATTCCCAATAAGGATTTTGCAATTAGGCAACATCTCTAGGCACATGAAGAAATCACTGAATTATGTGTTCATATGATGGCTATCAGAGAACCTGGGGAAAAATAATCTGACAATAGGTCTGCGTGCAGCTGAAAGGGCTGGGAGTGGAGGGATCCAAGGAAATTATTCCAAACTCTTCTACTCTGGAGATAAAATCTCCCCAGCCCGACACTGAAATGAAACTGAGCATCCCTGAGTCTCCCCGATGCAGCCAGCAGCAAAAGGAGGGATGAAAGTGAAAATTAAAGATAGCCCCAGATGGCTGCACATTTATGAAGTTTTCTAGAACATAGATTTCATCTCACCGATCCTGTTCCCAGCTATCTGCTGGAGAATGGCTCCTGCCTGCAGAAGAGATTCCCTGGCACACTGAGGTGGCAGCGACCAGTGACAAAATGTCTGTCCTGGAACAGGAAAAACAGCTGGCAGAACTCAGCAGGGCAGAGAACATTATAGACAAGGGAAAATAAACAGCCTGGGGAAGCTGATCCTGCACATTCAGACTCCTCCTCTGGCTGCAGGGCTGGGAAATGAGGATTTTACACTCCTGGGGTCACCCCCAGACCCTGAGACTGGGCTGACAGCCCTGCTGTAACAGAGAGCCCAGCTCTGCAAACCCAACAGCAATCACCTCCTAAGGTATGTCACAGGTGAAACCCAAACTCCTGCCTGTGCCTGCAGGGTGGGACTCAGGTAAAATTTACCTACCTGTGCAAGGTGGGACTCAGGTAAAACCCAAACTCCTGCCTGTGCAAGGTGGAGCTCAGGTAAAACCCAAACTCCTGCCTGTGCCTGCAGGTTGGAGCTCAGGTAAAATTTACTGCCTGTGCAAGGTGGGACCCAGGTAAAACCCAAACTCCTGCCTGTGCAGGGTGGGACCCAGATAAAACCCAAACTCCTGCCTGTGCAAGGTGGGATTCAGGTAAAACCCAAACTCCTGCCTGTGCAAGGTGGAGCTCAGGTAAAACCCAAACACCTGCCTGTGCCTGCAGGGTGGGACCCAGGTAAAATTTACTGCCTGTGCAAGGTGGGACCCAGGTTTCCCTGTCCCTCCTGGGACACTCGGAGCTCCCAGTGCAGGGCCCAGCGCTGAATTTCTCCTTCCCCACAGCAGCACTGAGAGGGGTTTGATTCTCCCCCAAATCTGCGTATCCCTCATTAGCCATCCTTTCCCTCCTTAGGGGCTTGCTGTTGTTCTATTTTCTAAGCTCCCAGCAAATTAACACTAAATTGAATTCCACAGAAAAGTTGTTACAGGCTTTCTCCCCCACGCCTGATTTAATCGCATTTTCTTCTCCTTCAATTTACGCTACATTTAATCGTGGAAATAATTTCTAAGATTGATTTCTGATGATAATACTTATCACAGTTCAGAGTATTATTCTTCCTGTCTATTTTTAGCCAATTCTCAAAGAAAAGATTTAATCTGGAACAACTTGCAAAGGCCAAAAGTGATATTTAAACAAAAGATAATTTCTTTTCCCTTCTGCTTCCCCTCTGCTTCTGCACTACACCCAGCCCGTGGCAGGAGACACAAAGTCCTCACACATTTCCTCCTGTCACAAAAAATGCCAGCAAATGGAGGAGAATAGACAGAAGAACTAGAAATAAATCCGTATCATTCATTTGAATTAGATGTATGATAAATTCTTTTCTCTATGGACAAACCTACAAATAAATACATTCTTCCACAGTTTTCAAGTGCTCTGAAATTCTTTCACTAAAAGAAAATTATTATTTATTGGTGCTGTGTCATGAATGTAACCTTCTGTTAAAAAAAATATTCTCCATATAAAATTATCGCTATTTAAAGCCCTATGCTTCAAATTGTTTGAAGTATGATGGGAGATGATCTGCTTAATCCATTTCTTTCACTGGGGCATTTCAGATTTCATGCAGCTATGCCAAGTTAGCTCTGCTTAACAGACCTGTGGAGCTCCTCAGGAAGCAGCAAAGGAGTCGGGAGAGAATCCCCAGCCCAGGGTGGCTCGGGAGAGGGGAAGTGCAGGGAAATGGAGCTGCAGGCAGAAATGCTGAGCTCCAGCTCCCGGTGCCCTGCGAGGCTGCAGCATCCCCGTCCCTGCCCTTTGCTCTCGGGGAAGGCAGCAGCCCAGGGATGCCGGGCACTGCTGGGGTTTCTCCCGGCTGGAATTCTGCTCCAGCCCCTGCCCAGCGGGGCCCTGCTCTGCCGGGACCCCCGGCACTGCACCCAGCCCTGGGGATGCTGGAGCTGCCCAAGGGGGGCTCCCTGCAGCCCCCTGAGCTTCTGCCTGGCCCAGAAGTGCAGAGCCTGAGCCTTTCTCCCTGCCAGCACCATTCAGCGGGACCCGGCCTCGGTGCTGCCCTAAAGGGCTTTAAGCTCGTCATTCCACTCGGGGGATGCAGAGCAGCATCCCTGAGTGCAGGGCAGGGATGGACACCCAGCATGGAAATCCCTGTCCTGCTCCCCAGCAGCCTGGGAACAAATCCCAGCCCTGAGCATCTCCTCTCTGCCAGATTGTCAAACAGCATCGTTTCTTCTTATGTGCAAAATGTGTGTTGGAACTTGCTCCAATGCCAAAACTTGTCTAATCCTGCTACGATGTAGTAGAGAATAATTTCTAAATTTAGGAAGTAATTGCTTTGCTGTCCAGTGAAACGTACACTAAAAATAATTTCCTCTAGGCAAGTCCTCATTTTAAACACCAATTCAGCCTTCAGTGACACAAGCACTAAACCTCTGGGAAAATGAAGCTGTGCAATTCCATTGTTGCTGTTTTCTGTTTCCTCACTGTTTCACAACACAATCCAAATAACAACAGCAGTGCTCAGATGTCATCCAATACATGCTTACAAAGTGCTTGGCAAATAAAACCACCCCGTTCTCCTGGGTAATATTTCTTTTTGTGGAGGATTCTGGCTCCCCAGTTGTGGTTTTATTAGAATCCCGAGCAGAGAGCTGACATTTCCAACTCCTTTGTGCAAAGGAAAGGAAGAAAGGTTCTGGTTTCAGACACAGTCTGCTGCCACTGCTGCCCTGGAGCAGCTCCTCGCCAGCCTGGACCTTGGGAGCACCAAGACTTTGATTCCAGGAATTTCAGAGCCTGAATTCCCAGCTTCTGAGACCTGAACGAGGCTGGAGTGACGAGCCAAGCAAACAAGGTGGCAACAGGAGTTTGCTGCCCAAGGTGTGCTTCAAACCCCCTGCCAAATCCAAATCCAAATCCAAACCCCCAGGCAGACAGCTGGGACCAGCCCTGCCCTGCAGGCACTCACCTCTCCCAGGTCCCAGCCTCACTCAGCTCTGACACTCTGAATTGCTTCTGAATTACAAATTCAGTGCCAGACACTTCCACATCTCAGCTGTGATTCCACAGTTCTTCAAACTTGGCACCAATCCTGACAGGGAGAAAAGGGCAGACCAAAAATCCCAGAGCCCAGACTCGCCATAACTTTTTGTCAGTGCTCAAAAAGCACCAGGGCGAAAGCAGGGTGAAGTTGCACAGACCAGGAATGGGAATCAGAGACAAAATAGAGACCAGGGGCTGTGCCTCAGCTCCCAGAGTGTCCCATCACCTTGGAATCCTGCAATTCTCTTCAATACATTTACTTTTTGTACCACATATCCATGAACAGAGGGTTCCCAAAAATCATGTTTCCTTTCTGCAATGCACAAGAAAAATGAAGCTTCTTAAATACATTTTCAGACAACTCAGAATATTCTTTCAATTGCTATTCAAGCTGAAACAGTTATTTTCAATTTGCCCAAAATAAGAAATTTGAAAAACTTCTGATTTTCTTCAAAGCCATCCTCATACTTCAGTATTGACCACTGTGCACCTCTTACTTTAAATAAATTAGACATGTCTAAATCTGAATCTGCAAATCAAATCTGGCACTGGACTCAAACATCAGCAAATTTCACTCAATACATTGCCAATTTCAGTGACTAAAGACCTTTTTGGATTTTTTTCCTTTTTTGCTCTAACTCCTCCTTCTGACAAGAATTCACAGAAGAATGTGACATTTCCAAATCTGTGCTTTCTGTGAGAGGAACGTCAGCCCAAAAGCACTTCACGGGCTGAAGCACAGATCCTTTGCTGTGCACCATCCAAGACAGGATTAAAGTCCTGAGTGGCTTCAAGTGGTTGTGCCTGGCCTGAGGGAAAACAGCTTCACTGCCCAAAACTTCAGGTAAAATTTCTAATTTAGCACATCCAGCAGAAACCCCGCAGGGCTCAGCTACTTCAACATGCTTTAGCAGAGGTTTCACAGTGCCTCCCTGACTGCTCTGTCCAGGTTACTGAATATGGTGTTACCTCCCCCAAAGGCAGAGATTTCCCTCTCACACTCGAGGGCTTGTCTTGGTTTTAAATTAATTATATGGTAATGTGCTAAAAATGCTGCTACATGGGAGGAGTGCAGCCTTCTTCGTTTTCTAGATAAGGACGCAGTCCTATTTCAGGGAAATTATTTGCAGCATCTGAATAGCTGAGATCTTGCACAGGGTATGGCCCAGCTCATCTGTCAATCTGAATTGCCTCATGTATGAGAAAATGCTCTCACAGGGCCAGAATCCGAGAAATAGAACTGAAATTTAAATCCAAAATTGAAGTCAAAAAGCCTCCAAAAGCCTCCTACTGACAGAGCAGCAAAGGGGGAAACTCACAGTAATGTTCTGTACTGGCGATGCTTTGCAGAAGTGGATTTTCCTCTCGGTTATCTGCCAGGGAGGAGCACAGAAAGTCTGCCAAAATTAACTGCTAACTGTAAAGTTGGGTTGTAAGAGATTAATTATATGAATTAAAAGTGCCCAGAACACATCTTCTCATTATTGTTACTTTTCTTACACTTAGGGCTTTTAAAATTTTTTTTTCTACATTGACTTCAGATCAAATTATTTCCAAATTTGCAAACTACACAACATGTTTATGGAGAAAAATAGGAACAGATTCTCTTATGAATACATTTTGGTCAGTCTTTATCTTCTACTTACTCCCAACTTCCCAACCTTGGTTTACATTTCAGCATCTGACAGGAGCAGGGCTTATTCCAACTAAACCAAATTACAGGTATTAATTAATGGCTCATGCTTGTTTGCCAGCTCCTGCAAGCAGAAGGGTGGATAAAAATGTATTTACAGCAGAATTTAATTACCCATTTTCAAGCCACTGGCCTCCTGGCAAAAGCCTCCTGATGTAGTGCAGAATAGGACTTGGATTAAGAATTAATTTACTGTCAGGAGTGATCTGCAATTTAACAGCTTAATCGAGTTTGCTGTGAAATTGGTCAGGAGCTCTGGAGCCTGAGCTGCCCCAGAGCTGCTGCAGCCAGGCAGGGTCGGGATCCACAGCTCAGAAAGCAAACCCAGAGCCTCTCCATGACCACGAGCTGCTCAGGATCCACAGCTCAGAAAGCAAACCCAGAGCCTGGGCCAGGAGCTCTCTCCCATGAAGTCACTCCGTGCTGGTTCCTTTCAGCACCAGGCAGTGCTGGGCTCACTTTGTGCACCCAGAACAGAATTCCTCTCCTGTGCAATCATCCTCGCATGTCCCTGGAGTGCTGCCCAGGGTGAGCTGTGGGGAGCAGCAGCAGCAAAGCCACCCCCGTCCCAAGTGGGAAGCCAGGCTGCAGCCCTCGAAATGCCAAGGCACAGAAAAAGCGTGCTTGTCCCAATTTCTTCATGTTATTTTGGTACACTTCAGGAAAAAACCCAACAACACGTAACTCATTAATTATAACCTTTCAAAAGTATTTTCCTTCCCCCCAAACTGCTAAAATTTAGCAGAGCTGCAGCCAAAGTTCTAATAGAACTATTTTTAGCTTTTGTCATGCACAGAACATCATGAAGTAGGTCTCATCCTTCTATTAATGCAAATGTATTTAAGCAGTCAGTGCAGGAATGTTTAAAATATGCTAATCACCGTTTCTTTGGGCTCTGGTGTCTGTGCTGATGTGAGCTCAGCCCAGACAGGCCAAGAGAAGGAACACCAATGGGCAGTGCCAACAGGAATGCACACTCCGAACAGCGACAGCCACGTGCAGATTTGATTGCCAGGTCTATGTATTTCGCTATTTCCACACTCAACAACCCTTTCATGCATACTGGTGTTCCTTTCTGCTGCCTGAGCCGAATTGCCAGTGTTTTAAAAATGGAACTGCTTTTGATGGTCACATGCACTGGCTTTCTTTGGAAAGTGGTTCAGTGCCGATGAGAGGGACCAGATTGGAGTTCCCTGATAATCCACAAGGGAAACAAGGCACTGGCAGGGCAGTAGCTCAGCCAGCTTCCCTCCAGTCATCTCCCCTTAAATCCCCGGAGGAAAACTAAAAACAGCAACACTGACATCTCACATCTGAGCCACAGCCTGCCCCTGCCTGCCCCCATCCCTGGCCTTGTTTCTCATTTTCGGTGGCAGGGAAGCAGTGAGGGAAAGGCCCTGGTGGGCTGGGCTGTGCCCAGGACAGCTCGGCCAGCAGCACCCCTGAACCTCAGGAATTTACCTGGCGAGCAGCAGGTGGAGGTGCTGCCCCTCTTCCCCAGGCAGAAATGCTCTCTGCAGTGACAAGGACAAAGTGCCAGAGCTACACAGCTCTCCCTTCTATCAGTACTGAAAATCAGTGTTTTTAACTGGCAGAAAATCCTACTGTGAGCTTTGCTCATGTGCCCAGAGCGCAGCAGGCAGTGTCACCTCCGAGGGACGAGGCCTGGGGAGCTGCTGAAGCACTGCTCACACTCACCTGCAAACCAAACTGCAATCTGAGGAATGAAGAACATTTCTTAATGACACACAAATAACTCAGCAATTAGAGGAGAATTTGTGAGCACAGACATAAATAAACAGGTAAGAGCACAGGATTCCGAAGTGACCAGAGTAACTCAGCCAGAATACTGCAAAGAGAGGCACAAGGCTCAGTCCTGTGGCACAAAAGCACAGCACCAGCAAAGACTGGGAGGGTTTTGCTGTGCAGTGCCAGCTGGGAGCCCAGCAGCCCCTCAGACACCTCCCTGCCACAGCCAGGGGAGTCCTGCTGCCCTCGGTCACAGCTGGAGAATATCCCCCTACACACCTCTTTTCTTACCTTGCAACATTTCATCAATAGCACTACCCTGCAAAAGATCAAATCCCATTAAAATGCACCTTGCAGTTACTTGTGCAAATGTTGGTCAGGTCTAGAATTGCACTTTATCTTCTATTAACTGAAATGTTACAGCAGAATATTTGAAGAGTTTGCACTCCTCTTCTCTCCAGGGCAAGGTGCCTGTGCCCCTTTGATTCTGGGATTTTACTTTCTGAATACTTTGCCTCCAACCACTGTGCTGGACAAGAAGCCTTGAAAGATCCTGCAGTCTGATTCATTACGAAAAAAGTTAATTAAATCCCATTCTCTCCTCAGACATACTATTTTGTCTTAAAGATGATTAAAGAAGAGACAAATGTAATTAGGGCAGGAAAACGTCAAAGTGTCTTTATTCCAAGGGCAGTTTCAAGCCAACAGCCCTTTTAACCAGTGGCAGTGGGAATATTGTGCTCTAGGGGAGGAGGAGGAAAGGTCAGCCTGCTTTCATGGCTGCTAATTTAATCCAGTCTTACCCTGGACATGTCTCATTGTTTGGGCCTTTAAATATCCTTTCCTGCTTCTACTCATTCAGGAATGTAATGAGCTACTTGAAATATGATTAGAAAAAAATGCTTTTTAAAACGCCATTAAGATCTATTTTTGATGGAAGTTTCCTCCATAGCCTGCAGCTAAGAAAAGCTTTTATTATGCTGGCAGTGTATCAATAAATTCCAAACAGAATTCTGCATTTACACAGGTAAAAGCTGATCTAGAAAACACCATTAGAAATGGAAAGCTGTACAAGCCATTGCAATGATGTGGAGAGACAACTGGTGATGGAATAGTAAAGCCCACTAGGACCCAATGTTTAAAAACGCTGAAAGGAGGTGCCAAATTAGCAAAATTCAGACACATTATCATCAGCAGCATTTTCCACACCCCAGATGCTGGCTTTGGCCATTGCTAAAACTCTCCCCTGTGTAGGGGCACACAGAGACAGCAGCCAGAGGCGGTTCCCTGCCTGGAGCCAGCTGTGGGACAGCCACAGTCCCTCCAGCCAGACAATTCCTGGATTTATTGTCAGGCTGTCTCCCACCCGCCCTGCTGCACCTCTGGGGGACTGGAAACCATCTCTCAGCAGGGAGCAGCCACAAATTCTGCTGCTCACAGCAATGGCAACACCTCTGCTCTGACCTGGGCAAGCAAAGCAGCACCTGGGGGAGCCCCAGGGGTTCCTGCTCTGCACAGGGGGGCAGAGGCAGCACAGGGGGTGTCAGGAAACCCGGGAATCCGGGAAAGCTGGGAATCCGGGAATGCTGGGAATCTGGGAAAGCTGGGAATTCAGAGAAACCTGGGAATTCAGGAAAAATGGGAATCCAGGAAAGCTGGGAATCCGGGAAAGCTGGGCATCCAGAGAAACCTGGGAATCCAGGAAAGCTGGGAATCCGGGAAAGCTGGAAATTCAGACAAACATGGGAGTCAGGAAACGTTGGGATTTGAGGAAATCCTGAGATTTCAGACAAACCCTGGGATTCCAGACAAACCCTGGGATTCCAGACAAACCCTGGGATTCCAGACAAACCCTGCTCCCCCAGGAGCTGAGGCGGCTGCAGGTGCCCAGGCAGGGCTGGGGCTGGGCAGGTAAAATTTGCTTTAGTGCAGGGAAGCAGAGCAGGCCCAGGGAATCTGCTCTGGAAGGATCAGACCAGCTCCACGCACAGTGAAATCGGGTTTGCTGACACACAGCCCTCCTCTGACAGCCAAACCCTGCTGGGACACCAGTGCCAGAGGAAACACTGCACCTCGCTTTCCTGGCCTGCACTGGGAATGGCTGAAAGTTGTTATTGATACAGCTGCAGCAGCTCATGAAACATTGAAGAGCAGAGAATAGTAGGTTCAAATTTAGCCCCAATGTACTGTAAGTACAGTATGAAAGAAACATTATTTAATATTTTGTTGGGAAATTCTAGTTCTGGTGTCAGAGCTCCTGGCTCTGTCACTATCCAAGCTCCAAAACGTGTGTTTTACCAGAGGCTGGTTTGGGTGCCCAGGGTTCATTTAGCCTTTGCCCATCTGGATTCCACGCGTTCCCCAAATCCTGCACAGGAGCAGAGGGAACAGCCCCTGGCTGCACTCACAGCCTGCCTGCTGCAAGCAATCTTTTCTCTCTTTGCTCTCAAGGCCCAGACCCAAACCAAGGCTTGCTCTGCAGCACCTGCTCCCTGGGGGCACAGGTCTGTGAGTGAGGGGATAGCCAGGGCATGCCCAGGTGGGTTTTGTGAGGGGCTGGGGCCGGCTCTGCAAACAGCCCCTCCTTCCCAAGGGCGTCCTGCTGAGGGAAATCTGGCACAACAGGAGAGGACTGACTCCACTTTTTCACCAGAAATGCCTTTCACCAGACCTTAGCATTCCGTTCACATCACTGCTGTGTAATTATTCCTTTCAGAAGCAGAGATGCAAAGAAGGCATTAACAGCCGTTCAAAATATCACATTTATGCACTTTTCTCTTGTCATATTAAATATAATTACTTCTGATGCAATCAAACTCATATCCTTCAAATGGATAAATCCAGCACCAAATTTAGAACCTCAAGCTTCAAACACCAGGCTCTTAAAGCAGAGCTTTAAGCCTTTACTTTCAGTTCAGAGAGGTACAAAGAAGAACAGTGAGAACATAAGGTTTAAAAATGGTATTTTAAAATGAAATTTCTTTAAATTGTTCTGTTAGTTACTGGTGGCAAAGTGCTTTGAAGATCAAAGGTGATGTATGAACCACATCCCATAACTCAGGAGATGGGAACCAGCTAACTGCCCAGGCCTTCTAGAAGTTTCTGCTCTGAATTCAAAAAGTGCCTGAAAAGCAGAGCATGTGCAAACCCACAGAAATGCACGCAGCAAACAGCTGCTGCTGGTCAGAGTGGGGTGCCAGGGGATGCCCCAGGCCAGGCTGGGATGTGCTGCCAGAGCCACGGGCTGTGCCCAGGACCCTGCACTTGCTGTCCGTGCATGCAGAGCTCAGCACTGCAATTATTTGTGCCACTTTTTGGCAGCACTGGGATTATCTGTGTCACGCTCTTGGCCTTCACACCCTCGTTTCAGGCTTGGGCTGCATCACAAGCACACAGGAGTGTTTAGTGTCAGTCCTGCTGGGGCTGTGCAGGAGCTCAGGAAATCAGTGTGCATTGGAGGAGGGTGCACAAAAACCCTCCCAAAACCTCCCCCGCAGAAACCCCAACCCCCTGAATCTGTGCACATGCAGACAGAACCCCAAACCAGCCCAGAGCAGCAAACAAACCCCAAAACCAGCCCAGAGCAGCAAACAAACCCCAAAACCAGCCCAGCGCAGCAGCCTGCACTGCAAAACAAAACTTCCCAAATGCAGCAGCTGCCACAAAGCCAAAAACAAAGGCAGGACTCACCAAGAGCTGCCAGGGACGGCGCTTTGGATCTAAGGTGGTGACATGGGACTTGGAACCTGTGTCTCTTCTACAAACCAGGTCTGCTCAGGTATTTCCTGTGAAGCTGCAGGCTGCAGGCACGAGGGATCATTTCCAACCTGTGCAGGATGAAGGGAACAAGTCAGTGGCCAGTTTGTTACAGCTCCATTCACACTTGCTCTTCCCACTGCACATGGGCTTCCCCTCATGTGCCCCCAAATGCTGCAGGAAAATGATGGTTAATTATCCATTACATACAATAAAAGCCAATCTAAATTAATAAACCCAGCCTTGCTGAATAAACATTTTTGTCATGGCAGGCAGCAAGACTGAAGTCCGACAAAAACTCCAAAATAAGCCTTAAAATGGTGTCATCACTGGTATGCTGAAAGAAAATAATTTCAGAGGGCAAATAAAAAAATTCAGTCTCAGTCTCTTCTCTAAGAAATGTAGGGACATAGAATGAAGCAGAAAATTCTGTCCAATATTTATCATTGCAGCATGCAGGTTTGCCAGAATCTCTCTTTGCATTAACAAGTTTCCAGCAAAGGTTAACACAAGGCACCATTAGAAATCCTGGAGGGTTTTTGCTGTCTCGCCCACTCAACTCACAGTACTCCTTAGCTTAATGGGGATCTTTACATTTGGTATTTCAAACCTTTTTGGATGGAATCAGTGAAGACGATGTTCTCAAATTCCTTTTCAGAAAGGTTTGGGAACAGCCCCCTCAAATGCTCTACATTTTCATGCAATTTCCTTTGCAGTCCACGTGTTTCTGAGAAAACTGGGGGGATCCTCAGAGGGAGCACAGGAAATCTCAGGGGTCTGTATAGGTTTTGGACAGGGTGGGCTTTCCTGGCTCCCCGCCAACCCCGTTGGGGCAGGAAGGAGGATCCAGGGGTTATCATGATCAGAGTCACAGGGTCCCGGGGAAGGGGGCACAGGGTGCCCATGAGCTCACCGTAACAGGAGGGGATTCATGGATCAGTTCTTCCCTGGAGTGGAACTGTACGAATGCCTTGGGACGGTCCCTCCACAGCCAGAGCGGCAGGGCCATGAGCTGAGCTGTGTGCAGGAGCTCATACAGTGCCACAGACTGCACAGAGTCACCGACACACACTCCCACCCGCACCCACACCTCCATCCAGCCTAGCAGCCTTTACTTACACGGTGCTGGGTGTCCTCACCAGCACGAGTCCGGCCGCGGTGCAGCACCAAGGCTGGGCTGGGGGACAGGGCAGGTCGCTGCGGAGGGGCTGAGGCCTCCCACAGCCGCTGGGCTGGCTGACAGCCCACGGCTTCCATAATTCATGACTCCCCTGGGCAGCAGCAGGGCTGTGCCAGCTGCCCAGGATGGAAATTCAACCCTGCTGGACCTGGCTGGTGGCTCAGGGGCGCAGGCCGGCTGCTGAAGAGCCCTGTGACAGCCCTCGCTGGGGAAAGAGCTGTTTTGGGAAGTCACCCTGCTTGGTTTGCAGATGGGCATCACTCCTGACAGACACAGCGCAGTGAGCACAGCACACCACGGAGGTGCTTGTGCAGGGATTGCGTCAGTGGCACTGCGATGCTGGGTGGGCACGGGCCCCCAAAATGCGAGTTCACAGCTGCAGCGGGGCGGTCCAGCACGGGATCTGCAGTCACAGTGGGGTTTGGCAAAGAGTTATTACCACTCCTGTGGAATTGCAGCCTTCCCTTAGGGCTCTCTGAGAATAAAAGATCAAGAGCTCCCTGCAGAAATGGGGAATGCTTCCCAAAGGTGCAGCTCTGGTGCCTGCAGGGTCCATAAATGCAGGTAAAACCCTGTCAGAGCCATAACCTGACGGTTCTAGCCCTTACAGGCTTTCACTGGGAGAGTCTCAGGTGACAGGAGCAGCAGGAGGAGCTGACCCTTCCCAGACACCTGGCTGCAGAACACCCAGGCCAGCAGAGTTTGCTGAAAACGAAAAGTCTTTCTAGGAAAATCCCTGCTGGAGCTGGAGAGGCAGGAGGCTGCTCCTGGGCTCCGGGACAGGAGCTGAGCTGCAGGAGCCAGAGCCCTGGCAGGACAACTCAGGCTTGTTTTTGACATTTAACAGGTGTTTGAAAGCTGCTGTCACTGCCTCATCTTGGATGATCTCTCACTGTACATCCGAAATAACTCCGAATTGTCCTTGGGGCTGGCTTGCACATGAGGAATGACCACAGAGCCAGCAGCCAGGCTGCACAGGACAGTGACATCCAGCGTGGGAGGCAAAATGCCAACAACTGCAAGTTATCACTCTACTGAAGCAATGCTTAAACTTTGAGCTTCTAATGTAAGATACTTCAATAAATCCTGCACAAAACACATTTCAATCTTTCCTCTGAAATAGAAAGGATTTTCCTGACCTGCTTCTGCTTTTAACATGTCTCTTTCCTGTTGCCTCTATCAGAGTATAAATATTCACTATTAGTGAATATATAACAAAGTATCAGTGAACTAGTGAATATATAATAAAATAATATTCAGCATTAGTGAACAATCAGCAATTTTACAATGTGCAGTACTTGTGCAGCTCTGCACTCTGTGTGTGTGTGCAGAGACTTATTCAATACAGATACTAACCAAGCTGACATATTTTATTTACTGTCTAGAATTAATTTATTACAATTTATTACTGTCCTATTAAGTGTAAGCAGGCCACAGTAAGATGAGCCTTGGATTAGGAGCACTCTTGATTTCTTAGGTTAAAGATCCTCCAGACTCATCCCCTGCACTGTGGTGATGCAGGACAAGGGGCAGAGATGCAGAGAAGGGAAGTGACACCAAGGAGCACCCAGAGCACAGAAAATGCTGCAGATCCCAGACCTGCACAGGCTCCCAGGGACGATGTGCCCACAGCAGCTCTCCTGGAGCCTCCACGAAAAGATAAAAAAGATAAAAGGCAGCTGGAGGATCCCTGCCCTGGAATCTCTCCATGCTGGGCTGGACCATCAGGATGTGGGTTTGATGTCTCAGTTAAGTCAAATCTTATCCCCAGCCCTGTAACAGCTGAGAACGTGGAATTACTTTGATATTTGTCTTCCAATTTGAGAGCTTGGTGTGTTAAACAATCACCAGTTTCGTCCCATTACATCACATTTCAAAGTCACAAAACAAATTAATTAGCGAGATCGTGCCACCTCGTCCTTAATCTCATTAGAAAAGACTAATGGCTACAGAATCAATTATTTCATACAGATTACTGCCTCAGCACCATCAGCCTTTACATCACACAGCTCATTCTGAATTTTCAATTCCGTTGTCATTTCCTCCACTAGTTTAATTACAACCCTTAATTAGGTCCCTTCTTTAATCAACTTTATAGCTATGGCCATTCATGTATGGCTGCCTATAGAACAGGAAACAAAGAGCAGCTAACAAAACCACAGGGCCAGCACCAGAGCTTTCCCAGGATCTGGCTGCCCAGCCTCTGCTCCAGGAGCTGCAAGCATTCCTTCCTTTGAAAAATCCACAATAAACTCATAACAAACACAAAGAAACCCACATGTTTTAGCTAAGGTTTACAAAACCATGATACAATTCTCATTTTGCAGTTCCTGAAAGTCCAGTGGATCTGTGATTACACTGACACACTTCACTGTTTAGTCTTCTGTCAGTTCAGTTTCTGGGGATCTGCAGGTGCTGTATTTTCCAGAATAGATCATTTCATTTCCAAAGCAGTAATTGGGATTTTCCAGCTTTGCTCTCCACTGTTATCATAAACAGTTTGCATTTCTTTCCAATGCAGTGTGGGATAACAAGTTTCTCCATTGGTCTAGACACATTTCTACTTTTGTTTTTTTGCTGATTTTTTTTCCACAATGGTAAAACAGTTTCTTATCATTTCCTGATAAAGAACCCAAGTGGTTTTTTTCTTCAATTCTATCTTTCATATTCTCATGCATAACTGATAAAACTAACCAGTGATGTTTTCCTTTAAGATCTACCAGAACAAATGTACCAAAAGAAAATTAGCAGCAAAAATGAGAAAAGCCAACACCCTCTCTGTATGCAAATTTCTTCTCTTAAATACAAAAAATGAGACCATGGGAATCCTATTTCACTGAGCAAATTAACAAAAGGTCAGAAAGCTCGATCTTTGTCACCGGTGCACTCTGTCTGAAAGCTGAGCTGCCATTTAAATATTGATGAGGAAGAGCTGTAATTGCAGGTTGGGAGCTGCCAGAGCTCTGTGTGCGCAGAAGGGGAGGCTGAAAATATTCATGACATGGGACACATTCCACCAAGGGAAAGTTCAGGTGAAGGAAAGGAGCACTAACCTGGAATTTCAGTAATTTATGAATCCAGACACATCGGGAAGTGTCCTAAAGCCTTTTACTTTTGGGGTTATGGGACACAGACACAGGAGAGAAATTCAGACCTCAGCAGCCACTGGAAACTGATGAAAAAAGTGGTTCCAGATGATGACAGGAGCACAGGCAGTACACAGAACCATGAACTGTTCTGTTCAAGGGGGTGTTCCTGAATTTTATCTCTGTGCCAGCCAGGAACGGAGATGGGCAGGACAGCCACCACACGAAGAGCTGAGAGCAGCCGGGGCAGGGCAGTGACCTGGGCTTCCCGAGCAGCTGGCAGCTCACACCTGCACATCTCAGCTCAAATAAAACCCTTCTTCCCTCTGAGCTGGAGCTCTGGTGATGGACACAAGTGTGAATGCAGACACGGTCACGTTTCCTGGCCTGGCTGTGCAAGGTCGCTGCCTGCAACAATCCTGCTTCCCCCACCAGGCTGGTATTTCAAACCTTCCTGGATGCAATCAGGGAAATCAACATTCTCAAATTCAAATAGCTTGGGCTGCCAGTGACACTGCCCTGGTGGCTGTCAGCTCTTTCATGGGATCAGGAATAGATGAATAAGGTGTGTTTGTCATCAGACAAAAGCTTCCTTGTATCTCTGTTCAAACTCCCTTCCAGTATTAGCCAGACTGAACAATTCCCACCACAACAGCAAAGAGGAAACACTACTGAAAATGCAAAGTTTGGCTTGTGGCTAATTATACAGATCTAGCTTTGGGTGAATGGTGATCTTGATTGTCAATGGGAAGATTGTTGATTTGATTTTTTGATAAATAAATTTAAAAATTAGAGCTCACTTGTCACTTGCAGCTCAAAGTAAGAAAGAACAATGGGCAGTACTGGAGGCTGTCCAGGCATGCAATCCCAGCCCTGGAACAGAAACATCCAGAGCCTGCATCACCAGAATGATAAAATGAATGCAGACAAGAAAAAAGCCCTGTTAGGCAATAAAATTCTCACATCAACCAATGGAAAACAATGCAGAAAAAGTATTATTTACTTAGATTTGGTAAGTGACCTATGTACCAAAGTGAACTATTTCCTTCAAAAATCAGCTAAGGACTAGGCTTGTTTGTTTTGTTTGGGTTTTTTTTAATAATAGGAATAATAAAATCTTCAGCAACTATATTAACCATGTATTAACTATATACTATTAAAATTTATATATATAAAGCTATATATATAAATAAAATAGAAATTATATTAACTATAAACTATTAGACTACTTTTCCACACTTTTTCCATCTAAGGTGACCATCCTCTGTGCCCCTCTCTTTGAAGGAGACACTCTGTGACCTCCTTGGCACACAAAGCCTTCCTCCATCAATGAAACTCTTCACAAAACCGAGCAAAGTCCTGCTTGCAAAAGTCTCTTCTCACTCCTCATATCCTGCCCTTAATTCTCCTCCTCTGCCCTTTTGCTTTAAACACTTCTCAGTCACTCTGATTTTCATCATGCTCTTGCTGTAGCTGTCACAATTTTTCTCCAAAGCACTGCAGTCTTGAGGGTTCCCATATTTTTAGCTGCTGTGCCAAATTGCTCTGAATTTAATTAGTTAAACACCTATCTGCAGAAATCTATCCTAAACTCAAAGTGAGAGTCTGCTGTCAAAGTTTTTATCATAAATTCAGAGCAACTTTGGTACCTTCTGGGCAGGAAGCTCTGATGCAAATGACTCATGTTGCTGCGTAAATGTAAAAACCACTTCTAGCTGCAAGTCTCAAAAAGCAGAGTTTCACAGAACATGCCAATAAATCCTGTGGCCAGAGCAAGAAGTGTGATTCTTGGGAAAAATACAAATCTGGCTATCTAGATGGAATTATTCCTTTGTTTATTAACTCTTTAACACTCTGGTACAAAACTTACAGGGATAAACTAAGATAAAGAGACAAGCGACACGCCCACGCTACTATTTCTTCCATAATGAATAAATATCAAATAATTTACCTCATTTACAAATTAGAAAAAGGTTACTGATCACAAGACTGGCTGATATCTCCGTTTTATTCCTGCTTTGTGTCCTGGAGAAGGGGGTCAGAAATCCCTCCTGTGCTCGCTGTGCACAGAGCCATTCTGCACAGAGCTTTGCACCGCCCTCAGCTCACACCTGCACAAACCTCCTGGCTGAGGAAAGAAGCCTTAATGACCACCAGATATCCATCCATGCTGAATCGGCTAGAATATTCTTGTTAACAGTAAAATTCACATCATCTCTTGTCGACACCTTCACATCAGGTGGCACAGAAGTACTGTCCACTGGCAAAGCTGCCTCAGCTTCTGTGTGAACCAGCACAGTGTGAACCAGCACCGTGCCACTCTGCAGAGCCCACACCAGCAAACATCCCTGCCTTCTCCATGGGCTGCTGATTTTTATCTAAATACATCAGCCAGACCAGTTCTTCTTCCATTTCACACATGTAACTAATATATTTCTGACTGGAATTATCCCACAGTGACACTACCACAAGTCTAAGGAGAATCAGGCCTTTAAGCCCTGTGTATTATCAACATAAAATGTAAATCCTTTAAAAAGGATTTGAGGTGGCTTTTTGTGCGAAAATGACAGTCAGGAAAATGTCTGCCTGCCTCTGACATAAACAACAGGACGGGAGCTGAGGATTCATCTCTGTGAAGAAATGTGAGAGCCCGAGTGAAGCCAGACTGATCTGAGAGCAGCTGCTCTCTCTCAATAGCCAAAGCAGCTCTGACTTCCCCGTTCTGGCAGCAGCAAAAGCATCATTTTGGCACAAACAGAGCCTCCCCTGACCAGGCAGGCAGTGACCTGAGCCTGCCTTGCACAGCCCAGGGCTCCTGCTCCCTGTCCCAGGGCAGCCTTGCAGCAGAGAGCAGAACCATCCTCTGACTCCACCAGGGCTCTGCTGGTAACTATAAAGGATGTCAGGGCCAGGTTTAAATGATCTGCCAAACCAGACCTGAGCCTGCAGGGAGGGAGCGCTGCCCTGCCACAAGCCCTGCTGGATCCGTGCCTGCACAGGCAGCCAAGAGCATCCGCAGGCAGAGCAGCCCTGCACACCTGAGCCCTGCAGCCTTCCCTCCTGCCAGAACCCCGCAGGCACAGCTTTGCCGCTCCAGGAGGAGCCTGGCAGGCACTAATGGGCTCATCAGAGGGCAGGCTCAGCCTTGGAGAGGAACCAGAGACAAAGCAGACACAGACACACCAGACAGAGCTGTGTCCAAGCCACCCCTCACTATAAAACACACAACTTTCTGCAGGCAGCGAGATTTTGGGATCATCTATCTGGAAATTGTAAATGATGCATCAACATTTTATTAGCATCAAACATTTTTCAGCATGTACTCCTCTTACTGAGATTAAAGATGTACATAATTAAAAATGAGTCCATTTATTATACAAAATCGAAAATATAAATCTTCATGGGATTACTTTGTTTATCATTAGAGATGTATGAACATCTACACTGGAGTTGTCTGGGCCCCATGTCACTCAGTGAAGAAATGGGTGCTGTAAGGTTTAATTTATATTCACTCTAAAGTACTAAAAATAGAAAGTTTGCTTTCTCCATCTGATTTCTGTACGTTATTACTGCCTGGGCATCAGTCACTCCTCATGTCCCTGTGATGGTGCTAAACCTGCCCCTTCCTGGCCAGCCTCACAGCAAATTTCCCTTGGCTTCCCCCTTGCTTTTCTCATCCAAAGCCCACTGAGCCCCCCATACCTGTGCTGGCACCTTCATCCCACAGGGAGCTGTGCCTGGAATTGCTGCTCCACTTGCCCTTCTCCAGGAGAGCTCTTTGAACAAAGGCAGGTTAAATAACTCTATTATCACAGGTCCAGGATTTAGCCCAGGAAGTGAGAATCAATTTACTTTGACTTTCCTATTAAGTGATATGAAGATGAGTTAAAGGATTTTCTTTTTCTCCGGCCTCCATCTGCACCCTGTATCAGCAAAAGGCTGGAATTGATGATATGCAAGTCACATCTATCTTCCCCTTTGATCCACTTAATGAAAGTGAGATTCATTGCAATTTCCTGCTTTCCATCTTTTAAGGAATGTGGCTACTTTGAAGATTCCTTGAAGCTTACAGTATTTGTCCTTATAACTAAATTCTGTTTCTCCTGGATGTCTTACCTCTTTATCACTGCCAGTATAAGTTGTTAATACACATCTGTCCAAAGTATTCTGGGCTGACTGAGCTCCACAAACTTAAATTCTGACTTCAGTTGATATAAAAACTTCTCTAGAGAACATTTTTTGCTTTCTCTCTCCCTCCCTCACAGGAGAATCTTGTATTTCTAACTGCCAGTGCAAGCACTGGAGTAGCATTTAAATGATGCCTTCAAATATGCTAAAATGGATGAGAAGGTGCCTTCAGCAAGGTAATGGACAGGTTGTGCTGAGCTGGAGCCCAGTTTGGGCAGGTTTGGAGCCCAGTTTGGGCAGGTTTGGAGCCCAGTTTGGGCAGGTTTGGAGCCCAGTTTGGGCAGGTTCTGCTGAGCTGGAGCCCAGTTTGGGCAGGTTTGGAGCCCAGTTTGGGGCAGGTTCTGCTGTACACAACTGCCCTGGAGCTATTTCCAGCCTAAAGGATCCTCTGGCTCCAGGAGTCCATGGAGCAGAGTCCCACCTTCACCTGAGCCTCCCACCCAGCAAACCAGGCTCCAGAGCAGTCCTGCAGGAAAGCTACGAGCACAGACATTGGAATTCATCCTTCCAGCTGAAAACAAACCAAAACCCCACACCACCACACCTCCTGAAAGGCTCCACCTTGCATGTTCTGCTGGCAAGCTTAGAGAAGCACACTGGAGGGAAGCTGAGGGCTCCAGAAGGGAAAGGTTAATATTGCTGTGCTGTAGCTTGGTTTTGCACAGTGATTAGGTGCCCTGCCAGCCTGATTCCTTCAATATTTTAACTATCTGCAGCTGAGTGATTACATTAATAAACTTCCAGAGCAGGCAGCACACTAAATTCAAGCCACTGTTCATGCAGGAAGAGAATGGATGTTTTTAAATACACTTTCTTCTAAACCCTAGGGAAAAAAAAAAGGCAAACCCTGGCCTGATTTTCTCTGAAAGAACCCTTCCTTAGAAACCTCCAGCAACCTCTTGGTTCTCAGCAGGACTTTTAGGACCAGAAGAATTCCCTCTCAGCTGAACAAAGAATTTTTTCTTTATTTTTAAGGTGGCTGCAGCAGATCTAACAGTCCTCTCCGTCACCCATCATCACAGGTCTGCAAAACTCAGATCCCGGCCAGAACATCCCCAGAAATTACAGCTGGAAGACCTTAAGGTCAAAAGCATTCACTTGTACTATCCAGGCTCAGAAATAAATCATCAGCAATGGTTTATAAGCAGAGAGGAATAGGTGAGACCAGAAATCTTCAGGTGAAGTCCACCCCGGGCGCTCAGGCTGGCCCACACAAACTCCCAAGTTTGTCTTACAAACAAATTACCAAGTAAGGACGGGAAGGGAGTGAATCCTGTTAGGTAAGACACAAATAAGAGTATTTTCCCTTTTGGATAACAGGAAAAATGCTTGCTGGCAGCACAGAGGGAGAGTTTTTAGCAAGGTGTCACTGGCACGATGTTTCCCCAGTAAATCGAGGCAGCCCCAGCGAACGCCTCCTGCAGCAGCTGCAACAAATGCACTTGGCTTTTCTGCAGCAGGAGCAGCTCCTGCCCGCCCTGGACCTTGACTCTGCCTCCCCAGACCGGAGAAGGGAGGAGGATGTGCCAAGTGAGCACACAAAGGAACTTCCCTGCACACCTCCCTGCAGGAGCTGCAACAGCTCTTACAGCACCCAAAGTGTTGGCATCCTCTTCCCAAAATGTTCTTTCATCCCTTCACTTGCCAGTATGCCACTGCTGGATTTTTTCCTGTTTGGTTGCTGGTTTATTTGTGGTTTCTGCAGCAGGAAATGACTGAAGCTGTTCCATGGACACTGTGCAGAAGCCCACAGGTCTCCTGTGAGTTTACTCACGGAGCAGAGCTCTGCTGTGCAGCACAGCCAGGTTGGGTCCCCAGCTCTGCCATGGACTCCTTGCAGAAATTTGGTGAAATCCTGTGCCATCCTGAACGAAATGGGAATAATGATCATCCTTGCCTAGGAGCTGTGCACTAAGACTTTGTTAATTAATGTCTGTAAGGACTTTGAAATCCCAAGATGAAAGGCGAAGCGCATCACGCGAATCCAGGGAACACAGAGTAATGCACGAATGGAATAATGCCTGTACCACTTCCTTGGAGCCCTGAACACTTGTTAACCATCCAGCCTGGGCTTGCAGGAGGCAAACTGCTGCCCAGAGCCAGCAGCAGCCGTGCACTGCCCTGCAGACCCCATCCCCTGCCTGGGAGAACCCCTGAGCCCCCGGGAGCGGAGAGCTCTGCCTGCAGACACACACACAGAACAAACCCAGCTCCTGCCTGCAGACACACACACAGAACAAACCCAGCTCCTGCCTGCAGACACACACACACAGAACAAACCCAGCTCCTGAGCTAAAGGAATGCTGAATACTGGCCAGGTGCAGATCCCACACCGAGAGCCTGCCCCAAATGCAGCAGTCTCTCAGCGTGACTGCTCTTCTGTCTTTATGGAGAAAAATGGAGAATCTGGTACCAACACTCTGCCTGAAGCAAGGTGTGAGGGACTGAGCAGGTATTCTGTAAGAACCCAACGTATTTGTTCCCACGGGAATTCAAAATAAAATTCTGCTTGTCCCAAGAACCCTTCTGGGAAAAACCTAAAAATGAACAGCAGAACTTTTCACAAATATTATGGCAGTGAGAGATTAGGAGAAACTTTGGGCTTCCAGAGCAGACAGAGCTGTTAGTTAGGAAGTCTGAGCTGAAAAATATTCAGTCACACTGAGAAAAGTACCACAGGTACCATGTAAAGACTGCAAAAGTAAAAAGGGCTTTTTGTACATAAAGAACATTCCTGTAGCACTTGGAGCAAGGGTTGATTGAGAATTACTGAATTCAGACAGAGAACAAGCCCAGGAAACACCCAGACAAGGTTAGAACTAAAGCTGAGTTAAAGCTCAGCCAGACAGATGCTGTGGAAAAGCTCCACTAAAGAGGAGCAGCTTTTGGCATTTCTGAACACTTCCATGTCTTGGCAAGCCCTGGGTGCCTGACCTGGAGCACCCAGCACGGAGTCTGTGCCTGAGTCAGCATCAGTGGTGAAATCAGACCTACCTTGTCAATTTGTCACTATGAGACAACAAAGAACAAGCTCTTTTAGTGTTTCATAACATAAGCTCCCCAAATTCCAGGTTTATTCAAACAGCCCTTTCTTCTGGCTTGCTCAGGTTCCAACCCATCCTTCCTGAACACAAATCCTACCCTGACACAAAAAGCCAAAGCTTTAAGATGTGTTTTAAGAGTTCCACACTCTTTGTAAATGGTTTTAATTACTGATGATGGAAATAATGAGGTTTGTTTCTCACCCCTCTCTCCTGCCCTTCCAAAAGGGCCGGGCCATTTTCAGGGACACGAGACTCACAGTGGGATATTGTGATATTTCCCCTGAAGTATTTACTTGCTGGTTTTATTATTTATGTACTAGTGGTCTATTATCAATCCAGCAGTGATGGATAGTGACAGCTGAACATTCCTGTGGGACTCCATCCCTGGAGCAGGTTTGATGGAAGTCTGAAAATCCAACTGCACTCTCCCGTGCACACCTGTACTGGATTGCAGCACTGGGACTCGTGCACACAAGATTTACCACGGCTCTGAATAGGATACACTGCACCACCCCATTGTGAGAGAAACCCATTTCAGCCCTGAAATTATTCCAATAAATTAGAAATTCTGATAATAGGAATGCCATGGACCTTTAAAAGCACTGCAGCTCACGGGCATGCATTATTCTGCCTAGTTAATGCCAGCAATTATGCTTTTAATGAATGTTGCAGAGAAGAAAAAATAAATAGTGCTACATGCCTCCAATCTGCATTTTTCTAACAGTCATGATTGCTATGAAAATTCTGTTCTCTTGGCAATTGTTACACACCACAAACAAAATCTCATTTTTACCCCCGAGGCAATGTGGTGTCAAGGACAGACCATTTCTGCTTACTTGTGAGTAGTCCACAAGTGACAAGCTCGTGAAAAGCTAAATTGTGGTGTATCACTGAGGACAGAGCCAGCACCAAAGACAAGGAATTAGTAAAACTAATTAGTAAAACTCACCACTGTGAAACGAAGGGCACTTCTGAACTCACATTTACCAAATTATTTTAAGAAGCAAGTCCAGACAGAGAACAGTAGAATCCCTTCACACACATGGAAAATAAACAGATGCTACCTTTTAGTTCTTTGTTTCCCACTACACCTTCTCACTGGGTGTTTTTTAATCCTCCCCAGTTCTTCCTTCCTCTTACAGTGGCCTGGGAAATCCTACAGGATCTGATCTAACCTCTAAGGAAGCAACAGAGCTGAGGTGGGCAAACCAGGCTGGTAAAACCCCGAAGAGAGCACCAGGGCACGTGGACACTTTGCCCAGACACCCTTCCTGGTGCAGAAGACCTTTCAAACAATAATTTCCAACTCACTACAGCCAGTTCCATCCACACACCCCATGGCACAGCCCAGCTGCAGCAGGGAAAATCCCCTGTTACTGAGTTAGAGCAGATGGGAGTGAGAAAACATCCTTCCCAGCAGCAGCACGGGCCCTCAAACGCTGTTAAATAAAGGGAGACTAAAACATCAACAGCACCTTTGACTGCATGTTCTGGGGTTTTCACATGCCTGAATTTTAGTTCCACGAAGCACAATGGGGCCAGGGAGGGGGAGGCAGCTCGTGAGAGAGGGGTCAGCGTGGGCAGGGAGGAAGGAGAAGGTTTTCCTCAGCATCCTCTGCCCTGTCCAGCTGGGGCTTTGGCCAGGCAGGGCTCAGTGCCTGTCCTGGGCTGGAGCTCTGCAGAGCACCAGGGAGTGCCCAGTGCCACTCCAGGGTCACACACACACTGTGACACCCACCCAGTGCCAGCTCCAGGGTCACACACACGCTGTGACAGATGCCCAGTGCCACTCCAGGGTCACACACACACTGTGACACCCACCCAGTGCCAGCTCCAGGGTCACACACACGCTGTGACACACACCCAGTGCCACTCCAGGTCACACACACGCTGTGACACGCACCCAGTCCCACTCCAGGGTCACCCACACGCTGTGACACCCACCCAGTGCCACTCCAGGGTCACACACACGCTGTGACACCCACCCAGTGCCACTCCAGGTCACACACACGCTGTGGCAGCACTGACAGCCTGGCTGATGAACGTGCACTGTGTTGATGGCCAGGACACAAACGCTGAGCTCTCAGGCTGCTCCCTGCTCTCTGCCCACAGCAATTCTCCCACAGGGCAGCACTGGCACCACCTGAGCCCCACAGACCCCAGGGTGCCACGCCAGTGGGGTCAGCAGCTCATGGCCTCACTCACTGCTGCGCTCTCCCATCTCATGGACAGCTTGTCTTCCTCCCTTGTTCTGTTTTCTAAATTGTTCTGTCTTATTTTAAGACGAGGAAAAATTGTGTGTTTACAACACTTTTACCATTATGTTACAAAAATATCAGCAGCTTGAAGCTTTGCACACTTCATTTCCTTGTAGCAGTGTTTGCAGAAATCAAACAGACATTTTTCAAAAGGGAAGTTAGTTGCAAGCTGAGCACAAGTTTTGGGGTTTCTGATAATTAATCAATTAACCAATATCCAAGGTGGCAGAGCTCCCCCTGGCATGGGACAGCTGGGATCAATACCCAGGGTACTGGGCAGGGCTGTTCACCCTGGCTGCAGCAGAATCCTCACCTGTGGAACGGTGAGGAAGAGCTGGGAGCTCCCAGCCCTGCAGGGCTCAGGCTGAGGCTCCCTGGGGCCACCAGAGCCGTGGCACTGCTGTGACACCAAGGACCAGCCTTCTCCCAGCTGCCCTCTGTGTCAGCACCCAGAATTTCATCCAGCTTGTCTCATTTCTCATTGCAACTTTCACTGCAGGACTAAGCAGCACACTGCCACCGAGCCCTCCCAGCAGGTGAAGGAAGCGAGGCAGAGGATCCCTGTGGTCCATCAGAGAGCACCATCAGAGCCACAGACAGACACTCACAGACAGCAGTCAGCCTCCAAGGCCGTGCCCTGGCCTGGACACCAAAATGAGACTTTTTCCTTGGGCTGGTCCACCCAGGGAGTGCTTCAGCTGCAGCAGATAGTGCAGAAGGATGCACAAAGGGGATGTGTGGGGGTGTGTGGGGATGATGTGTAGGGATGTGTAGGGATGTGTGGGGATGTGCAGGGATGTGCAGGGATGATGTATGAGGATGTGTAGGGATGTGCTATAGGGATGTGCAGGGATGATGCACAAAGATGTGTAGGGATGTATGGGGATGTTTTAGGCACCAGGAGTCTGGAACTGTGTGTGAAGTGTGACCAGGAGATGGTCCTGGCCTGGAGGAAGGAGGAAGAGCTCTCACTCCGTGAGTGGAGACGTTGCTGCCATTTACAAAACGCTCCTTTAGCAAAGCAGACCCTAATGAATTACCCAGCATTAAAAATTGATCGTCTCTACACAGCATTTTTAAAGCCATATTGATTCACGTTTTCATTCTGCAGAAAGCACCAGGGCCCAGTTAAGATCTGGGGGAGGTGAAGGGTGGGGGACAGGCTGGGAGGGTTCCTGTGCTTGCCCTGCACCCGGGTCACTTCAGAACCGGGACTGTCGGAGCTCTCAGAAGGGCAGAAGCACTCGGAGCTGCTGCATTTAGCATTTATTCCATCACTGCTGGCGTGCCAGTGTTAAACCCCAGCCCTGCCTGCTCTGCCTGGGGGAAGGCACACAGAGCCTGCAAAGCCTCTCCGCCAGGGAAGACAATTGACCTGACAACCCAGGGCACAAATCTTGTGCCAGAACAAACCAGCCACAAGATTTCTGCAGTCATCCTACATAAAAAACCTGATCAGGCCGTTGGCTTCAGACAGAGCCTTATGTCAGGCCCAGTATGACACAAGCACATTTTCCCCAACTACTTAAAGGTTATGTAATGGAGATCTGCAGAGCATTAGCAGCCACATGACACGTCCCACTAAGATTCCAAACTGCCACCTACAAAATTTAATTAGCAAGCAGTAAACAAGAGAGGGGGCAAGGAATGCACTCCTGGAGCTGCCAGGGAATATTCCTAAGGTTCCAAACTATGTGCAGGACTGGGGCAGGGAGGTGGGGAGAGCAGAAAGTCAGGAGGGGGACTGTGAGTGCCACAGAGCAGGGAACTGCCTGCAGGACACAGGGCCAGAGGCAGCCCTGCATGCTGGTCACTGTGACAGCTGAGAGCTGCTTGCCCTGAATTCTGAGCACCAGCAGCTCCCTGACCCTGACCCTGACCAGCTCCATCCTTCTCCAGCCAGTGCCCAGCCCAGCACGCCCAGGGCTCTGTGCTGTGCCCCTCTGGCTGTGGCTGGCACAGATCTGTACCAGCCCTGGCTGTTTAACATCAGAGAACACTCCCAGTAAGAGGGGCAGGGCTCCCACTGGGCTTCCCACACCAAAAAGGCACCATGGTGTTCCATACTGCAGCAACAAAGGGCATTTTTCCAGCTCTGTATTGAGGAGGTACAGAAATATTCAGCAGGAGCTGAAAAGGTAAAGTCACTGAAGAAATTCCCTATTTTGGAGGAATTTAGCCTTGATTTAGGATTCTTCTAGGCCAACCCTAAACAAGTTAACCTGCCTCAACTGTTTTCCTTTCACAGTTGCCAAGAGGGGGTATAATTGTAATTTTTCCATCACACATCCAGTGTAAAAACTTGATGGGGCTGTCTGTAAAAATGATTTATGCTCCTCAGTGAAAGAAAATGAATCAGTCTAGTTCTAGGGGAGGTGGAGCATGGAAGGAAAAGGGAACATGTGAGGGCTGCCCACCAGCCCACCCTGTTCACATCCAGCCTTGAGGAAGAGGGGCTGGCTGCAGGATGGTCTCTAAAGGAAAACTAGAAAAGGGTTTCCAACTGCCCTGAGATGAGAGCAGGGAAGAGAATCTGTGCCCTGCTGTTATTTTCTCAGTGCCTTCCTCTTGCCTGCTCACAGGAACAGCCTGCACTGCTGCTGAGCAGCCAGCACTGGGCACAGCAATCCCTGCTGCTCTAGAAACCCTGTGTGTGCAACAGGAAATAGAAAACTTCATGGCAATTATATATGTTTTAAAAAGCAAACCCGCCATCCCATTCCCTCTGTCCTGACACCTGCACTGGAAATGTTCCTACCAAACCAGGGCCACCAGCAGGGGAATGAGGCTCTCCAACCTGCATGTACCCACCAGCACAACAGAGAAGTTTGCTAATCACTTGCTCTTCCTGAACAAATTCAAATTCTTCTGGCACTCAGCAATATTTCCATAGATCAACAACACACAATGCAGGCTGTCAGTGATTTATGAGCAGCATCCAGGAGCCTCTGTTGGGATTCAGCATCCTGATGGAGAAAACAGCGTTTGGTCTGAAAATCTCATTTCCTAAGCAGATAAAATGAATCGAATGTAGTGGAAAGAGTTCATTATTATTCCCATTTACAGAAGGAGAACAGAGCCCAGGAGATGCTGAATGCTTTGCTCAGGGCCATTCACAGGATCTGTGGCAGAGCTGGAAGCCCCACTCTGGTTTCCTGATCAAGCACCACGAGCACCAGCCCAGGTGTGGAGCCACGAGCCCTTGGACCACTCCCATCTCCTCCCCAAAATCCCAGCCACAGGTGGCTTTACAGGCATCACCTGCAGGCGGAACACGGCTGCACACAGCATCTACCAGGATGGGTGCAGAGAAAGCTCGGTGCCCTCCCAAGCTGCAGCCCCCGAGCCCTCTCCCCCACCCCTGAGCACACACTGGCTCCTGGCACCTTGTCTGGGGGAAGCTGCATTTTCCCAGCGCTGTGGCTACACTCCAGTTCCATTTTTATTGACGATATTGGGATGGATTTGTCAATTCTAGCAGCAATGCTGCTCTAGCAGAGGAAATGCTGCTGTCAGCAGCACTCTGACAATCCTCATCGGTCTTGGACAGGCATCTTACACACAACACCAGCAGTCAGACAGGTAATCACCAGCGGCACCAGGTGTTCTCCAGAAAATCTGAAACAGCTTTCAGTTCCTTGGCCCTATGCACAGAGAGACTTTCCAACACCAGAGTGGAACTGATGTCTGCACAGCTTGACATCCGACCAGAACAGGATATACAGGCTATGGAAGGGGGAAACAAAGGATTTCCACAAAATTCCACTTCAGTCAGAACCTTTTGCTGAATAATAACCCAAAAATAAGTCCCAGGAAAAAAGTCGTGACTAACAGATATTTCAGCTAGTGTGACATATTCCGTAGCAGTGTGAGGGCCTGAAACAGTCTCAGTGAAATGACAAACAGCCTTGACTGTCAAACCACGCTCCATTCCACATGAATATTGAAAGGACAGGACATGGCCAACTGCTTCCTCACTCCAGAGCAAAGGCAGCGAGAGTTTGGATATCTAATTTGGATCTGTGGTAGGGCACTTGACACACGAAAAGGAACCCCTCATACCCGAGGATGTTAATTATCAGTGGTGACAGGCTTCTCTTTCCCTTGTGGCAGCCCAGAAAGGTTTTGTAAGAGCCCTGTAGTGCTGGAGCATTGATTTAAGGCTCAGGATCACACAGCTCTCCAAAGGGCAGGGGTTACACACACTAACAGGTATCTAAACCAGAGACACACCTGTACACTCTGGGCAGATGCAGAAGTGCATCCACAGCTCGTACAGGCACGGACTGGTCACATCCACAGAGATGCTTCAGATTTCTGAGCTTGCAGCTGGCAGTGAGCTCCAGCAGCACTTAGCAGCTATTCAGACCATTTTCATGCAGAAATCTCTGGCACTGCCCTGCCCCATATTTTGTTCCACCTTACTTTTCCTACCCCTCAAACTCACCTGCTGTTTTAGAGCTGTAACTTGGTTTTAATTCTAGAAATTTCAACGTGCTGCCTGTCTCAAAAAGGTGCTCCAGGTAGAGGCAAATTCATCAAGGTGGATGTAATAGCAGAGCCCCTCTGTTCACTGCCTCTAGCGTGCAGTCATGCTGTATTTCAGCAGGCTGGAACCCGTTCAGGTATGTAAGCAGGGAAAATCAGAGCTGCTCTCCAGCCTGCAGACAGCATGGCCACTTGGCTGGCTCCATTCAGAGCCAGTCTTTTCCCTTTTTGAAAGGAAATCTCTGCACAAAGCCACTGACCAGGACCATCAGATCAAAAAGGAACAACAAAGAGGCACCTAAAAAAACCCCAAACTCCTTTAAGGTAGTAGAAGCAGCACAAATGTGTTTCAAAGGCTGTCTACAGCAGTGAATCCTGGCTGACATCTGTAATATTTGATCCGAATTACCTTCTTCATTTGTCAGCTGGGCAGACTTGAAAGCCCTCCTCTAATAAAAATGTAACACCTCCCGATCAAAAACGCCAAAATACAAAGTGAAAACAGCAACTTTCATATCAGTGCCATATCCTGCTATTTTTTATCATAATGGCTTTATGGCGATGCTGCATCTTCCCCTCTGCTGCTTGGTCTGTGTTTCAGGATTTCATGCTGTTTCCTTAAGGCAGCTCTTCTATTTTTTGCCAACCAATAGTCCTTATTTTTATCTGGATTATAACAATCATGGTATTCTTCCCCTGTCACAGAATACTTGGTGCAATTCTTAATGTTGCAACCAGTGCCTTTGAATTCAGGTATTTCTTCAAATTATATCCAATCCCTTAATAAGCAGGCTCTGAATTTTCCAGATGCAGTGTCAAGACTCACTAATGAGTTATTCTGATGAGTTATTTTGTATACAAACCCTGCATCGGTGCCTGCCCTGGACAAAACAGCCCAGGCAGCGTTGTACCACTACAAAGCCAGGCAGCAGTAGCTTACAGAAGCAAACCCGAGGTTTTCATGTGCGCTGAGTCTCCCCAGCACAGCTGCCCCGAGCCCAGGCACAGCTGTAATGTCGACCATCACATCCCTGGGAAGGACACACCCCCGTGCCCAGCGCCACGGCGTGAGAGAGGCACTGAGAGCCCCGCAGTGCCCCCGGACCCAGCCCAGCACACTGCCCCGGGCTAGTGCCCTGCTGTTTATGGCAATTTGCAATCGGAAATGGTATTATTCTGCTCTACGCGATCGCCTGCAGAACACACATCCCCAGCCCCGCTGTCTGTAGCGCCCAAGCAGCTGTCTGTATCTGCCTGCAAATCTCGCCGCTGGGTGAAAAAAGGATGAGGTATTCACCGGCAATTGCTCCGATTTAGCTTTAGGTGCCAGACAAATGCCACGCATTCGCACGGGCAGCGGCTGCGTGGAGCAGCAGCCGCTGATGACTTTGCCATGACACGACAATCCACATTTGCAAAGCAAACACATTCCGAGGAGATGCACCGTGCCTGGGGCTGGGGGCAGGGACAGCCACAGCCACTGCCACCACCAACTTTGCCCACAGACACCAACACGGAGCACAAACACAGCCACCAAACCGGCCAAAATGGCTTTTCTTTTATTGGAAACCCTAAAAGCGACTGGGAAATGACATCAGATTAAACATCAATCGGAGGGAGGGTGGAATAATCTAGCAAGAGTTTAATCCCTTTACCTAGTGCTCGTGCACGATGCACATTTTATTATTCACAGCAGCCCCTAGAAGGGAAGATGCAGTGAAGGGCATCACCGAATTGCTGCAGAATAATAAAGTTTGCCTGCCTGCGATAAGAGTTACCGACGCCGGAAGGGGACTCTGCCCCCGCACACGCATCCCCTTCCCCATCCCATCCCCATCTCATCCCCATCCCATCCCATCCCCATCCCCATCCCATCCCCATCCCATCCCCATCCCACCCCTGCGGCCCCGCAGGGAGCGGAGCGATCCCCGTACCTGCGCTCAGGCGGTGCCGGGGGCGAGTGAGCTCATGCGGGAGCGGAGCGGGGCCGGCAGCAGCTCCGGGGACCGGAGCTCCGGGTCTCGGCAGCAGCTCCGGGTGTCGGCAGCAGCCGCAGCTCGGGGATCGCGGATCGGAGCTCCGGGCCGGCAGCAGCCGCAGCTCGGGGATCGCAGCTCGGAGCTCGGGGCCGGCAGCAGCCGCAGCTCCGGCGGCGCTCGGGGCCGGCGCTTCACGGGCGCTCGGCGGGCGGGCAGGCGGGGAGCCGAGCGAGCATCATCGCCGTGCACGGCCCCCGGGAGCCTATGAGGCGCTCGCAGCCGCCCAAGATGGCTTTCCCGGAGCCCCGGGCGCTCACATGGCCCGGGCCCCGCGGATGCGCCGCCCGAGGGGCGCGGAGCGGCGCGGGCAGGGGCGCGGAGCGGAGCGGGCAGAGCCGTGCCAGGTCAGCCGTGCCGGGTCAGCCGGGCCGGGTCAGCCGTGCCGGGCCAGCCTGGCCTGCAGGACCGCCCAGTGAGCTGGAAACCCGAGCCCAGGGCTCGTTCCGCCGCCCGGCCTGCCCAATGACGCGCAGGAGCGGAATTGAGGCGGATTACCGGGAGCATCCCGGCCGCTCCGCCGCCCCTCTGCCCCAGCGAACGGGGCAGCGCGTTCCCACAGAGCTCCTAAGGTGCAGCAACATCTCCCCAGCAGGCAGAGGGAGACGCTGTAAGGGGATACAGGGAAACGGTTTCAATAAATCGAATTTTAGAAACCCAGCTTCAGTCGTTTTCTCATTGTTTTTTGCTCCTAGTTTCTCCTGAGCAGAAATTATCTGAGTGATAGAATCTGATCACTTTGGGAGTGCATTCACTACAACGTAACTGAATTCCCCGGGCTGATGAAGGTTAAATCATTAGGAAAACATCTGAATTATATTGAGTGGTAGCTCACTATTTTCCTTTTAGTATTTTACAGGGAAGTAAATATTTCACACTCAAGGCACTATTTTATTGAATTCTGCTAAAGTATCTAGAGAAATACACCCCTCAATTCAATAATGTCTTTTCTGCAGTTCCTTTTCAGATACCAGCCTTCCTCCCATGGTTTTACCCACAGACATAACGAGGAAGAGCAGGAGAATTTTGGGGAAAGTTTGGCACTAACAAAAGAAGGCAGATTTCCCCTCAAGCCTAATGGTTCCTCCTGACGTTGGAGTGCTTGGGGAGTTCCTGCTCTCCATGGATGCCTCTCCACAAGGAATTAGGAGCCATGGCAGAGGGAGTTCTCAGGTGATCTCCCTCTCTAGGTTTGTGTTATCTGGATTCCCAGCTCACACCCTGATGTGTGCTGAGCAGCTGGGGAATCGCTCCCAGCTGGCCTTGTCTGGATTTCTGGGTGCAGCAGCTCCCAGCCACCCGTCTGTCTGAGCCCCCAGAGCTTGCAGAACCACCAGTGCCCTGTGCATGAAGCACATTTCTGCTCAGAGGCCTGGGATTAAATCAGTGTGGTCACAGTGTGCCCTGCAAAGCCCTGGCTGCTGCTGGACAACCTGTCCCTCTCTGTCTGAATGAAACACCCAGATCTGAGCCCTGGGGACGTGCCATTGCAAGGAGAAAGATGAGGAGAAGGTTTACAGACAATCTGTGCTTTCTTCCCTGAAAGCTGCTCTGGCACCATCTAGAAAGACTAGAACTTTCTGAATGAGAAGTCCAAAATCTAAAAATAGGGTCCCCAAGACCCCTCTGTTGTGCAAATCTCAGCCCCCAGTGACCTTCCCTGAGATCACTCATGACTGCATCAGGAACAATCAAACTGGCATTTTCTGAGGGAAAAGCTGTTCCTAGCCAGGTTCATATGTTCATTTCCAGATTAGATTATGGCTCTGATATCAGGCAAAGCACTCTTACTTTTATAACCACTTTGTGGTATAAATGGCTTTTTTTTTTTTTTTTTTGAGTCTAATTTTGGCTAGTCAGATTTTCCCCCTCAGCTGAGCCACATGGCAGCTTCAAACTGCAATGTTCCTTCTGACTGCATCAGCCCTGAGCACACTGTGCTCCAGCAGCAGCACCGATCTGAGCTCCTGACGTGAGCAGCACCAGAACATTCCAGCTGGCACACTGGAGATCTGGCTTGCCCAGGCTGGAGGCTGGAGGAAGGTGCCTGTTCCTTGTGTGCATTTGCACAAACTAAACAAGTTTGCCAGGCCAACCTGATACTTGAACGTCTGTCAGATGGCTGTAAAATGGTGTTATTGAGGTGTCAGACTGAGCCAAACCAGCTCTGCTCATCCCTTGTCACGGGTGGGTTTCAAACATTAATATCTGCATGGGGGGTGTGGGCACATACATGGATAAAATATGTAAATTATCATAAACTTTCTGAAAGCCTTCTTTTAAAAATATGCAAAATTATATGAATACATTTCATTAAGTCACTCTGAAAGTAAGTAAAATAGCAAGTAGTTTTTTAAACTACCACTACAGACTCACTGCTATGAAGGTTTTAAAACATATTCTTTATCTCAAGAACATGTTTAGCAATTTGAGTCATAAAAATTTGACATATGCAACTTGTTATGCCACAGCAGATGAGAATTGACATTTTACTGGAACTGTTAGATGTTAGGATTTATTATCATAAACATATTATTATTATTTTGGTAGTTTGTGTGGCCAAATACCAGCATTAAGTATATAGCTTGATAATAATTTTTCCTGGCTGCAGTTGTGCTGTTGATGGCTACTGGCATGTAAGAATATACATAACATATCTAACAGCTTTGCTGAGAGAAGAAAGGGAATTACTGCTCTGTGTGCCATGGAATCCCCCAGGGTGAGAATCCCCAAGGAATGACCCTCCCTTCGGACAGACACTCTTTGGAGAAGGAGGGAGAGCAAAAACATCTTTCTGTAGATGATAAGGGCTCGATGAAATTCCATTTAAACTGTGACACTTTTCACAGGCTCTAATGAATGTCATGTTCTTGCCATGAACACGAAGCAATGCCGTGGGACAATTATTTACAACATGTCCCAAAAGCTGGGCTGTCTTCCCCTCAGGGTGAGCAGCCAGTGCTGCAGGAGCCCTGCCCGTCCCAGCTTAGCACGAAAAACCTCGGCAGGAGCTGCCCTGTGCTGTGCCAGGCCTGCCCAGGGGTGCAGGAGAGCTGCCTGCAGCGCTGCAGCTCCTGCGGGGCGTCCCAGTGTCCCATGGCACACTGCTGCTGCAGCTGGGGCAGTGGGACACGAGCCGGGAATGGGAGCTGCTCCTTTGGGAATGAAACAATCCCTTTGGGAATGGGAGCTGCTCCTTTGGGAATGGAAACAATTCCTGTGGGAATGGAAACAATCCCTTTGGGAATGGGAGCTGCTCCTTTGGGAATGGAAACAATTCCTGTGGGAATGGGAGCTGCTCCTTTGGGAATGGGAGCTGCTCCTTTGGGAATGGAAACAATTCCTTTGGGAATGGGAGCTGCTCCTTTGGGAATGAAACAATCCCTTTGGGAATGGGAACAATCCCTTTGGGAATGGGAGCTGTTCCTTTGGGAATGGAAACAATTCCTGTGGGAATGGGAGCTGCTCCTCTCGCAGCGTTTGCTGCTGGGCACAGGCCTCAGAGGCGCTGCTGGCAGGGCACAGAATCGGTACAGGACACGCCAAGGGCAGTTGGATGTTGGGGTGGAAACACAAAGTACGGGAACGGCACAGAGAACTGCCAAGTGCCAGCTCACATCCTCAGTGGAAGTCTCGAGTCTCAACCAGAAGTGTTGTGGATTCAGACCCAAACTCCTCCACACAGGACAGCTTATTGCTATTAAATGTTGTGTAAATTATCTGTTTTAGTGAGAAATGGGCAGATAAATATTTTGGGCTTAACTCACCTATCAATAAACTATTTTCACTGTAACTGTTTACCAGCACAGTTTGAGATGAAGAACAGGAGTGGATTTTCACCTATCCTCAGGCATCCCAAATGATTTTGGAGTTCTGAACACTCCCCTTGCCGCAGCTGGATCTCCAGATCTTTTATGCTTTTGGATTGTTTGTTGATATTTTGTGAATGTTGAGACTTAGCATTGACAAAGTGCATTTTCTGCTTTGGAGGCAGCGTTGTGGTGATTGTTTTTGCGATGACAGCAGTGTTACTGGATGACAGTGTCAATGAAGATGAAGGGTTGACAGCCTGGTAAGGAGAAATTACATTTTTCATGTCATTCTTGCTAAAGCTTTGTCTGAGGGAAAGAATTTAATTCAAATTCTTTCAAAACTCATAGCGTAAGTGCTTTATTTGAAAGTTTTCTTTCTCAGACATTTCATTTGAGCTGTAAGTGAACAAGAGCCAGTCTCGCCTGATCAGTCACAGGAAGAGACAGGGATAACAGGAGGAGATGAAAGGCAGGAATTCCTTTTCCTTTTCCTCTCCCTTCCCTTCCCCTCCCTGGGGCCGTGGATTTGCCACTGGATGGCAACCGAGCGCTGCTGCTCCGCGGCTCCTGCGGCCCGTGCCGAGCCGATCCGTGCTGGACCCGCTGTTCAATCGGAACCAATCCGTGCCGAGCCGATCCGTGCCGGACCCACAGCCCGTTCTGAGCTGATCTGTGCCGAGCCCACTGTTCAATCGGAACCGATCCGTTCCGAGCCGATCCGTGCTGAGCCCTCTGTTCAATTAGAACCAATCTGTGCCAAACCCACAGCCCGTTCGGAGCAGATCTGTGCCAAACCCAGTGTTCAATACAAACCGACCCGTGCCGAACTGATCCGTGCCTGCCCGCAGCCGAACCGATCCGTCTGGAGCTGATCCGTGCCGAACCGACCTGTGCTGGAATTTGTCACATCCCCCAGGCTGCTCCTGCCTCAGGTCCATCAGCACGGCTCTGGGTTCTGTGCACTGAAAACCGCTTTGGTGGGAATGAAGAGTCAAAGAGAACCAACCTGAGGTGTGTTGTATCTGCCAAATCTGCAGATGAATATTTAACGGGTGAGTTTCTTCTATTGGGCATTAAACTGTTGAGTAAAGGATCCAGTAAAATCCTGGGAGCTGCCAAACACTTAAGTGTTTATTGATTCTTTTAAAGCATTTCTTATGGTGTTTGTATCTACCGAGGGGAGAAGCGCTGGAAGCTCTGGAGAGTGGATCCATTAGTGACCAGAAAAGATGAATCAGAGCGAACATCAGGTGAAGCTGCCTTTCACTGGGGCCCCCCAGTGTCCCTGGAAAAGCAGTGTCACACTGGGGAACTGGAAAAGCAGTTTCTCTGCAGGCAAACGGGGCTGTGCCTCCATCTCCAGGGTATCCTGGGGCTTCCTCACTGCACCTTCTTCCGGGCCAGCCTCAGCTCCAGGGCTTCTGGAAAGAAGTTGATCCCCCTCACACAAGCCACACGTGCAGACAAATATTCCAGAATCATCACAAAAGGCATCTAACATCAGCATCTAGGTTTTTTGTTTGTTTGTTTGTTTGTTTAGGTTTTTTTTGGTTTTGTTTTGGTTTGGTTTGGTTTTTTGTAGGGGGAGCACTTCAAATTGGCCAATACTTTAAATTAGCTATCTTAGAATACAAGCAGTAAATAACTCCAATTGGAAGAGTAAAGAAGAAAAGTCATAAAGGGATAGTCCTGTTACAGGTTAACTTTCACAACATTAACTCCTAAAACTGCAAAGAGTTACTTGTAATTTGTGCAGGTTGTGATTTGTGCTGGACCATGACAGAAAGCAGAGATGCCAGGGAAGGCAGACCCGAGGTGAGTCTCGGTGTGCCCCGCGCTGGACAGGGGCAGAGCGCTCCTCACCTGCCATTCCTCACCTCTGCACGGGGTCAGTGCCACCAGAGGTGCTCCAGCCCCTGGCAGGGAAGCTCTGGAAGCTTTTAGAGCATGGGACACTCACCCTGCTCTTCTTAATATTTACTGAGCTGCTCCTCCCATTGCTGCTGCCCACAGCTCTGCAGCCTGGAGACTGCCCAGGTGTTTGCTTTGCTTCCCTGGTGCCCTCCATGGACTGTGGAGCAAAACTCACCAACAGCTGATCGAAATCCTGCCGAGCAGGCCTGGACTGCTGGTGATGCTGCTGGCCTGAAATCACCTTGTTTGTCCCCGTGCAGCCCCGGGGGCTCCTGGCACAGGTGAGAGGTGGCACCGGGCAGGGCAGGGCAGGGCTCAGCCCCTGCTGCCCTCCTGGCCCTGGCACTGCTCGCCCTGGGGTGACCAGGGGACAGGAGGGGACAGGAGGGGACAGGAGGGGACAGCCTGCAGCCCTGGGGCTGGTGGCACCAGCAGGAGCCAAATAAACATCCTAGAGCACGTGGGCAGCTGGGCCAGGGCAGCAGCTCAGCCTCTCCTGACTCAGGGCTGGTCCCTCTCCTGTGCCAGGGCTGGTCCCTCTCCTGTTCCCTCTCCCGTGCCAGGGCTGGTCCCTCTCCTGGTCCCTCTCCCGTGCCAGGGATGCTGCAGGGCGCTGCCCTCCGAGCTGTCCCCGGCCCTCGCTGCTGCTGGCTGCAGCACTGCAAAGCAGCTGCTCTTTCACTTTACATAACATTTAATCTTGTGTAACCAAGACCGCTCCCGCAGGGTAAACAGAGTGAGATCTCTTTTTCCCAGCACCACCACCCTCTCTGCCAGGCTCTGTCCCTGCTGAGCCAGGCTGGCTCTGTTTGGGCAGCAGGACGGGCGCTCAGCCCCATCTGAGCGGGGCTCCCGGCTCAGGGAAGCTGAACCTGCAGTGCCAAGCGAGGAGGTCTCTTTGGAAAAGCAAGCCTGGAGTTTGTTCTCTTCTCCAGTCAGATCTCAGAATTATCCAATTTTGATCATTTGCAGCAATTCAGCCCAGATTTCTTTTTCTCCTGTGCATTATGCACTGTGCTGTGGCTCTGTGGGTGCCAGGGTGTGAGAGCAGAACTTCTAAGGTAACCCCAGATGTTAATGAAACAGCTCCCCTTCGAGCACAGAAAAGATCTCTTAGTGCCATTAAAGTAATGCCACATTCAGTTTTCTAGAATAAATGGTGGGAAGTCAGCAGGGGCACTTATTTATATCTGTGCAGGATGAAGAGTGCTCGCTGGAAACCCCAGAAAAGCATCCTGGCCCACAGGTCTGAGTCACTCTGCTCAGCACGTGCTTGCCTTAGCGATGAACCAGCTCTGAGGAGGCAAAACACAGAAAGCAGATATGGAATCTAAACCAGCTCTAGTGTGGATCTGTCAACCCAGCTGGATTGCAGGGCAACAGAGATTTTGCCTTCCTTTTCTTCAATCTCACCTGACGTTTGTGGTAATTTCTGTTATTTTAGGGATTAAAAAAACAAATAAATTAGCTGTGATTAAAAATATATGTCAACACGTGCTGAATGTTATTGTCCTGTGAGTTTGTGTTTTCTTTCTAAGACTCTGGTTTTATTTGCCTCATATTGGAAGGAAAACCATGCCCAAATGTCCATGAGGGGAGCTGTATAAATGGGCGCTCTGACAAAATCTGTCTGTGAACAGTTTCCCAGCCAGGGGAGCCCAGGTGTGCCCAGCTGCCAGCCCTGGCTCTGGGCAGAGCCTCCCAGGCTGTGCTGGCAGGGGTGGCCTGGGCTGGACGGGAGCAGGGCAGGATTCCTGTACCCCAGCATCCCCTCCAGCCCCAGCTGGCAGCTCTCCCTGGCCCGTGCCCTCCTCTGCTGAGCACTCTGCAAACCCGCTGGGCACTCTCTGTGCTTCCCAGAGTGGTTCTCAGCCTCACTTTAGGTGAACTTTTAAATCCTGCCATCAGTGGCTATTGAGGAACTGTGTAAACGCGTGGTGAGAAATAGCTCTGCACTGTAGGAGTAGTCTAAATGTACCTTCCACACATGCAAATGGATTTATTTAAAGCAGTGCAGCACTTGGTGGGCAGCGCAGCAGGCAGGGACTGTTTTTAACGTGGGGACACGAAAAGGAGCTGCAGCTCCAGCGAGAGGAATGCTGACAGGAACATCAGTGGAGTGATGAATGTATGGAAATATTCCAGTGGTGCCTGGGTAGGAATAAAGCCAGAGCAGCCTTTAACAGCTGCAGCTTCATCCCACCCTCGTTTCTTCTGTCCCACCTCACCCTGCAGAAGCCTGAGCCCCAAAGCCCCTGCTGCAGCCCAGGTGAGCAGGGATTTCCATGTGACAGACAATGCCCAGATCTCAGCTTTACACACGGCACAGAAACGTGACGTTTTCCTAAACAAAAAATGTGCAAACATAGAGAAAATTGTACGGCAACACCCTGAATTATTGAACGGCTAGCTGTGCAGAACAAACACAATTAAAGGGTCTCATTATCTTCCAAATAATCCTTGTAAATAATGCTTTAGATAATTACTTCATTAGTTCTCAAAACACTGGCTTTTATTCTCCTCTGAGATTCTACCCACTAACTCTACTCTGGAGAAATTGCCAAAAGGGAAAATCAAAAGCAGAGCAAGCACGTGAGCTGGGAATGCAGCGTGTGCTTGTAGGAACTGATTCCAACCCAGGACGTTTGAAATGGGTTTTTGCAGCTTTTCGGACAGCTAAAGGCAGTTTGTTGGGATATTTAATGTGTGTACCTCGACAGCTCTCCAAAAATCTCCCATGGGCACAGCTTCAATGCCTACATCCCTCTGTTTCCTTAACAATTATCTCTGCGCCGTTTTTGGTGGAAAGTTGCAGGAAAGATGCCACCTCACCCTGTGTTTGATGTATGCAGTGCAAAGCCACCATCTCCTTCAACACCTCCTGGCCACTCCCAGGGACACCAAGCAGACACAGCAGACGGGCTGGATGAGTTTATTAGTGCACAGGTTAGAGATTTCCTCCCCTCCCACCTCCACACAAAGAGGTGCATGTGAAAAGGTGTTTTGCTTTAAAGCAAACTCACTGAGGCAGCTGCTCAACAAGCAGTCAGAATGTGGAGGAGCCTATTGAAATCTCTGGTCTTGCTGGGCAGATTACTGCATTACAGAGGAGAAAATTCAACGTGGCAGGACTTTGAGGGTCAGTTTACAACCAGCTGGCGAACAGCAGGAGTGATTTCTTTCCCGATCTAATTCGCATATCTGTATAAATAATATTTACTGATAAAAATCTAGACAACTACAGAATAAAATATATTTACCTAGAATGAGCATTAAGGCAACCAATCCTTCCTTGCTTTGCGTGTAAACTTCCTCACAAACACCAGTGAGCATTCTGGACTCAGAGGTAAAAGAATTTTGTTCATTATTGAAGCCGAATTTTTCAAGCGACTTCTTTATGGCTGACTTGTAAAGAGACCAATAATAATAATAACAGTATTTGTTTTCTTTTTTAAACATGTTTGACATCTGAATAGCTCCAGCATATTCACAGTATACCTGGACAGCAAAGCAGGAATATTCATACATACAACGGAAACTGTAAACTTGGCTGAATTTTATGAAGTCTGAATTCTCACTTACTGAGTAACTTTGATCTCAGACACTTTCAACAAAACCCAAGTTTATGATTCTAAACTTGCAGGACTGAGTTACTGCAGTCAACATGAGAGCTGAACATCTGAAAACATTGGTGAGTATAGTTTTAAACAATGTTTAAAAAGGCACAAATTCTCCTCTACTTCTCTTAGAGTGTAAATATATCTACATATCTACATGGATATGCTTAACCAACGAGGAGGCGCAAACCCAAGTTACAAATATTTTACACACAAAAATACAAAAATAACCTGTAACATTACATGCAGTTATTTGGGTACATCTGAACCCTCTGAAGCTTTCAAGTGGTGCAAGCTGGCACTACAACAGGCATGTGCACACCAAAACACTTCATCCTTGTTAGAGCCACACAGATTCCGTAACAAATCAGTGTCTTAGTTTGTACTCAGTTCCAGACTCTCCTGGGGATTCATCCCCATGTGCTGTATTCATACATCAACATTAGCAACTCCAGAACAAGAAAACTTGATTTGGCTTTATAAAGTCATTTTGTCATATTCATATAAGCAATAAGGCCAAACTGATCCATGAGTTTCTTTGCACAAGAACTACCTGTGAAATTACCTGCTCAAGTGCAAACTCAGGTATGCTTTTACCAGAAATGTTGCAACTGACTTTTTATTAGCCATGAAGGAAGTATTTAAAGCAGTTAACCTTGACAGAAAAAATTAAAAAACTGGCAAATGTAAAAAAGCTTTTTTTCGTTTATCTTCTCAAGTGTAATACACTAGGCAGTTAAAGGAGTAGTCTTTCCAGGATGAAATATTTTAGCACTTGTTGGAGAATAAGCATAAAGTTTAAATAGGCTAAGGTGACTAAATAATTAATACACTTATACACAAGGCTACATCTCATAAAAATATTCACAAGTGTGCTAACAAAGGCAGTACTGGCAAGGTACTTAAATTCATGATTAGAGTTAGGTTAGCAATAGGAAAAAAACCTCAAACACTCAAAACTCAACAGTCTCTGAACTCCCTACTTCAACTGTAACACTGAGATGTGAAAAAACCCTAAGTTACTTTAGCTCAAAACCAAGTTTCAGTCTCACAAGCGTCTAGTTTATGATGTAAAATTCATACACACCCTCACACATTCTGCTCTTCATTCATGAGTAAACATTAAAGTGATTTGCTTTCATTTTAACCATTAGTGACAGGCCATCATGGTGGGACAGTGTCAGGCATCATCTGTGAAAAGGTTTGGTTTTACTGAAGATGTTCTGGAGTTCCTGAAGGGTGGTAACTCTTGGAATGTGCTTGCTAGGACAGAGTTGTTGCTAGGATAATCCCAAGTATCAGAAGCAATACAGTTACACATATTATTATGAACATCAATTTCTGCAGGGAAAAGAGAAAAAAGTTAAGATTGAAATATTTTGTCAGAGACAGAATTGTTTAAATATATTCAGAGGCACAGCAAGACTGACACCCAGGCTGAGCGCTGGGATTTTCTGTCTGAGGAGTAATCACTGCTAGGATTTCCTGTTTCTAACACACAAGTGACCAGAGTCACAAGACAGAGCCATCTGGGCAACATTTCTCTATTTTCCTTTACAGAATATTGGTTATTACTCATGCCCAGCTTCTGCAAACATTGTTAAAGCAGATGCAGGTCAACTCTAAGCAACTGCTCACTGCCACCCTCCTTGGACAAATATTTGCAGCCTGCTCAAAGCTTTACAGCTGCACCCTGAGTGGAATTCACCAGGTCAGTGTGCAGGCACTAGCTCAGAGGAGCTGCAAGGGTTAAAAAGGGAGAGATGCTCCTGGGCAAATCGTCAAGGTGTGACCTGGTCAGGTATTTCTGAGTGCAGGGAATGGCACAGTGAATTCACAAAGCAGAGCTGGCAGAAGCTCCACCCCAGAACACAAACCTGGGTGTTAAGAGGGTTAGTACAGAAATGTGAATTTCTGAGGAGCTGTCTGAATGGCACCTGCTCGTGGTGCCTGTGCAGCTCAGAGGCTCTGCATGCTGAAAGCTGCATTTCTGCTGCCCCCAGAGCAGAGAACTGCCACTCAGCCTGGGAAGCACTACCTGGGCAAGAAATGGGCTTTACTACAGCAAAACCACTGAGAGCAGCCTCATGTCCTAACACACTGTTACCTCCCACCTTCGTTCAGTCTAGCACAAATAAACAGTTTCAGAGAAGGAATTCAAAGATGTTCTCCAAGCCACTATAGCCAACTTCATGGCTGCAGACATCTACTTTTTAAAAAACTCTACTCAAAACCACAGCAATCCCCTGGATAGAGTCCCAGGTGCACTTAGGATTCTTTATTGCTGGCTGATGTGAACTTTCTGCACAAAAACAGCAACTGCAAGAGCTGGGAGCCACGCTGGGCTGCTGGCTGCCCCTCCTGCCCTGGGCAGGTCCACCCACACCGTCACAGCCAGGACCTGCCACAGGTCCTGCAGGGCCACCAGGGCGCTGGACAGGTACGGAGGGACAGAAGAAGACAGAGGAAACAGGAAGATGTGAAGGGACAGAAGAAGACAGAAAACAAGAGCCAAATTAGTTGATTAGTTACTTACTGCCACAGTGGCAGGAAGCCATGCATGCTGAGGTTATCCAAGCATCACCGAATACCCACAGACAAACCAATTATTAGAGCTACTATGGCAATCAACACCACTGACACAATGATAATTATCACCATTTTCTGTCAAAGAAACAAGGTATTGTAAATATTAAGCACATTAACAATTGCATTTATGTTCAAATTTTCAAGTAGGTTTTAGATCCACAAGCAGTTTTATTAAAGCCTCCTGTATTCTTAAACTGAGATAAATTTATCTGTATAATCTTGCAAATGTAAGAATTAAGGTTTTTAAACAGGTAAACTCATGGGATTAATGCCTCTACAGTTATCAGAGAGGATACAAGCATCATTAACATACACATTAAGTGGGCTCCTTGAACACTGAAAAGATCTTTTGTGAAGGATCAGGGGTGCAATCTCTGTGTAGATCTCTATCCATAGAAAATGAATTACTCCCTCAAACCCAGCTCACCATAGCGAGCCTCACCCAATTGCACAGCACATCAAAAGGGGAAATGGGAATGTAAAAATAAACTACTTAGTAGTCTGATATCAGAATATATTATCTGGTGTCTGATGGGAAGAAAGATACTGAAACAAAACAAGTGCCCTGGAAAGTGCCAGAACACTCCTGTGAACTCAAGTTCTCCACAAATTCAGTGTCATGGCACAATGCCACACCCCTTCCAGAGGGAAGATCCCCCTAATTTATCTTAAAACTAAAAATCAGAGCAGAATTAAAAAAAAATAAGACTATTCAACAGAAGCACTTTTATATTTTCTGCTAGCAAACAGATTTTATAGCTTTAAATTCAGGTAAGTTAATTTGTGATAGACAGCCAAACATTTTAAGGTTATTTAGAATCGGAATAACTTAAGTTATTTTGAAAGCTGATAAGAAAAAGAAGGGAATTTATCCACCGGAATAATACATTAATTCTTGTTTTGGGTTTTTAAACTCTGTAATGGCAGCTCTGAGAGGAAAGCTGCGAACACACCCTTAGCTGTGCATGAACTGCTGATCTGCTCCCACAGCACAAGGGTCTGTCCTCTGCTGGTATTACAGATTTTCAATATGAACTACAGCAACGTAATTCACATTGGCAATGTTGCTGTGCTAAACTAAAACACTGCCTAGCACAATTACAGAAAGACAACATACCCTGCGTGCTTTGCTTTGATATTTAACTGCCTTTTTTGTCTCTTCTTTTGCATGTTCCACGTAATCTGTCGCATTCATCACGTTCTTCTCTATGTTGTTGATCATTTCACCCTTGAAACAAAATTTGGAAGGAAAAGCAGGTTACTGGAATGCACGAATGTTTAATGAATCTAAAAGAAAGGCTCTAGAACAGCAAGAACATTCCCAAGGCAGTGATGCACACACTGGGGATGACATTTATCTGCTCTGGCACGTGAAGGAAAAAGGGAATGAGAAGCAAGTTGTGAGCAAACAGGGAATGTTCACGAGCAGGACACAGTTCCTCCCTGTGCAGAACAGGCACTGAGCACCTGCCAACATCCCTTGTGTGCAGGGATGCCTCAGCAGCCCCAGCTGAGCCATCAGCAGCCCCGCCTGTCTGAGGGGCACGGGGCACTCCCCAGCTCCACACAAGCACCTGCAGCTCTCCAGGGAGTGCACACAGGTCACACATGTCACACACCAGGATGCCAATGCGTGACTAATTCCAATTAATTATGAGGAATGGCACTGGGCAATGAAATGGAGGATTGGTGAAAAATGACAGTAAGTCTGTTACCTGTGTCTCTGTCCATCAGAAGACATAATCAGCAGCAGTAAACAGCAAAGCATTACAGAGTGATGCACAAGTAACTTCTGTTCGTGTGTGATTCAAAAGAAACCTGCTACCAATATCTCCTGGCTGTATATTTAATATCAAAGCAACAAAGGACTTCTAGAACAAAACCCAATTACAAAAAACAGAAAAATTTCTCTAACTTGTTTTTCTAACACTATTCTTTTCACTTTCCTGCAGAAGTCAAACCATTTTAAGATCAAGGTTAAAAATACATTTGCTGGATAATTGGTATTTAAAGACTAAAATAAGAACAGATTTATGTCCATGTCAAGACAAAGCTTATGAATACAAGAGATGATTGAGGGACTTGCCAAGCCCTTTACATTCATGTTGGTGAACACAGGACTGCACTTCTGCATGCAGTGCAGGGTGCACACAGCCTTGCTGATACACCTGTTATTCCACCAAGGTTGAGAATCCAAAATCCCCAGGGAATTAACAATGTCCCACCAGATAGTTTTTCTTATTTAAACACGCCCAAAGATGTTCCAGCATATTGCAATTAACTAATCATATTGAAGGAAATACTAAATATATTGACTGGAAGGCAAGCCTGTGGTCAGTTATTGAAAGCATAAGGACATTGAGATGGCCAAACTGTCCACAACAAAACAAGGAATTTTTGATTCACTGTGGTTCATTTCCACATGTTCTGATCCCAGTGCAGAACCACTCTAAATCTGCACTACCTGAATATACCCAGCTGCTCCTGCCCGTGGCCAGGGGGAGCAGAGGCAAAGGCCACGCCATGAAGTGCGGGCAGTACCTGGGTCTCCACAAACATGGCCATGTCCATGAACATCTCGTGCAGCTCCCGGATGCTGGACTCCAGCTTCATGATGTCCTTGTGGCGGGACTCGATCTCGTTCAGGGCCTGCCTGGTTATCTGCGAGTCCGAGATGATCTGGGGAGGAGGGACAGGGTCAGCGCCCGCAGCGCAGCAGGGAGGGAGCCGGGGCGGGCAGGATACCTACATCAGAGGTGAAAATGGAAGGATTCCCGCTCTCCAGCATCTCTTCCAGCTCCTCATCAGTCGTGGTCTTCCCAGCTAGCATAAAAACAGCAATCAGCACACAGGCTAACGACAAATTGGAAAAGCGTACCAAAAGCAAAATATTCTTGTAATTTGCCCGTTTCCCCGTTTGCATTCCCTGTTTCAGCATGTATATATTCACTTCTATAGAGCACATTAAGAAAAGGACGAATTTTAGGCACTTTTTAGACACCTTCCAAGGTAGATACTGTACTTCAAAGTAAAGTCAGGAACCTTTCTAAATGCTCCTAATAATGAATTGGAGGTAAGTCATATGTGAGTCAGTCAACAAATGATTAAAGCACATGTAACAGCAGCACTGATTTTATGCCAGATGAAATGTCCTTGTAGACAAAAATGGGACCACATAAAAAGAGCTGTTATCCTGTTAGGCATGTTAATTTTGGATGGCTTTTAATAACACTTGCTGTTTCAGAATGCTTTTCTTGATGCTTCATTTAAAGCTGCAACACTGGAAGTCAATGAAGCAAAGGAGAAAGATAATTTCTTTAATATCTTCAATCTAAACGAAATTATTGAGTTTTCTCTCTTTTCTTTACAGCTGTTCTAAAAAGAGTAATATCAAGGAGTTTGTGCCACGCAGTAAAATTGTTTCTCTCCCCTCACACCCTCTGAGATGCTGCCCAAGACCTCTGCTGCTTTGCACATGAAGGGGAAAGGAAGAAGGGAGGCACTGGGAAGGAGTAACTGTGTTTGAGGAGCTGTGTGTGTGTGCCTGAGGAGCTGTGTGTGTGCTTGAGGAGCACATGTGTGTGTGTGCCCGAGGAGCAGGCTGGTCACTCACTGATCTCCAGCTGCCTCTGGATGCGGCCCTTGCTGCGCTCCCGGAACAGCGTCTGCGTCTCGTTGTACGCCGTCATCACCTCCACAAACTTGTGTGCCAGCACCGAGTGCTGCCGGACAGCGGGGACACACGGGGACAGGGCACGGGGACAGCGGGGACACACGGGGACAGGGCACAGGGAGGGACAGCAGGGACAGACGGGGACAGAAAGGGTGTTAGAAAGGGCCATTTCTGTCACACAGCAACAGCTCTGCACAGCAGCTCACAGTGGCACCTCCAGCCCAGCCCAGCAGCTCTGCAGTGAGCTCAGAACAGTTAAACTCATTCTCACCAGAACCCGCTGGCTTTCCTTAAGCTGAAGGGATCCTACCTGTGTTTTTCTGATCCTGAGGTCCACTGATGTCCGATTAGCATTTTCACCCTGACCAACACTCTGCTCAATAGCTGAGAGCAAGACAAGAGTGCAGAGTCAGTCATTTAACAGCTCGATTTGTAAATATTATTATTACTTTTAAAGGTACATGTTCCCCAGAGACATGTGTACCATTTCAGGGGACAGGGGTCGCATATATAAGTAAAATTTTAAAATAATTTTGATAATTGGTAGAGATCTTTAAACACAGTAACTGCTTCAATCATACTCTTAACAGAGTATGTAACATACTTTAACAGACACACTACTGTCTATTACACTGGAAAAACTTCAAAAGGCATCATTTTGCAGTTAGTCTTCTTGTAAAATATCATCTCCCCAAAAAGCATTTCAGTTGCAGAAGACATTTCTATATGGATGAATTAATTTGCATTGTCATTTTCTAGGTTATTTCTGAAAGCAAGGAGTTTTACTTGTCCTCACAACTTACCCTTTAACCTGGCCCGAATTTTATTAGCAATCTTCTTGATTTCCTCATTTAGTTCTTCAAGTTCTTCCTTTGTTCCTTTAAAAAATATATTTTTGAACCATTAATGATTGATTATAGTAAGTCAGCAAGACTCTTAAGAATCTACCTTGTAATCTCAGAATTTCATTCAGTACAACTATGTACAGCTGAAATTTGTTATCCTCCTAAGTACTTTAAATACTGTTTTTGTAACAGCAACCATGAGGTGCTTGCTTCTTACAGGCTTACACCTGGGAAATGTTATTATTACCGAATCTTCAACTAAACCAGGTGACAAACAGTTTTGTTAATGCTTTCAGGGTAATGTGAATTTGCCAGTCAGAAGTTAAATGCCCCTGGGTTGTAAGTGCAGGTGAAACCACAGATTCATCTCCCCTCTTCTCCATGTGCTGTGCACCAGGTGTGCAGTGTTAACCCACTGACATCTCTGTGCCAGGCACCACCTGGGGCATCCTGAGGCTCCACCAGAGCTCTGCACATCCCCAGAACACACACTGCCCACGGGGCTGCCACCGAAACACTCAGATGGGCCTGGCTAAACCTGAGAGGCACTGAAAAAGCAGCCTGCAAACCCAGCTGCAGGGATACAAACACACAGCAAGGAAAAGACAAAAACACACAGCAAGGAAAAGACAGAAACACACAGCAAGGAAAAGATAAAAACACACAGCAAGGAAAAGGATAAAAACACACAGCAAGGAAAAGGATAAAAACACTGAGCAAGGAAAAGACAAAAACACACAGCAAGGAAAAGACAGAAACACACAGCAAGGAAAAGATAAAAACACACAGCAAGGAAAAGGAAAAAACACACAGCAAGGAAAAGGATAAAAACACACTCTAAGGGGGACAGGATAAAATAAAGCCCAAGCTCAGTTCCACCAAGCAGATGAAGTCACAAGACAAATGGTAAGCCAGCATTGCAACATCCAAACAAAAAATGCCTCAGCATCTTTTGTTCCCTTTTCTCTGAGCCCTGCCCAGGAGCACAGACGTGCCTGGAGCCACAAGGGCTGGGAACAGGAATGGGGCCGCACTCTGGGCAGGGTCCCTGAACTTCCCAGTTCTGGGCTGGGACAGCACAGCTGCACTTCCAGCTTTGGGGTACGGCTCTAAAAATGGGGCTCCACTGGAGGCACAGCTGGCTCTGCTGCCACACAGGAGCCTGGCCCCACAGAGGGACAAAGAGGAGACCTGGCAGTACCAGCTCCAGCTTCCACATTTTCACAAATTAAGAGAGACGTACGTAACCTCTCTGCTTCTGAGGAGAAAACCCATATTAAACTGAGTTTTGGTCCAGGAAAGGTTTGGCTGACATAAAAAATATTTGGAACATATATTTTTTTCAAATGAGACTTTAAAAAGGTCAAAAAAACCCAAATGAAAGTATTAAGTCAATATGAAAAATGAAAATGTTTACTTAGTGTTACATTTTGCATTCTGAACACCTGAAGTTCTATTCCTATGGACAGCTAAAGGAAACAAAAAGTATTTCAGAATATCTAGCCACAATTATGTGACATCTTAAAAATTATTACTCACTTCCTTCAGGATTTGGTGCTGACAGGATAATGCTGTGCTGCTTCTTCACTTCTTCCACATTTTGTGCTATTTTTGCTATGTTATTTCTAATTTCCTCAACCTAGAGGAAGAGAAATATGGCAAAGAAGAGATTAGAATAATTTAGGGCCAATGTTTTTTTTAAAAACAAAAGAACCCTGCTAATAAAACCCGAAGTATTTCATCTGTAAGTGGCACAGATAGAAATCCCAGTAGAAATGTCAACATTTAAACAGTCTGAAATTATTTTTTTAAACTAAAACCCAGTATTGGCAATAGCAAACATATTCTGAATGGCCAAAAACTTAAGTGCTAATATTCCTAATAAACAACTATTTTAATATTGCAGATTTCTTGTTGATGGGGAATTAAAACCATTTTTCTGCAATAAATACAGAAAATACCCTGAAATAAATGAATAAAGCATTACCAACATTTGCTTTGGCATACAATTACTAACCATACTGGGGAGGATGTGCAGATGAAATGTTAAACCTCATCACTGAAAGGAAAAGGCACAGAGAGGAACAGTGGTGAAAACTGTAACTTTACCTGTTGGAAAAAGTCATCCATGAAGTGGTCTTTTTCGATGATAACTGTCTCCCCATCTTCATTTCCTTTATACTGTAAAAGACAACAGAATAAAGCTGTGCCATCAACCCAGGTCACTGCCCTGAGGAAACCCAAACTCCTGCCACAGCACACACTTCAGCAACAGCCCAAAGCCAAGGAAGGCTTCCCTTTCTGAGGGCTCTAAGCTGAAAGAAATAAAGCAGAGGCCACAGCAGCCAAGAGGGTTTCTGGTCCGTAGGGTTTTTTGAGATCTGAATCCCTCTGTGGCCCCTAGGTTTTTTTTCTCACTCAGGAATAGCTCCAGAATTGTCCCTAATAGGCAGTTTTTGCAGCAGAGGGGCACTGACCAGAATATCCATTGGGCTGGGTTTGGTGTCATGGCTCGCAGGGGTTTGTTTTCTGGGGGCTCCTTCCAGAGTTTTTTTCCCAAATTCGCCCTGCAGGAGGACACTCCCGGGGAGCAGGGAGCGGGCTGGGACCCGGGGGTGCCACAGGGCCGGCAGCCCTGGCAGCCAGCACAGAGCTGTGCCCAGCTGCTGCCACCTGCAGCAGGCAGCCCCAGCCGGCTGCACTGAACCAGAAATGCATTTCTGCACGGCTGCTGCAGCAGGCTGTGCCCCAGCCCGGCACACGCCCAGCACATCGCCCCAGCCTGGGGAACACACCATCAACAGGCACCACAGAAGGGAAAGAGCTCAAGCTTGTCTTCTTCCACGCCCTCCAAGGAGCACAGGCTGTCTGAAGTGCAGTGAATCAAATTACAACAAAATATTACCCTTAACATACAGTCAACGGGTTACCTGTGAGGGAAAAACAACCTACGAGATAATTGTCATTAAGGGATTTTCATTCCAAGACACCTTTCATTTCTTACAAGGCCATCTGATCTTCTAACACCCACTTTCACTCCTAACCTCTGATCCTATTAGCCAAGAAGTTTAGTTCTGGTTTTCCTAAATTACATGAGATACGCATTGTTTGCATGACAATTCTGCAATTTAATCCAGTGTCAAACGCTGCTATTATCTTATAAAGAAGGTACAGTCAATTAAGAAAATCTAGGAGTGCCCCACACCTTCAGGGAGAAGTTACAGACTTGGTGCCAGCTGCTCTCCTGCAAACTCAGGGAATGAATGCATAAAGCCCCGGGGCAGAAACCATCTGGGTTTTGTGCTCAGGGGAAACAAAGATGTCCCAGGAGATGCCACTGCCCTCCTGGACCAGCACCCAGTGCTGGCTGCCACCGAGGACTTGATAAGTCACTCATTTTGGGGAGATAAGGCTAGAACTCCAATTATCTGCCCTTACAGATTGCCATCAATTAACAGCCTTGCTTAACACAAATAAGGGAGGAAGTCTGTGCCCCAAGGAAGCCAGACACCCACACCTTTACTATTCCCAAGACTGCACTGCTACTAAGCCACAAGGTGCAAGTTAACATTTAAGAAGCTACATTTTGAAGACATTTAATTTCATTATCTATGCAAAAGAACACTTTCTGTTTATATTACTGAGTAAAGGGTAATTTTTCTGCTTCTTCGTAACTGCATCCTATATTTAGCTATTTGAACTAAAAATAATGGAAATGCCATCTCCGAAGGAATTCAGAATGTCTGTTTTTAGTTTGATCAGGTCTTAGTAAAGCATGTAACACCTGAGTGCATCCTAAATGACTGGAAGACAGAAGTGTGACTCAGAAATCTGTCTGGAGATGCTCAGCTGGGAGGCAGCTGACCATGACTCCCCAGCCCACAGCCTGTGCCATGTGTATTCCACTGTCCTGCCTGGTTGCAGTGACACCACTGACAGATCAATTTGTTCAAGGATTTATAGACAGCCTAGCTCAGTCATCAGCACTTGAGACACCTGAGAGGTTTGTCAACCTCTCTTCTCTGTATTCTTAAACCATCTCTTACCTAAAACACAGCTCATTTGCAACTCTCTTCAACTGATGTGCTTTTGTGCCTCTTTTGACAAGCACACAACTGACCAAGAATTCACTTTTATCAGAGTTTAGCAGAAACATACTGCTCTCCCTGGACTTCACCTCCCCAGTAGAAGCAGTATCACAAAAAGCTGATAAAAAGTTTCACGTCAATGCCAAGAGCAATCTAATAAAGTCTGTTTGCAGCTCATACCTTGACCTTGGGACTCAAAGTCTGGGACACACAGCTCCATAAACATTCAGAGCCTATAAAACACATCCAGCCCCATCTGTCTGTGCTGCTGTGGCTGGGACAGGGTTAACTCCCTCCAGCAGCTGGCATGGGCTGTGTTTGGGATTTGTGAGGAGCAGGCTGATGACACGGGGATGTTTCAGTTACAGACCTACAGAGGTGATATTTTCCTGCTTTTCTGCTCCCCTCCAAGGGGCTGGGGGCACAGATGGAGCAGCAGTCCCCAGCGACCCAAGGGACATTGCAGAGCACATGGCATTATGCTCAGTGCACGAGGCTGAAGCAGGAAGGAAGGGGAGCAGCTTTACTGTTTGGGAATTTTCTCCTCCCAAGCCACTGCTATGTGTGACAGCTCTGCTTTCCTGCAGACCCCTGCCTGCCCACTGGAAGGAGGAAGGAATTCCTTTTCCTGCTTTGCTTGTGTGCAGCTTTTACTTTACCAGTTAAAGTGCCTTCATTCTCAGCCCAGGAGTTTTCTCACTTCTGGAATTCTGCCCCATCCCACCAGGGCAGCCGTGTGCCGCTCTCGCTGCCAGCAGGGTTAAACTACAGAAATTCTCACAATGTCATTTCTCAGCTCCAAGCAGAAGCTATCCTGATGGTTTATGAAGCTTCTGTCACTTCCACTACCTTACAGAACTGCAGAAATAACTCCGGCTGGAGATCTCTTCGTAATTACTGACCTTTGCAACTGGAAACAGCTTTTGGCTGAAAAACGTGACTATAACTTGCCCTTGAAATTCTGTTCAAGGTTAGCTGTTTCTCAGCACAGACACGTGCACTCCTGTGGCAGGCTCTAAGGATGCCAGCTGAGCATCCTCTGGGGTAATCAGCCCCCAGGAGCACCTTACAGAGAGTTCCAGCCTCTCCCACAGCATCCCCAGGATCAACACCTTACCCGAGTTCCAGCCTCTCCCACAGCATCCGTGTGCCCAAAACCCCTCCTGCACCCAGCAGCCACGGAGGGCTGGCAGAGCAGGGCGCAGGGAGAGCTGGGGCAGGTCAATCATTAACAACGCTGCCCTCAGCAGCAGGGCTGTGCAAGCCCCACTGACCCACCCAGGGCACGGAGGGCACACTGCTCATCCTCAGCAAAGCCTCATAGCCTGGCTCAGGCCAAAACAACAGCCAAAACAACAGCCAAAACAACAGCCGTGCTCGCCTCCTGCTGCACAGCCCCACTGGGTGCTTGCTTCCCCACCACCCAGCCCGCACAGTTCTCACCTCTGCCACTGCAGCTCCTCACCTGCTCCTGAACAGTCCTGGGGGCATGGAGTGACTGACTAAGAAAGCGTTCAGAAAAAAAATCAGTGCAGTTCTGCTCGAGTCACAGCCCCTTGCTTAAAAAAAGCTGCAGTCAAATATGAACTTGTACATTGCTATGTACTACTCGTTTGTCAAACATTACACGGAACAGATCTTCATTAACACTCACGAGTAAAGAAACATAAATCAAGTATTTTAACTGATTCACCAATCAAGCATGAAAAATGGATTCCAGCAGACAGGTCTGTATCCACTTCAGCATGTCACAAGGCAGAAATTTTGGAGCCATGTGGACAAAGCACCCCAAACCTGAGATCCAAACCAGCACTCTGCTTGAGCAGAGGTTAATGTCTAACCTTCTTCTGAAATGACAGAACAACTAAAAGAAAGTATGAGTAAGTTTATTAGCAGACCTTTAAAAGGCCTGTTTGTGATACCTGAGCTAAGCGTGCTCAGCTGAACATGGATGGTACAGCTCTTTTAGAGCCGTTTCTGATGGACTTGTATCTGTGAACAGCAAACCTCTGAAGGCTGGGAGCACATCCTGCAATCACAGCTATGTACTACTCATTTCCTTCTTCCCTAAACACCTTCTATAAACCACTGCTGAAAACAGGGTATTGAATCAGAGAACCTTTTAATCATACACTATTTGTGCTCAAAATAACTCAAACCAGTCTGGGATTTGCTCAATTGTCCCATTAATTGTATTAAAAGACAATTCAAACAGCTTAAAGAAGCTCATTTGGGCCTGCTTAGAGTAATTTAGAAATGACATTAAAATAACCCCCTAAAGTTGAACAAATACAATTATGGTTGCTGCCTTCTGAAAAAATACACGTTTTACACAACTTCTTCCAGCTAAGAAAATAGGAGGAAGCTGCATTATCTGAAGGCTATATAATCTGCATGTCATCAACCACTTCTTTCTCCAGCAACTGTTTAACAGCCTAAACAGAGAGTATTAACAAAAGTATCTGACAGTTTTGTTAACGTGTTAATGAACCACGAACACTGATAGGCAGCATTTCTCCCTCCTCGTTATGATGATCTGGGAAAAACTAACGACAAAGTTGTGCTTGCTGCCCAGAGAAAAGCAGGAAGAATGAGGAGAAATGAGCATTCCTGCTACTGCAGAGGTGTGCTCAGCCAACACAGGCCGGGCTCCTTCGGGCTCCGGGTGTACCGGGAGGTTCTGGAGGGAACCCGGGGCCAGCTGTGACCAGAGGAAACAATGAAACCCCAATGCTAAGGGGAAGAGGCACAGTGTGGTTATTCCTGAAGACTTTGCAGGCCTAGGCCTGCTTGAAAACTGCAATGTCTATGCTCTACTCTTAATGATTTAGCCAAATGCAATACAACAAAACTACATGAAAAAACCTAAACACTTTGGAAAATAGGCAAACAAGCGTTAACACATTATTTCTTTGGATTCACTGTTCCTTTTCAGAGCCTCTCATCCACGTGTCAAGCATCTCTGTTCAAAGTATTTATTCTGGGAAAGGAAAACCCTTTCACAAATCATTATATTTTTGGTATTTCAGATAAAGGTCTAAGATGGAAGCTGCTACTTCAATGAGCTGCCCGTGGAAATGGGAATATTCATCTCCCTTGGATATGCAACTTCACAAAACTTCAGCTCAACTACACACTTCTAATTGTGATGAAACATAGACTAGATCTTCAGTAACTTTTACTTGGATTTCATGTTTAAATATTTTCTTCATTAGAAGAAAAATTTTAAGTCTCTAAGCTATTTATTAATTCTACAGGCAATAAAAACAATATTGATGAACATATGAAGCATTCAGCAATACTGGCTGATACATATTTAAAAAGCAGCCCACTGCAGTAATGTTTTCACATGTCAAATACTAAAGCTGGCTTAAAAATTCCTCTGTTCAGCTGCCTTAAACACTTTTAACCCTGTCAGTGGGGGGTGTGGCAGGGTGTGGAATTGGTTTCTTCCATTTACAGAAACAGAGAACAGGATTAAGTCTGCGGGTATAGAACTATAAAGCCTATTGGATCACCACTGGTTGCTTCCTCTGTCAGGTTAGTGTGCACCAGCACCGAAATCTGGCAGGTGTTCCCACAGCCTGGACATGTTTAGAAACAGGGAAAGGAAATAACTGCGCCTGAAAGAAATGACACTGGTTTGTTGGCATGACTCTAAAACATCATTCCTGGTAGAGAAACTGTAATTTAATAATCCTAAAACTTCTCCAATGCCTATTCATTCTTTCAAAGAGGAAGACAGAGAGACCGGTAATTCCATCACTACAGACGGGGCTTCCAAAATGTATTTTATGATCCAGAAGATGAAAGAGCCCCAGAGCTGAATGCAGCCGAACACAGCCCAACTTCTACACATACATGGAGTGCTAGAACTATCACAGGAACTCCTGTGTGCTCTCCATTTCCATTTCTTTTCAGGAAAAAACCAAAACCAAACCCAAACCAAAAAACCTCAAGTATCCTTTTCTTTTACCCAAGCCATATCCTGTTGCAGACAGACTGATGGTGCCCGGACTCTCCCTTCTTTTTCAGGATATGTCCAAGGCAGGAGTGCGGGAAAGGAAAAGCGCCCATAAACAGCGGCAGCACCATTTTGTAAACACGCGGAGAACGCGGCTGGCAGGGCGCTTTCCTGCCGCGGCACGGCCCGGGAGCGGACAGAGCCGCCCGCTGCGGCCCGGGGCGCGGCACGGCGTTACCGGGGGGCTCCGGGCACGGCGTTACCGGGCAGAGCCGGGCACGGCGTTACCGGGGGGCTCCGGGCAGCGCGTTACCGGGCAGCGCCGGGCACGGCGTTACCGGGGGGGGCTCCGGGCACGGCGTTACCGGGGGCTCCGGGCACGGCGTTACCGGGGGGCTCCGGGCACGGCGTTACCGGGGGGGGCTCCGGGCACGGCGTTACCGGGGGGCTCCGGGCGCTGCGTTACCGGGCGGCTCCGGGCACGCCGTTACCGGGGGCTCCGGGCACGGCGTTACCGGGCAGCGCCGGGCAGCTCCCCGCGGTTCCGCGCCGCCCCGGCCGCGGGAAGCGAGGCGGGGCGCCGGGGGCACCGCGGAGGGTGGCACCGCGCCCCGGCAGTCCCGGGAGCCCGGCGGCGGCGGGGCCCTCCCGGCAGCGGCCGTGCCCGTCCCGCCCCGTCCCGTCCCGCCCCGCCCGCTCCCGCACGCCCCGCACCTCCGCCAGGTCGGCCAGCCGGTCCTTCATCCCCGCGGCGCCGCTGCCCGCCGCGCTCCGCGCTGCTCCCGCGGGCCGCCCGCCGACCGACGGACCGACCGACAGACCGACCGGGCCGCCCGCCGACCGACAGACCGACCGCGCACGCTCGGCCCGGCCCGCGCCCCGCCCGGCGCCGGCGTGACGTGAGGGCGCGGCGGGCGGGAGCGGGCACGGAGAGCGGGGAACGGAGAGCGGGCCCGGTGGGACGGGGAACCCAGAGCGGAATGCGGGGAGCGAGCACGGGGAACGGGGAACACAGAGCGGGGAGCGGGCACGGGGAACGGGGAACGGGGAGCGGGCACGGAGGAACGGGCACGGAGGAACGGGCACAGAGAGCGGGGAGCGGGCACGGAGAGCGGGGAGCGGAGAGCGGGCCCGGCGGAACGGGGAACCCAGAGCGGAAAGCGGGGAGCGGGCACAGGGAACGGGGAACGGGGAGCGGGCACGGGGAACGGGGAACACAGAGCGGGGAGCGGGCACGGGGAACACAGAGCGGGGAGCGGGCACGGCGGGACGGGGAACGGGGAGCGGGCACGGAGGAACGGGGAACACAGAGCGGGGAGCGGGCACAGGGAACGGGCCCAGCGGGACGGGGAACGGGGAGCGGGCACGGAGGAACGGGGAACACAGAGCGGGGAGCGGGCACAGGGAACGGGCCCAGCGGGACGGGGAACGGGGAGCGAGGAACGGAGAGTGGGGAATGGGCACGGCGGAACGGGCACAGCCGGTGAGACACGGCCGGTGTGGCATAGCCGGTGTGGCACGGCCCGCGTGGCAAGGCTTTTACCAGGATAGCATTGTGCTGAGAAAAATAAAAGATGAATTGCATATTCTGAAAAAATAATCCTGACACCTAGAGGCGTTCAGCAAAAATGCAAAAAAAAACCCGCACAAACCCAACTCATCTCAAAAAGGGAAGGCAAATTTGGTGATTTGCCCAAGGAAATCTCACGCAGCGTTTGGATTGGCATTACACTATCAAATAAGCAAAAATTACAGCACATGCCAGCCAGTCTTGTAAAGCTTTGTGTATTTTTTGTGTCTATGTCAGAGGAAGTTAAGAAATAAACTACATTTGTGTATATCAGCTGCCATGAAATACTTAAACGTATCATTTATTTATTCTAGATTATGGAGACAGCAACAAAGATAAAAGTAATTGAAGTATACTGGATTAAAAAAATACCAGAGGTCTTAAAAATCAGAGTGAACCCACGAACTTGGTATTTATAGACATGTGCAAAACTTGTACGTTCTTCGAAAGTCAGTGTTCAAATGACTTTTTCACTGATGTTTGGACACTTTGGAGATCTTGGAGAACTACTCTAAATGCAAGGCTTACAAACCAAGTTTTGCTTTCAGGACTGCACTGCAGTGAGTGCACGTCAGTTTGTGTGAAGAATGGAAAATCGCGGTCGTGAGGCACATTGGAGGAAATTCCCTCTGAGCACAGCCCATCGTACCCGAGAGCTGTTGGGTAAAACCCTTTTGCTGTGAACATCTCTTTATTAAACCCCACCGGAGGCACCTGAACACCTGAGCAGCTTTTCTAACTACCTGGGTGCCTTTTTCCCACTTCGGCTGCGGAGAGCATCACCAGCTGCCAGCCTCCCACGGGACTGTACAGGGAGGCACTGCGGGCACAGCGGCTGTGGCACCGCAGCAGGACGGCTGGGCAGTGACCACAGCTGGGCAGTGACCGCAGCTCAGGAGTGACCACAGCTGGGCAGTGACCGCAGCTCGGGAGTGACCACAGCTGGGCAGTGACCACAGAGAGTGACCGCAGCTCAGGAGTGACCACATCTGGGCAGTGACCACAGCTGGGCAGTGACCGCAGCTGGGCAGTGACCACAGCTCGGGAGTGACCGCACCGCCCAGGGGCTGCTCCTGCCACCAGGGCCGGGCTGCCCGGCCTGTCTGGTGGCCAGTGGCCACCGGGTGAGGCACCGAGCGCTGGGTCAGTGCTGGTCCTGGTGGTCCCAGAGCCAGCGACGGCGGTGCTGGACGTGCCCGGCACAGTGGGCACGCTCCTCGGAGGGGCTGAGCAGGCTCCGGGCACCTCCTGCTCCCTCAGCTCCTGGCACCGGGCACCGTGAGCTGCGGCCCGTGCTGCACTGGGGGAAATGGCCTCCTCAGAGCCACGTTCCCTCTGGGCACTCGGGAAGGCTTTTCCTCGCTGGCTGCTCGGGCATGGAACAGGGTGCCCGGCGGGGTGACGGGGCTCTTGCGCGGTGCTGGCGAGGCTGTGGCGCTGCCAGGCGGTTTGGGAGGCCCTGCTGGGCGGGCGTTCCGGCCGGCCTGCCTCACGGGGCTGTGCCCGGTGCCGTGCCCGCTGTGTCCGGTGCCATGTCCAGTGCTGTGCCTGCAGTCGTGCCTGATACTGTGCCCGCTGTGTCCGGTGCTGTGCCCGGTGCTGTGCCCGGCGCTGTGCCCGGTCCTATACCCGGTGCCCGCTGTACCCGGTGCCACACCCGCTGTACCGGTGCCATACCCGCTGTGCCCGGTGCCATACCCGCTGTGCCCGGTGCCGTGGCCGGTGCCATACCCGCTGTACCCGGTGCCGTACCCGATGTACCGGTGCCATACCCGCTGTGCCCGGTGCCGTGGCCGGTGCCATACCCGCTGTTCCCGGTGCTGTACCCGGTGCTGTGCCCGCTGTACCCGGTGCTGTACCCGGTATCGTACCCGGTACCCGGTGCTGTATCCGGTGCCCGGTGCCGTACCCGGTACCCGGTGCCCGGCCCCGCGCCCGCCGCGCTCCCGCCCGCCCGCGGCGCTGCCCCGCCTCCCGCGCGCCGCGCACCACGTACCGCACGGCCCCGCCCCGCCCGCGGCCGCGCGCCGCCGCCGTCCGGGTATTTGAACGGCGCTTCCGCCATTTTCCCTGCGCCCGCACGGAGCGAGCAGCGGAGAGGCACGGCAGAGGTACGGGCCCGGCCCGGTCCGGCCCCGGCTCCCCACCGCCATCGGGGCACGCCCGGCCGCTCTGCAAAGCGGGGGCGGCGGTCGGTTCGCTCGCGGCCGGGCCGGGCCGGGCTGGGCGGGCTGTGCCTGAGGGAGCGTTGCGGCCGCGGGAGCCCGGGCGCGTGGCGGCTTTTCGCAGCGAGCGGGGCGCTGCCGGGGCCGCGGCCGTGCGCGGGGAAGGAGCGGTGCGAGGGCCGCCGGCGGGGCCCCGCGGCCCGGCCGGGGCAGGGGCGCTGCTCAGTCATGGTGGCTGATGGCGGGCAGGCCCGGCCGGGGCGGCAGCGCCGCAGGCGGGCGGCGGCTCCCGTTGGCGGCGGGATGCGGGCTCTGGGCGGGCGGGATGCCGGCTCTGGGCGGGCGGGATGCCGGCTCCGGGGGCGCGGGGGGCTCTGCGCGGGTCGGGAGCGGGGCCGGGGCCCGGCCGCCCTGCGGGCCCGGCGGGCGGAGGCGGCGCCGCCATTGCCGCGCGCGGGGCCGCCACACGCGGGCGGAGCCGCCACACGCGGCCCGCGGGTCCGAGCGCGGCGGGGCCGCGGGCGGCGCCTTCCGGCGGGGCCGCTCCCGCCCGCCCGCCCGCTCACGCTGCCATTTCCCCCGCAGAGCAGCATGGCCGCCCAGGGAGAGCCGCAAGTGCAGTTTAAGGTAAGCCCGCTGCCCAGCCTTCCTCGGGGCCTTCTCCTCCCTTCACTAGGAAAGTAGCACGGGCGGCTCTCGAGTGCCTACGTGGATGGTGGGTTTTGTTTTGAGCTGCTGGTCTTGCTGAAGTGTTGCGTACAATTGACGCAAAAAGACTCTATTAAAGTCTTTTTTTAAACTCTTTTTTTTGTGTCATTATTTTATCTGTAATTTAGTCTGATAGCTTTCAATGAATCTTTACCTACAGAATGATTTTTAAATTTAAGAACTGAAGCTGCTCAGAGTGAATTAGAGTAGCCTGCTTTCTCTTATGTGCTAATTGTTCAAGTGTTTAAAAAGAGAATTTTTTGGTGGGTTGGTGGTGTTTTTGTTATCTTAACAGCCAGAAGTCCTGAAGACTCTTTCTTGAAGGTTGTTACTTGAGTTTCCTTCAATTCTTGACTAGTGTGTTCCAGCTCATGGTGCAAATGTTGGTGGGTTCTTTAATTTTAAGGTAGCAATGGTTTTCTCCAGTGGATGTTTTGATAATTTCCTCTCAAAATCTGGTCACACTCAGGTTGAAAGCCCTAAACATTCTTCATTCAGTCTTTTGTAGCAGCTTAATAGAACCATACTCACAGTGCAGTGCAGCTCTTGCCTACAAGGGCTGGATAAGACTGACCACAGTTACAGCATGATGGGTGGGCTTAGCAAATTGGTTCCCAGCACAGGGAGCTGCTTCACGGGGAGTTCTGTTCTGTCTTTCGTTTACAGCACCTTGCAGGAGCTGTGCTCTTTGTAGCAATGAATACTGTCTGTGCTGGAATGACTGATAAATGTCTCAAAATGTATTGCTCTGACTCTTCCTTTTTCTGTCCTCAGCTTGTTCTGGTTGGTGATGGTGGCACTGGTAAAACAACATTTGTAAAGCGTCACTTGACTGGTGAATTTGAAAAGAAGTATGTAGGTATGTCTGAAGAAACATTTGAGCTCCAGTATCTTACAAATGGAAATACAATCTGTGACTTGCTAAATGCACTGCTTTTTGTTATTTCCCTAGCCACACTGGGTGTTGAAGTTCATCCTCTGGTGTTCCATACTAACAGAGGCCCTATTAAATTTAATGTATGGGACACAGCTGGCCAGGAGAAGTTTGGTGGCCTGCGTGATGGCTACTATATCCAAGGTAAGATCTGGGGGGACAGTTCTGTACCTCTCACAGCTCAGTCCTTCATTCTGCTTATGACGGCCACGCTGGAAGCTGTCAGTGTGGCTGCAGTGATGAGCTGGCGTAGAGCTCCTCAAGCTCTTATGTGGAGAGGATAATGTCCCTTGCCAGACAACGTGGGAACACGGTAAGGTTGTGTTTCAGCATGTTCTGTGGGCTTTGGTATTGCTGGAATGACCAATAGCACTGGCAGCCCTTGGTGGTTAAGGGGTGACAACGTGTGCTTCAGTAAGTGCAGATTTCTGTCTGGATTGCTGTGCTCAGGCAAGGCCTTGGAACACAGAAACTCGAGATTTTCAATACGATGAGGCAGTTGGACACCTTCGTGCCAGAGTCTGTCTGTCTGAAAACGTGCAATGTTCCTTCTGCTTGGCAAATATCTGTCCCCTGCTACTCCACTTACCTGCACATCTCTAGTGTATCTTACTTTTGTAAAGTATTCTTGAGGTCCTTGAGAAGCCCCTCTGGACATGGGCATCCTGAGATGTGGACCACAGGCCCTCAGCCTGCCTTTAAGCCTTACTGGCATGTCTGAGATGAATTAAACTGATTCTGCCAAGCGTTTGGGTGCATCCACCTTGGCTTCCATAGTCTGTATTCTCATGGTGCAATGCCACGTTGCTCAGGGATAGAACTGAGCTAGCAAAAGCAGCTGCTCTGCCATGGGGCAGCACAGGAGTGAGGAGACACGGCCACGGGCTGGTTCTGTGGGCTCCTGCACTGAGCTTGTTAACAGAACAGCAGCTGCCACAACGGGGATGCTGAGAGGGAAGAGTTCATGCAGGTGCTTCGCCCTGATGTGGGGATCTCTGCGTTCCTCTTCTCCATCCCGTGCTGTAAGCAGTGGCTATGCCTGGTGTGACCTGATTTTCCTTCTCTTGCAGCTCAGTGTGCCATCATCATGTTTGATGTAACATCGAGAGTTACTTACAAGAATGTACCTAATTGGCATAGAGATCTGGTACGAGTATGTGAAAATATCCCCATAGTCTTGTGTGGCAACAAAGTGGATATTAAGGACAGAAAAGTCAAGGCAAAATCCATTGTGTTCCATAGGAAGAAGAATCTCCAGGTAAGTCAGGAGGAATCCAGTTGGCTTTGTCCTCTGAGCACAGCTGGGCTTTGGATGGTGACTTGGGTGCTCAGCCTGTCACTGCAGGCAGCCTCACTTCTGTTGGCTCTTCAAACCAAAATTCAGGGCAGGGGATGATGTTAAGGATGATCATCACTGGCCTGGAGCAGAAGCTGTGCTAAGTTCCTAAAGAACTTGTGTGCATTTGGCTGTGACTGCTCAGAATCTCATCCTGTGACAGGACTGGGGCTAGAGCAGAGCACGTCACAGGAGAAGGATACGTGCACTATTGCCTCCTGGAAGTTTTGTCCTTGATGAGATTTGATAGCCTTTCAGTTAATAGTTTCTGCCTGAAACTCTTTGTTTCTAGACACTTAAACCATAACTGCTTATGAATATGGAAACAAAGGCCATACAGTCAAAGGGATGGTAAAAGAGTTGATTGTGTTCATCTTTATATTCTCTAAATATTCGAGGGTTTTTAAAATAATGTCTAATATGTGCCTTTTTCAGTATTATGACATTTCAGCTAAGAGTAACTACAACTTTGAGAAGCCTTTCCTGTGGCTTGCTAGGAAGCTCATTGGAGATCCCAACTTGGAGTTTGTTGCCATGCCTGCGCTTGCACCTCCTGAAGTTGTTATGGACCCAGCACTGGCAGCACAGTATGAGCAAGACTTACAGGTCAGTGGCAGGGGGAAACAGCTGCCTGGTGCTCACTCGGGGCACAAACAGCTGAGGAACAGCTCTAAAGCCTGCCTTGCTCTGTTGCAGATTGCTCAGACCACCGCACTGCCAGATGAAGATGATGACCTGTGAGGGATGAAGCTGGAGCCCAGCGTCAGAAGTCTAGTTTTATAGGCAACTGTCCTGTGATGTCGGTGATGCAGCGTGTTTGCCACTTTATTATCTAGCTGAACAGAACATGTGCTTAATCTTTGGGATGCTGAAAGAGATGAATGGGCTTCGGAGAGTGAATGTGGCAGTTTAAAAAAAAAAACAAAACAAAATGAAAAAAAAAAACCAAAACAAAAAAACCTTCATATTTTGGACCTGCATATTTAGCTGTTTTTTGGACTGCAATTACTTCCCCTTTTGAGTTTCAAATATAAGATTGCTGCAGTCACATCAGAGTGTTAAGTGGAAAATCTTGTTTCTGTCATTCCCATTCTTTTGTTTAGGTAATAAAGTTGTATTTCAAATATCTCCAAGCAAGTGAACTTTCATGCATTGTTAGGAAAACTGTTCAAAGTGTCTTCTGTTCTTCATTTGAGGTAATACTTGATTGTCTACTACTGCATTTCTCATTCTGTTTTCCTTCCTGCTTCTCATCTTAAGCTCCTCTTGCTAACTCAGAGCTAACAGTTCCCCTGTCCTTTTGTTGGCTGGCAGAGCTGCAGCGGTGCCAGCAGAGCTGCAGTGGTGGGCACGGCTGTGGCTGCAGGAGCGTTCCCAGCAGGGGAATGCTGCTGCTGCTGCAGGGTGCAGAGCACAGCCTGCAGCTCTGCCTGCACATGCTGCAGTTCTCTGCAGCCTCAGCTCTGCTTTTAGCAGCCAGAAGCAAATGGCATCCAGGCCTGTGAGCTGACTTCAGCTGTGGCTTTGCATGGAACAGCAGTAGAGCTTTAGCTGCTTAAACCAATTCTAAGCATCTTCAAACTCACTGACCAGAAAACAGCCGTGGTTTGAGCCAAAATGCTCTTGCCTTCCCAGTGCTGTGTTAGCTGGAGCCACAGTGACTGAAACATCTAGACTTTACTGTAACTGCACCAAGTTCTTAATTTGAAACTGGCTTATTACAGCACAAATGGTGGAAAATGTCAACTTTTAACACTACCTTGTAGAGATGAATCTTGGTCAATATTAGTACTGCTAGTAAGCAAAACTTAAGTTTAGGAATTTTTTTTCAGTAGTGTTTGAGTACATGAAGTCTTGAACTCTTCAGTTTTGTATTTTTGGTTTCTTAATAAAAGTGGAGCATTTCATTTATTCCTTTTAACTTGCATGTTTGTGTACATTAATTACGTCAATATTCAACTTTTGCTGCCTGGTAGCAAAAACTGGACTATGATTATTGTGCCACATTGCTGTAAAGGAGTCATTTGTTAGTTCAGCTTGGAAATTAGGGGGTTGGGGTTTTTGGCTACTCAAAAGCGTTTAAAACTTGAAACTCTTGGATGAAAATGAGGGATATTGTACACTTGGTGTTTGTAGAGGGACAAACTTAATGTTTCATTGACTCTTGCTGCATAATCCTGCTCTAACTTCTGCTGTGGGCTGTTGCCTGTGGCGTTGCTAACTCCTGTGCAGGTCACGGCTGATCCTGTTGCCTTGGCTGCTGCTTTGCTGAGTGGGATGGTGTCTCTTGTGGCTTCACACTTTCCCTGCTGGAAACAGCTGCTCCAGCCCAGCGTGGAACAGTTCTGCACCATGTGGTGCTGGCACCCCTGCGGAACAGCAGGAGCACAGAGTGGGTTTTGTGCAGGTTCAGCGTGTCAGTGGTGTCCTGCCACAGCTCAGCTGCCAGCGTGGAACACGGCTGCAGTGCTGGAGTGGGGTTTGTTCGGTTCACAGCTCAGCTGCCAGTGTGGAACTCGGCTGCAGTGCTGGCTCCCCTGCAGACAGGCAGCAGCAGCACGGAATGGGGTTTGTGCAGGTTCGGTGTGTCTCACCTGCCTGGCAGGGCCTGTCCTGGGTGGCTCCTGCGGAGCAGCTGCAGTGGGAGAAGCTGCTGGAACTCTGCTCCACCTTGGGAGTTCTGCTCTGATCTTCAGTGCATCTCCCAAGCTCTGAAAGAGACAGGAGTGCTCATCCTGCTGGAAAGCGATTTGCAGTGTTTTGGGAGCAGAGTTAAAGCCCTCTGGCAGCATTTGTTTAGTCCCTGTTAAAACTTGATTTTAAATAATGTGGGTAGCCTTAAATGCACGTGCAGACTGCTTAGTTCAAGCTCCTTATCTACAACCATACTAAAGAAGTTTTCGTTAGCTGGGTTTACAGAAAACAAAACCTTACCCTAGTCAGTCAAGTAAGGACTTTTTCCAGTGGAGAGTGTTCCAGTCTGATTTCCCAGCAGTGACAGTAATTCCTGTTGCTCCTGCTCTGTAAATTTGCCACTGCACAAAACCAAAGGTAGCTTGCTGATGTCTTTTTTCCACCTTGGTGGCTTTCAAAAATAGTACTGGAGGGGGAGCATTGTGTGTTTTGTTTAGACTGAGAATACAAAGGTTAGCTTTCCTGTCAGACTTTTTAAATGGATTACAGCATTTAAAAAAAAAAAAAAAAAAAAAAAAAAAAAAAAAAAAAAATTCAGGTTTTAGGGAAAGAGCTCAAGCCCAAAGAGTTTTGTTGCATTTATGAATCAAAAGGTGGTTCATAATTAACAAGAAATCTGCGAATTTTGGCATTATTCATTGTCTTGATTCTGGATCGGGTATTTTTATTTATTTGTACTGGATATCTTGTTTTATTTGAACACTTAAGTTGAGGTCTAGGTATAAAACTTATTTCAGAGTACAGCAAATGAGAGTTCTGCCAAGTTCACGTGTGGAAGAACCGTCTGGGACAGCTCACCTGCAGGTTTTGCCAGCCCAAACCAGCTGCGAGCAGTTCTTGGCTCTCTGAGCACCGATGGAACTTTGAAATGACCCTGGCAGGGGATGGGGTGGTGCTGCAGAATTCCCTTTTCCGGGGGCAGCAGGAGGGAGCCCTGAGCAGACGGGGCCGTTCCGGGCCGGGCCGGGCTGGGCCGGGCTGGGCCGGTCTTGGGATGGTTCCGAGCCGATTTTGGGGTGGTTCCGGGCCGTCCCGGGCTGGTTCTGAGCCATTTCGGGCCGGTTCCGGGTCGGTTTGGGTTCCGAGCCGTTTTGGGGCGGTTTCGGGCCGGTTCCGGGTCGTTTCGGGCCGGTTCCGTTCCGTTCTGGGCCGGTTTCGGGCCGGTTCCGTGTCATTTTGGGCCGGTTCCGGTCGTTTCGGGCCGGTTCCGTTCCGTTCTGGGCCGGTTCCGGGCCGGTTCCGGGTCCTTTCGTGCCCGTTCCGGGTCGTTTTTGGTTCCGAGCCGGACGCCGCTGCAGTTCCCGTTTTGGCCACGCGGTGGCGGCCGCCGCCCGCCCAGCGGGTCTCGCTCCCTTTGGAAATGAAATTTCTGCCGCGGTTTTCACATTCCTGCCTCGGTTTTCACATTCCTGCCTCGGTTTTCACTTTTCTACCTCGGTTTTCACTTTTCTGCCTCGGTTTTCACTTTTCTACCTCGATTTTTACATTTCTACCTTGGTTTTTACATTTATACCTCGAATTTTACATTTCTATCTCGATTTTTACATTTCTGCCTTATTTTTACATTTCTACCTTGATTTTTACATTTCTACCTTGAATTTTACATTGCTACATTGGTTTTTGCATTGATTTTTACATTTCTACATTGATTTTTACATTTCTTCAGGTGAAATCTGCCAGAAGTGTGAAACACACCCAGACTGAGCACTGCAGTGGATTTCTTCATCCTGATACTGCAAAACACAGCCGATACTAATTGTGGGGAGAGCAAAGCCATCTGCTTTAGTTCATCACGCTTTCCAGCCTTATTTGTATTTTAATTGTCATCTGTGGAGGGGATAGTGGCTCCTAGTGGCTCACTACTAGCAGAGGATTGGTAATTTTATTCTCTCTGAGCAAAAAATCCTAAATACATGGCATATATCCCTGGCTTGCAAATCTGACATGCTGAGTTTTGCGATTTCCACAGGAACTGACCTGCCTACAGAACGGTTTCTCATATTTAACTCTACAGATTGATGTGCTGGGTGTTCCTTGGTGTTTCCATCTCCTGCTCCTCATCCCAGCTGATCTAACATGTGCTGAAAAAGTCTTAGAGCCCAGAAGGGAAACACTTAATCTCTTGAAAAATCAGAATTTCTAACTAATTAAAAGAGATATGAATCAGGTTGCATCAGTTGTCTCTAGCTGCAATGACATCTGAAAACGACATTTCTCTAAGGAGCCTATGAAAATCACTGAGAGATTGACAAATCCTCTAGAAAAAGAAAGGAGGATTTCTTTGATCTCCATATCAGATCCATTTTCATAGTCAAAATCACATTTTGAATGGTTGATTTTATTCCAGTTTTCTTTCCTGCAGTGTGCATGAAGAACAATGGCAGATACAAATGTTGGGGGGTTTTTTCCCCTTTAATTTATTGTTTTGAAAATATGATTTTAGGCAGTTCCATGATTCCAGGGTGTGCCTTGTGATTTTAGGATCGTTGGGCTGGCTGTTCCAGCCGACAGATGTGAGTGATTATTCAGATTGTGACTGCAGCAGAGTGAGGGTGAAGGCAGCAGGAGCTGGGGGCTGAGAGCCCATGGGGAGAGTCTGGGCTGCCTTCGGTGTAGGGGCGGCCCAGAGCCAGGACTCAGCACCTGGAATTGTGTGACTCGCTCTGGAGTTCCTTTCCATGCCTTTAATTGAGTTAAAGAGTTCAGTGAGTTAATGAGCTGCATTTCAGATTGATGACTGCTCAGACTTCAGCAGGAGTGAGGATCTGGAGCCTCTGCAGCTCCCCAGCAGCTCCTGGTCCTGTCCCCACCTCTGGCTGCCTTTGCCCCCAGGCTGCAGCAGGAGGCTCCAAGGCAGAGGTGGGTCCCCAGGGATGAGGAGTTGGTTCTGTGTCTTTGACAATCTCAGCTGTCCCTGCTGGGAGTTCATTCCAGCCTGCAGCAGGAGGTTCCAAGGCAGAGGTGGCTCCCAGGAGTTGGTTCTGTGACAATCTCTGTCCCTGCTGGGAGTTCATCCCAGCCTGCTGCCTTCTCCTGCAGTGCCCGAGCCCTGCACAGGGCACTGAGACCTCCCTGGAGCTGCTTTCAGCCCCAGGAGCAGGAGGCAAAGCTGTGAAACTGCAAGAGAGGAGCTGCCACGAACTCTGGAGGCAACATTTGTCGTGGTTTAGGGATTACTCATCATTATCATATCATATTATAAATGTTATTTTGGTATTTTTGTAATTAAGAAGATCTGAGTTCCTGAGTGGCCCCAGAACATACCCAGTTCCAGACAGGGGCTTCTGGCAAAAAGGATTTGGCTTAATCACATAAAAAAAGGATTTGTAAAACATTTTATTTATACAATTATCCAATTTTACTTAAGCTTGACATTAAGGCTCAGATAATCAAATGTTTGATTAAATTAAATCTTTGAGATTGGCACAAAATCCTAAACTATTTAGCAAAAATCTAATGTTTTCTTCAGCACGCAGAGTCAGATATTCAAGGCATTATCAAGATGCAAAAAAAGTCCAATGAACAGAAAACAGACAATAAAAGGGCTAATCCAATAACTCTGTTAGGAACTGGGACCTCATTTAGGGAAACTTTAAACGTATAATTTATTGTATGGTTATATATTCCTGCTTAATTGGTCTTTGAATCATCAGTGTCTTAATGTTTTCATAAAGAATTTATATATATATATATATATATAATCAGCTTAATATTAGATATGTTGCACAATAAAAGCATTTTCACTTGATTAGGCCTAAATTTCATTGCCAAAACGCTGTATTTTTGTTTTCTGGCGTCGACCAGCAACTTCTCATAATCTTAATTAGAAAAATATTTTTCCATGCTAGCGTTGGCCCTGCTGAGTTAACTCCAGGGTTTGTGTTTGTTTTCTCTTCTCCACTCGGAGCTGCTCAATTCGTCCTTCCAGCGCTCAAAGATCTCAGTGGTGCTCTCATGAGCTGCTCCACCACGGGCTGAGGAGTCTGCCCAAAACATTCTTAATTACAGCCTGACCAAAACATCGTTAATGACTCGATCAAAACATCGTTAATCACTCGATCAAAACATCGTTAATCACTCGATCAAAACATCGTTAATGACTTGATCTGTCCTGGGCAGTGGAGCTGTGCAGTGGCCGCCCTTCGATGCCCTCTGTTAGGGGATTTTGGAGGGTGTTGTGGGTGCTCAGAGGGTATTTAGGGTGTTCTGGAGGGTGTTGTGGGGGCTCAGAGGGTATTTCGGGTGTTCTGGAGGGTGTTGTGGGTGCTCAGAGGGTATTCAGGGTGTTTCAGAGCGTGTTTTGCAGGTGAGAACTGTTGAGCCTCAGTTCCTGCTGCCTCTGAAAACCTGAGGTTTTTTCAGCACTTTCACAGTTTTTTGCAGGATTAGAAGCACTTCCCACAGGAAAACAGAACTTGTGTGTTGGAAACCTTAAGGAAAAGCACAACTCGGCCTCTTCTGACTCATCCCCATCCCCTACATCAATGCAGATTAACAGGGTGATAGTATTTTAAAGGATCAATTTTTGCGCTTTTTTAAAAGCAAAAATCTTCTGACTGAGGTTTGTGTTTTCTGCTCCTCTCCGGAGCCAGGGGGCTCCAGTGCTGCATCCCAAGTGACTCTCCTGTGGCTGGCCAATTAGTATCACCCATTACCGGGGTTTGATTGCAATACATCAAGGAAAAGGAGAAAGAAACATTCTTCAGTCTCTCAGAAGGTGAGGCAGCTGGCAAATGATTTTTGAAAGTGCAAATCTAACCAAATTGCACCTGTGTGCATCTGAGCACTTCCCCGGAGCACAGGAGGGATGAATGAGTTTACACAGCTGTGGGGTGATTCCTGGAAGTGAATTAAATAAAATCCCTTCTGCAAGCCCTTAGCTGGGTGTCCATTAGCAGGGAGGTTTGCAGTGAAATGTCAGTGGATGTGTGCTGATCCCTCAGCTGCAATCCCTGCCTGAGAAGGCGTTACTGACAGGGAAACAGCCTAGCCAGAGCCTTTAATCCAGAGTACCTGTCGGTGTGTTAGCACAGACTCTGATGGGGAACAACCCACTGATCCTTAAAATGCTCCTTCCTGAGATGCTGAAATCCTTCAGTCCCAGTGATGCACCAGCTCCCCAGGGGTAAACTGGTGGTTCCAGTGGGAGCAAGGGAAAAAACCCTGTTACAAATGGTGTTCTGCAGGGTCAGACCTTCTGTCAGTGACTGTTCCTCTGCTGGGTTCGGGGAGTCAGCCACAAAGGCTTTCCTGGGGCTGTGTGTCCTTCCCTGGGCTGTGTGTCCTTCCCTGGGGCTGTGTGTCCTTCTCTGGGTTCCCTCTCCGTCTCAGCTTCAGCTGTGCTGGTTCTGCCTTAGTCCTGGGCAGGGGTGGGGATGGACAGAGGTGAGGAAGGGCAGAGGATGAGGATGGACAGAGGTGCTGGAGCTGAGCTCCTGCAGGCTCAGCTTGGGCTGCAGCACCCAGCGCTGCCCTGTGAGCCTCCAGGGACCTGCAAGGACCTCCAGGGACCTGCAAGGACCCGCAGGGACCCGAAAGGACCTGCAAGGACCTGCAGGGACCCGCAGGGACCCGAAAGGACCTCCAGGGACCTGCAAGGACCCGCAGGGACCTGCAGGGCCCCACCCGGGTTCCCAGGGACCCAGAGGGATCCGAAATGAGCTCTGTTCCCTGCCGGGGGTGGCCTGGCTGCCCAGTGCTGCCCAGTGACTTCAGTTTGCTCAGACAGTGCTGCCCCGGGCTCTGCTGGGAGCAGTGTGGCTTTTTCAATTCGTGTTTCCAGAGCATCACAGGAATAAATTCAGAATTTGTTTCTGCAAATAATCTCCAACGTCTGCTTGCAGTTTGCTGTTTCTGCAGAAATTTCTGGCAGGGAATTTGTTTGCTTGGATTCTCACAATTGTTTTGGTAAGCATATTCCTTCCCTTGACAGGCCCCTCTTGGCAAATATTTCAAATTCCCGTCTTTCTCTTTTTACATTTTAGTTTTTTTCTCAGGATTTTTAGCTGCAGCTCTCTGTTATTTCTAAGAATGGCTCTATTTGCCACTATATGATGCAGAACTCGTAGGGTTTACACAGAATTCCTCCTCTTCCTTCAGGATATCAAGGAGATTGTGGCTCACAGTAACCAGAGAGGAAGTCTCAAAAAAGCTGGAGGGAAATAGGCAAAAGCCAGGCTGGTTATCACTACATTTCTGTGAGAACTGAAACTCAGAACTTCAACATTTTCAAAATTCTTCTTTCATGGGCCCTAAATCAGGATTGCAAACACATCTCACATTTCGTTTCCACATTGAAATTTTGTGGCACTGAACTTGGGTAACTTTGGAGCGTTCAAGCAGTGTGAGTGTCTTTCTGGAATGTCTCCAGAAAGGGCAACAGAATAGGTGTGAGATAGAACAGGAACAGGTACAGAACTTCTCCAGAAAGGGGAACTGGAAAGGTTCAGGTACAGAACAGGTGCAGAGAGTCTCCAGAAAGGGAAATAACAGGACAGGTGTGGAGATAGAACAGGTACAGGCACAGAGTGTCTCCAGAAAGGGAAATGGAATAGGAATGGCACAGGAAATAACTTTATAATAGGTCAGAATCTTGTGCAGTCACTAATTTAAAACTATTTCAAACAAAGACTATTTTGCTGCATGAGTGGGGCTGAAAACATTATCCAATACATTTACATAACTTCTGGCAAAAGAAAAGTAAAATAGTCTGGATTTTGTTGAGATATTCGCATGTTATGGTTCTGATTTGTAGTTTCTGATGTTGCCTACATCATCTTTAAGTGGCTTGTGTGAGGATAAAGAAGGGGTTGATAGGGAAATGCAGGGAAGAAATTAACAGGGATGGAAAGCTTATCAAATTTTGTTTAAAATATTAGTCTTTCAGTTCATTTGGCTGAAAATAAAGAACTTTGAGAGAACTGAAAACAAGACTTTATCCCAGAAGGGCAGATAAAGAATATCAGCTAGTTCTAGCTGCTATTTTTCTTTTACGTGTAAAATGCTGGTTAATATTTGTGACATAGAGTGCACTTGGGATACTCTTATAAGACCCTTAGATGCAATTAGTTTTATTAAAATAAGGAGCAAAGTAGCAAGTACAGAAGTTTTTTTCCTTGCTTTGGGCAACTCTGGGGAAGTGAGTTAAGTGATGCCTCAGTTTCCCCTGCTGGGAACAGACAGAGTAAAACCAGTCCCTCGGCGTGCCGTGCGATTTAAATCAGTGTTTTAAAGCTTCCTGGGACAGAAATGCCGCCGGTGCCCCTTCCAACAGGCAGGTGCCCGCTCTCCTCCGGGATGCCTCCCCGGCCCCTCCAGGCGCGGATTTTGGGGGATCCCCTCCCTGCGGAGCTGGGGCGGCTCCAGCGGCGGGAGGGAGCGGGGAATAAATAGGAATGAATAGAAAATGGGAACGGGCAGGGAGCAGGGTGGGACGGGGCTGGAGGAGGGAGCGGGACATCAGCCGGGGCTGGGGAGTGCGGGACGGGTGGGACCGCCGCTCTCTGCGGCCCGCCGGGCTCGGTCCGGCTCGGTCCGGCTCGGTCCGGCTCGGTCCGGCTCGGTCCGGCTCCTTGGGATCGCTTCAGCCCGGTTCAGCCCCTTGGGGATCGCTTCAGCCCCTTTGGGATCAGTTCAGCCCGGTTCAGCCCCTTTGGGGTTGGTTCAGCCCCTTTGGGACCGGTTCAGCCCCTTTGGGGTTGGTTCAGCCCCTTTGGGGTCGGTTCAGCCCCTCTGGGATCAGTTCAGCCCCTTTGGGACCGGTTCAGCCCCTTCGGGACCGGTTCCGCCCCTTTGGGGTCAGTTCAGCCCCTTTAGGGTCGGTTCAGCCCCTTTGGGGTCGGTTCAGCCCCTCTGGGATCAGTTCAGCCCCTTTGGGACCGGTTCCGCCCCTTTGGGGTCAGTTCAGCCCCTTTGGGGTCGGTTCAGCCCGGCTCAGCCCCTTTAGGGTCGGTTCAGCCCGGTTCAGCCCCTTCAGGACCGGTTCAGCCCCTTTAGGACCGGCTCAGCCCCTTTAGGACCGGCTCAGCCCCTTTAGGACCGGCTCAGCCCGGTTCAGCCCGGCTCAGCCCCCGGCCCGGGCGGGCAGCGCCGCTCCCTCCCTCCCCGCCCGCAGGGCTGAGCCCCGGAGCTCCGGGGGCAGCGGCAGCGGCACAAGCTGCGAACGAGATCTTTTCTTCCTGGCGCCTCCGGACACGGGAATTTATACCGAGTTACATGAAGATACCGAAGAGTGCAGCAAGGAAAAACTACTTGGAGGGTCTGGAAGGATATTTTGCCATCACTGAAGGAATGGACTTTTCGAACCTGCATGGAAAATGTCCTTTTTAATCCCAAAAGTCACAAAGGAAAACTTATGATTGAAGTCCTACAGGAGCTGGAGTTCAGCTGTACTTTTAACCTTAAATAGACCATGGAGAGTTTGTTATCTCTACTCTGTTGCCATTATTCTTTGCTGATTTTATTTCAGCAAAAGTATCAGGTAATGCTCTGAATCCGGTCAGTTTTGAGATGTGCTTGGAGTCCTCTTAGCAAGTTTTGCCCCACCGTGTCTCACTGTGTAATGTTTTGTGTGCAGGTGTACGGAAACTACTCCCAGCTCCCCAAACACCCAGGTAAGGAATGCTCTCTTTCCACTTTGTGACAACGTGCTCGAATATTTATTTGCTTTTTTTTTTTGCAGTTTGTGGGTTTTAAAAAATTTTCTTAGTAGCCCCGAAGAAACAGAGCCTGTTTTGAATGTCAGCTCTGTATTAAAGATTTAATAGTCAAAAGTATCAGTCCCTGTGAATTCAGTACCCCACCCACTGAATATTCTGGGTAGAAGCACATTTGGAGAAAAATGGCTTGTGTTTGCTGTGTGGGGAACTCCTGTGTTACACCGCGCTGTCCTTCAGAGTAAGGCTCTGAACCAAAGCTCCACAGACTTGTCCTTTTCCCCTGGATGCACTTGGATGTGCCAGCCTGCATCTTCGCAGTGCTCTGGCGGGGCTTCAAGCCCTCTCCCTCTCCCAGCCCTCACTCTCGGGTTTGCATCGCTTTCGGAGCGGATTAAGGATTTCTCATCTGTTTCCAACGTGAAAAACTCAATCAGAGCTCAGAAGGGTTTGTGTGTGTGACTGTAGGATCCTTCTGTTTATATAAATAGTTTAACCTCAAGCCTCATGGTGGTGTACAAGTACAGTTTTACTGCTCCCAGCCCGTGGATTGCTTTTTTCAGCTTTAACCACATGTAATTATCCCCAAGTAAAAGGCAGAGCGATGGGGAGAGGCCACGGCTGGCGAGGGAGCAGCTTCGGCCTGATTAATGCTGCTGCTCCACCTCTGCTCAAACCAAGAAAAAGAGTCCTGTTTCCTAAAAACGAGGGTCTGTGGCTTCTGGCCGGTGGGAGAAAAGGGGAAACCATCCTCCCCTGGTGGGCGAGTCCTATGGCTGGTGCGGGGTGCAGGGGTGTGAGGCAGGGATGCAGGGATGGGGATGCAGGGGTGTGAGGCAGGGATGCTTGGTGCAGGGGTGGGGATGCAGGGATGCTTGGTGGGGATGCAGGGGTGGGAGGCAGGGATGCAGGGGTTGGATGCAGGGATGCAGGGATGCTGCTGGGCTTGCTCCAGGCTGGCCGAGCCCTGGGCCTTTCTCAGCGGGGTCACTGCCTGTGGGGAGGATTCTGCACTCGGGGCAGCAGGCACTCGCTTCCAGAGGGCTCAGCTGAGGCTGGGCTGCCCGGAGGTTTGGGGTTATGTGTTGTGTGCCTGCTGTGGGCCCTGCCCTCCGAGGCTGGCAGTGCCCTCTCAGTGACAGCTCTGCCCTCCTTTGCCTTCCGAGCGGCCGGAGGAGATGAGAGCCACAGGACCCCCCTCCCATCCCACGAGACATCCCCGTTTTATCTGTTTGTGCTCTGTTCCCTCCTTGAGGGAAAGCCTCTATGACAACGGCAAACATTTAGTTAGGTGGGCTAAGAATAGATCCTGAATTAATGAATTCAGTTGTGAATCATTTGTTAGCTATCTCTGGTATAGTTGACTTTGGAAGCAAGTCTGAGTAGTCCTTGTACCCCCACAAGATGCAGAACTTGGAGTTCTGTTTCCTCACATCTGCAATTGCTTGTTGCGAAGTTTAGCCATTTTATCAACTTTGAACTCAAGATAAAAAAATAAATCTTAGGATCCCATCTGTGTCCCACCTCAGAAGCTGCACCAGGAGGATGGAGGCCATCAAGGTGCTCTCCAGGGGGGTTTTAGGCACTTTAATAAAGTTTTTGCACCTTTGTATCCATGATAGAAAGCTCTGGTGTGTATCCAGGACATGAAAATGACTGAGCAAGCATCAAACAGGCAAAAGGGATTGATCTCAAAAGTGAAGAAAGGAGTGGGATGAGCCACAGAAGCCAAAGGACGCTGCTGATGACTCGGGTTAATTTGCACATGAGGTGTGGGGAGGTTCTGTAGTGTTTGACAGCTGAACTGGGGTTTGACAAACTTTCCTCTGTCAAAGTCACACCTCGGTCTCCTGAAAGATTGCTTGGGATGAAAACTGATTGTAGGGCAGAGAGCAAGAAATGTGGTGTGACAGAAGCCCTTGCTCTTGGTCCCTGTTACTCTTTGTGCTGTCCCTACCTCTCCCCCAGAGAAAAGTAACCCAGGCTGGAAGGATGACATGCCATGATGGGGCATCCACGGAAAAACTTCTGAATATCTGGGCCAGCTTGCCTGAACTCTCTTGGCTGTGAGACATGCTAAATTTGTTTCATCACATCAGATTAAATTGTTTTGAAAATAAAGGGTTTCTTGCAGCAAGCAAGATAGTAAGAAATTACAAGTCACGTTTTTCTACACTGGTAATGCTCTACCCTTAAAATAGAATTGTTATCTTAACAGAAAATGTGGTTGTTTTGGGCAGCCTGCTTCTGATTAAGTGACCCACGTCCCAAAATTTGTCCAAACTCTGGTCAGTCAGACTGTACAGACAGAAATGCCAATGGAAACCTGCAGGTGCTGGCCTTGGTCAGCCTGTCCACCTGCTGGTAAGGAGAAGGTGCAGGAAAACAGAATGTTTCCATCAGCCCCCGAGGTGTTCTGGTGTTGGGGTGCTGAGAGGGCTCTGGAGGAAGGGCTGGCACTGGGTGGGGAGGTGGGAGCCCCTCTCAGGAGCACCCAGCCCCTCTGGAGGAAGGGCTGGCACTGGGTGGGGAGGTGGGAGCCCCTCTCAGGAGCACACAGCCCCTCTCGGGGAGGGAGGCAGGAGCAGTGATGTGCGCTGGGCAGGCTGAACCTTCCCTCCCCGGGCTCCGGGCTGGCCAGCAGTGCTCCAAATCGCTGTGAAATCTGGAAATTGCTCTGCATGACTCCCCAGCTGCTGTTCAGTGGGTGCTGCCAGACACACCCCAGGGAGTTAGAGATTGTTACACCTTTTAGTGCCATTAGAATGCAAACCAGCTGGATTTAAAAGCAGGTTTTCTGCAGTGGTTAATCAGCGATATGGCTTTAATCTGCTCTGCTGCTCTGATTTATTGACTTCACTTGTGTGCCACACTTGATTTACATAAAGCATTTTGGCTTGCTTAACCTTTTGACCTCTTTTATGGTTATTTTCTGTGGAGACTTGTTACACCCATTGTTGGTCTTTTATTTAATAATCTTTTAACCTGTGTTTCTTGAAAGGATTCAGAGTCCTGGCATCAGCTTCCCATTACTGGCCCTTGGAAGATGTGGATGGAATTCACGAGTTTCGGGACACAAACGGAGGTAGACGAAGCATTCGCTGGCCTGGCAGCAGCACAGCTCTCTGTGCCTGCCTGTGATCAGGAGGGGCAGCAGGAGATGGGGAAGGGGGGACTTGGAGCTCAGAGGCTGAGGTTTCTTTCCAGTTAATGTTTTTGTTGTATTTGTGAGCTGATTTCTGTGGAGTGTTCTCCGAGGTGTTATGGGCTGTGTGTGCATTGCTGAGGTTACCAGGAGAGGTTTATGATCCAAGGGTCATTGAAATCTCACTGTTATTCACTGGTTTGGTACATGCACAGTGTGCTCAGTCGCTCAGGCTCTGGGAGCTCTGGCTCTGCCAGCAGGGATGTCTCTCCTTTCATTTTGGAGGGAGTTAAATGTCCAAGCTCCTCAGGCTCTTCTGAACCTTGCATGTAGTGTCTACAGAGAGAAAAGTGCAAGCTCTCATCTGGATACCTCTCACTCATTTGTAGCTGCCTTTGGGAGTTTCCCCAAGAGCAGTGCTGCAGCATGAGCCGATATTAACTCAATTCCTTTTCCAGCTGGGCGAAATCAGGAGAGATGTGCTGAGGCAGAGCTGTCCCTGGGCAGGCAGTGAGCTGGGAGGGATCCCCAGGAAGGACAGTTCTGCTGCCAGGGGTGGGTGGGTGGGTGGGTGAGCAGCCCCCGGTGCCCCCAGCCCTGGCCCTGCCTGCCCGAGCTCGGGAGCTCCCACCGGAGCTGTTTGGCTCCCACAGCCTGGCCAGCTCCAGCTTGTGCTGATGTGCATCCCCAAACCTGTGTGCAAGACGTGGCAGCATCCATCCCTGCTCCTGCCTGGGGACAAGATCTAGAAATATCTATAAATATCCAAAAAGATCCCTTTGTTGTAGAGGTGTTCAACTATTTTAAGCCTAAACTTTGACCTGTATTTCCACAAAATTTCTGAAAGGAATGGAATTGCCTGACCAGAAATATATCTGGGCAATATTCTGCTTCCATTAGGAGCTGATGGCAGCATTCCTACTGACTGCAATAGAATAATTATTTGGCTTTCAAAAGTTGCCACATAAATTCTCTAAAAGTGTGTTAAAGTAATTTTCTGACCCTGGACTTCACGTGGTTTCAAAAAGAGTGAAGTGCTCCATAACTAGCACTGTTTTGGCAATCAATCACATTACAACCAAGCTGTTTTGAAAGTGCTTGAAAATAATATATAAAAAATACATCTCTTGAAAAAGGGCAATTGATGTTAGATTGATTTTCAAATTTTGTTTAATTTTACTTCAGCAAAATTCAGAAATATTTTCAGTGTCTTGGAAGAGAGAAAGCAGAGCAGATGAAACTCCTGATCCTACAAACCTTCACTTACAGGAGAGGGACTGGCTCACAGGAGCAATCTCTTTTGATTCCTATTATGACATGGTGATAAAGAAATTTATAAATGAGCCAGCTGCAGGACTTTGCTGAAAAACTTGGTGGATTTTGTCTTACAATTACTTGCAGGGGACATCAGTAGCCAGAGGTGTTTGCCTCTGCAGTGCAGCTCTGCCAGTGCTGAATTCTCTGCAGCGTTGCACTGGATGGCTCAAATTCCCCTCAGTCGTTTGTATTGTGCTTATCAGACACGATATCATTTCAGCTGCCTCCAGCAGAGGTTTTATGTGTCTGATATTTCACTTTGATATACAAGAAAATTGTTCTTTATTGTTGTAATCTACTCCAGGTGACAATTTGCTTGGTTTTGGCTCCATTCTGATTACACAACTCTTCTGTTTATTGCAGAGTCTTTCTTATTTTTCCACTCATCATATCATGCAATTATTTTCATTCCATGTTTCTCCTCTTAAATCCTTGAAGCACCATAATCTGTCCGTCATGTTAATCCATTTTATTTGTTGAAGTCATTGTGTGTGAAGCCAGATTTATATCTCTCAAAGCATTCGTGTGGTGAGAGTGTGTCAGCAAATTAATGTTTTGGAAATCTCAGCACTAGAAGCAATTGAAATGAAACAATCTGCTCAAAATATAGCAAATAAAGAGAAAGTGGCCATGCTCAGGTTTTTCACCTGACCCCTTGTTTTCCATGCATTTTTATCTGAAGGTTTTTGTGGGTGTTTTTCTTTTCCTAAGAGCATTTATCTTTTTGTTCTATGAGCTCAGTTGGTCTAAATGCCAAATCAATGTCCTCCATCTACTTTGATGGGCTTTTCATCAGGCTTTATTTGCCTGCCCAGGGTAAACAATTACAGTGTGCAAGATACTGTTAAATTTTCAAAATCAGGAAAACAAATTATAGAATAAAACCTTATGGTCAGACATAAAAAAGTTGGAGGTTTTCTTATGTTTGGATGGAGTTTCTTGTATTTTGATTTGTGCCCATTGCTCTGATCTGCTCTCTGGGCACAAATAAGGAGAGCCTGGCACATCTTTCCATCTCCAGCTGGGGGATTTTTTGCACACTGGGGGTTTTTTGCACACTGGGGTTTTTTGCACACTGGGGTTTTTTGCACACTGGGGTTTTTTGCACACTGAGGTTTTTGCAGCCCAGCAGCCCCAGCCTCTCCTGCCTTGCTCCAGGTGTCCCCGTCCCTTGTCCCTTCCCTGGGGCGCCAGAGCTGGACAGAGCCTGGGGCTGCCCCAGCTCCGAGCCCTGCGGGGATGGATTTTCATTGCAGATGTTCTCAGCAGCAGCAGCAGGCTGTTCCACAGCCCCCATCTGCAGCTGGGTGTTTCTCAGACTTTTCTGCTCAGTACCTGAAGGAAACCTTGTGTTCCTGTGGTGGTTCTGCCTTCCCTGAGCAGGTGGAGCCAGGACACTCCCAGCCCCCGAGAAGTGCTTGTGTGGTAAAATTAAACCAACAAATCTGTGATTTCTGCTGTGCTGAGAGATATGAACTGGCCAGCTCATTACTGATGGTGTTTATTCATTGTTTTGCTCATTTGCTTATTTTCTTTTGTTGTTCCACCCAGCTCTAAGAATCCACAACTTCACTGTGCTTCCTTCCCATAACTCTACCTTTGTAAATACCAATGACTCTGCCTACTCTAACTTCTCTGCAACTGTAGGTGAGGATTTTCTCGTTTTTTTGTTCTGCATTTGTCAGGCGTGGATGGCTCTTGTAGCCTTGGATTCAGAGTTAACTCTGGGTTCTGGTTCAAGAGCTCATGTGGTAAAAGTGTTTATTGTTTTTGCACTGTCACCTGTTTCTGGAGAAGCACCCTGCTGTGTTACCTGGGTTGGGATTCTGGGAGAGGCATCCCCACGGGAGGATGGGCCCCAGGGATCCTCCAAAACCTAAAAAAATTGCTATTATGCTTAAAAGAAAACGAGATGACATTTCAGAGGAGCATATGAGAACAAACAGGTTAATTTTTTTCTTGTCTTTCAAGGCTAAAGTGGAAAAGAAGCCCTGTGTTTTTCACTGGTTTATAATAGTTTTTAGAGGACATGTTAAGAAAGACAAATGCAAGCAGATTTGCAAAGCCTGGAAGTGAGAGGTTGTCAGTCATGACAACTTTGGTTAACATGATGGTTTATTTTGGGGTTCTTGTTTGTTGGGTTTTTTTTTTAATGAGAAGCAAATCTTTCTATATATGTCCTTATATTATTTTTTTTTTAACATCCACACACTTGGAGATGAAAGGAAGAACAGAAAATGCCAACTCACAGGCAGAAACCTGGCAGACTGGAAACCAGTTACAGGCACAGCAGCTTAAAGTCACTTAATTTCAGTAATTGCATTTGTGCTGTGTGGCTGCAGTTGAAATGTGACCTCGTGCCCACTTTGCCTTAGGAATTAACTCACATCAAACTGTCAGAAAACCTGACCTAGAGAAGGATGGAAATGGTAAAACTGTCACTTGGGCTGCTCAGATAGTAAGAATTTTATATTGGAACACTAAACCCACTATTTTTTTACTCTCTAACATTTAAAGTATGCTGGCACATGGGAACTCTTATTAATGATGAACTTCAAATGACCCTAATTCCTTCCAGTCCTCTCTTATCTGCTTTATAGGCCATTTGCATAGTTCTCACACAATAAAGCATGTTCAGTATGAACATTATAGAGAGTGACACCAGTGGCAAAGGAAGTGCCGTGGGAACAGAAATGCTTTACCTTATGGGAACTTTCCTGCAGAGATGAATTTATAATTCAGGTGGCTTGAGAACTTAGAAATGCTTGATTTGCTCCACAGTACACACATTTTTAAAAGGAACTAAATTTTTCTGTCAGTTACAGGCAGGGCTTGATGGTTTCTTCCTCAAAGGGAGGGGAAGATACCTGAAAACTGATATTTTAATAAAGTTTTGGGACAAGCTAGGAGGACACTGAAACATGCATTCACTGTATTCATAGAGAAAAGGAAAATGTCTTCTCACTGCTGGAGCTCCCTTGGAACAGCTCTTCTCAACATTTTTTCCAGAGGAAATGACAAAGAAGGGTCCTAACCCAAAGTTCTGAATCCTCCTTGCAGAAATGCCATCCCAGAGGATGGAGGTAGCAGGAAATCCCACACCAACAACTGATGTTCTCCCTCTCAGAAACAGGCAGGCCAATATTCACTGCTCTCCCAGCCCAGCAGAGGCTTTTATTCATGATTTTCCATTGTAATTTCCCATTGTCTGCATTGCTAAAATCGCCAGGACAAAGGGGAGAATCTCCCCAGCACTTTCTGTCAGCTGCGCTCTCAGACTTGAGGAGGCTCCTGCAGCAAACAAATCCCAGGTTTTCCTGTTGAGAGGATTGGTGTGCTTCAGCTGGCAGGAGGTGAAGCAGCAGCGCTTTTCTTTGGGAGGGAGCACGAGAAAACACAAGCAAATTGGTCATTATCCACGCTAGATAAAGCAATTGCCTTTGCAAGAGCCAAGGACACCCAGCAAAGGGTGTGTGAAAGGAGCTCCATTTCTTTGAGTGGACCTTGTCAAGGATATTTCATTGAGTTATTTTTCACTGAAAACTGGCGTTTGATCACCAGCCTGCCCTTTCAAAAAATGAAAAAAAGAAACACTATTTTGTTACATTTTAATTGGTGAAAGAATTTCTTTACTAGCTCAGCCTAACAGTAATACACCTCTAGGAAGTGTCTGGCATTCCAAACTCTGGAAAGCATACAATTCACTCAGATTACTTTAAAATAATAATTTTTGGGTGTATAGGTTCTGTCAGTCTTAGTTAACCACAGAGCTGAGTGGGTATGAGTGTAATATTTACAGACTTGAAATAAAAGAGGTGTCTGTGTGGTTTTTAAAAATACAGCAAACCACTGACGAATGGAAACAAAGAAGCTGAGCACACCTAAACTGGCAAACTGAAACCAAAAACGCAAAAAGAAAAGCAAACACAGACAGTAACAAAAGCTTATAGCTGGACCAGGGTAAACATCTGAGCTGTAGGGGTCAGTTAAAATCATGTTTCCAGGAGCTTTTCCTTTATGTGAACGTTAAACTGGATTTTGCTTTTGCTTTAGATATTATAGAAGGGATGGTGAACAAAGGGATTTACGTCACTGAAAAGAAAGGAGTCACCTTTCTCTTCTTCGGAAGCTATCGGAATTCTTGCATTAGTAATCCAGAGGCTTGTGGGCCTGAAGGTGAGAAATTCATTAATTATGACTGACTTTTCTTTTGCTGCCGAGTTATGTTATTCAATAATCGTTGTTTCTTTCCTCCTTGGAGTGAAATCTAAAAATGAGGCTTGACACTTTATTGACTTCTAAGACAATTGAGTGTTGATTGCTGTAAATTTAGTCTTTTCTAACTGCAGGTTAAATTGGAACTGATCACCAACCACTCAGATTCAGTGTGACCTCTTTGCAGGAGTGGGCTCTAGAGATAAATCTCTAGCTTTATCTCTAGAGATAAGGACATTTTTAGGTCTGTGATGTTATGGAATCCATTTGTCTTCATAGGTGCTGAAATCCCTCCATTCTGTTTCTCTTCCCCTTCCCTTGGGATCACAAAGTGAGGGGTTTGACACGTGTTGTGACAGGGGATGGTTGAAACTGTGTGTGACAGCCGGAGCAAGCAGCCTGGTCACTCACGCAGGGCAGTCACGGGAGATGCAGAACCCCACGGAAAGGGAAGGTTCCAAAGCAAATATTGGCTTTCCCTGACCTCCAGCAGCATTGCCAACATTGAAGTGTTCTGGCTGTCGCTGACTTGGGCCATCCTTCGGGGGGTAACGTGGCTGGAAATTAGGATCACTTTTGTTAGAGCTGCTGAAGCAAGAGCTGCTGGTGAGCTCTGTAAGCACCCAGAGCAGCTGGCTGTTTCCTGAGAGTGACAGAAAAAGGGATTCAGCATCCTGCTCCAGGTGTGTTTTGTGATATGTGCTGTATCTTTTCATACTTTTTTTCATGCCACTGGGAAATAAAAATCATCAGGAAATCATATTCTTTCAACATCTATAACAATCAGAATAAATTGTTTTTGTAGCACCAGAACACTCCCAGTATCTCACAAACAAGAACATTAAAGGCATAAAGCACTGAAATGTTCAGTAGATAAAATGTGAGGAAAAGAAATCATATAAATATTAATCACTAAGTCACTGCAGCACATATTAATAGAAGGAAAAAAGGCAACACCCTCGTGTCTAAAGAACGTGTCTGTGTTTTTTTCAAGCCAAATGCACCTGTGGTGAGGATAAGATGGATTTTATTTCAGCTGCTGCTGCTTAACCATCCTTGATGTGTTTGTGTGAAACAAACACATTGGATGGAGTTTCTTGTATGTTGGTTTTTAACCAGGAAATGCCTTTGGGAAGGGTGTTGGGATCTCCCCAGGTGAGATAATAACCCATGAAACAAAAATCCCAGTACTTCTTCTAAGGCTGGATTTCACAACATTTCGGGACTGTTATTTTTACTTGAGAAAACAAATGCTTCTTGCTTTTGGTGTGTTGAAACATTCTTCCCCACTTTGCTCCTTCTCAAGCAATCTTTAAACAATGGTTTTCTGTGAGCAGTTTTGGGCTCATTGGAGTGGCATCTTCAGTCAAAAGGAACATTTGTGGGAGGTGCAAGAGAATGTTCTCTTATTCCTTGGCTTGAGCTCATTTGGAGAAGCTCCTGTAGCCAACAAATGGCAAATGTGAGCAAGGTTTGATTTACCACTTATGTGTCAGTGAAGCTTTCTGGGGTAGCCTTTATTACAGAAAGCCACCTTGTGGAAATGACGTTTATTCACTAGTGTGTGTGACCTGGAGAGCTGATCCATTTCACAGGTTAATAGCAAGATTTGCTGGGAAGTGAGCAGATCATTTGTGAGAGAAGTTAATCACATGTGCACTTGCAGGATTGTGTTGTATTTTCGGGACAATTATTTTTGTGTAGGTGGGGACCCCAGAATCTTTTCTGTGGCTGTGCATGTACAGTTACCCTTTATTTTACACTTGGCTTTCAGGAGCTGTTGGTGCACTAAAGGGTGAAAATCACATAATCAAGTGCTTATGAAATCCAGCTGTTAGCAGGGGTGGGCTGGAGCCAGGCAGTGCTGAGGAGCTCAGGAGAGGTCACTGGATTAAATCTGGCTGTGATGGGGCCTGGGGAGCACCAAAAACGTGTAGGTGCCCTTTGGAGATCACAGAACTTTGGTTTTCACTGAGAGAAGCTGCTCAGGACACTGCTGTGTCCTGGGTGTGCTCAGGGGAGGCAAAGGTGAGGGAGGGATTGTTTATCTGGTTTAAACTGTTGGAGCATTGTTGGTTTTAAAAATGCTGTCCTGGTTTATGCCAGCGGATGATCTGACCTCAGAAGCATCCCCACTGCCTGTATTCTGCACACTGGAAATTTTCAATTGCACTCCCTTTCTTCATTCAAGTCTTCTCTCCCTTGCTTTCCTCAGGAGTAACATTTTCCTTTTTCTGGAAGACTCAAGACCAACAGGCCAAGCTTCTCCCTGCCTCTGGTGGGCGAGTAATTTCCAGTGGTTTCAAAATCTGCTCAAACGAAGGTGAAGGCTCCGTGGAGTTTTACAGCCGTGGGAATGCAATGATGAAGTGGAAAGCCAGCTTTAGTCCACCAGGTAAAGTTTATATATTGAAAAACCTCTGATTTCTTTGATACATTTTGCTTTATTCCTGCAGACAGAGGTAGTGAGCAGAGCACAAGCTCTGGGAAGAGAAGTGGGGATACAAAACCAGCTGCAGACCTCTGTGCTTAAGAATCCTCTTGGAGTGGGGTGGGAGAGGTGAAATGCAAAGGGAAAGCAGTGATGTGTTCTAGAACATTTGCATTTGCTGACTGCCCCTGGATGCAGCTTGCAGTGGTGTCTGGAGGGGATCCTCACTGACTCCAGTGGTTCTTGCATGTTTAGATGGGAGCACGAGCAAAGAAGGCAGATCAATCCCTGACAGCGCCCAGAGCTGCCAGGCTGCTCTCTGCTGAGCTCAGGCTTTGTTGCTCTCTCTCTCACTGCTCTTTGCTGCTTGCGTGGGTCTGTTCCTGTTGAGTGTCAGGTTTTCTGTGCCAAGCCATAGCATTAATAAACATTTTGGTATATCACATATCTCACTGCTTCTATCTAAACTGTGCGGTGCAGGGGAGCACTAATATCTACTGACTGGAACGAATTCTGGTCTTCCAGTAATGCTAATGGCATTCAATAAATATTTTCTTGCCCTAACATGACTGGCTATGCATTGTTAAAATAGGACTCATGGTAGCAGTTCCATAAACCTTAATGAATCAGTTTAGAAATCTTATTTTAAGGGAAAAGGAGCAAAAGGCAAGAATAATTCACGAGTTTGTGGATTTTCCAATCCATGTGAAAATTAATACAGTGTTTTCTGCCTCTCAAGCGTGACAAGGAAGCAGTGAGAACTTTTGAGTGGTTTCTGCAGCTCCTGCAGCCCTCGTGCTGCTCTCGCCGGGCTGAGTTCTGAGGCCGGAGTGAAGAGAGCTCAGGTCTTGGCCGGCAGCGCTCAGCAGGGATTTATGGAGCTGCAGCGAGCCGGGTTCAGGCACAGCTGGCGGGCGTCCTGCCAAGGCTCGGGCTGCCCCAGGGGTACAGCCACAGGCACAGCAACAATGTTCCCTGGGTCGCCTTCAGCCCTGCCAGCGGGGGATGCAGCGACCCACTGCCCGCTCTGCCTCTGCCCTGCAGGCCCCTACTGGACCCACGTCCTCTTCACCTGGAGGTCGCGGGAAGGCCTCAAGGTCTACGTCAACGGCAGCCTGAGCACGGCGGACCCCGACGGGAAGGTTTTCTACGACTACGGCGACGCCGGCAGCGAGCTGCTGGGGGGCACGGAGGGGACGGCGCGGCGCTCCGTCAGCGGCGCCTTCGACGAGTTCGTCATCTGGGAGAGGGCCCTGAGCCCCCGCGAGGTGCGCCAGTACTTCACGGCCGCCGTGGGTGAGTGGTGTTTGCTGTGGGTGAGTGGTGCCCGCCGTGGGTGAGTGGTGCCTGCTGTGGGTGAGTGGTGCCTGCCGTGGGTGAGTGCTGCCCGCCGTGGGTGAGTGCTGCCCGCCGTGGGTGAGCGGTGCCTGCTGTGGGTGAGTGGTGCCCGCTGTGGGTGAGTGGTGCCTGCTGTGGGTCAGCAATAGCCCCCGTGGGTCAGCAGTGCCCGCTGTGGGTCAGCAATAGCCCCCGTGGGTCAGCAGTGCCACTGCTGCCGCAGGAACGCTGCCTGGGCAGGGCTGCCGTGGCCGGCCCCTGCTGCTGCTGCTGGCGCAGCCCAGGAGCAGCCAGGGCGAGGGCACAGGAGCCCTCAGCTGTGCCCTGCGGGCAGCCTTCCTCCCTCTCCTGGGGCGATGAAGGCGCTGGCTGCCGTTTGCCTGGGAGCCAGCAGGAAGGAGAGTGGCTGAAATGCAGTGAAATGCAGTGAAATGCAGTGAAATGCAGAGGGTGGGTTGGACCCAACCAGTGCAGCTGTCGGTGCCGCTGTGGATCTGCGCCAGCAGCCTTCCCCTGCCAGAAAAGCCTCTGCTGATGTGAGGAGCAGTCAGCAAACATCCCCTGGGAGTGAAGCCACAGGGCACCTAGAACCTCCTGCTTCCATGGGAGTTTGCACTTTCCTTGATGCTACAACTTCCCAAGAGCTAAAGCAATTGCACCCATACCTGGGGTGCTTTTAAAGCCCTGGGAACTATCTTAACACAGAATTTTGGTGTGTGCCTGGAAATGAGAATGTCTGTGTTTATGACTTCAAGGTTTGATTACACCGACCAAATTTGTACAAAATGTATTTCATAAAAAATTAAAGCACAAGCTTGTTACGTAGAATTGAAGTTACCAAAAAAGAAAACCCTCCATCTATGGGTATATAATGAAATTATCTGTTTGATTTGCCACAAAAAAGTTTTTAAGTTTTTTTAATTTTAAAAAATGTTTCCTATGAAAGTCATCAAAACTTCTGATCAGGAGAGTACTCATTTGGTAGTCATTTGATAGAGGAAATAACTTTAAAATCTTTAAAAAGTTTACAATGCTCTGGTCATGGTGGAAAAAATGCTTTTGTATTTGGCTGCTGTATCTTTGACAACAGTCGAGGGTTACTATAACAGTGTCCGGCTCCAAGCTGCCATTAATCACACTCTGTGATTAATGCAGCTCCACAAGAATGTTCTGCTGCTAAACCCAAGAGCAGCAGATTTCCAAATTGCCCCAATTCATCAATATGTGTGCCCTGTTCCTCGGCTCAGATAAATACAGAGGGAGCTGGTTTTAACCCCTGTGGGCTCCCAGCGCTCCCCCTGTGCCCCAGCTCCAGCAATCCTGCAGGGCTCCCTTCCCTCTCCCCCCTCCGGGCTCTCGCTGGGGCCCCAGCCTGATGTGCACATCAGTGTCTGGATCTCCCCTCTGAGCCCTGCTCTGAGTGCTCCCTCAGTCCTGCTGGAGCCCAGCTTTTGCAGAATTTTGCCTGCATCCCACCTGTAATCCCTGCTGATTTTCAGCAGGCTGCACAGCAAACTCCTTGATTTGTACCTTGAGATGTTCATGCCGTGAGCACCTGTGACTTTATTGCAATTTCCATGGCATGAATTGTTGTGTTGATGGGTTTTTTCCCCTTAAACTCCTAGTTCAGGTTTGTCAGTGCCATGTGGAACTATCAGGATGCTGTGAAAAATAAATGCATGGCCTCTTAACTGAGAGTGAAGCTGGATGTGTATTTCTATAGGCTTAGGAATTCGAATGTAAAGAGATGACAGGTATACATTTTTTTAATTAGACAGAAGAATTCCAAACCAACATTGTTTTAATGTGATGAGGTGTTTTGGAGCACTTGGGAAATGTGGCAATTTAATTTTTTGAGTTTGCCTTTGTGGGTGTGATTTTATTTGGCACTCGGACAACTCAGACTCGAGATCTGAGTCAGCTTCAGCAGCTGGAGATGGGAGCTGAGGCTTGGCCCTCATTTTTCCAGTGCCCCCCATTCCCAGAAATAAATGCACAGAAATAAAAGGAGATCTTCCATGAAATTGTCAGAACTGCCCATAGATCATTATTTACTGCTGATAAGGCATAGGTTTACCCTAAAGAATTTCTGTAAATGTTGGGGAGAGAACTGGGGGAGAAAGATGGATGTCAGTGTTGTAACTGCACAGTTGGCCTTTTCTTATTGAGATATAACAAAATTATATTGAAATTTCCTGTTTGCAAACAAAGATTTAAGTATGTGAGAATTAAACTACCGCAATGCTCATCTGTAATAAGATGATGGAATAAACCTGATAACTGAATCAGAAAATTAGTTTTTTTAAACAAGGTTGTGTGGCTACAGTACTGGAAATAAATAAAATCCACAGAACAGCAAATCTGTTTCTTTCAGTTACGACTGATTCAGCCTGAGGTGGGAATATATGTGTATGTATATATAAAATTATGTATCTGATATAAAAAATCCAGATTTGGTAACACGCTCATTCGTGTTTGTATTTTCCCAGGTGTGCAAGTTCTGCTCTCTTCAACACTTCCCTGGTCTCTGATGACAACCACTACAAACCCTGTGGTAAGACAGTGCTCAGATCTCTTTTCCATAATGGCAGAATGTGCATAAATCAGAGTTAAAGACCCTCCTCCCTGCTTGATTTTCATTAATGGCACTTATTTTCATACCTCAATTATAAATGCATAGGCAGAAATTTTGGCCACTATGAGAAGATGGGAATCCAAAGGAAACAAAGGAAATTCCCTGCTAAATAAAATACTTACTACATTAAAAAAAAAAGCAACTTCTGAAGTGTTACTATTAACTTTGAAAATATAGGAGGGTAAAACCATTTTGATAAGTTTCCTTTTGTTTCCTTTAAGATTAAAAAAACATTCCCACCACAATAAGAAAATTGGTTTCCATCTGTTTAGTAGAAGTATAATGAAAAAAATGAAAACCGATTTTTCTTTTGGAGAATACAACAATTGCCTGTTGTGGTATATTAGTGTATTCTCATGTTCTTGCTCTCTGCAGTGTCAAAGTTCTATTGGTTTTCTTTCTTTCTTCTATCAGTTCTTGTTCACAGAAACTCGTGGCAGATAGACCTGAATTAATGTTTGAACTAACCTTCTTCCTTTTCCTTTTTCCTTTTTCCCTTTTCCTTTCTACTGTCTGGGGAAATAGAGATAATTTGGGATATTCTATGCTGAGCTGTGTCCCTGCTGGAGGCAGTACGGATAATTTGGGATATTCTGTGCTGAGGTGAGGTGTGTCCCTGCTGGAGGCAGTAAGAACAATTTGGGATATTCTGTGCTGAGTTCTGTCTCTGCTGGGGGCAGTACGGACAATTTAGGATGTTCTGTGCTGAGCTGTGTCCATGTCTGGGGCAGTATGAACAATTTGGGATATTCTGTGCTGAGCTGTGTCCCTGCTGGCACCAGTACAGACAATTTAGGACATTCTGTGCTGATTCCTGTCCCTGCTGGGGGCAGTACGGATAATTTAGGACATTCTGTGCTGATTCCTGTCCCTGCTGGGGGCAGTACGGATAATTTAGGATATTCTGTTCTGAGCTGTGTCCATGTCTGGGGCAGGAAGAACAATTTGGGATATTCTGTGCTGAGTTCTGTCCCTGCTGGGGGCAGTACAGATAATTTGGGATATTCTGTGCTGAGTTCTGTCCCTGCTGGGGGCAGTAAGAACCATTTAGGACATTCTGTGCTGTGCTGTGTCTCCTCCAGCTCCCCACCGACGCCTACCAGTCCATCATCGCGGCGCTGAGCCAGGACAGAGGCAGCTCGCCCTCGCCCAGCTCCCTGCTGGGGCACCTGCAGGACGTGTCCTTCAGCCTGCCCAACTCCTCCCTGGCAGAGCACACTGCCCTGAGCCTGGCCCAGGTGAGTGGGGCTCCAGGTGAGCCTGCTTTCTCCAAACCTGGAATACCCAGTGCAGCTGGGAGAGCTTCTGCTCCTTGCAGACACCTCCTGCTTCAGCAGCAGAGGCTGAGCAGTGAGCAGAGCTGAAATGTCTCACTGGTCCCTGGAGGTATTTTATTTATGCCTTTGGACCCATCATGAGCAAGGAAGACACTGAGGGGCTGGATCTCTTCTCCCAAACAAGGACAAGGAGAAATAGCCTCAAGTGGTGCCAGGGGAGACCTCAGCTGGATCTTAGGGGAAAATCCTTCCCTGAAAGGGTTGTCGAGCACTGGGACAGCCTGTCCAGGGAAAATGGTGGAGTCACTGTCTCTGAAATGGGTTCAAGGAATTTATTTTATTCTAGCTAATCCACAGAGGGCAAAAAGCAAGCTGTTTCTGCAGCCTGAGCCGAGAACAAGGGGCTGTGTCCCACTCACATAAAGTTATAACACAGAGTGCTGGAAAGTGGTGGGCATCTAATTCCCTGGCATCTAATTGCCTGGTTTCACAGGCTGCAAAGTCATTAGTGCAGTAATCAGCTCTGGCCTCGCTGCTGGTTGTTGCCCTAAGCCTGGGGGTAATTCCAGAGTGACAAGGGCGCTTTACTCAGACAAAAAATACAAATAAACCTTCTGAAAGCGACAGGGACAGCAACTGGGAGACTGTGTTAAAAGCTTGGCTTTTGCAAACCCTAAAGCTTGGATTTCATGGATCACATTTTAATATGCAGCAAAAGCCCTTCTAAAAAGCTTTAATACTTTGTTTCCTTTGTTTTCCTGAGAAATTCCTATGGGCTCTGGGTTGCAGATGGAGCAGCATCCTGCCCAGCACCACACCCGTTTCCCACATCACTGTTTGGGTGCTCGTTCCTGCTGTCTGACTCTGCTTTGTGTGCCACTGACAGTGATTTGCAGACAGGAATGTGGGACATGATTATCTCTAGCAGAGCTATTTGGGGATGTAAATATGAGAGAGGCCTGATCATACACACCGACCCTGTCATTTGCCTGATTGATGGTGAGGCTCTCAATTGTCTGCAGCTAATTCTCTGAGCGACAGGCACTGAGCACGCATGTGATTTTCTGTGGAGTTATCTCTGCCTGATTGTCTACGCCTCACAGCACCAGGAAATTTGATTTAAGTGATGTGCAATAAACTTTCTGATTACTGACACACGTTGTAATGAATCGCTTCTGACAAATCTGACTTGGGTTTTGTTATGTGGTGTCTTCCACATTTCACAGTGGAACTTCACTATATTCATTCTCTGAAGGCTTTTTAATAGAGAAGTTTAAGCTGGAAATGTGGGTTTTTTCTTTTAATTTTCAGTGCAGTTTTCTGTGCTCCCTTTTCCCCTTCCCTGTGTGCACATCACAGACTGCCCAGGATGGGACTGGGTTTGGACAGTGCCAGGCTGGACAGGGAGAGGGGCTGGAAGGAGACAATTTTTAAGGTCCCTTCCAAGCCTCTATAATTCCATGGATGCCATGTGAGTTTAGATAAAACAGGAGAATAAAGAATAAGTTCATTCGGTCTCGGTCCTAGTGTTGGCTCAGCTGCAGTGAGTGGCTGGGCTGCCAGTGAAATAATTGTCACCACACAGAACTGTGGGGATGCTGCCAGGTAGAGATGGACCTGTCAGGGGAATGGAAGTGGGCTTGTCATCTTTACACAAACCTGAGAAAATCCTACAGAGATCTGCCCTGGATCCTTGCCAGGAGATGTAGTGATTTATAAGTAATTGAGTTTTATTTGTCTTTTAGGCATTTTTAAAAGCTGTTGAAGACTTTCTGTTACTGTCTGACTGGATTGATGGACCAGAGGTAAGACAAATGGGCTCAGATTTGTGAATTCCTTCAGCTGCACAAATCCACACAGATGATAACAGAACTGGTTGTCACTATTGCTTCACTTGCCGGGACTTTTTGGCACTATGACTTATTTTATCATCTGTCACTGATGAAATACATGCAGGGTGAATGCAGAAATTTCCCGAGGCTTTTGCCTGAATCATAAGAAAACCCAGATTTCAGAAGAAAGAGCTTTTAAAGTGAGAGAAGGATAAGCTAAAACACAGGGAGGTCTCATTGAAGTGTAAAACGCTTTTAAGACAAAAAGATGTCTAATTGATTTAGATCTTAGCTTCATATCCTTGATCATCTCTGGTGTAAATGGATTTCAGATAAAATAGGTTTCCTTTTTAACTCTGAGATTTTATGAGTCAGGTTTCAACCTGGAGGGTTAAAGTTGCTTTTATACTGAGGAGCATTTAACTAAAGATGAAGGAAAGGCCCAACTGTAATGTCTCAGCTTGTGTTCCAAGAAAGATCTGATACCAATCTTTATATATTGTTAAAAAAACTCTGCACCGTTTTGGCCTCATTCTGCTGGATGCTGAGTGGAGCTGGCTGTCAGAGGCTTTGGCTGTTCTACAAACAGCAGTTTGGGAGGTTACGCTCTGAGTGGGCTCGGTGTGTGTGGCACTTTCTCCAGGGAGGGTGGGAGCCCGCTGGGCTGGGCAGGGACCCAGGGGCACCCTGTGGTGTGCTCCCAGTTCCTGTGATCCCTGTGCTCCCAGTCTCTGTGATCCCTGTGCCATTCTCCCAGCTCCTGTGACCCCTGTGGTGTGCTCCCAGTCCCTGTGACCCCTGTGCCATTCTCCCAGTCCCTGTGACCCCTGTGCCATTCTCCCAGTCCCTGTGAGCCCTGTGCCATTCTCCCAGTCCCTGTGAGCCCTGTGCCCTGCTCCCAGTCCCTGTGAGCCCTGTCTGTGTCCCTCCCCAGAGCCCTGCAGTGCTCAGCAGCCTGATCCACACCATCGACACGGTGATGGCTCACCTGTCCCGCAACCTGGAGGGCAGCTCGGAGGGGAACTCGCTGCCGCTGACCCTCGAGGGCTCCTCGGCCGTGGCAGGTGGGGCTGGCCAGAGCTGCTCTGTCCTAAACCCTTCTGTGCTTCAGCTCTCCTTCCCCAGCATGAAGCAGAACTCACCATCTCCCTCTTTGCAATGCCAACCTGAGTTTAAAGCAGAACTCACCATCTCCCTCTTTGCAATGCCAAACTGAGTTTTATTTGTCGGTGCAGCCAGGCTGGAGATGAGGGCTCTGGCTGTGCTGGAGCTTCCCTGGGGTTATGTGGGGAGGAATTCAGAATAAATGTTATGTATTGAGGAGTGCTATGCTAATAGAGTTAAAGGGCCTAGAGCTCACATGCAGCCCATAGAGGTTTGGGTGATGCAAAACCTTAATCTTTGCAAGGGTTTTGCAAGAGACTGAAATGATAGGAATAGTTTTGACTTTTTGGAGAATTTTATTTTAGTGCAGGTTAGCACCTTAGCAGCTTAATTTCATCTGCATCTTTGGATGCTCCAGGTGTCAGAGGTGTTTCACTGCCTGCTGTGCCTTGTTGAGACCCCTCTGAGGGGTGAACAAGCTGAGCAGGTTATTCCCAGGAGCATCCATCACTCTGTGTGCCCCTCAGACGCTGGGACGCTTGGGTGCAGGACTGCAGTGCTGCCTGCAAATGCCAGTGCAGGTGCAGAGAGCTGCTGCTGTGCTCTGCCTGCCCTGGAGGCTGAGCCTGGCTGCAGATCCGTGGGTGACAGCAGCACACAGAGCGCCTGCTCTGCCTTAGGAGCCAGTGCAAAGGCAGTCTGGGAGCTGGGGATCCAGCACACTGCCTGCAAACATCTGGGGTTAAAGAGAGGGGCTGCAAGAGCTCTCAGGGAGGGCTGGGTGGGCACTCAGGGGGTGTCGGGGCTGTTGAGGTGCTGACTCCTCTCTGGGTTATCACACAGATTACGCTGTGGTCAAAATGCATCCCCAGACCCTGAATGTGTCCCACTATCGATTTCCATCTCGAGGGCAGAGCTACATTTCCATTCCCAGTGAAGCTTTCCATGGAAAAGGTAAGGAAAAGATTAAAGAGAGAAGTGGACTTGTGTGCACAGGGCATCCGAAAATGATTTTGTTTTGGAACAGCTTTTGGTTCACTTCATTTTTCCAGGTAACTGATTTGATCCCTGTGGGTTGCACTGAGTCTGAGCAAGCAGCAGTGGCCCTGTCCGGCTAACGAGCAATTAGTGTAGTGGAGTTTTCATGTTAATTAGATTAATATTGAATAATAGGGCTGAACAACAGAGACCGAAGCCATTTAATTCTGACACATTTTTGCATCAGAGAATCCATAACTTCCTAATTATTCTTTTTAATTATCTGAACTGGTTATTTTTAAGACATTGTAGGATGTCAGGTCAGGTATTACCTATCCCTTCATGCAAAATCGGTCCTTTGTATAAAATTAAACTATAAAATGACAGGTTTAAGCAATAGCTACAGGAACAGAATGAAGATATGGACTACACTCGTGGCAAAAAGGCAGAACTTAGAAATCCATACCTATGCAAAAATTTTTAAAATCCCAAAAAGAAGCATGGCTAAAATCTGCACATTTAGTCAAGACTCTAAAACAGCAATGTTAAGTTAATTATCTACGCTTTAGAGAATGAAGGAACCCATTTACAAAAGCATCTACTTCCATTCTCAAATCTTTGAAAATCTGACTTAGGTGCCCTAAATTCCAGCCCACAGAATTTCCTCACCCAGAGGCTTTTCTGCATCACCTCTGCAGAGGGATGCTCCATCCCTCTTTCATAAAGTGCAAAGTTAGCTGAAAATAACCTGCAGTGAGAAATTCTCTGATAATTCCTGAACTGTCTGCTTGATTTGTGGTGACAGCTTTGTTTCTTTGCTCTGGCTGGAAACTGCAAGTCCTCCCAGGTTTGAATAACTAAAATTGCAAGCCAACTTGTAATGCCAAAAATAGCATGCGAGAGGAGTTTTTTCCTTCTCCACTTCTGCAGTTCCTCACCATACAGATTTTCTTTGATTTTCCAGAGCATTGTCATGCTTTGTATCCTGAAATGATCCAGGGCATTGAATGTTTTACTCTTTTCCAGCTGAACCTCCCTTCTGAGCAATTTCAGCCTTCAGGCCATACTTCTACACTGTCCAGATGAGCTAACCTAAAAAATCTGTTATTTCACCTTAAACAGCTGACACTATAAATACTTGGAAGCCGACAAAAGAGATCGTAAAAGACATCTGTGTGGCTGGCTCTGAGAAAACACACATCTGTGTCTTCACTCAGGTGCTGGAGAGGCCAGAATCACCCGGGATGTGGGCAGCAAATGGAGCTTTGCCCAGAATCACCCGGGATGTGGGCAGCAAACGGAGCTTTGCCCAGAATCACCTGGGATGTGGGCAGCAAACACACCTTTGGCACTGATGTCCTGGCTTGAGCTCCCCCAGCTGCCACCAGCGCTGGGGTGGCCCTGGTGGCTCCCAGGGAGGCACTGCTGTGTCCTGTCACCCTTGCTGCTGCTGGGGGTGTTATAATTGACAACTGATGGCTTTAGCAGCTGGTTTTGGAGTGCAGCTGTGCAGCATGGGCATCCCTCTGCTTCACTGGGGGTGTCTGTGCTGTGCAGGCTGTTCTCCCCTGCAGCAGAAAATCAGAGCCCTGCCACAGCAGGGGTGTGAGGGGCTGTGTGATCAGGGCTCTCATGAACCCTGGAGAGGAGGGCTTGCCTCCGAGGAATAACCCTGTTCCCTCTCCGCAGCCTGGATCACCATCGTGGGCCTGCTCTACCACAACATGCATTACTTCTTCAACAACATCAACCCTGTGGACACCAGGTGAGTAGCTCAGGAGGCAGCAGCCTGATTCTTGCTGCGGTGATAGCCCTCGGCACAGCCCTGCCCTCGGCACAGCCCTGCCCTTGGCACGGCCCTGTCCTTATCAGCTGTGAACAAATGACAAGCCATAACCCCGCTTTGCAGAGCTGAGGGCGTGCAGTCATTAGCCAGGGAGGGATTGAAGTTTACATACGTGTTTTATTTTAGGCGGCAATAACATTGGTTCCATAGAGACGTGTTTGTCTTTCTTTGTCTTCTCCTTCCACTGATCAGATCTGGTACTAGAATGGCATAATTTAATCTGTCTCGTAAAAGGAAATTGCATTTTTTCTCCTAGCACATATGAAGATAAAGCTTGCACTTAAATGAAACACGTAGGAAAATATAACATCCCTCTTTAGACAAAATCTGAATCCTAATCCTAGAAACCCATAAGGTGATTTTATAACAGGAGACCAGGCAGTTCTTCAAGGACCATCTGCTTTATGCACTACATCACTGAACTCATTAGCAGATAAGATAAAGCAATTGCAGAGCTGTGTCCCTCTGCAGTAGGGCTCCCCAGAGGATTTTTGCAGGGCCATTCGTGCAAACCATTACCCTGTCCTCCAAGCAAGTGCATGACAAATGGAAGCAAAGGTTTTCCTTTGACTGTCTGGGGTGTGTGGCTCAGTTCCCTCTGTCAGCCTTTCCCACAGGTTGTTGCTGCCAGCAGGACGGGAGCAGCAGCCCAGCCCAGGGGCTGCCAGGGCTGCCTCCCTGCCCTGCCCGCTGAGCAGACCCCACTCCAGGCTGGGCACAGCCAGGTGCCCTCAGCCACCTCGGTGCCATTTCCCAGCCAGCTCAGGCTCTGCTGCCCTGCCCTGCTCCCTCAGAAGGGTCCAGCTCACACAGGTGCCCTAAGGCAGCTCTGCCACCACTGAGCAGTGTTTTGTACTTACATGAAGAAATTGAGGCAATAACTTACTATGTTTTCCAAAGAGGAGATCAATGCAATTTATTAAGGTAATAAGATGCAATCTCAATTTTTCAAAGGGAGAAAAAGAATTAAAATGATCCTGACTCAGGTCAAAGTTTATTGAAGGTGCTGCATATCAAAGCTCTTTGTTCTAATGCAGTGTCACAGATCCTGGGGCTCTGGTGCAGCAATTAGAACAGATATGTGATCTTTGGGTGCCCTCCCTGAAATCTGCGGGACAGGGTGACCTGGAGATCCATTCCTGCTCCCCAGAGTTGGGTTTTACTTCAGCACTCATTTTGAGAATGAAGGGTCTGCCCCGTCACAATGTTAAAAAACCACAAAGTCACTGGAAAATAAATGTTTCATACATTTCTACATTTAATTCAAACTGCTTGAAATATTTGCAGTATGTAATACAAGATCATGTCCTTAAAACTGTAGATGCAGGTCTGCCCAAACCAGCATCCAAAAAGGTAATAATTCGGGGAATGCTGCCTTAGCAATTTTTCCTCTGTGGAACCCAACCCCAGGTACTCAAAGATACTTTAAAAATAAGTATGCACTTCTTTTCTGCTTGCTTTTCTTCTTTGTGCTCTACTGTTATAACTTTTTTGCTTACTTTTCAGTAGAATAAAATTTTTCTCAGAGTAGTTTGTTTTAGAAAATTTCTTTTGTGTTCCTTCTACCACTGGGCTACTTAAACACCTGTAATTTGAAACCCAACCTTTTTCTTTTTTTGTGGTGGAAAACCAAAACTCTTGGAGCTTTTATGCTGTACAGACACAGACCTATTTTCAGGCTACATAAATATCGGTTTCTAAAGGAGCAGCTTTTGGGTCTTTAACCAAAGAAACTGGAACGCAGCAATGCTCCAAGCCCATTCTGCTGCTGTTCAAAGAGTTTGTGTAAATGTGCACCTGACCCCAGGGCCAAGGTGAGGAAAGGTTTGTGCAGGCACAGAAACACCAATCCCTGCTCCTGGTGAAGATTTGTCACACTTCAAATTCACCAAGGTCTCTACAGGAAAAACATGCAGATAAATGCTGTGGAGAAGCATCCACGCTCTCAATCTGTGTAGGAGAAACCTCAAACTGCCGGATAATGAGTTTAACTTTATGGGTTCTTATCTGAACTTAAATTTGTTGTGTCAGAGTAGCAAATTCTGCCTTCAGATGGACAAGTTCCACTCCCATGCTGGTTTCTGGGAGCAGAAGTAATCTCTGATACTGATGGGCTTTTTAAGGTCAGAACTGAGTGGTTCTGCGAAATGAGTTCTGTTCTGTGGCCCTGCCAAGGAGCTGAGTGCAGGGATTTGAACTTCTGATGTGAGGTTTTTTGGGTTTTTTTCTGAAATAAAAATAAGAAACCGCTGCAGACAGGTGGTAGGTGTAAACGAGGTGGTTTTTCATTTGTTTCAAACTGGCCCTTTCCAGGTGGGCTACGTTTGGGAACCCTGGCTGGTGGTTAATTCACCAGGGCTCAGATTTCTTGTGGTAAAACCCATTCATCCACCTGCCCAAGGGACACATGACAGCAGTCATTTAATCCTGCAGTTTGTTACCGAGAGTGTAAAAAATTCTACCCTGAAACCAAATGGATTTCAGTTACTCCTGAATGTGTGAAAATGCCAAACTCGTAAGTTTTACCTTAAAATAAGGGTTCTTATCTACTGCAAAATGACTTCCCATTAGAATAAATTAATTTCCAGGACTAATCAGCTACTTAGTCCAGTTCAGCTGTTTGTATTGTGACCTGTCTTTCCCTCTAACAAATCTAACTGGACATCATCGATTTTTCAAGGTAAAGCTATAAATCACTTCTAAATGCATTCCTGTGTTTATTATGTGCATTTTGCCCTTGTGCCTCACACACTGATTTGTCTGTTTGATCAGCCAGCCTGAAAGCCCCTGCAAGTTTCCCCCTCGCTTTGCTCAGGGTATTGTTTAGATTCCTCGGTAGGATTCTCTCTAATTCCCTCAAACACTTTCAGCAAGGCTTGTAAACCTTTGCGAGGAGGAGCAGGGTGAAGGAGCACCTTTGATGTCAGTCTCCAGGTGTCCAGAGCTGTTCCCTGTGCTTTACAGGATCCTTTGGGGCCAGACCTTGCTGCCCTAGAAGAACTCTTGGCTTGAACAGATCAGGGAGGTCCTGTGCTCCTTTGTTGTTATGTATGAACTAAAAATCAGTTGTTATTCTTCTTGCTTAACACATTTACTTCCTTCCAAGGATTGCCGGAGCTGCTGCCTACAAAGGCTACATGATCTCAGCCAGCAGTTTCCTCATCTCTATCAAGGTGGAGCCTCTGCCCCAGCTGTCCCACAACCTGTCAGGCTCTCCTCTCATCACCATCCAGCTCACCCACAGGCTGGTAAGTGAAACAGGAGCTCTGGGCTGTGCAGGGCGTCCCTGCCTGCCACCAGCTCCTTGTTCTTCCCTGTGATTTCTGTGGGCATTTTAATAGCAATTCAGCTGCCATTTGTGGCTGCAGCATTCTGTTCTGCCCACCATTGTGGCTCCTGTTTCCACGCTGCCCAGGGCTGGTGGGTGCTTGTGCTGGAGCAGTGCCCGTGCAGCCGAGTTTGGCAGCGTGCTCTGCTGTGCTGTGCAGCTGCAGCACCCTGAACTGCTGCTTTCCCACCGGGGTGCTCAGCACAGAACTCTCTGGGGGCTTTTGCTTTTTGATCTTGGGCCACGTGGAGATTACTGAGAGGGTTTGATGGTTTGAGAGTTCAGACTCCGAGGTGCTGAGGAAGGCTGTGCAGCATCTCTGACCCACTTACAGCCGCCAATGCGACCGGCAAGGAAGGATTTCAATTCTTAAACATTTCCTAGACTACATTTCTTAGATGTTCTTCTGAATATTTTATCATATTTTTCTTTCAAAGCTATTTTCAAGCCAGTTTATCTTCTTTCTGTTGGGCTTTTGATAAAGCTGGAGTGAGCTCCAGAAGCACGGAGAATCCCCCGAGGCCCAGGAGCGAAGTGTGTTGCTTTGCTGACAGTTTTCCAAACTGAGAACTCCTAAATGTCCCGAGAAACCTCTTAGAGGTGGGCACTTGTGAAAAGTGAATTTTGCACTCTTAGATCATTGACAAAATGCACGTTGCTGTGTTTACCCAGGTCCCTCCTCGTGCTGCAGTGATGATTTACTAGCAGGCTCCTAGACAAACCTGTGGATTTTGTCCTTTTTTGGGATGCAGATAGGAACGTTGCATTTATCAGGCATCCTTCTTTGCTTCAGCCAGCAGAACCCCTGAGAACAGGGATGATCCTGGCTGATTGCACCCTCTGTGGCAGAGAAGGTGGGCTGGGAGCTCGGGCTGCAGCCAGACCTGTGTGTGCTGCAGGTTTTGTGTCAGGGGAAGGTGGGCTGGGAGCTCGGGCTGCAGCCAGACCTGTGTGTGCTGCAGGTTTTGTGTCAGGAGAGCGCTGGTTCCTCTCACAGAGCTCCTCTGGCTGATGAGCAATGCAATCACAATGCACATGGAATTTGACAGCAGGACTGCTTGCCTCTGCCATCTCTAGCTTTCAGAGTGCAATTGCTCATTTGGCTTTTAATTAATGGCTAAGTTTAACACCAAGGAAAGGGTGAACAGATGACTGGGCCAGACCTGTTCTCTTGTACACTGCTGTGCCTCCCCTGAGCCCCATGGCATCACTCTGGACAATACACATTTGGACAACTGTAAATTTACTTAGGGAAATGGCTTCAGCAAGCTTACAGAAGTAAATTCAAGTGGATTTACTCCAGCAGGCTGGGAGGTGGCTCCGTGCCCCTGGAAGCTTTCAGCTGCCAGCAGCACAGGTCCTTTCTGCTATCACTTCACTCTGAAGTGCCTTCCTTTGGTTGAGTAGGGCTCCTCCTGGAATAACAGCAGAATTAAAAATGTAAAAGAAATTCTGGCTGCAAGATCGCTGTGTTAAAGTGGGTGCTTTAAAGAGTAACAGTCAAGTTATTTATCTAACTTTGATTGAATAATATATTTAAACTGAGAGCATAAAAACTGGCTTAGAAACCTGTTTTATCCATTTAAATACTGCAGTAATGGGAGAAACATTTGAAGTGGATAACATTTCATTCTTATAGTTGTTTGTTTGTTCCACACAATTTTCTCAGCTTAGCAGAGGAAAGTGAAATAAGAAAAAGTAAAAAATACCAAGTCCAAACAAATAGATTTTCTTTATTAAAGTCTGAGTCTGACTTCTTAATTCCTCTTCTTCTTCTAATGTGTGTAGGGAAAATGCCAATCACTGAGCAACAGAAAACAAAAGGAAGTTGGAATAAACCAAGTCTATTTTAGGAAATAGTTACAAAGAGAATGCCTGTGAACTGAATATCACCTCTTGAAGCAAAACTTCACAGAGCATTTATCATCCCACAGCTTAATCCCGGTGAGTTAAATCTCCCCTTAGGCAGGGGCTTCTCTGAAGTGTCTGCAGTTCTCACATAGCTCTGAGGAGCTGGTGAGGTGAGTAAAGTTCCCTCTTTTTTAAAACACGAGGTATTCCAAACTGGGATAATGTCTAATTAATTAGGGAAGGATACAGGGAATATCTCCCAGGGATGTGTCAGTGCCTCTCTTTGCAGGGAGCAGCGTGGGGCAGAGCTGGGGCTGTGGGGCTGAGAAGTCACCTCAGAGCTCATAAAACCCTCTTAATTCAGGTTAATTCAGGTTAATTCATGGACCAGAGGGAGCAGACTGGGCTCTGCCAGGGCTGTTGGCTGTAATTGCAGCACAGTCTCTATGAACTCTGAGGAGATTTCATTTCTCTTTTTCACCAGCAAAACTGAATTAAGTGCCTGAATTAAGTGCTCTAAGAGACAATTTAATGCACTGAATTGCAATGGTCAGTTGTTATTCAGGAACACTTCAGGCACAGAGGCATTTTTTTGATAGATTTAAAATTGGTGATGTTCTGCTCCTCCCCAACTCGGATGAACTTCTGTGTCCAGCAGAACAGAGCCCAGAAATGCACAGAAATCCACCAACACCTCCCGGGCGTGGGGAGGATGTGGAGACTAAGCTCAGTCTTGACCTGTCCAGATGTTTTGTAGTGAGGCAACAGTACATTTTGTAAAATCATTATCTGAAAAAGTCCCGTTTCCAGCAAGATGTTTCTCATAGCAGGAACAACTAGAGAAGAACTAACATTTCACTGCTGTGATCCAAGAAATTACAGCACAGGGTAGAAATTTAGAGGAGATGAATGTCACGGCTGAAATGCAGCACAATGTGCTCTGGAAAAAGTCAGAAGAGGCATCAGAGGAGGAAATTGTGTCAAACTGCACCAGTATTCTGTAAAACCCATATGGCTGCAAAGCAGAGGCTACATAGCCTCAACCTGGATTTTTGCCCGTGCTGAAGTTACAGTTTGACATTCTTGGGGACAAAGCAGTTGTAAATTCGTGTGTTTCAGGCACCTCTCAGGTGGTAGAAACAGCAGCAGGGTGTAAATCCAGGCGTGTTTGGTACAAAGAGGGCCCAGAACTGCCAGGGACAGGAGGGCAGCGGTCACAGCCTGGCTGAGCTCTGTGGATCCCTCGCTCCTGACTGGCACTCCAGAGAAAATTGCCTCACATCTGGAAGAAAACTTCTTGTACACGAGTTAAAGTCCTTGGAGTTTTCTCCAGGGCTTTATTTTCTCGTTGCTCTTTGCAGAAGAGGAACATGTGCAGCTGCAGTTTTGGAGAGTTATGAGCTCCTGGCTGTTGCACCCTCTGTGAGAATCCTCTCATGAAGATTAGATACAAATTGGGGATGCTTAATCCAGCTGCTTTTCCCTCAAACATAGTTTGGGGCAGTGCCACTTTAAAGAATTGTTTGGTTCTGGGAAAAGAAAGGCATGTTTTACTAAGATAATGCAAGTCAGGACTAATTTAGCTTTGCTCCCTCTCAGTCCTGTGCTCAGCGTGGTCCATTTTAGCAAACACAGTGCCTGGGGAATTGAGAGCTGTTCATCTTTCCTGCCATGTTCCTGCACTGAATCACTGAGCAGCTGCTCCTCTCCGCATTTGTGAGGAGCTGCCTCTGCTCTCCACTCTGTGCAGTGAGTGCTTCCCATCAGGAGCCTGCTGTGGCCCTTCCTGCACCAGTGGGGCTTCAGCAGCTTCTCCTCTGGATTATCAATTCCTTCCTTCCTTCACCAGCTTCTCCTCTGGATTACCAGATCCTTCTGTCCTTCAGCAGCTTCTCCTCTCCATTATCAGCTCCTTCCTTCCTTCAGCAGCTTCTCCTCTAGATTATCAATTCCTTCCATCCTTCATCAGCTTCTCCTCTCCATTATCAATTCCTTCCTTCAGCAGCTTCTCCTCTCCATTATCATCAGCCCCTTCCTTCAGCAGCTGCTGCTCCTGGTGCCCTCTCCTGCTCTGTCCCTGGCTCTCCCACTGCCCTCTCCTGCTCCTGGCTGTTCTGCAGCAGAGGCAGGAGCTGCAGGAGCACCTCTGCATTCCCAGGGATGCTGCTGTGCAGGCACCACTGACCCTCTCCACAAACTCAGCCCTATTCACAAACCTGTTCCTCGCTTGTCCCTTCTCACTGAGCTTTCAATGAGGCCCTGGGGCTTCAGCCTAAAAACTCACCCAAACCTCATCCTTTTCTCTCCTTTTCCTGGCCATGCCACACCCCGAGGTTTGTTTATCATTACTGATAAGAAAATAAAATTAGGGAAGAACCAATTCCCATTAGTACACAAATATTAGTGCTGCCATGAGGGAGGAAAATCAATGTGGAGCTAATTAATTTTTATGGCAAGTTAAGTGTTGGCTAATTTATATATTGATTGAGGAAAAACAATAAATATTGCCCACATCTGCAGAACAAAGGTATAATTTTTCAGTGGATGGACTTTGACAGAGAGAACTTGACTAAAATACAATTGAAACTGTGACTCTTGCAGAATGTACCACTACTAAGCACAAAGAAAATGTAATAATCAAGCTCATGATTTTAAAATCAATGCAAGGTTTGGCACTTAGTTACACAAGTTAAATCTGTGTTGTAAGGAATACAGGAACTCCATTGAGTCCACATGAAAAGTGAAAATAGTTGCAGCTCCCTTTCTTCTTTCTGGACAATTTCAAAATCCCAGCAGTCATGATGATGAAATGCAGCACCTCTTAACAATACAGCATGAGTTTTCTTTTGTTAATGTTATTAACAGAAACATCCCAGAACTTATCTTCTCATGGGACTCCATTCTAACAGCCTAGAAAGTTGAACTAACAAAAAATACAGATTTTTGTCAAGCACATTGACAGCTCCAAGAACCAGGATTGCTTGGTGATAAGCTGTAATTCATAGAAGGTTTAATTTCCATGTCAGAACAGGTTCAAACCTTTGGAGACCCTAAACTTTGCCTGTGCTATCACTCATTCATCATGAAACGTGTTCTCAGTATTTCTTTGTAAGAGAAATAGCAGGATATGGGTAGTGACAGGAAATGAATTAATTAGTCTGTATTTCTAGGTCATAGAATATTGAAGTTTTTGCATGGGGAGCTCCCCTGTTGGCTTTCAGTTAAGAGGGACTGGAGCAGGATTATTTGAAATCTGCCTGTTGGCATGTCAGACACTTTAGACATGAATGATGAACGTGAGGGAGTTCACTTTGGTTTTGTGGAACTCAGAAAGTTTAGTTCATCATGATGAGGGTTGAAAAGTTGTCTTCAACTGTTCGGGTGATAAAGGAGTAGTGGGCAGTTTCCAAATGGAATGAATTTATAGTTAGGAAGAGCCCACAGGGTTGGCACACACAGCTCAGAGCTGTCACATCCCCACAGGGTTGGCACACACAGCTCAGAGCTCTCCCATCCCCACGGGCTGGCACACACAGCCCCAGGGTCTGGCACACACAGAACTCAGAGCTCTCCCATCCCCACAGGGCTGGCACACACAGCCCCACGGGCTGGCACACACAGCCCCACGGGCTGGCACACACAGAACTCAGAGCTGTCACATCCCCACGGGCTGGCACACACATCCCCACAGGGCTGGCACACACATCCCCACAGGCTGGCACACACAGCCCCATGGGTTGGCACACACAGCCCCATGGAGCTGGCACACACAGCCCCAGGCTCAGCTCTCCCATCCCCACGGGGCGCTGAAGCCACTTCTCCCTTGCCCAGCGTGGCTCTCAGGTAGGGAATGCATGAACTGATTGCTCAAGGAGATTTCTAATTAACAAACCTGCAAGGAAAAAAATACCCTGTGGCACTTTAGATTGGTTCAGGTAAACTCTGTGTGAGTTTTTCTGCTCCTTGTCAGCGTTTTCTACAGTGGGCTTTTTATTTGCCTGAGGATGTTTTAAATAATTTCAATAGCAAGAACTCCAGGAGCCAGTGCTGTGTTCTTCATTCTTTGTTTCTGTCTGCTATGGTAATTGACATCAAATACAGCTTGAATAGCCAGCAAAAGAAGTTTGGAGAAAGCACCAGACAGACCAGGGAATTTAGTTTTCTTGAGTGATTTTGTAATTATTCAGCTACACTGGTGAAATCTTACTGATTCCTATTTGTCATTAGGGATGCCAATTCTACCCTTAAAAAGATTTGGAATTTCAGATTTGGGAGAAAGCTTTTTTGTTTGTTTCTTTGTGTTTTTTTCCATCTCAACCTAAAAGTAAGTTTTCTTGATTTTTGCATATAGCAGACATATGGTAATTTTTTAGGAGTATTACCTAAAGGCCCTCCGAACTGGATTGATTTTCCTTTATCAAGAAAGTCAGCTTTGCAGTGTAATGCTATTAATTTGCACTCCAAGTAATTAAAAAGCTAGAACAGTATTGAATTTTTCTTCTAATCTCTGATTTCTCAGTTTCACCTTCTCTGTAATGGTTGTTTTGTGAGTCATACAACCATTTACTGGTTTATTCAAAGTTGAAGTCCTGATTTCCATTGATTTTGATAGGTGAAACTCTTTGTATTAACATGATCTATTTTCTAGTCAAATGCTTTTGTTTGTTCTTGCTCAAACTGAAAGCTTTAGTGGGACCAGGCTCTCATGTGGAGTCAGCCAGCAGAGCTCACAGGGGTGAAGAAAATGGTGCCAATTTGGACATTCCCAGGTTATTGCACAGCCACTGCACTTCTCAAATGGCCAAAACTTTCCAAAATGTGGCTGCTGCAAGGCTGGTGAGCAGGGCAGTGACAGTGCACCACGGTGAGGGCATTATTTCAGAGAGGCACATCGAGGCTTTGGAGTTTACCTGTCAGAGTGGAGCTGTTTGGTGAGTGGTAGAGCACCCTTTAGGGAGGAGGCTGAAATGTTCCCTGTGTTGAGTCCTCCTAAAGTGTCACCGAGGAGCTGTGACAGCTCCACATGTCTCTCTGTGGCAGAGCGTTGGGCTTGGTGTAAATTCCTCTGAGGAGCAGGAATATTTACATTGAAAATCCGCCAAGAGTTAGACAAAGTGTTAGTGGGGTAAAGGAGGCGTGGGTGAAGGAAGAAACCATCCAGAGAATAATCCAATGCAGCTCAGGAAAACCCAGCACCAGCCCGGGTCCTGCTTCAGACGAGCAGCGCTTTGCTGCGGGGAGCAGCTGCCAGGGTGACAAAAAATCAGAGTTCAGACGAAAAATCAGAGTTCAGATCCTCTGGGCCTGAGCTCCTACAAAGTGACCGAGTGCTGGCAGCTTTTCCTCCCAGAGCCTGGCTCAGTGAGGCCGGGGCCACTCTGCATCTCCTGGGCAGGTCTTTGCTGAGGGGGCTCACGGGACCCCCAGCCCAGGGTGGGCGTGCAGGGGGGCTCCTGGAGCCTGGGGCTGGAGCCAGCACAGCTCTGGGGTTCTGTGTGTGCCAGGGACAGTCCTGCCCTTCCAGCATTGCCCTGGGGCTGGAGCCAGCGCAGCTCTGGGGTTCTGTGTGCCAGGGACAGGAGCCAGCACAGCTCAGGGCTCTCTCTGTGCCAGGGACAGGAGCCAGCACAGCTCAGGGCTCTGTGTAACAGGGACAGGAGCCAGCACAGCTCTGGGCTGTGTGTAACAGGGACAGGAGCCAGCACAGCTCCAGGTTCTGTGTGTGACAGGGACAGGAGCCAGCACAGCTCAGGGCTGTGTGTGACGGGGACAGGAGCCAGCACAGCTCAGGGCTCTGTGTGTAACAGGGACAGGAGCCAGCACAGCTCAGGGCTCTGTGTAACAGGGACAGGAGCCAGCACAGCTCAGGGCTCTCTCTGTGCCAGGGACAGGAGCCAGCACAGCTCAGGGCTGTGTGTGCCAGGGACAGGAGCCAGCACAGCTCAGGGCTCTCTCTGTGCCAGGGACAGGAGCCAGCACAGCTCAGGGTTCTGTGTGCCAGGGACAGGAGCCAGCACAGCTCAGGGTTCTGTGTGCCAGGGACAGGAGCCAGCACAGCTCAGGGCTCTGTGTAACAGGGACAGGAGCCAGCACAGCTCAGGGCTCTCTCTGTGCCAGGGACAGGAGCCAGCACAGCTCAGGGCTCTCTCTGTGCCAGGGACAGGAGCCAGCACAGCTCAGGGCTCTCTGTGTGCCAGGGACAGGAGCCAGCACAGCTCAGGGCTCTCTCTGTGCCAGGGACAGGAGCCAGCACAGCTCAGGGCTCTCTGTGTGCCAGGGACAGGAGCCAGCACAGCTCAGGGCTCTCTCTGTGCCAGGGACAGTCCTGCCCTTCCATCCTGCTGGCTTTTCCTGCCACCAGTGCAGCTCCTGCCTTGTTTCCTTCTGGAGCTTCTCTTCAGGGCTAAAATGCCCAGGGATGCCTGGAGTGGCCAGCTGAGGGATGAAATGGGATGTTTTGTGCAAATAGCTCAGGATAAATCCCACAAAATCCTCTGAAGGCAGCATGGAGGGAACGAGCTCCTTCAAAATGTGTTATTAAAACTGATCACTTACTTTAGGGAACAAGGAACCTTACACTTATCTAACCGCCTTGAAGTACGTGATGTCACTTTAAATCTTTAAATCATTGGTATTAAATCATTGTCACTTTAAATCACTGTGGTATTTCACAGTGAACCACACAAACATCAGAGCCAAATATATCCTGTGAACATAAAACCTGAGGAATGATAGAAGAATTTCCCATGAAAAATTTATAAAGAATTTGCAGAGACTTAGTGCTTTATTGTGGTAAATTCTGTACCCAAGGGAACAAAAGCTTAACTCCAGTATGTAGTATATTTCTATATTGTATATTTTGATTCTTCACAGTCTGCAGACTGTTGATTAGCTTCTTACTTCTCTTGAGTTGAGTATTTTGTATATCCCAGATTTACATATTTGAGCTCATTCTCTGGCTTTCTCTTGAGGAAAGTTAGAACTCAGTATATATTGTCTGAAAAAAAAAAAAAACCACCCATAAATATTCTTCCAGTTCAGGAAAAAAAAATATTTTGAGATTGCTTCCTGCAACTATCAACTAGCCAGCAGAAAACAAATGTACTGGCAAGAATATTTAGCAGAGCAGCAAATTTTAAGTAGTTGCAGAAGACTGTTCCTGGAAGGCAGACTCCAAAAAGGAAGCTGTGACCTTTTTTCCTAGGTATCTACTATGTTTTGGATGTTTCATACATAATTGCCTGACTCTGTCTTCACTAAAGATATGTTGAAACACTTAGAGATTTACTGGGTTACATGTAGTGATCAAATCTTAAAGGCAATTAATCAACACAAGGACTCTGTTCCAGTGCTTCTTCTCAGAGACCCGCTTTTCACTTACCCTCTCCTGCTGCAACGTTTCACCCTGATACTTGCTGCTGTGCAAGCCTTGTAGAACATAATCTCAATGCTTGAGATCTAAGCTTCTGTGTCTTGTATTTTCTTGTGACTCACTGAGGGGTTTTGCTTTCAGCCCCAGCTTTTGGCTCTAGCCCAGCGGTGCATAGTGCTGGCCAGGAGCTGGGCGGGTACTGGAGAGTGCTGGGCCAAAATGCCGGGGGTGGATCTGCTGCCCTGGGCTCGCAGCGAGGGGCAGCGGAGTTCTCCTGGGCCTTGGGGTCAGGGAGAGGAGGAGCACCCAGTGAGAGGGACGTGGAGTTACACGGAACGTGGACGTGGGGTTCCACACTCAGATGTGGAGTTCCACTCAGACGTGGAGTTCCACTCAGATGTGGAACGTGGATGTGGAGTTCCACCCAGATGTGGAGTTCCACTCATTGTGGCTGTGGGGGCAGCTTGGCAGCTGTGCAGGGCCAGTTCTGGGTGGTGGGGTAGCCACTTACCCATTTGGGTAGCCCGTTACCAGTTGGAGTAGCCCGTTACCAGTTGGAGTAGCCTGTTACCACTGTCAGTAGCCCGTTACCAGTGTCAGCAGCCCGTTACCACTGTCAGTAGCCCGTTACCAGTGTCAGTAGCCCATTACCAGTTCCACTAGCCCGTTACCAGTGTCAGTAGCCCATTACCAGTGTCAGTAGCCCGTTACCAGTTCCAGCAGCCCGTTACCAGTTCCAGTAGCCCGTTACCAGTTCCAGTAGCCCGTTACCAGTTCCAGCAGCCTGTTAGCTCAGTGTGTCTGGAGCAGAGCTGCTCCCTGGCTGCGTTCACACCCCTGGCTCAGGCTGTGCTGAGCACAGTTTTCCTTTGGGACCCCTGGCACTGACATCTCCTGCTTGCCCAGCAGCCCAGGCCACCCGAGCAGCCCTGGAGAGACTCCAGCCCTCCCAGGAGCCCCCTCACGCCAAGACAGCCGGTAACAGGTTTTGGCTGGATTCTGCCTATTTGTCTTGGTCGATAAGGGAACCTGGAGTAAGGCTCCTCTGGGTTTGCTCAGCTGAGCCCTCCCTGTGTCCTCCTTGGCTGCAGACCGGCACTGCCAGGGGAGCTCCCTGCTGGGAGCGTTTTGGGGATACAGTAAGGAACCAGAGGTGCTGTTCGTGCCTGGTGTAAAGACTGCACAGATGAGATATGGAGATTTATATTTGTAATGACAGAAGCTTGGATTAATTGCTGAGGAAAACTTGCCCCATTTTGGATTTTCTGTAGTGTGCAGTTTTTTAAGCCTAAGGAATGCATTTAGAAAGATAGAAAAAAAAAGTTAAAAAAGAATGATGCTTTAAAAGTCCTTTATTTTTCCCATATTCCTTCTTGCATGACTGAACTAGGTTTTATATGTTTTGATGATACCACAAATGTGACATTTCAGCCAAGAGCTATAGAGCCCTGAAAATAAAAATGTGTCCTGGAAGCACTGATGGATCTCTGACAAGGCTGGTGCTTCCAAAGTAATGGGAAATGATGACAAGCCTTGCACACAAAATGAATGGGTTCAGCCTGAGCTGCAGCCTCTTTCATTTGCCTGGCACTGCTCTGTGCAGGGCATTGTCTCAGAGCCCTGGGGTGATTGTGTGTGCAGGACATTGTCTCAGAGGTCTGGGATGATTGTCTCTGCAGGACAGTGATTGTTTGTGCAGGACAGTGACTGTCTGTGCAGGACAGTGACTGTGTGTGCAGGACATTGTCTCAGAGCCCCGGATCTCTGAGCAGGAGATGAAGATGTGTCACCCAGTTGCACTTTGTGGCAGGCTGCAGCACCCTGTGTGAGTGTCCCTGCAGTCACCCAGCTCCTGGGCTGAGTCTGCACTGCCAGCAGGGAACGCTGCCCTCGACCCTGGGCAGGGCTGGGTGGGGCAGGGAGGGATCATCCCTGTGCCAGTGTCACCTCCCTGTGCAGTGCCACCTCCCTGTGCCAGTGTCACCTCCCTGTGCCAGTGTCACATCCCTGTGCAGTGCCACATCCCTGTGCAGTGTCACATCCCTGTGCAGTGCCCCTCCCTGTGCAGTGCCACATCCCTGTGCAATGTCACCTCTCTGTGCCAGTGCCACATCCCTGTGCCAGTGTCCCCTCCCTGTGCCAGTGCCCCTCTCTGTGCTGCTGCTGCTGGGCTGGCTCAGCTGGCCTGGGAGGTGGCTCAGCCACGTTCAGCTTAGTACTCTGAAGGACAGTGCAGAGAGCAATATTTCATATTTTGTACACAATATCTCCCATGACAGAACGTTTGCCAACTCCAAGAAAACATAAGCTAAAAATAAAGGTAAATTTCAGAGCACTTGGAAGAAAAATTGTGCAACTTAAACATATGGTCTGATGAGAGTCTAAGTAGCTTATATTTTGGGAACTAAATATAGATAAGTGTATTCTAGTATACTCTATTTAATTTGAGAGTATGGCAGAACTGCAGCTCTGTTCTGTATTGATGAAAATTGGTGTTACACTGCAAATCTTATTGGCAGAAGGACAACTGTGATCAAAACCCTGTCTGCTGCTGCAGCTGTGCTGTGATCGGGATGTGATGCTGCGGTTTCATGCTCTCCCCTTTGGGTCCGAGTCTGTCCCTGCTGGGGAGGACCCCGCTGGGCGAGGCTGAAGGCTGCCAAGGGAACCCACAGAGCTCTGTCAGAGCAGGGAGAGGGTTCTGGCTGCTGTCCTGGCTGGCCCCTAGCTGACAGCACATCAGTAATTTATACCACAGTGATAATACGTTGTAGTGCCAGTAACTTTTTATAACACTCATAAAACTCCTTATTCCTGTGGGAAAGCATTCCTGCAGCGTGGGCAGTCCAGTGATCACTTTCAGATGTCAGACAGGACTGGGACAATGGTTCCTTGCCAGCTCTGTGCTGAGGTGCCCAGATTTTCCAGGCTCCATGTCAGGGAGAAGCAGTTTGGAGAGCTGGACGGAGGAGGAATGCAGTCCCCACCTGGGACATCGTTACAAGTCTCCAGGCAAGCCAGGAATCTCTTCCCCCCTGCTCACATCTGTTCCTCTGCCATACCTTGAAAGTCAGATCCTAAATGCCCATATCAAACAGCCATCACAACCTGCTGTGTTATTTCATTTAAAGTCACTCTGGTTTATCATTTAATGCTTGCCCTACATTCCTTTGGTATAATATGTGTAAGTATTTTCCAGGGTTCATTCTGTCCTGCTCGTGCCAGCTACAGAAACTCCAGACCACAAGAAAATGTGAGCAATGAGGCAGTGCCTGCCAGCAGGGCTGTGCCTGGTGCTGCCAGGCCAGGCTGGGGCAGGAATGCACTGGCTGGAGAGCACCAGGCCACGGAGGTGATTTCTGTTATCCCTGGAAACGTGTGTTAAATGAGCTAACACTACTTAGATATCACACCTGCTGAACTGTGCCAGCTCGGGCTGGGTCAAGGAGTGAAAATCTCCCCCAGGAAAATGCATGGGCGCAGCTGAGCTTCAGTGCCCGGTGTGCTTTCTGTTTGCTTTGTGAACAGAAAGTTTCTGCTGCAACCCTTCTTGTTTCCTGGTATAACAGAGTAAAAGATATTGGGGCAAACTTCAGGTTTCTTGCAGGAAGGTAACAGAGGCAATAAGGTATTTGTGAGCCTTTTCCCTAATTCTGTGATTTCCTGTCTAAACAAGTGCATTATTATTGCAATGATGCATGTGCCTATTCCTACAGTTAAACACTGCAAAGTTTAATTTTTTAAACTGGCCTGAAAGACCTACAGACACCAATATTTAAATTCTCCTGCATGACCAGTAGCTTGAAGGGGAATGGTCTTGGTGCCAAGGTCCAAGCCCTGAGCCCTTCTGCTGTGTTTGATCAAAGGTGCTGGGCTGTGCCTGCCTGCAGAGGATTTGATTTAAGCTGTTGTGGATATAGTTCGTGAAACTCATGGGCACAGAGCCATGAAAGAGAATTGCAATTTAACTATAAAATACCTAAAAGGCTGTGGAGTCAAGAGAGGACTTCTGCAGTGACATTTGACTTAACCCTCTAAATTCTTGTGTAAGGTAGAGGAAGAGTTTCTCTGGTTGTGTGTGGCCAGTTTTGGCTGAAGATCTTTGTTCTGTTGCCCAGCTGGGAAAAAGGATCAGTTCAGACAATGTTTTCTGCCCATTCATGATTGTGCCTCACATGGACATATGGTAATTTTAATGTGACTATCTATTTTCCCATATTTATCATAGCCTGAGGTAGGTCGGTGAAAGTTCTTTCTGTCTCCTGTTGGCATTAGCTTATATGGACTTGGGGTTGCATGAGAATTAGATATTTCCAACTTGTTCTGCAAAGAGGTTGCTCGGGGTGAGCCTGTAAAACAAAGTACTTTTCACTGTGACACAATCCTGCCTTCTTTACAAGTTTCTCAGACCACCCGTGGTGGCCAGAGTCAGGTTCTTCGATGGTGTGCAGGAAATGCAGTCAGACTGGACTGAAACATCTGGGGGAAAAAGGCCCCTTGGTAATTATGGAATTTTAAATAATTACCCATTCCACATTGTTCTTTGTTTTCCAATGGTTTGAATTGTAATGAGAGATCTTCCCAAGGTACAAAGAATTTCAGATTTCCAGTTGTTCAGACATTGCACCATGTTTCCAGGATGTTCAGTTCCCAGAGACTCTTGGTTGAATGTGGGATGGCAACAAAAGCTGTAAGGTTTTTTTATTGGTTTAGGGACAGGGGAGGTGAGCACTTAAATACAAAGCTGGGAAAACAAGAGGGAGCATGAAGCCTGGATTATGGTGTGGAAGCATGAATCACAACTACTGCAGTTCCTATTTACTCTCTCAGGGTATATGAATGCCTTGACTTTCCAAGTGGGCACTGAAACATTTGTTGCTTCTTGGTTTATCATCTGTACTGTTCATCCTTCAGGCCAGAAAGAAAAACAATCAGGGCAACTTTTCTGGCCTAATTTTGTCTTTTCCAGCCCTTGTAATGAGAGAGGACTGTTCAGTTTCCATGAGAAGGAAACCTTAGGAAGTGCAGCTGGGATGTCACAGAAAGGCAGCTCTGCACCTTTTCATAAAGTTCGCACTGGCCCTGCTCCAACCTCATCTTTTATTGCTTGGGTTTCTTTAATCCAGTTGCCAAAAAAGTGGCAGTTTTTGTAATTTACTGATCTATCCACAGCACTCTGTTCACCTGCAGACAGCAGGACATCCATCATTTTCCCTCTTATTTCAGGCCAACCAGAAATTTAACTGGCTGTGGCTGCCATGCCCCAAACCCCAGCCCTGGCTGCACTGAGCTGAGAGGAGCTGTTTAGGCAGGGACACCTGGCTGCATGTCCTGCAAATCTGGGGCAATACCTGAGTAAGCAGGATCATTTAGGAGAAATGGGGTATTATAATCAAGCCCTGCTGTTAGGTAAGCACTGGGTTGATAAACTGCAAGATGAATCAACCTGTTCAATGCCATCTGTAAAAATTACAAGATGGATAGGACTGGAGGAAAAATAGAATGCAAAATAAGACCCAGTAAGGTGCAGCCACTGTACAAGGCCAAAACTCTGTGAAAAGCTACATAATAAAGAGAAATATATGCAGAGGCCAGCAGCTGAATGTATTTGCATGGATTAGTGCCCGTATTTCTGTCTGGAGTTTGCAGGTGTCAGCAGCTTCCAATATTCACCTTTCTGCAGCCTCTCCAACAGGCTGAACCCTGCTTGCTTTCCTTCCTTCAGAGACAAACAGGATATTTAATGCCCTCTCACAACTGCCAAGCAGGTCTAAGGTGCTCCAAGGCACCAGTGTGAAAGTTCAAAGTTTGCTGTTTACTGAATGCATAAAGAAAAAGGTGTAGATAAAGTGGTTATTTGAGGAGTAAAATAATGCAGGACTTGGTGGAAAGAGCTGGAAGGTGCGATAAGCCAGGCAGAGATGGAATAAATTAGTCACTGTAAGGCACAGAGAAAGCAGGCTATTGTAGAAGGTGACCCCCCAGATCAGGTGAAGGTGTGTGAGTCTTCCTTGGAAGGCTATTTTAGAAATGAAGAGCTGGTAAGAATTCTTGTGTAAAATCATACTGCACCTGTTACTTCCTAGGGATAAATTCACTTTCTTTTAAAGTGTTATCCTAAGGTTGGTTTTGTCTGATCCATACTGGAGATGGATTCATAAACTGCTTTGAAAGATGATTTAAAAGAACAAAGTACAGCTGCTGGGAATATGCTGGGGCCCAACAACCTTTTCTGTCTGCATCCCCTGCCCCTGAGGTGCCCTGCTATTGCTCCAGCAGAATTGCTTTGTGCTTCCTCTCATGAAAGCCTCAGTCAATAGCCAGCTTTGCTTCAATGGCACAGCACAGTTTTATTTTAAAACAGCATCTCCTTGTTGTCATTGATCTTTCCTTCATCAGAAATTTGTCATGCCAAGCATTATTTTACAGGTAATCATTCAAAGGTTTTACTTCAGTTCAGTTACCTCTTTGAGGAGTTCATTCCTACCTAGGAGGACTAAGTGCCTGACCTGGGGGTTGGTAACAGAGCACCAGAAGTCTCTGCTATCCCCAAACAATTCTGCTTGTTAATAGTTGTTCATTTAATTGAGGTGATGTTCTCTCTGTCTGGATGATCATCAGCCTTATTTATCCACAAAAAAAAGAGATAACTGAAGTCACCTTTATTCTTATCTGAGCCCAAAGCACAGCCCTGCTCCAGCTGCCAGGACAGAAATGGACCCATCCCAGCGAGATCAGGCCATGGTGAGGCAAGGTGGCATAACGGAATAGCAACTAAAATCCTGAATTCACATTGCACAATATTCGTAAATAAGGATCATGAGGGACAATAAATCCCCCAGGCCCTGCTCTTAATTTATTTTAAACAGCAAAACAAATGAAACCAAATTAAACTCATAAGTCATAGTGTGAATAGTGTCCAAAAAAGTGTCGGTTCCAATAAAATATCACAAATAAAACTATTGGCATAAACTCCAAGGATTTATATCACCGGCACCACAATAAGACCTTCTTTAGTTGATCTTGAGACATGACTCAAAATGTGAAGGATGAGAATATAAATATAAACAAGAAGATTTTTTTTTTCCCTAAATGCTGAAAGGGTTATTTTTAACACAGTAAACATTTTCATTTTAAGTTAACACTAGTCAGTGTAATTAGAAGAATATTTCAGTGGGTTTAGCAGAGCCAGCTGAAGTACTCAAAATAATCTGTACAGAATTGTCATGCAGCTGGATTAAATAGATTATTATACTAATCTGATTATAATAACCCACAGCATCATTCACAGTCTTCGTAATGAGCTCTTGCTAATGAGTTCTGTATTACTTTTCCTTAGATGTAACATTTCTGGGAGGAGAGAATTTATTTTTCAAAATATAAACTCTGCACTTGTGCATTTTTGTTCATGGCAGTGAGTTGTTGTTGTGAAGCACCCGAGATATTTTTCATCCTTTAATTAAATAACATCAGTGTTCAAATAACAGCAACTGCCTGTCAAAGAGTACAGTGCAGTCATTCAAGTGATCTCCACCAGAATAATTACCCTACAATCAAGCTGTAATTTGCCTTTTCAAGTAGACTGAATGATCCAGATTGATTGAAAAAAGGGAGATTTTTTTTTAAAATAAGAAATAAGAGATGCTCATTTCACATTCTACATTTTTGAGAAATAATCAATTGTGAGATGCCATTTGGCTAATCTGAAATAGCTTCTGACAAACCCCCCAGGGTTGTGGTTTACACTGGTGGGAGTTAGAGCTGGATCTGTGTAAATCAGTCACAGCACCTGTGGCCTTTTCACAGTGAGATTTGCCTTCCTCAAACTCTCTGGAATTATTGTGCCAGTGACCTGGCCACCCTGGATTTGCTGAGAGGGTCCCATCAGGCCCCTGCCCCATTTCCTGGCAGTGCCCAGTTCCCTTCCCCAAATCCCCTTTTTCCCTTCTGCTGGCAGGGGATGGATGGAGCGCCCGGGTCCCATTTCCCAGGGAGTGCAGACTGCTGTAAAAAATGCTGAATTCAGAGGGGTTTGGCTTTCTTACACTGGCTTTAGGACACGGGCCTGACTTTCTGACTTTCTGTGGCCCTGCACTCTGCAGCTGTGAGCACTTGGGCTGGCCTTCACACAGAACAATCACCAGACAAGGGCACTGCTGCCTTTACAAGAATTGGTTATTTTCAGTCCTGTAAATATGATTCTTTTTCTGTCTTTCCTTTTTCTTAATCTGGCCTTTAAATTTCTGATTATTCCTGATTTTTATAAAATCTCAATGCTGTACAAGACCCCTCTTCAGTAGGTATCTGTTTAAATTAAAGTATTTAGTCTGAGAAAATTATGTTGTATGATCAGAACACTGAGAGCAGGAAAAAGCTGACAGACAAATGGCTGGTTTATGGAAAGCTGGGAGAGATACAGAAAAAACGTATACTGAGAAAACTCTAAAGTAAAAAAAAGATTTGGCCAGCAAGTTAAATTATAAGGGTAAAGTTTAAAGCAATTTCTTCCAGAAACCTCTGAAGGTTTTGTGGAATAAGGCAATTTCTTCAGTCCTGACACTGTAAGAGTGTATGAAATTGGAATAAAACTAACAAAAAGGAAAACAATTTAAACCGTTGCTCAATCTCTGAACCAAACACTTCCGACGTTTTCATGAAATTCAGAAGATGTTGTTAGCTAACAATGCAGTGCAAGGGCTGGCTTTGTGTCTGCACTGGAGTTAAAGGCTGTGGGAAGAGCTTTTCATGTGGCATTTCTGGTGGGGCAAGCAGGCTTTGGGTGAAGCTCCTGCGCTCCCAGGAGCTGGGAAAAGATGCACTTTGGGTGCCAGGAGTCAGATGAGCTCTCAGCAAACCCTGTGGTTTTGGAGGCGTGTCCCTGTTTTCTCAGCTTTCTAAAGCTAAAATAAGAAGAAAGACTGGAAATTATCTGGTTTTGGGAGAGTTCATCTTTCTGCCACTCTTCTTTTTTTCCCTTTCCTGTGATATGCTGCTCCAGTTTTAAACAGGACCAAGCTGAGCCACCAGAGGGTCTTTGTCCCCAGCAGCTCTCAGGAACCTGCAGGTTCTGCTGCTCTGGGGCACTTCAGGTGCTTCATCTCCTTCCATGGAACTCCTCACAGGCTCTTTGCTTTTGCTCTAACGCTGAAACAGAAGTGTGGATGTTCCTCTGTCAGAATTCTCTTTTTTTTTTTTTTTTTTGTTTACCTGCGGTTTTTTAAGGGTGTTGCTGAATTTGAGTATAAATTACTTTTGTTCACAAAAAGAGACAGACCCTAGAAAAGCCACTGCTCCCCTAGTTTCTGCTGGAGAAATTGCTCTCCTTTTTCTCTTTCCCTCCATGCCCTACCCAGATGAAGAGCCTGCGTGTTTTCGGAGCAGTGCCTGGTCCCCCCAGCCCTCGGGAGGGAATCTCCCCCTCTGGAGCCCTCGGGGGCTGCCCAGACCTGGGACCCCTGGAAATCTCTGGGGCTCCCCAACATCTGGCCCTGCCGAGCCCTCTGCCCTCCTGGCGCTCAGAGCAGCTCTCAGGAGAGGCTGCAGTGCCCGGGTGAGACGGATAAAATGCCTTGTTTGCTTGAGCTCAAAGTCCTGAGGAGCAGCTGAACTGGGGTGGAACCCTTCTCCAATCCAGGAGTTTACAATACTTGTTATTTTAGTCCTTTTTACTGACACAGATGAGATTGTTTGACTTAGGATTTATGACATGTTTTGGGAGAAAAATCACTGTATATAAATGAAAGATATTATTATTACTATTACAGGGTTCTCCATAACTTTTACAGTTTATAGGCTGTCAGCATTGTCTTTAGAAGCTCTGTATTTTAGGTGTCTCAGTTTGGCCTTGAAGTTGTTCTCAAAGTTAAAAGCTGAAATACTAAAAACCATCTCAAAACAAAGTTGTTTCCCTTCCCTCTCTTTTTCTCTGTAAAATGAAAACAAGACCTTTAGAAACTTTTGCATCACTAAGACACAGATAAATAAATGTCATTGTTGGCTTCAGGCTTTGTCAGGTGCTAGAACTAAAAAAAACATACCCAGAGTGCCAGATACAACAGACAACAAAGAAAACCCAAAAGCATTGTTTCTCTTTTATTTATAACTTTTATTTCTTTCTAATGCAAATCTCAGGAAGTCATCGCCCAGCGGGACTGATCTTGTGGGTCAGGTGAATTTGTGCCCCCACTGCTCTTGGCACCAAAATCTCCCTCCACTGGGAACGGGGAAAAGCCTGGCTAGAGTGGCTGCTTTATTTGTCCTCAGGGAAATGTGCAAAATCCGAGTGTGTCCTTGGAGCTGTGGGTGACAAACAAACAGCCCTGCAGCGTTACCTGTGCTCCAGGAGCCTGCTGAGCCATCCTGAGCCTGCAGCCACCCGGGCTGGGCTGGGCAGGGACCCCCGGACACCTCCTGTCCTCTGGAGAGGAGATGCCACGCCTGGCATGGCTCAGTTTGGCTAAGTGTTCTTCACTACACAGAGCCTGAGCACCCAGGGGAGAAACATCAAAGTGCCTTGAGAATGTCGCAGTCCTCTTGCTCAAAATTAGGGGACAATTTTTTGATCGCTCAGTGATTTCTTCAGGGAAATGGTGTGGAAAATTAAGACTTTTGGATATTTTTTTCTTAGAATTTTGTGGCATTTTATTTTTTCAGTCCTATATTACACGGGAAAAGGAAAAGCAGAACAAACAATACCATTCCCTCTACGTAGAAACAAAATGTGAGGAGCAATGCTTGTTTCTTGCAAAATTTCAGGAAAAATAAGAAGCAGTCAACTCAGAAATGGGTAACTTCGCAGCACAAAAAAGTTTCATGGGCAGGCATGCCTGTGATTTCTTCTTCTTCACTGTATGTGTGTGAGAAAACTGTCCAGATCTCCCATTTAAGTTTCATCAGGCTTCTGGCTGGGCTGAGCACGGACTGTGCACTCCACATCTGCAGCTGTGGATCTGTTGTGGACACAATCCTTCCCACTGTCAGATAAACTGGAGTATAACTTAATCTCGTTGAAAAGAGTTTGTTGTGTGAAGAAAATGTGTTTTTGGAGACCCTCCTGTGTTCATCCATGAGTCTGTGTGATTTCCAGCCACAGCCAGAATCCTGCTGGCACTGTCCAGAGCAAGTCTCAGCTTGCAGCCGAGCTCTGCCCAAACACATTTTGTGTTGCAGCTTGAGAGCAGAGCAAAAGAAGCACTGTAAATATATGAGGTTAGAATTAGATAACAGTTGATTGCTTTGAATAATATCCACCCTGTTTCAGCTTAACACCTTGAGGTGTTCTCCCAAGGAGTTTTGTGACCTCAAGGAGTACGGGGGAAAAATAATTTTCCTTTGCTTTTGTCAACTGACCTTCTAAGAAAAGTGTATTCTAAGGCCACAAGCTGGAGCCCTGTCCCCCAGGGCTTACAAATGTGAACTTCTGTGTTCAAGGGGCAGTTTGTGGAAGGGAATGCTGAAAGAAAAGCAGCTGCTGCATGCAAGGGCCCTTCCCACTCCTGAGTCTGTGCCATGGGTTCCAGCTGTATCCCCCTCCCAAAACCAGTCTGCTTTTTCTTGAGGAGGAATTTGCAGCTTGCTGGAGAGCATTTGAAGCCTCTGCACTGAGCTGAGCCATTGCACACTCAGCAGAGGAGCTCCTGCTTCCAGTGGAGACAGGAGTTCGTCACCAGAGCTCTGCACAGCCTCTGCTCCTCTCTCAGCATTCCCTTCACAGCCGCTCCTTCCAGCACTGAGGTTTGTAAGCACTGGGGTCACCTGGACCTGAGCCAGTCGAACCCCAAATGCTGGAAAACCCTGTGACCTGGGAAAAACCCAAAATGTAGCTTTGTGCAGGACCCCATCTCCATGCTGTAAAGCATTCTGGTGCTGAAAAGCCTTTGGGCTGGCAGCCCCTTCTAGTAATGAAGTCTAGGGGAGTCTGAAGTCTCTGAGGGCGTTAATAAGGAATTTTGCTGGCTCTGTAATCCAGACAATGGTCCAAAACTCCTTCAAATCCAGGGAAAGCCTAGCTGGCTTAAGTGGGTTTGTGATCAAGCCTTGAGTTTAGCAATGAAGTTCCTAGGCAGGTTCAGGTGACATACAGACACAGGGTTTATGTTACAGCTCGGTCCCAGGCCCTGCTGAGCCCTCCCTGGAGCTCCTGATGGCTCCAGTGCAACATAAAGAGATTAAAGATGATGTCAGAAGTCATAAAGAGCTGCCTTAGTGAGCAAATGGTCAATAGTTGTTTTCTGGGTAGAGACTCAGAGGTAAGAGATCCCTGGAGCAGCCTGACCCACCTCACCGGCTGTGGCCTTTGGGCTTTGCTGCTCCTCCTGCTCTGCTGAGGCTGAATGTGGGAAGAACTGGGGGATTTTGCCAAGGCAACTCATGGGAAGAGAAGTAGGAACAAATCTCCAGAAAAAGCTGGGTTGGATCAATATTTTGCTGGTGGAAAATAGGCAAAAATGAAGCATTGGTGTGTAAAAAAGATATAAGAGACCTGACTATGCTAGTGAAGTCCTGGTGGGGTGCTTAGAGGATTCCCTGAGCTGCTGTTTGCCCTCCACTGTGGGCACTGGGTGCATCCCACTTAAAATATACCCAACGTGTACTGGGTAGCACCAGAGGGGAGGACAACACGGTTTGAAGAGGCAGCAGGGATAATTCTGTTGGTAAATAATATTTCAGATAGGATTTTGGTACCTTTAAAAGTTTTATTTTCTTTCATTCCTTGAAATCCTCTCTGCAGTACTCTGGGAGAGGTGAGGGACTCCTCGTGTGCATGGCTGAGTCCCAGAGGAAGAAAGGGCTGTGCTTTCTCTTCCCAGCTCTCTGTCCCTCTCCTCAGGCTCTTCTGCTTTTTGATTTTGTCGCATGGGGAGACCATAATGAGAGGCTGGCCATAAACCAGAAGATTGCCGTTAAATTCTATTTCTTTTCTCTGTGTTGATGCTCTGGGCTGTTTGACTGCAGTGCTTTAAAGCTGTGATTAATGCAGGGCACAGCCTGGGCTGTCCCCACGGTGCTGAGGGCCCCAGCAGGTGAATTTGTGGGGGTGTCTGAGTGCTGTGAGTGCAGCAAAGCCTTTTGTGTGCAGGGCAGGCCAGGGCCCCGCATTGCCTGCGTGCCCCTGTAATTTGCTGTGCTGCAGAGAACCCAAATGCTGCTCTGGGGAAGGCTGGCTTGCCCCTTTCCTCAGTTTTAGAAATACTTGATTTTGAATTACTTACTGCAAGAGTTTGTGCAAGAGCCTCTGATCTGTTCAAGAAATGACCTGGGATTTTTTTAATGAGCACCTTTTATGTCGCTCAGAGTAAGCAGTGGGTGATGTGAGCACAGGGTGGATATGCACAGCATGTGCCATTTTTGGTTATGAGGGTACTAAAAAGGTTCTGAAGTTGTAAGTCATGGTTGGAAGGAATCTCTTGACTTATTTGGATTGTATATCACCCTGTGACCAGTTAGCCATCATCTCTTTATTTAAAAAATGCATTTATTTTCTAGGCTGTCAGCCACTTATTATTTATAAAGAGGTCTTAATTGGAAGTGCTGTCCCATTGGAAATATTCCCATGAACACTAGCAAGAATGTTTCTAAAATTAACATGTTTAGCAAAAGAAAGAAATCTTCAAACTCTGTAGCATAAAACACCCCGAGCGCACGCTCAGATGACGCTGGAAGAGCTGCTGCCATGCTGGGAGACACTGTGTTCCTAAAAATGGACTGTCTTGCTTTGAATAACCCCGATCATTCACAGCAGCAGCACTGTGCCTGGTGCCCGTGGAGTCACTGGCAGTTTCCCGTGGGCTGAGCAGGAGCAGCAGGGTGCTCTGAGCCCTGCAAAGCCCCTGGCACGCAGCAGTTTGCTGAAGGCTTCGCATTTTCGCTCTGTGACTTTTCTGATGCTCTGTAGAATCTTCTCAGTAAATTAAACTGTGCACTCAGCCATTTCTGTTTACATACGATTATGGTTTTATTAGCTCTAAAAGCATTTCTACTATTTGCATGATATATTTTTCTGAAAGAAGAAGCAAGACAAGGAAAGACACCAATGGTGTGGCTTGCCCCAGGAGCTGACAGGAACGTCACACTCAGGTACATTGTGTAACTCCTGCATCCTGACCAGGTGCTTAAAAACCCAGCTTGCCATGAGGTGAGGTTTCCCTGAAGTGCAGCAGAGAGAAGGAGCCTGGCAGTGCTGCCTCTGAAGGGAGAAATAATTTCCCATTCTTTGCCCATCTAGAATTGTTGCACTGACTAACACACAAGCGAGTTTGGAGACTTTGCAAAGCTCTGCTGCCCACATTCCTCAGACCATTAGATCAGTGTGCAGAGGGACCCGCGCTGATTTCAGGAATCTTGGAAAAGCTGAGCTCTGGGCCAGCAGGGCTGGGAGCTGAGTAACTGAGGAGTGCTCACATTTCACAGCAGGAGATGCCTTCGTGTGGCATCTGTGACCTGGCTGCAGGAACCAGCCCGCAGCAGCCATCCCTGTGGGGTTTGGGGGTTTGCCATCCCTGTTTGGGGGTTTGCCCCCATTCCTGCCATCCCTGTGGAGAGACCTGGGGTTTGCCCCCATCCGTGCCATCCCTATGGAGGGGTTTTGGGATTTTCCCCCTCCCTGGCACCCCCATGGAGGGATGAGCTGTGCTCTGCCTGGGGATGTGCACAGAGTTTCACTCACTCCTGTTTTCTCATCTGAAAAATCAACTCCGTGGCTTAGTCTCACATTGCTCAACTTTGTAGCTGGAGTTAATGCTCCAGGCCTAATTCCAGGCTGGTTCTCAATTTGTTGGATGTGGTTGATGCACACATCAAATAGTTCTGGCACCCTGATGTTCCTGTGAATGAAATATGACACGAAATAGTTGTGTGAATTTCATCCCCATTCATGCAACAGACTAAAAGACGGCTCATGTTTGGCAAACGTGAAGGAATGGGAGAAAATATTCAAATCGGAGGGAAAAAATGTAAATGTTCTCAAGAGAGGGCTTTTCTTTTCCTACAGCGAAAAGAAAAAAGAAATTTAAAAAAGCAGTAATGGAAACCATTGAAAGGTCTGCTCAGGAGAGTGTAATATCCTAATGAGGTGCTAAGATCTAAGCAACGATCCTGCAAGAGGGTGTGTTACAGCTCTTTGCGGCTCTGGAGGCATTGCAGAGGAGAGGTTTTATCTCTCGATGAGGATTAACTCCAGACCCAGCTGGGCGCTGTGTCTGTACAGGTCAGCCCCGCTCTCCTTTGCTTTATTTATTGACTGTGCTTCGGGCAGCAGCTGTAAGTTATTACAGCGAGGGAAAAGCTGCGGTTTTGTGGGGTTACCGTCTGTTTTCGGCCCGTTCTCTCTGGCTGGCTGTTGGCTGGAGCTGCTCGAGCGGAGCAGAGGTGGGGTGTCCCCGGCCGGGGCCGGGCAGGGCTGGGGAGAAGCCCCCGGGGCCGGGCACGGCGGGTGTTACAAACGGGAGCACAGGCCCGGCACTAAAAGCGATTTCAGCACTACTGCAGTAAAAAGGAAGGCCTGAAGCAGGAGCAGGAGCATCCCGTCGAGGATGCTGCGGTGCCAGGGCCGGGTTCTCTGAGCAGCGGTGTCCCCGATGTCCCAGGCGGGGCGGCACGGGTGCCGTGGGTCAGAAGCCCCTTTTTATCCTGTTTTTTGTCCGTTTGGATTGGTTTCTGTTCGGATCCTTCCTTTAAGGGCTCGATTGGCCCATGACGGTTCTGTCCGGGCTGGCTCGTTTCGCTGGGGGTGTTGCACTTTATTTAGGTGTATTGTGGTACATTGAGAACCGTATTTCTGACAACCGCCCCTTTAAACCCCTTTTACCATCACCAAACGAGCAGTGCTGAACAACTACCAACCATTCCACAGCAGTTTCTAAGCTGTTTTGACAGCGGAGGCTCCTGGAGCTGCTCCCCGGGAATGCCCGGCTCGGGTCCCCCTGTGCCCCGCAGGGTCCGGGAGCCGGCTCTGCTCCGTTCCCGAGGAAATCCCTGGCTAATGCATGTGTAGTGGGACGTAGAGACGGGAAACAACCTGTGGTAAATCACATGGGAAAAGAGAATTGGGGAATAAAACCGAATGTCCTGAATCCAAGTGACTTTATGATTACACAAAATAAACATTCCCTTATCTCACCTAGCGGGCCTGAATATCTTGTCCTTAAGCAAGCATAAGATTCTGTAATATTTTCCAGTCTGGTTACAGCAGTCTTATCGTGGAAGGAGTGAGCGCTGGCTCCTTTGCAAGCCTTTGTCGTGAGCTGTGGCACCGCTCCGGAATGTTTATTGTGCTCTGTCACTATTTCTGCTCCATCGCTCCCATTGACCGCCCGTCCCACCCGCTCCCGGGAGATTAGCAGAGGCAGGGGAAGGATAAACGCCGATTAGCAGCTAGTCAAGGGGTGTAAGGGCTGAAAGGGTCAATATAGAACAAAGGCTGCCACAAATAATTCACAAAGAATGTGAGGCACTGCCTTTCAGAGGCGACATTCGCGTAGCCGGGGTTTAATGAGAATGGAAAATGCTAACATATAAATCCAGTCCTAAAAAAATATATCCACAACAAACTACTGAGTGGTAAATATTTTTGCCATTAAGCCTGGTACTCTGTTTCTGACGTGAGCTATTAAAACTCCTCCTAAAGCTTTCATTAAATCTTGTCTTCAAAACTCCCTTTAAAAGATGTCCTGGGAACGGCCCCGGAGCATTCCCGGAGCATCCCCTGAACATCTCCAGAGCAACCCTGGAGCATCCTCAGACCATCTCCGGACCAGCCCCGGAGTATCCCCGGAGCATCCCCAGAGTATCCCCGGAGCAGCCCCGGAGTATCCCCAGAGCATCCCTGGAGGATCCCCGGAGCATCCCTGGAGGATCCCCGGAGCATCCCTGGAGGATCCCCGGAGCAGCCCCAGCCCCTCCAGCTGCTGCCCCCATCCTGCTCCTGCTGCGTGGGGCTTTGGCCACAGCAGACACCCCCTGCTCCCGAGGTTGCCTCTTCCCAGAAGCCAGCTGTGTCCCTGGAGGTGAAGGGCCGGGGATTGCAGCTTTATAAAGAAGATGAATGCACTATTCCCAAATATTCCATAAACAGTTCATTATCCCTCTTATTATCATGCAGTCTAAGTGAAATTTTAATGTTTCACTGCTCCAGGCTGTCAAAGTCCTTGTGCTCTTCAAAGAGAAGGGCCCAGATTCTGTTCAGTCTTTGTGGAGGAGAATTAGGGGATCTTTGTGCTTTTTAAAAATATGTTTAGAAAAGGCCATACATACTGTTTCTTCACTTGGAAGTGTATCTTGGGATAACTACAGTGTGCCTGTTGTGTGAAAAAATTGCCTAAAAGGTCTCTAAAGCCTCCTCCATAATAAATATGGATTGAGTCTTCTTAATTATGACTTTCACTCTTGCAGGAAACAGATGTTTGCTAACTCAGATTTCATTTCTGGCTTGGCAAAGAAGTGAGTACAGCTGAAACCAAGAAGGGCCGGTGAGACTTGCCATTGCTGCTGGGTTTTTAAGCTGTGCTTTGAATTCAGCACAGCTCCTTGCTGTCACTGAAGCTTGTTATTTGCAGGTAGCAAACCTGTGTTCTCTGGGGTTTCAGTTCCACCTGAAACCTGGTGAAACCTGGTTATCAAAACTCCAGGTGTGTGTGGGCTGGGATCCGGGTGCCTGCCCACCCTGGGTGCCTGCCCACCCTGGGTGCCTGCCCACCCTGGGTGCTGGGGCTCAGGGCAGTGCCCAGCTCCTGCCCAGCTGGGGCTGAGTTGCCCCAGCTTCTTGTTCCTCGCTTGAATTCTCTGCCTCAGTAACATCGGGACTGGGAATCACAACTGGAATGCTGCCTGTCCTGAATGGGTGTTGTCTGATGCAGATGTTTCTTTTCTTACAAAAAAATTATAAAAAGCCATCAGGAGGAAAAGACCAGGCAATGTTTTGGAAACTACGAATTGTGTAAATACTGCCTAATAGGAAAAGTGTTTTTAAAAGGATTCTCCTGTGTGCATCCCTTGAAGGGATTTGGTTTATGCCTGCTTCTGGTCCCTGTCACAGCTGCTGTCCTTACCTCGACAATGTTTCCTGTCACAGAGCTCTCTGCAGGGCCTGCAGAGTTGTATGGCAAGGGAAAACATTTCTGCTTTTGTCGATACTACAGGTGAATGGGGGAGAGGAATATTCATCTGCTTCTTTCATTGTTCTGTTGGATTAGAGAACGTGTCCTTTTATAAATAGCTTTTTCTGCATCAGTCAGACCAGTTGTTTTCCTTTGGGAATACTTTCACATGAGTTAAGAAAAACAGTAGATTAAGAAAGGGTGCATAGGAGGCATGCCTGCTTCTTGTCTTAGAAAAGCAACACATTTTTAATGTAATAACGCAGAGTAGCAGAAAAAGGCACAGAATAGAAAACAAAGAACCTTAACAAAGACACATCATCTATTTCATTAAGCAGTTTTGGAAAGTTATCACGGATTTGTATCTGCATTATCACAAAATCTATTGCATCATTGTGCTTGTAAGGCGGGTGGGGAAAAGCTGAAATGATACTTGATTAATCTATCCAAAAATTGCTGTAAGCTTCTAGCAGCATGTGTGAGCAGGACTTGGCAGGGCTGGCGGGTGGATTGCAGACAGCTTTGGAAGGGTGGCTTTGCTTGCACTGGAAATAGTGCTTTGAGGAGCCTGGGGGGCAGAAGCAGCAGGAAGCAGCCCAGCCCTGGGCCAGGGCAGTGGGCAGCAGAGGCAGCTGCTGTAGGGGCAGCCTTGGCAGGAGACGCCTCCAGGCTGAGCCCGGGTGTGCTGGGACTTGCAGCTTTGCTCATCCATGCTCCAGGACTGCCTGCAGATGTCCTAGAAGAGCTCAGAGCATGAAAGACAGAAATTAGCTCTTGGTTATAGGAGAAGGGCCCACGGGGGTCTGTGTTTAGGGCCCCTCAGGGATCTCCAGGTGGATCTGCCATTGAAAAAAAGAGATTTCCTTCTTTTATTTATTTGCCAGTCTGAAAAACTCTTTTTGAGCCCTGACAATCACACTGGGTTTCTTCTTCTGGGCCATGAGATGTTCTGGAGCCCTGAGCTGAGTGGACACGGGCAAAAAGAAGAGCTGCTCTGCAGGGCTGTGCATTACATTAAATCAGAATAAGGCCTTTTAGGCAATGAGAAATTTCCTCAAGATGGGCACCTTGGGTGGAATCAGTTGCATTTTTAATCACTCAGATTAAATGAGATCTCTTTGGAGCCAGGCTGGTTCATTAACTTTGGAGAGGCAGTGTCTGGCTGGGGGCTGTGCCTGAAGGCAGTGGGCAGGGTCCCAGGTTTGAGGTTCTGGCTCTGCACAAACTCTGTTAGTAACACCCAGGAAGGAAACTGGTGCTGCCCTGCTCTCCCGTCTGGATTGACTTGCTGAAAGGTGGAGGCAAGGCTGCCTCAGTGCCATCGGCTCAGCCCTGCCCTCAGCCCATCCTTCCATACAGGTTTAGGTGCATCTGTACATGGAATTTTTCTCTTACATATGGATATAACTGTTTAACTGTAAGGACATATCAAAACTCTCAGACTGCTATATTGCTAATTATGTAAATGAGACTACATCTTGAGAGACAATATTAATATTTTTACCTCTTCGTTCTTTGGTATATAGGTGTGCTTTAAGGAACATGAAAAATGTTTTCACTTAAGCACTAAGGCAGCTTTTCATACAGATCATCAGTTAGTTCTGTGTCTGTTGGTGCTTACGTAAGGAAAGGCTGCCATGCTGAGCTCTGCTTCTCCCTGACTGGCATTTAAATTTTTTAAACATCAAATATTTACTGATGTAACCCAGTTGCTCACCAAATTGAATTTCAAAGGTCCTTATCCTGCAGCTTCTGTTTGTGCACATCTTCCATCCAAGGCAGTTCCATGCATCTCCAATGCAAATGAACCTGCTCCTTTCTGGAGCTATTTTTTAACCTTTCTGTGCTCTCCTTTATTACCGTGATTTACAACAATATTGTGAGTGTTATTAATCCAGACTGCAGTCAGTGGCTGTTTGGCATGGGTTTACACTGCAGTGCTGCATCTTAAATAGTCCTGGCTTCCAAACTAGAAGAGTTCTGGCTTGCAGCTCCTCGTCGCTGCCCAGCAAGCTGCACAACCCACAACCAACTGACCCTGAGCTCAGTGCCAGAGGGGTTCCATCAGTGCAACTCCTCTGCTAGGGTGGGAATCTGGAGCTGTAAAAAGCCACCTGGAGCCGTGCATGTGCATTTAGGGAGTTTCTAACTTTAACTCAAGGCTTGCAGACCGTTTCTGTTGCCAAAATTGCAGCTTCCCTGAGCAGTTTGGGAAGAACTGGCTTTACTGCTGTTAAGCACCAAACCCAGAGAGAAGAGCTGCTGCTCTTTCAGCAGTGGCATTCGCCTGCCTGTGCTGTAGGCAGGTGACCTGAAATGCAGAAAGGCGCCAGCTGAAGCAAGACAAGCGCCAAGGGACAGATCATAAGTGAGGGAGTGACACAGGGCAGGGCCTGGCAGCCCTCCCTGACATCTGCAAGTGCTCAGATGTTGGCTTGGCAGCTGCTGCACGAAGCCCCTTGTTCAGTGCTGTAAAAAAGATGGGATCTTGTTAAGAGAATGGCATTTTTATTCAAATGGATGTGGACTTAGTAGCAGAAAAATAGCAAGTCCTTCTGATGTTCTACATATTTGACAGCAGTAATTTTTTTTTGCTATGCTCCATAATTAAAAAAGAAAGCACCAGGACAATTTCCTCATCCATTCCCTCCTCCTTCCTCTCTCTTATAGAAATGATATCTGGTAGAGCAGCCAAGATATTTTTCAGTCTGGTGCTCATGGGTCTTTTCATTACTCTTTTGTTCTCACACTGCTTGCCCAGTACAGCAGCTGTTAAATAGACAACTCTGAGAGCTGGGGAAGGATATTGGTGAAATATTTGATTAATGCTATTTTTGCAGGAGATTGATATGTCAACTATTTTTAGCCTCAGGCAAAGAAATAATCAAAGCCAATCCATGTGGCAACCTTCTCCTATTTCAGATGACTTTATAACCTCTAATACTTCACTAGTTTTTAATTTTATATTGCAGTCTGTCACAGTTTCCCACCCTTTGTGATTTCATGCAGTTTTTTAACTGATTGTCCCATTAGGAAATACATTCAGCAAACTTTCCTGTTGGAAAGTGTTGTGTTCATTGCTTCAGAAAGTGTATGTTGGCACAGCTCTGTTCACAACAATGAAACAACTGAAGGTCTGGCTTTTATCCATAACACACTCTTAATTCCCTATTCATAACCTAAATTCCTTTCTGTGCAATTTGCAATGTTTTTTTCATTACATATGCTAGTTACATCTTAGGGTGAATCAGTCAAATGGACTCTAAATTAAAATAGTTGGCTGATCTAAGCCCCAAATCTGTTGCAATGCAGTTTTCTCACAGCTTGGAAGAAAACAGCCAATATAGCCACCACAGACAGGGGTAATTATTCTTTCTGTCTGTCTTTTTCCAGGTAACTGAGTAGATGAATGTACTCTAAAGTTTTAATCTTCTAGGTAATTAGGAGAAATAGATGGAAAAGAAAGTCAATAAACCTTGTGAGCCTGAATAGGTCACGCTAACAGTCAGATTGCCACTGTGAGGACAGGAAATCCTTAAATTAGATGCATCATTTTAGTCTGTAATTTAATCCATGAACCAGAATCAAAATTTGTTTTGAACCATATGCACATAAAAATATGGAAGTGAGGAAACAGAGACAAGTGGACTCCAAATTGAACTCAAAGGGGTAAATTGTCAACTGCTTTGAATGAGAGGAACACTTTGGGCTTGGAGCTGCTGAGTTTAGGTCAGTGACAGCCCTGACCCAAAGGTTCGTCCTTTTCACACTGGAGAAAGAAGGTGCACACCCTCCACTCCTGGTGGCCACCACTATGTGCCTAAATATTTGCTTTTTAAATCCAGGGGAGGAGAGGAGAGACAAGCTAATCTCATAAAGGTTCACCCCACCCTCTGCTTGGCTCCTCTTCCTTGGCAAGCCTTCCCAGCAGCAGCTGGCTGCCTGTTTTTCTTCTGCAATTGTGTTCCTGACATTTCCTGCAGTAGGTTTTCCTGAGGGTTTCCAGCAGCCCTTTCAGCCCACACCCCCTTTCCTGGCCTCCTCTTCCTCTCAGCTGGCTGGTGCCTGGCTCCCAGCGAGGCTGGGCTCCCAGCACACATCCCCTGAGAGCATCCCCCAGTTCTGGGGTGTGCTTTACTGCCTGGCTCCCAGTGAGGCTGGGCTCCCAGCACAGATCCATACACATCCCCTGAGAGCATCCCCCAGTTCTGGGGTGTACTTTTCTGTCTGGCTCCCAGCGAGGCTGGGCTCCCAGCACACATCCATACACATCCCCTGAGAGCATCCCTCAGTTCTGGGGTGTGCTTTTGTGCCTGGCTCCCAGCGAGGCTGGGCTCCCAGCACACATCCATACACATCCCCTGAGAGCATCCCTCAGTTCTGGGGTGTGTTTGTGTGCCCTGCTCACGGAGAGAGGTGCTCACTGCCAGGGCTGCGTGCTGGGAGCACAGACAGGGAGCCAGCAGGGAATTACTGGGGCTGGAAAAGGCCCTCAGACCCCGAGTCCAGCCTGTCCTTCCTCAGGGCACAGGCTCCCCAAGACAGGCACTGACCTTGCCCTGCTCCTGTGCCAAGAGGTTCCTTTCCTCTTTCAATGCAATTCTTTTTTGGAGAAGCTGCATGTGCCCTCTCTGTGCAGAAGGAATGATGTGAAGAATTTGGATTAGGGAGGGCACATGCACAGATCCTGGATTACTCAGTGTGCTGCTACTTTCCCTCCCCTGAAAGCTTCATCAACTGTCCTTTCACAGGCTTTTAATAAACACTCAAGTGACTTAATCTTTTCGTGTAAAAGCCTACTTGTATTTTAAGCTTTCTGTTATCAATGTCATTAAATCAATATCCTCAGTTCTACAGGATCCAAGTCACATATAAGCTGTCACACACAGTTTAACTTTAAAAGTGCAATATTGAGGTACAGTCAGTTACTTCTTCATAGATTAGAGAATACTTTGAAGTAGAGCTGTTGAAGATCAGAGGGAGTTTATTCCTCTGCAGCCAGTTTCTTACATGTTGGGGGCTCTCTATCCTGATGAAGTTCTGCCACAGAACTTCAGTGAAGTCTCTGAGGATTAGTATTTTATGCAGCCTTGTGGAGATTACATAATGGGTGATAAAACATGGGACAGATTCTTTAAGAGAAATACAAAGGCAAATTAGGATAGACCCTTCTTTTCCATTCTTTAATCTATTTATCTATTTTTCATTATTATTATTTACTTATTCTTTCTCCGTCTGAGTACATACACAGCTCTGGACAGTGAGGCCTGTATGGTTCATGGTCTAATGAGTGACATCTGTGTTTAGAGTTAAGATGGACAAAAACAAGGACTTGTCCCTTGCCAGAGAAATTTAATTGAGGGTAAAACATACATCTGGGATTTATTTGTGTAAAAGATACACGACTGCAGTGCCATGTCTTCTTCCAACCTGACCCTGAGGTGCCCTTTCCATTTAGTGTATTAGAATCCAGATTTATCTAGAGAAATCTCACTAATCAGAAATGGCAGTTATTGTTCCATCTTTGCTGTTATTGCAGCAGATCTTTCTGTCTCTCTATGGTTTTTTAGCACTGCCTGTCATAGAAGTGAAATAATTTGTACTACAAGGCAGCTGCAGACTCTTTCACTTGCTCCCTTCAGGAAAAGGCTCCAGGGTGTCCCCAGAGCCAGAGGGGAAGGGCAGGGACAGTCCCGGGGTGACAGATCTAAGGGACAGTCCTGGGGTGGCAGTGACAGCCCTCTCTCACCAGCCCCCCACCTGCAGCACCAGCCCATGACAAAAATCCCCAGGAAAACAGGGTGAGGCAAGGAGCTGCAAACCTGGGCCAGGGCTGTGCTCTGGCAGATAAGAAAATTCCGTTGATGTTGTACAGAGATGGGCTGAGCAGGGAATGTCCTTATCTGCAGCACAGCTGCCTGAGGCGTGGGGCAATCCTGGGAGCCCTGGCTGGGCAGAAATTCTGGGTTATCTCCAGCCAGGAGGGACCGGTGCTACCTGGTGCCTGACACTCCGGGCTGGGCTCCTGGGACAGGAGAAGGAAAATTGCATCAGGGACTCCTTGTACTTGGTTGAGTTTCAGCAGGATGAGGTGTTGGGGTTTTAAGGTTCATTCCTTAAAACCAGGAAAGCAAAACTTGGTTATCTTTGGTCTTCACAGCAGAATTGTGTTGCAATAATCTGAGAGCTGTTAATTCACCAGTGATTTTTTTATGTAGAAGACTCTTGTAATTAAAAAATTGCCATAAGGCAGGGTCCACATAATATGGACTTTAGGGATTTATGTATTAGAAAGGGTTGAACAAACACTGGAAATCTTCTAGTTTGAATAATTTTATCTGTAACAAACTATTACTTCACTCCAATATAATTTGAATAATTTTATCATCAAGTTCACTTAACAGAGCGGAGAATGGGATCTCAAAGCTTCTGGAATACAGGAGATTGACTTAGTTGCTAAACCTGTTTATGGAAGATAGAAATTATGTGATTATAATGCTGAGGTGTGCTAAAATAAAATCTTGAATTATGGCATGGCTTTTTCAGTTTGAATGTATGTTTTAAAATAATTGCTGTTGTGGAAAGAAAATGTCTGGGAGTTGGTCATTGCAATGCACATATTTCAGAGTTATTAATCGTCAAACGTGACATTTTTATTGCTCAGTGAGAACAAACGAGGAACAAAATCCAAAGAAGCCAAGTGTATACTGAAGAATGATGTCCCAATCCTGCAAAAATTAACAGATGTATTTGTGCTTATGTACAGTAGTGATCCTGCTTTGCTATTTGCTTAAAGGAGGCACAGATTTCTCACTCAGAGTGCTACAGGTTTAATCCCAGTGTGTAAAATTAAGACTGAGTACCAGTCTTTGCATGTTTGGAGCTTATGTTGAAGAAATGAGGACTGAACAATTTTGCTGCCAGTTCTGCTGTGTTAATCTATAATCAGTCTGTTGAAATTATTGTAGCAATGAGAACGTGAAGTAGTGAATAGAGGAATTTAGGCCTTTTTAAACATTCCTTCAGGGTTTATATTTTTTTTCTTGCAGACGCCCAGACAATACAGCCAAGCACTAAATAAAAGTAACAGAGTTCATCTTTACTGTGCATTTCTGGATTACAGGTATGTTGCATAATTCCAAATTCTTTAACCTGGTTTTACTACATTACACTTTCTTTGAGATGCTGGGTATTATCTATATTCTTCTTGCTTCCTTTCATTCATGGAAATAATTAAAGAAATGGAACCACTGGCTCACAAAAACCCCAATCTGATTGTTTCTTCTTACCAGAGATAGGAAACTTGGTATTCACAGACCCTGGGGTGGCAATTGGGCGCTGGAAACACTTTGTAATCAAAGTTGCAGACTGATACAAATCGTGCTTGTCTTGTTTCATGAGTGTGTGTCCACTTGGGCAGGTGCTCGGGTCTTTCAGGGTGGCAGAGCTCCAGCACAGCCTTTGTTTTCACTGACCCTGTGCCACAGCAGTGTGGGAAATCTGTATTTCAGAGCTGTGAATTTTGGCCAATTCATGGAATGGATAAACATAATGCAATGATCCATCTTGAATGCAAAGTAGAATTAAAGGGAAATAAAAAATCACCTCAAATTTCACTCAGAAAATAAGAGCTGTGGAAAAGCAGTAGCTTTTGTTTTTTTTTTTTTTTAGCACTGAATACATTTAGTTTTTTTTGTTTTGAAATACGCTGCTCTTAGTGAACTCATTGAGAAAGAGTACAAATACTGAATATTTCATTTCATGGGCATTAGCAGGTTTTGAGCTGTAACAGTGTAAGCCTAATTGATGTAGCAATGGTCTGGGATGCTGTGATCCCTCCTGAACACCTTGCACTTGGGAAGGTCACGCTATTGTTTTACTGAAGTTTTGTTTCACCTGTGTTGAGCTGCCCCAGCTGTTGGCAGTTACTCGTTGTTATGGTTACTCACAAATGAGGAGAAATTAGAAGCAGGTTTTAATGAAGCAAATGAATATGGCTGGGGCGTTGTTCCTGTACTGCTCTCCACTGGGGCTGGGGCCCTGGGGGCTTTGGAGGGATACAAGCTCAAATATGAAATCTGTCCTTCCAGATGAGCTTCCTTGTGCCAGGATGGGTTTATTCCCTAGTGCACAGTACTTAATTTGGTTTCTGACCTACAACAGTCTCTCTGAGAGCTCAAGGAGGTCCTGAAGGGCAGGAGTATGAGGTAATACCTATCTTTAAACCAAGCACTGGGAGGAGTACAGATCACTCAGTCAATCTGCAGGACCCAGAAAAAAATGAGAAAGAAATAGTTCCTGTCAGTCAGTGGGTGGGTGACCCGTGGTCCCTGAGGCTCCTGTGTCCCCACTGCGCCCCAAGGCTGGCAGAGCACAGGGAATTCTGGCTTGTCCTGAGATGACACTCTGCCTTTTGTGCTTTGCAGCAATGGGACTGGTGTTTGGTCTGACGAGGGCTGTGTGCGTGAGAGTGGGGACCTCAACTACTCCGTGTGCCTCTGCAACCACCTCACCAACTTCGCCATCCTGATGCAAGTGGTGCCCCTGAAGGTGAGACTCAGCAAAGCAGTAACTCTGTTCAAAATGAGGCATAAATACATCCGTTACATCCTCACACCACGTAAGTGACTGAAACTGGGCTCATTTATACCCAACTTGGATTTGTTTCTTGCTTCTGTGGTGTTATCCAGAGAGCTTTATTAATACCCCAGCCCTCTGTGTCAGTCTGAGCACTTGAAGGGGGGTTGGCTTCCTCAGGCCATCCAGTTTCCATCTAACCACCATTATCTTTATTACTTGTAAAGCACCTAATGACCCCATCTGGTTTCCAAATATAATTTTTCTAGGAACTCTTCAGGCTGATAATAAAATGCAGCTGTGCCTCAAGACCTCCCGTCTTGTAAGACAGAAGTATCTTGGGAGAAATGTGCTATTATTAACCCTGTTTTAAAGAGCAGCATTCAGGGAATTAGCCAGGATTAAAGAGGACAGCCAGCAATTAAATGCCACTGAAAGATTCGTTGGTTCTCCACTGGGGAATAGTTCTGAAAGGCCCAGCTTTCATCTAAACAGATTTAGGATTGTGATGATTAATGGGATCCTGCAATAAGTTTTAGTATGATGCGATATTAGTGATTAGAGATCAAAGATATTTCATATAGAATTCTTTGGAATCAAGTTTTCCTTAAGGGGTCTGAAACACATAACCAGGAAAGGCTGGTCGTGAATGGACCTTCCAGTTCCTCACAGTCCTTTCACAGCTCCATTTTCAATAGTTTCTCTCTCCTTACATTTTTGGTCTGGTGCATTTACATCCACAGACTTTGTGCAGAATGTTTTTCCACAGCTTTGTTTCCCCCTTTATGATTAAAGGAAAATCTCATCCCAAATCTTTGTCCAAGACATTTCCTTTAAATTGACCATTTAGGATTTTCTTGTGGTAGTATTTTTTTTTAACTAGTGAAAAGAATTGTTATATAATTGACATGAAGAGTCAGGCTAAGACAGAATTCCTGGCATTTGAGCTGTGCCAGCAGTCACAAATTCCCAAAACATTAGCTAAGTGAAGCCTACTGAACCAACGTGACAATTGGAAACGTCTCTCAGGTGTCCTTGGAATCCTCTTAAGCAAATGTTAAAATGCTGTGGATTTTGAGCACATACTTGTGTTTGTTCACCATGTTCAGAAATTCATGAGCCAGGGTTCAAAGGGTCCATTTAAATCACCCCTTGGAACACCAGATGCCAATGCTCCAAGAGATTGTTGCTGTGATGTTATATCTGATCTTGAACTTTTGTACAGTTTAATCTTTTCCTAAATGCAGTGCACAGATAATATAAAACAAGTAAAAAAGAGTGGGAGTATGCAATTGCCCACATTTGAACGGTTCTGTTTCCACAGCTATAATACATCTGTGGCCAAACAAATTTAAATGGATCAAATTTTTTTTTGTATGAACACTGTTTTTGAAAGAATGTTTCTTTTTCTCTAGATTCTGGGAAAAAAATTTATATTTTTACCCAAAAGGCTCTGCTTTTCATAAAGAATGGAAATAAGTTATTGGAAATTAACTGCCTGAAAACTGTAGATTTTTTTTTCATCTAAAAAAAAGGGAATTAATTTTTCATGGTAATTCTCTGGGTGTTTTATACTTCCCTTCTCCTGTGGCAAGTATCATTGCCCTCTCTCCCCAGGGTACAGATAAATGCAGCTCTCAGGGGAGCAGCAAGAAGCAGAGACCCCCTCCAAGGGCACCTTCACAGCCTTTCCTACAGCAGCCAGCAAAGCCAGGGTGCACAGTTCTGCCAGCCCCTGCAGAAAGGCAGGCAGATGCACAGAAACAATTTGAAAATCTAAAAAAGGGCGATGCTGACAGTGATAAAGAGCTACAATACACACCAGTACGTGTGCAGCAGCTTCAGTCCTGGGAGAGCATGCCCAAGGAGAGCCCTTGTGAGGAAATCCATGAGCTCTTGGGAGCAGCTCAGTGGGATAAGTGCTCTGCCTCTCTCAGCTCCCCTTCACATTGATTTTCCTTCTGCTCAACAAAGAAAAAAAAAAAATAAAAGGGCATAAGCTTCCATTAATGTGCCTTTGCAGTTCTTTAGAGTTTGCTGTTCCCAGCTGGAGTGCACAGGATCCTCAGGGGGTCCATACAAAGAAAACAAGTGACCTTCCTCACTGGGCAGCTGGGGTGGGCACTGCTGGTGGCCAGGGCTTAGCTCGGGGCTGACTCTGTCAAGGATGGCGACTTCTTCCTGAGTTCTGCTGAATTCCAACAGGGATCTTCTTGCTTAAGTCCTCGTCTTTGTTCCTTCACCTGGTTAGCTGTGGCTTTTTCCAGCTGTGGAATGCAGCAGGGTCCATCCCTGCAGCTCCTCTGGCCCTGTCCTCCTTCCTGCTGGCACTGCTCCAGCCCCTGTCCCACCGTCACACGTTCCCTGTGCTCCTTGTGTCCAGGGATGCCCTGCTCCATTCTCAATATTCCTTAGCACTGCAGAGCTGTGTTACTAATTCATGCACCTGGCTTGAGAGGAATTTCAGTGTCCCACTTGGATTCCATTTTGTTTCAGTGAGCCATTGATAGGAACAAAACTGTAGGGTATCTTGCATTTCCTGGTGCTGTCTTTTGAACATTTGAAATACTGAGATCAGGGGTGCTGATGAACTGTTAGACATTTGTGGCACAGACTGTCAGGTGGGTGTAATTTCTAGGGAGCTGAGAGCATGGAAATGCAAGAAAGTTCTGGAGAACAAGCTGTGAATTCTCCATTTTATTTATTGATCTTTACTCAAAACAGGTTAGATTAATTCAGTCACTGTTCTACTGTGTGCCAGCTGGAGGTGATCTCCAAAGGCAGAAATCTGCTGAGATGAAAAATCACTTTTATTCTAATATTCAGAGAAAGAAATTGAAAGAGATTAGTCACAAAGGAAAATTTGAAATTGTGGAATATTAACTTCAACGTGACAACATGAACCTTCACTCTGATATTTGTGGGCTCTGCACCAGGAATGGAAGAACTTTGAAAGTTGTGGATTACTTATAACTGAGCTCAGATTACAGATGTAGTTGCACAGCACTCCAGATTTTTCATTGGTTTCAGCAGGAGCTCTAAGGCACTGAAGCCAAGGTGGTTGTGAAAGAAGGACAGGAACAATGCTGCTGAGGAGCTCAGCTCAGTGCCTTCAGAGGTGCAGGGGATTAGCAGTTGTAACAAGTTTATTTCAGGGTTGAAATAACCATCTTACAGCCATGTGGTGCTCAGATGTCAGCCTGGCACTGACCTGGTACCCTGCTGAGGAACTGGACCACAGACACTCTGAAATTGTGTTTTTTCACTCTGCTGTTATGTCTGTAGCACCAAATTCCTTATTGCTGAGATTCGTTTATCTTGTTGGTCCTCACTTGAGAATGATAACATCTATTTTGAATTTTAGAGCTTAGTGGTCATCAACTAGTTTAAACAAATAAATAAGTTGATTGAAGGCAAAATGGGAGTGCAGATGGGCAGAATGTTCCTGAAGGAACATGTTGAACCCTTGATTGAGAAATGTCATGGATGTAATTAAGGTCAGCAGGCAATCAGCACTTGGGGACCGTTGGGAACTCCTGGGCAGCTCTGACCGAGTCAGAGACTGAGGATTGTTCAATCCCATCTTCCCAGCAAACCCTGGCACGGGACACTCGGAGGAGCTGTGCAGGCATGAAGGGACTGCTCTGATCGAGCTGCTCCTTCTGGTGGGGAGCCTGAGGTGGGGTGAAGAAGTCCCTCTAGCAAATAATCATTGCTGTAGCTGCACCTTGGGAAGTCCTGTCTTCCTCCCTCCTTGGTCCAGGGCAGTGTTCCAGGCTTTCCTCCATCCAGTGCAGCCAGCACAAGCAGGCAGGGAGCCACAGGTGCGCCAGGGTAGCTGTGGTGGGAGAAAGAAAGAATCCATTAATTTGGATGTGTTTGCTCCTTCTGAAGAAGGGCCAGGAAGAAGAGACCCAGGGCCAGGAGCTGCCTGAGGGTTTCCTGCAGCAGCGGTGCAGCAGTGTCCTGCTGGGGGGCACCTGGGTGGGACAGGAGACATTCCCTGGGGCCGGGGGATCCCAGCTCTCCTCTGCTGCTGGGGGCTCCTGGCAGCAGGGACGGGGGCAGCAGGGACGGGGGCAGCAGGGACGGGGGCAGTAGAGGCAGAGCAGCAGCCCTGTGGCACACACGGACAGCAGAGTCCCTTCCTAGACAGCAGGAAACCCAGCCCAGCACAGAGCTGCAGCTCAGAAGTGCTCCAAAGAAAATTCAGATGCTATTACTGCATTTTGGGCAGCTTTCTCCCCGCGTCAGTCAGTGGGCACTTTGCTCCTGCCAAGGAACATGCCAGCCATCTGGCAGATTTGTTTTTATAATGATCCAACAACTACAAAGCGTGCCAGGCTATTTGTACCATCTGCCACGTAAATGTCACTTCAGCTAAAGGATGGTGGACACCTGGGGACCCAGGGTTCAAAATTCCTTTCAAAGAGGAATCATTTTCTCCCACAGAAAAATAGAGTTTTAAGCCTGGGTCTCCCTCCCCCCGAACACCCCAGAACACAACTGAAATATTGATGTCTCCTAAACCATTCTCTTAATTGTTATTTTTCCTCTGGCTGTCTTTTCAAACTGTGAGAGTATAAAAATGGCTCCTATAAAGTTCACATGTGGATGGACATTTCCCGCTAAGCAGTAGTGTTATACAATCTGTGTTAGAAATTGTTTGGGGTTTTGAGCACATTTTCTGCATTTCTAAAGCTAGAAATGACTTTGGGGTTTGTCCTATTTGTAGCCTGTTCACAATTCAGAAGAGAGCATCAATCAATATAGTTCAAGCAGCTCATCAATGGGCTTGTAAGCAGACAAGTGTTTATACGGGGAAAATACTTTAAAAACCATCTGATCTTGATGATGGAACTGTAGAAACAACCCATTGCATCTTCTAGGGAGCCCAGGATTTTGGAAATGTTTGGGTATTTATCTGTGAGCTTCTGTTTACAAAAAAAAATCATCCCAGATTTCTTTTCTTGAGGCAATATATGGGGTTTTATTTTATCTTTCACTGTTATAGCTGAGGATGACTGAGAAAAAGGTGCATCAATTTGTGTTCATAAAGGCTGTTTTGAAAAAGACCTAATGTTGCAAGATGCTTTAAAAATATGTGGGATAGATGTGTAATTTATCAGTTTGGAACATTGTTTCCTAAATCTAATACTGAAATTATTATTCAAACACTGCACTTTGGCTGCAATACAATAACAGTCTAAAATCATAAGTTATTTCTTAAAATTTCCAGCCAGCTTCATACTCTAATAGGACAATGAAATAGAAATAATGTAGCACTCTCCGTTTTCTGCTGTTTTGTAATTTTTGTATAATTACATTTCTCAGCATGCTTTTCATTGCTGGGAACATAAAAAGAATAATGCCTTAGTCCAGTAATTTTTCTTTGTGTTGCATATTTAGAAATTGGATAGGCACTGCGATTTTTTGGGTCCTTGTTTATTACCACTGACAGTTTGTATAACTGAAAAGATCTCCACAGACAGTTCAGACAGCCCTCAGCCATCAGATGCACAAAGATAAATCAGCCTGGGTGATTATTCTAGCATTGCTTTGTAAACTTTCTTCGTTCTTTCTCTCTCTCTTCACTTCCCCTCCATTTTACTGCAGTGATTATTGTCCCTGTGGAGGAGCACATCTCCCTGACGTGTTCACACTGGGACTGTGCATCATATTTCTTTTGTCCTTATGACACCCGTGCTCATCTTTCCTGAAAATCGAGCACTGCTCTTGATTTTTGACCCAGAGCCATTTTTCATTCCTCTGCTATTCCACTCCTATGCCAGTACAGCTCTGTTGATTTTGATGGGAGGAAATAGGAGAATTTCTGCTGTCCCTAATTCCACAGAATTACATGGGAAAAGTTGGACTAGTGCTGCAGGATACTAAACCTCTCAAATTCCTTAGAGAATTGTTTGGCAGTTACTGAATTTCATGCAGCAGGGGAGAGTAAAATTGACTTTTTATTTTGGAAAAGATATTTAAGAGTGCTATAACTGTTGAAATAACCACTTTGTTTGAGAAGCATGATGGAGTAGGCAATTTTAATCAGAATACTCACCAAAAGAACATAGACTTCCTTTCTGTGGTGGAAATGAGAGCACTGAACCACTTGGCAGCCAGTTCTTGCTGACTAAAGGATTTCCCCGTGCAGTATAAAATGTTATGAGCAGGGCACTTTTATCCATCACTTTTCTCTTTAGATGTAGTGACTCTGCACTTGAGTTTGGTCTGCCTCCTGCAGTGAACTCTGTCCCCAAAGGCTGGGGCAAGAGCCTCACTCAGTCCCTGTCCCGAGTCCAAATGGGCCTTTTGGAGCCAAAGCCCAGGCCTGGGAGAATGGAGATAGACACATTTTTATGGAATTGTGCTGGGAGCTGGGTATTTAACTGTCCTCAGCTGCTCTGAAAGATCTCAGGCTCAGCCTGGCAGGAGAATTTAGTAAAAAACTGCTGCGAACCCCAGCTCAGGGAAGAAATGCTGATGTCTGCTCCAGATCAGAAGGCTGAGGATAGCTTTATTAAAACTATACTATATTACATTAATATACTATTTAAAGAGAGATTATCCTATTCTACATACTTACTCCTTACTTACCTATTGAACTAATTAATAAACTCGTGACTCTGCTGAGAGCCCGAGCCACAGCTGGGTCCCTTTGGTCACTGACCCCAAACAACTTCACCAGAATCCAACCCAGCCATCCCTGCAGGTGAACAGTCCCCAACCACATTCCACATGGGCAAACAAAGGAGCAGAGGTAAAGATTGTTTTCTCTTCTTCTCCCTGTGCAATCCTGAGAGACAGAATCGTGTCTCTGTGTCCAGAGAATGGGAATGTCACAGGAGTGACATTCCTGCATTGCTGTGTCTCTGCTGGACCCTGGTGGGTCTGACCCTTCTGGGGTGCTCCCCATGGACTGGAGCCTGGCTGTTAGCTGGGAGCAGGAGGAGCCTGTTCAGCCCTGGTGTATGGGCAAAAGCAGCTCCTGGAGCCTCACGGGATGATCTGCTGGGAATACAGCACTTCACATTTCCTTAGATGTGAAAGGAAGGCAGAAAAAACACCCTGCTCTCTGTTGCACTAGCAGATTTCTCTCTGTTGTGCTAGCAGATTTAAGAACTTGGAAATATCAGCTTTTCTGGTCTCCAAACTTTATAATAATCTGATACCACCTCACAACTTGAGGCCTTCCTCCCTGCCATGCTTCCTTCAAGCTTCATTTGAACTGAGAACCTGCTGTTTGAGATTTGTAATGAGCAGAACCCCTACGGTTTGATGACACAGTGCCCAGAACTACTTTAAAAAATGATGTGGGCATATAAAAATATTAATTAATATCTTGGCAGAGATATTTGGAAAAGTCTGTATTTTTTGTGTCACAGTGAGAAGTTTTAAATAAACAGCACCAGGCTGGGCTGGCTGGAGGAAAATGTGCCTTTAATCCTGAAAAGCCCCCTCTGCAGCACTTAATTGCAGATTGCTTGGAACTGTGGAGTCAATAGAGAAGGGGAATTCAAAAACAATTCTGCTGGAAATGGCTGATAAAGATGATTGCATTGTGAAGCGTGACTCTCAGAGGCTGTTTTTTCTTTAAATTCACAGTATCTGATGCATTGTGGCTTGAGAAAAGAAGTTTGTGCATCAAATTAGGCTTTTCTGTGGGTGGTGATTTTACAATGCCACTAAGCATGGCCCCATCAGCATTGATCCTGTGGTCTCAGGGAGCACACCGAGCCTCCTGAACTCGTCACAGATGTTAATTAAAAAAAAAAAATGGAATGTTGTGTACCTAACAAAGTGCTTGGCAAGCTGAAGGAAAACAGAGATTTGTATTGTTATTATTGTTTAACACATAAATAAAGGCCTCTCTGGACTGAAATTGAATTTCAGCAGCCTTTCTGGAGGCAATTAAAACCATTAGCTTCATCAGCCAAGGCCAGCATTTTAATGTCTCTGAGACACTCAGGCTGCCAAAGTTAATTATTCATCCTTTTCTTAATTGCATTCAGATTGCATTTTAAAGGTACAACTTCAGTAGATTTGGCTGAACCTAGCTGTTGCCCCTCACCCCCTGCCCTTTCCCCCCAGGAAATCCTCAGGGGAGGAAGTTCAGACTTTGCAGAGGGGTTTGAGGGTGGGTTCCAGAGCTGGGCAGCCCCTGGCAGATCAATGAACAGCAAAAACCTGCCAGGAGCCTCATGGGGGGACGTCTCCTCTGAGATGGAAAGCTGACCAAAAGGGACATGAAAATCTGGCTCATTCTTCTGTTTGGACTTAGGGCAAAATGCAGTTGTCATGGCATTTCCACCGGTGAGCAAATAACTGTGGTTTAATGAAATGTATTCAGTACAGGAGCACATGCAAACCTATCCCAGGCTGTACCAGTGAGTGAGACCAAAATAAAACCAGAGGTAAGATATCCTTCTCAGCTTGCAGGACTCTTTTTTGAGGCTGTAAAACCTTTCTTGATTCGACAACTTGCCTTTTTCTGGAAGAGGAATTGTTTTTCAGAAAGGAGATTTCAAAAGTAGTTTAGACAGTGAAATTACTGCTTTTGGTGTCTAAATAGTGAAGCTGTAACTTGGTACAAGGGCAAACCCTGTCAGGATCAGCTATGACAAGCCTTGGTTGAAGTATTGGAGCTCAGCCCTTGGTCTGATATGAAGGCAGAAATAGGGGGATGTTTTGCAGCATGTGAAGGAGAAAATTTCAGGCTAGAACTTCCCCAAAAAGTCCCTTCCTTTGGAGAAAGCCAAAAGTACACTCTCAGCCAAGCAGAAGAGGTGCAGTCAATGGCCCAAGAGGTGAATAATTTGGAAAAGGACTGGGACAGGAGGGCAAATGTCCCCTGGAAAAAGGGAGCACTGAGCAGAGAGCCCAGCAGGTGCTCTGAGCTGCCCAGGGGCTGTTGTGTTCCTGTGTGTGGTCACTCAGTGACTTCACATAAAAAAGGAGCTTTTCTCTTCTAGACACAAACAATTTTTCTTGTAGAGCCTACTGAATAAGTCTTTCAGCCTGAATGACCTTTCCCAGCTCCTGCAGGTACGAAAGGTACCATAATATATTATTATAAATTTTCATCTTCCATGCAGTTATTTATAAACAGAGGAGTTAGATAGCACTTTCTCTCTCCTTTTTTTTTTTTTTTTTTTTTTTTTCCCCCCCATGCACAGCATCATAAATGAAAAATCCGTACTTGGAGTCTGAGCTGGTATCCTTCCAGGATCATTTCTCAGGCCATCCACTTGCCTGCCAGTTTCAAAAATAAAAGTGTTAAGCAATGTAGTAACTTTTTTAAGAGGGAGAGCAAGGGTAGGACAGTGGGCTGTGCTGCCCCAGGTGGGTGGATCTGCTCAAACCCCTGTTCTTTGGCCAGGCTTTCAGCACACTCAAGGTGAGGGGTGTTACAGCTGAAAGGGTGGGGGATTTATATGAGGTAGGAATTTTTGATTTTACCTTGCCAAAGCTGAAACTAAGAAACATCTGTCTCTTAGTGTTGGTGATTGCTGACATGCGTGGATGAGCTCGTTTCCTGGCTTTTCAGAGTAAAAGAATGACCATATAAATGCAAGGAAGCAAAGCATTTTAAAAGAAAAGAATAATGTAGATTGGGACAAGTGTGAGAATCAGGCTCATGGGACGACTTCACAGATTGCTCAGTGTTTTATGTGGTCCTTTTTAATGCTATTTTCCTTAATAATAGCATTGCAGCTTGATTAGAGTTTTTGCGCTGACTACAAAAACATCCCAAATTACTGTTTTATATTCCACATCATGCAGAAAGTCTGTAAACTTTCAAAAGGACAAGCTGAGGTAAGGTAAAATCAACCCTTATCAGAGCACTGGAATTCGTTAAAATAGTTTCTAAATTAATAAGGCCCAATGCTTTGACAACCCAGGTACCTCTAACAAATTGCTCCTTGTTATCCCTTCAAGTGAGAACGCAGCACATCCAGATGTGCTGTGACAGCTGGGTTGAGAGGGTTCTGGAGATCTGATATCTTTAAATGCAGGGTCTTTTCCCCTCTTCAGCACAGCCCTGCAGTGAGGCTGCACAGCCTGGAAATCATTCCAAGCCTCCTTTTGTGCTCTTTGGGTGCTTGCTCACGTTCTTTCCTGCAACTCACACCTGCACAGGCAGGAGCCCTCCAGCCCTCCTGCAGCCCCCAGCCCAGCTGCCCCCTCTGAGAACAGCCCCTGCAGGCTGCCCTGGGTCCTTAGCAGCAATTAAAAACAGTTCTGTGAGAGCTCTGCCCTCACACGGGGCAGGAGGAGAAGGTGCACTGCAGAGGTGCTGCTTTTGGGAAAGCTGTTACCCAGCTGATGTGAGTATGGATTTAGGAGCATCACTCTTAGAGCCTCATCACATTTTGGTTGTGTTCACCAGAGCAAGAGCAATTTCCAGCTCACAGGTGCAGGGACCTATGTAGGTGATTTCAGGTTTCAGTTAATCTCATACATTTTGTTGTAGAAAAGATTTTTTTTCCCTTTTTCATTTCTAAGTCATAGAGGCTCGGTTGGATTCACATTTTGTCTTGCCCTGCAGGGGTTTCTGGAGAAAGACTGAACTAAAACCCAGAGACAGACTTTCTTAGAAACATGACATCAAAGAAATTAGAAAGCAAAAAATATCTGAGTGATCATTATCTTCTTTTGGATTACTATGGGGAAAAACCAAACAGTTTGATCTGGGGGGAATGTAACACCTTTCCCACATGGAAAGAATTGGGTCTGTTCAGCCTGGAGAGGAGAACACTTCAGGCTGACTAATTGTGGCCTTCCAGCACCCGAAGGGAGCCTGCAAGATGGAGAGGAACTGTTGACAAGAGCAGGCAGTGACAGGAAAGGGGGAATGGCTTCAAACAGAAAGAGGGAAGGTTTAGAGCAGACATTGGGAAGAAATTCCTCCCTGTGAGGCTGGGCAGCCCTGGCACAGGTGCCCAGAGCAGCTGTGGCTGCCCCTGGATCCCTGGCAGTGCCCAGGGCCAGGCTGGACAGGGCTGGAGCTCCTGGGGCAGTGGGAGGTGTCCCTGCCATGGCAGGGGCGGCACTGCACCATTAAGGTCCCTTCCAACCCAGCCCATTCTGGGATTCTGTGATTTTTTGCCCAATTCCACTGGTTTTCTCCTTGGGATCTTCTGCATTTGTCTGTGATAGTAAGGACACACCACCCCTCTGAGATCCCTGCCAGGGCAAACACCAGGACAGACCACTGTAAATATGAATTTTCCCTGAGCAGGGGAACTCTCTAGGGAGCATTTTCTGGCTTAAGGACTGCTGAGAAATACTAATTTCAGAGTGACTTTACATCTGAAAAGCTTCCTCAGCCCCCCTCCCCCTTCTGCAGAATTGTGAACCACCTGCAGCCAGGGAAAAGGGACGGGGAAATAAGGTCCATGCATTTTGGACATGAATATACCTGATGAGGAGATCACTTCTGAAGTGCTCCATTTGCCACACAGATGATTCCTATTTCAGGAATATTCTGTGAAGAATGCCTATGCATGGCTTCTTTGGGGGATGAGGGACGATAGCATCTCTTTTGTAGGAATTATCTGGAGCTTTTAAGCTGTTCCAGTACACAGAACTCTTTTGTTTCTGTAATTGATGCTGTCCAGTCAGGGAAAAGAAATGTGTCTTTGGCTGAAAAAAGAAAAAATAGTCAAAAGCTGCATCATATTTCCTAGGAACAGTGACACCATAGCAACAGTTGTCTTTCAGTGCTGCTGCATCCCTTAATGGCTCTCGGATTGCTGAGCTCTTCTGCTGGAAACTTGGCGCACGTGAGCTGCTGTGGCAGATAATTACAGTGAAAACCGACATACACAGCACCTCTTTTTGTCTGTATTTATGTTTTCCCATGACCACATGGCACATTATTTCTCTCCTTTAAAAGGACTTTTAGTGGGGGGTTTATTGGTAGAGCTGCTTCGGTTTGATAATCTCTAATGGAATACTTTGTTTGGGTGGGAAATTTTATTGTGTGTGTGGAAAAGAATAGAAAATCCCAAACATATGTGAAAGGAGTAGTTTTTATTAGATAAATGTGCTGTAAAAACGTTTTTGAAATATATAATTCCTTTTAGTATTTTTTAATAAGAAATAAATATTTTTCAGCTTGGAATTTAATTAATAGTAAATTGAGATTTAAATAGTAACGGAGTATTTCAAGCATCAAAATTAAAACTTTTTGATTGACTAATTTTTTTTCCTTCAGTTTATGAAAATGTCAAGTCTATCCAAAATCAAATCAGGAAAAATGTTTGAAAATTCTTCTAGGATGAGAAAGCTTTTTCCTGTCTAGCTCTGTTCTGCTTATTACATATTAATACTGCCTGGCTCCCTTTGTTGGGTGTGGCTCTTTTGTCATTCTTTTATGAGAACTTGCATGGAAAATTAAACCACGCTCTGATTAATTGAAGATGAATGGCCAAACCACAGTGTCCCTCTTGCACTGACTCTGTCCAGGTTTAACAGAGATTCTGGTGGAGAGCACTGTGGAGTTGCAGTTTAAATGCTCCTAAAAATTGCATTACCTCCACAAGAGGTGCCAGGAGATGGAAGCAGGGCTGAGAGCAGAGGTTTGCCCTCCTGCTGCTCATGCTGGCTGCTTGCTGGGATTTTCACTCTGTACTGTCGGCCCAGCTCCCTCGGCAGGCACTGCCAACAGGATCCATCGGCTGAGCCCGTGGCTCTGAAGGGCTGTGCTGGATGTGTTCTCTGGTGGTGCTCTCCCTGCACGGTGGTGCTTGCACAGGGACGGGAATGACTGCAGCAGCGCTGCAGCATCACTGCGAGCAGCACTGCAGCATCACTGCGAGCAGCTCTGCAGCATCACTGTGAGCAGTGCTGCAGCATCACTGCGAGCAGTGCTGCAGCGTCACTGCGAGCAGCTCTGCAGCATCACTGTGAGCAGTGCTGCAGTGTCACTGCGAGCAGTGCTGCAGCGTCACTGCGAGCAGCTCTGCAGCATCACTGTGAGCAGCACAGGGCCCTGGGAGCAGCGCTGCAGCATCAATGTGAGCACCACTGCAGCATCACTGCGAGCAGTGCTGCAGCGTCACTGCGAGCAGCACAGGGCCCTGCAAGCTCCCGGGCTGAGTTGCCCAGGCTGCCCGAGCCCTGCAGCCATGGCAGGAACTGCTGAAAGCTGCTGGGGACTGAGGTGTGACACACAACGGGGACAGAACACCATGGGCAGGGACTGCAGGACCGGGCTGTGACACACAACAGGGACAGAACACCCTGGGCAGGGACTGCAGGACTGGGCTGTGACACACAACAGGGACAGAACACCCTGGGCAGGGACTGCAGGACCGGGCTGTGACACACAACAGGGACAGAACACCCTGGGCAGGGACTGCAGGACTGGGCTGTGACACCCAGCAGGGACAGAACACCATGGGCAGGGACTGCAGGACTGGGCTGTGACACCCAGCAGGGACAGAACACCATGGGCAGGACTGGCAGGGCTGGCCTGCTCGGGGTGACAGCCGCTCACAGCTCTGTTCTGGTCTCTCCTGTGCCTGCAGCTAACCAGAGAACACCAGGTGGCCCTCTCCTCCATCACTTACGTCGGCTGTGCCCTGTCCATCTTCTGCCTGACGATCACCCTGGTCACGTTCGCTGTGTTGTCGTGAGTAATTTTAACTTCATACCTGCTGAGCAGAAAGGCAAGCAGGATCCCTTCAGCTACTCAGGACAAAACAAAGGCCATTAATTCTACAACCTTCCTTAATTAGATTCTGCACATGTATTTGTAACACTTGGTTGGTTATTTCTAAATTACTTTCATTTCCTGAAATGGGATGCTCTTTATATAGCAAGCTATTTAAATCTCATGAGAGGTTTTTAATTTTTTTTTTAACTGTCCATACTTTGCTATAGTTCAGGAATCTTGCGAAGAGCCTTGTAGGAGGTCCTGGTCTGGGCTCAGGTACGAGGTGAGCAGGGACTGCAGGACCACTCCCTCTGCCCCCACACATCTTTGGGTTGCCTGGAGCACACAGACAGCCCTTTCTGCTTTTCCACTGCCCTGTCTGTGAGGCAGGCTGGTTAGAAAGGAATGCCCAGTAAGGAAGTCTCGGCCAGCACTGGCTGCCTGACTTCAGTTTCACACAACTTGTACACAATTACCTCATACAGCCCACGTTTATGTTCAAGTGTCTCACTGTTCTCCATCAGGCTGCTTTTCTGTGCTGCTTTAGTGGGATGAAGGACACTGTGAGCAGTGTGAAATTCACTCTATGGCTCATGGTTAAAAACCTCTGCATCTCCTGCCCAAAACAGGGCAGGTCCTGTGAGCGCTGTCCGTGCTGGGAAGGTTTCTGCCCCAGGGCACTCAGGACCTTTATTCCTGTTTATATTCCAGTAGTGACAAATGAGTTTGAGGCCCAGCTGAGCTTAATACAAAACCCTTAATTTCTGGAAAAAAGCTTTCATAAAGGTTTGTGTCTAAATAAGAAACAGAAAACCTGACTAAGGGTGAAGTAACTTGTCCAAGGTTGTGCAGCACTTTGGGAGTGCAGCAAGGAGGGGGACTCTTGTCTCCTTTCATACACTAAACCACATTGTTCACACTTAAGAGTTTGAGTTTTGTTTTCTGTTCCTAAATGTATTTTGGACATCCTGTTGAGAGGCCAGTTTCTAGGGGAAAGGACTTGCTGAATCTCAGTAAACTGATTACAATGCTTGTTTTTTTCCAGACCCTGTATTATTTCCAAGTTTTGAGATCTGTGTTGGTCATACTTGGATTAAGAGCATAACGTGTGGCAAAATCCACTCTAAATAAGTCCAACATCTGCCTGTCTGACACTGTGCTGTTGGCATGTTTAGGCTAAGGGGAATGACCTGTTCCATTTTAGTCTGAGTGCAGAATTGGATGTTAGAATGTTTAGAGACGAAAAAGGAGCAAAAGGAGGAGGTGTTGCTGCAGCAGGGATGAAAACTCCTCAAGGAACTGGAGGCAAACAGAAGACTTGGAAGAGAACTTGGAGCCAGCTGACTGTCACAGGGTTAAGCACCCCACCTACATACAGCATCCTTCAAACTGCCAATTTAACATAATTTGATTATCTTTTCACTGGAGAGCAGGGTCTCATTAAGCAGCTGAAGTTAAATTTTGCAATGTGGTGTTAGATGACTGTGACATAAGTGGAGAAGAATCTGGCAAGTTCTTTGCTACTCCATGTCCTTGCTGGGAGGGCAGTGAGCCCTGCTCCCCTCCTGGGTGACACTGCCCAGCTTGTGACACGTGGAGCTCTTCATTACAAAGCCATTGGCAGCAGGCAGAGCATCCTTTGAGTTACTTTTTGGGATCTCGACACTTCTTGTCATCTCCCTCTTCATTCCCTTCCCATGGAGCAGTGCAGCAGGCAGGGTGCATTGGAATAGGAACCTGTTATCACCAGGACTGTTTATTTTTTAAAGAGAACAGAGTTTAAGGCAAGGCCTGAGATGTTCAGATCAATGTTTTTGTTTTCTGTTTCCTATTTTGGGATGAGAACAGAAACACGAGGTCAGCAGACTTCCAGGAAAGCCTGTTCTTGTCAGATTTCCAGCTGGTTTTTGAAAAGCCAAGAGAGATATGTTCAAATGATGTTGAAACCACAGTCAGGTTCCTGTCAAGACAGGCACTGCCCATCTGGATATGGAGCTATCATTCCATGCCCAGAAGTTATATTTGTATAAATCAGAATCAGAACCAATGTATTTTCCCATTCCCTTATTTCCCAGAAAGGCAAATACCAACAAAATGAACCCAGGAACTCTGGGACAGTGTTGGCACAGGTGCCATGTGCTTTCTGTGAGGAGTGGGTGTGACCTGCCTGGCATCCCAGCACCCATCAGGATCAAACCCTTTGCTGATATTCTGTCACTATTCTGTCACATCAACTTGCTCACGTGCAAATCCATCTCCCGCTGCCTCTGGGACAGCAGCAGGATGCCAAGGGCTCCCCTCAGGACCGCCCCACGCTGCTGGGAGGAGAACTCCAAAGAGCCCATGGTGCCCCCAGCAAGGGCCAAAGGCAGCGTGGGTGCCTGCAGGTGTGCGATGGGCACAGCGGTGCCCCGGAGCCGTGCTGAGCTGTTTCTGTGCCCTGCAGGTCTGTCAGCACCATCCGCAACCAGCGCTACCACATCCACGCCAACCTGTCCTGCGCCGTGCTGCTGGCCCAGGCCCTGCTGCTGGCCAGCTTCCAGCTGAGTCCTGCAACCGTGAGTCACCGGGGTCTGCTGGGGCGGCTGCAGCGCTGGGGCGGCTGCACTGCTGGGGCGGCTGCACTGCTGGGGCGGCTGCACTGCTGGGGCGGCTGCACTGCTGGGGCGGCTGCACTGCTGGGGCGGCTGCACTGCTGGGGCGGCTGCACTGCTGGGGCGGCTGCACTGCTGGGGCGGCTGCACTGCTGGGGCGGCTGCAGCGCTGGGTGGCTGCACTGCTGGGGCGGCTGCACTGCTGGGGCAGCTGCACTGCTCAGTCCTGCAACCGTGAGTCACCGGGGTCTGCTGGGGCGGCTGCACTGCTGGGACAGCTGCACTGCTGGGGCAGCTGCTGCATTGCAAGGTCTGGCTTTAACATGCCCTAGCCAAAAATGCCATCCTGCTGCAGGGGGAACTCCTTAGGCAGAGTACCAGCGTCTAAACCATTAAAACTGATGTCTAAAACACCTGAGTAAGATTAAGAAAAATAGGCCAAGTTAACAGCACCACATACCAGTAAAACCAATTTATTCCCACTGTTGATTTTAAAAACACAATTTAAAGTAATGTTAAGGTCTTTGATGGAAAGTTCCACCTGAAGAGCAGAAACAAAACCTGATTTTACAATAAACTTCCAGGGTGCTCTGTGTTTGTGCTTGTAAAAACTTGTCTACTTTTGTGACCAGCTGCTGCTCCCCATTATTTTTCAGAAGCAGCCAGTGGTTTCTATTATTGGGGCGGTGGTGGTGGTGATGTTTTTTCTCAGTAGAACTAGATATGAGGTTTGCACATTGTTCATTTTGCCAATACAGCAGCTACCTAAATTTATATTCAGCTCAAATGGGTTCCCTTGGATTTTTGTTAGGTTTATAAATAACCGTAATGTCTGGTTTGCACAGGCAGTCATTACCTGAGGACCTAAAAGCAGTTTTGAAAACTGAGTTCGTATTCTTTTGCTGTTTAACATTCGGGTGGGTCCTGAATGAGTCATGCAATGTGCAAGGGAGAAAATGAGAGGGGATGGTTTAGAAGGAGAATGAAATGGAGGCATTGGAGAGCAGCAAAAGATGAAACTGCAGACAGTAGAAACCAGGCATGAAAATAATCCTCTTTAAGTAGAGAGCTAAAACCCTCTTGAAAGGACATAGTCTTGAGGGCAGTAGAAGGTTCACTCAGCAGGACAGTGTGTCATTTTCTCACAGGTTTTTGATCCATCCCAAATGTTCAGACAAATCAGCTGAGTCACTTCAGATGGGCTGTGAAGACTTTACAGCTGACCAAGGCCATTGTGGCCCTCAGACTGTTGGGTGGTGCGAAGCCCCAGCTGTGTCCTGCTGTGGGCTGGAGGAGACAGAGCCGTGTTCCGCAGGCACAGCCGTGTTCCGCAGGCACTGCCGTGCTCTGCAGGCACAGCCGTGTTCCGCAGGCACAGCCGTGCTCTGCAGGCACAGCCGTGTTCCGCAGGCACAGCCGTGTTCCGCAGGCACAGCCGTGTTCCGCAGGCACAGCCGTGTTCCGCAGGCACAGCCGTGCTCCGCAGGCACAGCCGTGCTCTGCAGGCACAGCCGTGTTCCGCAGGCACAGCCGTGCTCTGCAGGCACAGCCGTGTTCCGCAGGCACAGCCGTGTTCCGCAGGCACAGCCGTGTTCCGCAGGCACAGCCGTGTTCCGCAGGCACAGCCGTGCTCTGCAGGCACAGCCGTGCTCTGCAGGCACAGCCGTGTTCTGCAGGCACAGCCGTGTTCTGCAGGGACAGCCGTGTTCCGCAGGCACAGCCGTGTTCCGCAGGGACAGCCGTGTTCTGCAGGCACAGCCGTGTTCCGCAGGGACATCCGTGTTCCGCAGGGACATCCGTGTTCCGCAGGGACATCCGTGTTCCGCAGGCACAGCCGTGTTCCGCAGGCACAGCCGTGTTCCGCAGGGACATCCGTGTTCCGCAGGGACATCCGTGTTCCGCAGGGACATCCGTGTTCCGCAGGCACAGCCGTGTTCCGCAGGGACAGCCGTGTTCCGCAGGGACAGCCGTGTTCTGCAGGGACATCCGTGTTCTGCAGGCACAGCCGTGTTCTGCAGGGACAGCCGTGTTCCGCAGGGACAGCCGTGTTCTCCAGGCACAGCCGTGTTCTCCAGGCACAGCCGTGTTCCGCAGGCACAGCCGTGTTCCGCAGGCACAGCCGTGTTCCGCAGGCACAGCCGTGTTCCGCAGGCACAGCCGTGTTCTGCAGGGACAGCCGTGTTCTCCAGGCACAGCCGTGTTCTCCAGGCACAGCCGTGTTCTGCAGGCACAGCCGTGCTCTCCAGCCCCAGTGCCACCCACGTCCACAACGTGCCTTGGTCACACTCAGGTCCTGCTTGCTCAGTCAAGCTTGTGAGATGCTCACACAGGCTGCAGTTTAACAGGTGCAGATTTCCTCTTAAACCTATCCCAAACCTACTTTGCTGAAATCGGGGCGGTAGCACAAGGAAGAGAGACCTGTTTTACACCAGGCTTTGTGAGATGAAATGCTTCACAGAATCCGTGGATTTGTTAGCCCCATCTCCTCTATAACAGCTGTAATTGTATGGGATAACACTGTAAAGGTCTGAAAGTTGACAGACGTGATGTAAATACTGCTTTGCCCTCTTGGAATCCGGGGGGATTGTGATTCATCCTTTTATTGGTCTCCTGTCCTTACCTGCTCCTAGCAGCTTTGACAACAGCCTAAATACCTTTAATTGCAGCTTTAATTGAACTGCTGAATGATCGTTTACACAAAGAGGGAGGCAGTATTTACACTAGCAGGTGTGAATTTGTGATCTTTGCCTCTGCCAGGGCTGGTGTGTGGTGCTGAGCTGTTTTGGGGTGTCCTTGCAGGACCCTCTGTGTTCCCCTCTCGAGGCTGGCATTGCCTCCTTGTCTTGAGCCTCCCCATCCTTTCCCCACCTCTGGCTCTGGGGATATTTTGGTTTTGATTGCAGATATGGCATACAGCATTCACTGCTATTTTCAGATGCATTATTTAATGATTTACAATTCATTCTACAGCAATTTTTCTTTTGTAGAATAATAGTGGTTTTTAACCACAAAGCTCTATCTTCACAAACAGGACTTTAATATTTCCAGTACACCTAATTTATTCATTTATTTATAAAAAGCTGGTCATTGACACCTACCACCAATAGTTAACTGATCATGGCATATTCCAGGAAGGCAATTCTTCCCAAAATCAGGATGTCTTTTTATGTCTTTATATTCTTGAGACACAGAAAAATGAAAATTGAAGTATAAGGTGTTAGCCAGCACTGAGTTTTTTCCAGCACAACCAGAAAATCTAATGTATCTACTATCTGCAGTTCTGGATCAGGGAATTTATCTCTTTCTCACTCAATACTCCTGCCTGGCATTGCCGGAAACATCCAAACAGAGAGGTGAAACAAGCTGCTTTTGTTTGTGATCTATCTGTAAAATTACCTATCTGTTTTAAGACTGTCCTAGGGGGGAAAAAAAAAAAAAAAGACAAACTGGGAGGCCTTTCTGAAAGCCTGCTTTTCTTTCTCATCACCAATAATAGCACAGACCTTGCTGCTGGCTGGGCTGCTTTTTCTATTTCCACAGACCCTCTAGTTGTCAACTCTAAGAGTAGCAGGAACAAGACCTGCCTTTTTATGAGTATTCTGCTAAAAGCAGGGTGTTTCACAAAGTGCAGCAAGAGAGACATGCTTGGGCTTAGCGTGTAAAGGCTCAGCTTCTCTGTGCTTTTACAGAAGGCAATTTTGCCATAACACTAACTTCTAAGCAATAATCAAGGCAAAAAAAAAAAAAAACCCAAAACCAGAATGAGCAGCAACTTTGCTATGGATTTTATGTACAAATCTGCAACTAGGTATTATACAAAATTATATACAGACCAACCTCCTGCTACTTCACTGTGTGCTATTTTTCTGCTGTTTTGTGATTCATATTGTTTGGCTACTCAAAAATTGTAAAATATCCATTTGACAGAGCTAGCCTGTATGTCAGCTTTATGCTGCATTTAGATTCTTGTGGACTAATCTGGTAGAAATCAAAAGGCATTAAAATGGATTTTATAGCCTTATGATAAAATTAACTGGAAAGGCTCTTATAGCTTTTGTCAATAAGCTAATCTAGTTTAATAATATGTCACTGAACTTTGTGAAATACTAAACCACATAGAGACCTCACTTACACAAATCAACCCCAAATTTATTGCTTTTGAATGCAGGTAGTCCCATTGGATTTGCATTAGAATGTCCTTGCAATGTCCAAGTGAGTGTGTACAGGAAAGCCTCCGTTTTCATTATGCCACTAGGTCCCAGGGATTTATTTTCAATGGATTCAAAATCCCAAACCACCAACATAAAGAACAGAATGCCAGCACAGCACAGCTTAGCTCGGGCAAAGAGAGCAAACCAGTAACACCCGAGGCAGTAACTGGTTCCTGCTGGTGGAGCTCCCCAGCACAGCTCCCCCTGCCCGGAGCCTCCCTGGGGCTGGTCCAGCCGAGGAGGGCAAAAGCCTTCCCATGCCAGGGCTGGCTGCAGGCAGCCCTGGAGCTCTGCAGGTGCCACAGAGGGCTGGCACAGCTGCAGGGCAGAGTGTGCCTCCCTGCAGCCTGCCACAAACAGGGCAGGGCTGTGGGGCAGGGCTGGGGCTGCTGCAGCTGAGCTGGGGCAGAGCAAACCAGGTCCTCTGGTGGGGACATCAGTGTGGGGACATGTCTGTGGGGACATCAGTATGGGGGCATCACCTGGGGACATCCCTGCAGCCACCTCTGCTCTGTCACTGAGTGATGGGCACAGCCACTCTGCTGGAACCTCCTCAAAAGAGTGAGTGAGGAAGGGGAAAGGCAGAGAGTGAGGAAAGGCAGAGGGAGGAAAGGCCAGTGGGGAGCACCTGAGGCTGGAGAAGGAGAAAGGATTCCACTCTCCTGTTTTTAAACCAGGTTGGCCAGAGGCTTAGAGAAAAATTAAAGATGCTGAGAGGAGCACCTCAAGGAAAAGCAGGCAGCAGGGTACAGGACAACACTTGCACCCCACTTCTTTGACTCCTGTATTTACTACCGGTTCAGCAACCAGACTCAGTTTTGATTCCCTAAATATTGTGTAGACTTTAATGGGAATACTGCTTCCACTGTTAAAAATAAATAACACACTTGGATTTCCACACCACATTTGGCAATGTTGTTAGAGGTTTTTTTATTTGGGTTTTTTTTTTTTTTTAAGGGTAAGAGGATTTGTTACTCTGGAGCAATCTGAAAATGCAGTAGAAAAATGAAATTGTCTATTGCTTTCTTTTTAAGACAGTTTTACTTCAGTGATTTTGCATTTAGCCTGCAAACGTCTATAGAAGTTAAAAAAGAAAAAGAAAACTGATGTGACTATATCACAAAGAACTAATGTATTCATTTTTATTCTTAATTTAGCTGCCTTGCAAGATATTTGCCATCCTCCTTCATTTTTTCTTCCTGAGTGCCTTTGCATGGATGCTGGTGGAAGGATTTCATCTTTATAGCATGGTGATCAAAGTATTTGGGTCAGAAGAAAGCAAGCACTTATATTATTATGGAATTGGATGGGGTAAGCATTTAGTAGCTGCTTACTTTTAGTCTCCTCACTATGGGACAAGATTATATTCAGAAGCATATTTGAAATTGTCATCTTATGATCACAGTTTGCCTTAGTGAGAGTGGGTCTGTTGGATGAGAAAATGCATCATTTTTCTGACTGCAGTCAGACCTGTAGTGTAGTCCTTGAGCCTAATTCCACTGCAGGAATTCCACAGCCTGTCCAGGCTAGGTCAGACCCTCGATTACCAAACCAGTGGCAGGACTGAGGGAGGGAAATCTCACTACACTGCTGTGTTCTTTGTTTGGTTCTGACTCACACCGGTGGCTTATTCCATCTGTATTCTGCAGTCGTGCAGAAAGGCGGGCACAGCAGCACAGAATTATCACAAGACTTCACTGACTGGTGCTTTGTGCCTTGAAATCCTTAAATAAGAAGTGTGCACAGAACCCCAGTGTTGTTGTTACTAGGAATGAAGAAGTGGTTCTGTGACATGGGAATGTCTCAGACAACAATTCAAGTTTTTCTAGATGCAGCAATAAAAGCATAACCCATGTGCATTTCTGGAGAGCCAGAGCTGGGTATTTTCACATATTTAAAGGGTTGCAGACCCTGACAGCAGAGCAAAGTCACTTGCTGTCACAGCCCTGGGAGACCAGCAGTGGCGCTTGACAAAGCTCCACATTCAGGAGAGGGAACCTCATTCACTGGGTCAAAGAATAGGTGTGAAAAATAGAAAAGGAATATCCATGCAATTACAGACAATTTCAAAATATGTTAAAATATGCATTATCTTTCCTTCTCTCCAAATTCATTTGGAGATACAGGAAGAACAATTATATCAGTAATACAGATCTGCTGCAGTCATAATTGAAATATTTAATATCTATTTGGCACCATGCAGATCTGGGTGATAGTAATGCTGTGATATATATATATATATATATATATATTTCAAGAACTACCTACTTGACCTTTTGTCAATTCTGTCCTTTTTATTTTGTGCACCTTTCCTCATTCATTTAAAAACCTTCTTGGCTGTTGTGTGTGGGGGCCACAGTCCCCAGGTGAGCACGGGATGCCCCAGGCTGAGGGGATGAGCTGCAGCTGGAAGGTTTTCTCCTCTGCCCCCACTGCTTGGGTACAGGTTCAGTAATTCCATAATTCCACATTCCTGTGCCACTTTGTGCCAGGTTTGTTGGTTGTAACATGGCAGCGATTTAGAAGACACAAAACCAAACCAGGCATCCGACTGGGTCAAAAATCCCCAAAACTGCTTTTTTGCTGTGGTGATTCAGCATACCAGGCAGAGGTTGTTGGCAAAGCTTTTGTGTCCCACCATTTGTAGGATGCTGGGGACAGAGTTTGTGGTGCTGGATGTTTTCCCATTTCAGCCAGTTCCCTTTCCTTCAGAAACTGCCACAGAGTGAAGACTGTTCTGAGCTGTCAAGTGCCATAAATTCCATTATTTGCTCTTAGTTGATGTAGTTCCCGACTTCTGCCCAGATCTGATGTAACACAGCAGAAGAAAATAATAGAAAATGAACATCCTCAGTATAAATGGGAGAATATACTTATCCCCATCAAGCAAAGTAGATCTTTTCATCATTGGAGGGAAATACACTTTCATTTGTGCCTAATGCTTCATCTTTCTCAATAAATGACATATTTAGCCTTTTAGAACTGATGTTCTAAAATTGTTTTGAATTGTCTGCCACAGAGTTTCAACAGCCTGGTTTTTGGTTGGTTTTTTTGTGGTTTTTTTTATTTTATTTTTTTTATTCTTTGGGTTTTTTTGTATGTATAGAAGACACAGAATCTTTCAAAATACAATGCTACTTAACTACTGAGTATAGCCCATATTTATAAATACATATTCATATCAATATAGAAATATTTATAAATGTGCTTCTAGCTGCAGTTATTAAGAATGAAAATACTTCTTCCAAAAATGATATTTTTGCCAGTACTGGAAAACTTTACACAATTTGTGAAGATGATATTGGTAAAATTAGGTAGAAATTGCCTGTCAGAGAATTTTGTAAAGCCCTCATGCAGAAAACCTAAAGAACTAAAAAGAAAATTGAAACTTTAAGCTATCATGTCTAATACTCTGTCTGGGACCTATTTATTAAATTCTTTAAGATGATCAAAGCTCAAACCTTCGCATTTTATTAAATCATACAGGAATTAGCAGGCAATCATTTAATATTTGAAGGTATGGGTTTTACTGCACTCAGAACTGCTGGCAATAAACCCCCTGCCTCCTCTCCAGCTCCTGGCCTGGAATGAAGTGGCACAACAGGACCTGGCAGTGCTGGGGCCAGAGCAGCTCTGAGACCAGGAGCAGTTCTGCCTCTGTAATTTGTGTGATTCCGGTGTCACCAGGAGCAGATCTGCCTCTGTAATTCGTGTGATTCCTGTGGATCATGAGCAGATCTGCCTCTGTATGATTCCTGTGTCATCAGGAGCAGAACTGCCTCTGTATGATTCCTGTGTCATCAGGAGCAGAACTGCCTCTGTGTGATTCCTGTGGATCAGGAACAGAAGTGCCTCTGTGTAATTCTTGTGTTGTCTCATGAATGTTTCTTCACCTCCTAGGGCACAGCCCACTGCATCAGTCAAAGCCATCTGGAAACATAATTCGCTCTAAACACAAAAGTCTTGCAGACCCATGACATATTTATGCTAAACTCAGCCTTGACTGGGCCCCTGAGGCAGCCTGAGTTTGCTGGCTGTGATGCTCTGGATAACCAAATGTCACCACTCTTGTCCTCTCACCTGCTGTCTATGCATCCCTGTGAGAAACTCTGCTCTCCTGTCTTACGTTCTGAATTCTTGAGCAAAAATGCACTTACCTGGGGAAAGTGGTTAAAATAAGGCTGATAGTGCTTCACATGTATCACTGCTGGATAGCAAGAGGCAGAAAGTCTTTTAAAAAGGCTTTTTAAAGCCTTTAAATCTTTAAAAGAAAGGTTTAAACAGGACTGTGATTCCCAAGGAAGTTAGCACTGATTCAGTTTAACAGTTAAACTAGTATTTTATTAAAAAGTCATTTTGTCTGACATCCGTTAATTAGTGTTGGATTAAACAGCTGCAGGAGGATGTCAAGTTAGAATTAATTTGAAAATTACTCTGAGCTGCTCTGTTCATACAAAATTTAGCAGAACTTTCAGGGCTTGCTGGAAGATGTGCTTTTATTCCTAATATTGCCTCAGCGTCTGCCTTTCTGTGCCTTGCTGCAGGCTGCCCACTGGTGATCTGTGTCATTTCTGCAATGTCGTCCCTGGACAGCTATGGAGAAAGTGGCAAGTGAGTATGAAAAAAGCCTCACTGCAGGTGCCATAGGGATGGAAATCTGATGTGGAGGAAATTTGTAAATGTGTTAACTGGGCTGTGGTGCTGCAAGGTCCTCCTGAGGAGCAGGGGAGAGAGTCTGCAAAAGGATGACTTGTGTAGAGATATTGTTAAACACAGAAGCCTCAAGTCTGGTTTTCACAGAGATGATTCACAGAGCACAAAAAGCTCCTGAGATGTTTTTCTTTCTTTTTACTGAAGAGCTCCTCAGTGAACTCCCTGCTCAGGAGGGAAAAACCTGCACCAAGATGAGAGTAACCATTGATTAAAGATATTCAATCTTCCAAAGAAAACTGCAGTTACACACCTGAAATTTGGAATGGATAATGTCCAAAACCTTGAAAATTAATTTCCTTTCTAATTTGGGAAAAGAAGAGCAAGTTTATCTGAAAGAACTCTATAGAATTTAATCCTAAAATAATTTTACATGTGGAAACTGGTTTATCTCTTCAGGGCTGTAAGAAGGGCCACATTGTGTTTGCCAGCCCCTTCCCCAGCACCAGCCAGGGGAGGCAGGGAGGGCTTCAATTTGTCCCTGGCTGCAATGAGACAAATTCACTCCAATGAGACATTTCACAGTGCTCCAGCACTGAAATGACTGCCTGTGGCTGAGGGCACCAGAACAACAAATTGCAACTAAAACACTTCCTCCTTCCCATCTTTGCACTCCTGTGGAGGTGTGCTGGGGCAGAGAGGTGTCACTGACTATGTGACAAATCCAAGTGAGATCCCACCTTGGCTCCCCAGTGGGAGGGAAAAGGAGCTTTTTCCTGATGTCTGTCATGTCTCTTGCTTTCAAAATTCATCAGTCTTCTTGCACTCTCTTTTAGTTGTTTTATGGGTTGGGTTTTTTTTTTTTTTTTAATTAATAACTTATTAATTAAATGACTATGTGTTTCCTCTGAAACAACTCTGATTTCCCCTGCAGCTGCTGGCTTTCACTGGAGAATGGAGCAATCTGGGCTTTTGTGGCACCAGCAATGTTTGTCATTCTGGTAGGTACCAGCACAGAGCTGCTGTTCCTTGCTGCACCTCTGTGCCAGCAGGACTGCCTGGAGGCCTGGAGCCCAGTGAAACTGCAGTCCTGAATTCTCCAGAAATTCTGGGTTCCTGCCCCGAACTTTGTGTTGTGCATGGGTATATGTATAACTATATGTATCTGACACTATCCATATGTAGAGTTTACCATTGCATACCTCTGTACCTGTTTGGCAAACAGAAGGTATACCCTAAACTTCTGTATGTGAGCTTACAGTCAAAGGTATGGAGATATTGATGATTGGAGAGCAATTAAAAGAATCCAATATTCGTATGTCCTCTCCTCACATTAGCACTTTTTTTCTGGCCATTGCTCAGCACCAAAGGCGGAGATGAGATGCAGTCAGGGACACCAAACCTTCCCAGGCTGCTGTCCAAGGATGGTGGTAACCAAAACACACCAGGCAGGGAAATGAAATGCTCACTCACCTGAGCCAGCACAGCCTCCAACAGTTTTCATGTGCAGCTGCTTGGCAGAGAAAGTAAGAGTTTAACTGGCTGCCTCTGACTTACGATATCTAACATTTGTGCAGCTCAAATTATGTTCTTGTAGGGACACAAATACTTTCAGAAAGAGAAAGAGTGAGCTCACAAGGTTGATCCACACAGGGCAATTTGTTAAATAGTCTAAACCCAGCTCTGCCCAAAATAGCAGCAAGTGAGCTGACAAATTACCTCTCTGGGCATTGGATATTCCAGCTGAAAAATGTGCTAGTGCCTATAGGGAAATAACAGGGCTAAACACTCTCTGGTGTATGTGCATGTGTGCCTGTGTTCTTTAAATAACAAATTAGCCACCAGCTGCATAAACTAGCATTTAAGTCTAAAAATGCTTCTCAAAAAGCAGTTTTTGACTAGTTCAATCCACAGTGTCTCTGCCAAGAAAAAGGATTATGCTGTGAGGAAAAGAGGGGGATTGCTCCTTTCAACTCCCACTCCCCAGAGACCAGGCAGACACAGTCCCCTTTTATCCTGCCCCAGCCTCACAGGCAATCCAGACACGAGAATGATGTGGAGGGACTGTGCCTGGGGAAAAGCACTCACAAATTCTTTTCTAGGCAGTAATTCACAGAACCTCCCAGCCCTATATAGATTCCCATACCAAATTTGCTCTTTCCTTGGGGTTTGAGTCAAGGGATATGATGGAAGAAATAGTTCTTTCTATATGTAGGTCTTTTGGCTTCTACCTACATCTCAAGGTTTTAAGATCACTCTCCTCCACACCCCAAACCACAACACACATCTGTCATCTCTATATCATCCTCTTAAAGCAGCTTCACAAAAAGTCCTTGAAATTAATTTGCAAACCAAACTAAGCTCAGCCCAAACTGCCTTGGGATGTGTTTTCAGTCGAGGGGAAAAACCTGACTTAACAAAGCACCTGAATTTTTGACACAAGACATTAAAACTTCTGGCAGAAGGCTCTGTTTGTTATCAGCCATCTGCTGCCTTGGTGTGTTTCCATAGATATGGCAGAAATTAGGGAATTCTGTGGAAAGCATCTGTGTGCCTGGAGCAGAGGCAGTGCTGCAGGCAGGGAACGAGGAGCAGACACTGGCCTGCAGTGGCCAGGCCTCTCTTGCTTTCCCTGTAAATTGGTATTTTCCTGGTGGTGCAGTTCGAGTGAGAGTTTGCAAGGCTCTGAGTACAGCACAGAAATGACTTTCTCAAATATGCTCATTACCACCTCAAAGGATTTACAGGGGTTATTTACAAAATATGATTTGGCAGCAATAGGGAAAATGATCCCACGACCATTGAATTTCACCTCTCATGTCTGTAAAGCTGATTGAACAACAGGTACACTTGTTATTGAGAAGCTGGCAGTTCCACAGGATAGCCTTTGGATAAACTCGAGAGCCATGGCAAAAATGAACTATTACAGATATGCTCTGATTCTACAGCAGGTGAAGATCTGCCCTTAGAAAACTTAAATTTAAAAAGGGGTCAGAAGATTTGGAAAAAACCCAAGGAAATAATTATAATCAAATTTAAACATCTTTAATTCACCCTCTCATCTTCAGAATTAGAATATTTATGTCGAAGTAGAGGATGATTATTGAGTTTTAACTGAGGAACAGCATTTTTTTTGAAGTCTTCTCTTTCTTTTTGTTCTGTAGTTCAGGATAGTTTTGTTCTACCCTTGTTCTTGACACTTTGTAGCTGATGTGCAACTTTAGACAGGAAGGGAAAATACGTATTTCACCTTCACATTGTCTACATTTTTTCTCCCTTTAAACCCAAGGTCTTTGCACAGCAAGACAGTCTTTGCCACATTTCCTTTAAGTGATAAAGATTTCCTTCTTCCTTCACCTGTGACTCCAGCACAAACCTTCCTTTGCTGAACATTTTCAGTGTTCGTCTTTTCAAGATTTCCTACTTTTCTGTCGGGGATTCTTTTCATTTAATTGATGTTTCTGCTGGACCTGACATCAAAAAGAGCAGAGCCTTTGAAGAGCAGAGTCCAGATTTGCCATCGCTCCCTTCGAATGCTCCATACCCAAACTGTGAGCGGGGTTTGGCCGGAGATGGGAGCTGCACACGCCGAGGTGCGGCAGGACGGTCTGGGCAGAGCGCGGAACAGAGAGGGGTTCCTGCAGCACTGCAGTGCAGACATGCTGAGGGGTTCCTGCATCGAGGGGTTCCTGCAGCACTGCAGCAGTGTCGCAATGCAGAGACCCTGAGAGTTCCTGCAGCGCTGCAATGCAGACATGCTGAGGGGTTCCTGCAGCGCTGCAATGCAGACATGCTGAGGGGTTCCTGCAGTGCTGCAGTGCAGACATGCTGGGGGTTCCTGCAGTGCTGCAGTGCAGAGACTTCAGAGTTCCTGCAGCGCTGCAATGCAGAGACACTGAGAGTTCCTGCAGCACTGCAATGCAGAGACCCTGAGAGTTCCTGCAGCGCTGCAATGCAGAGACACTGAGAGTTCCTGCAGCGCTGCAATGCAGAGACCCTGAGAGTTCCTGCAGCGCTGCAGCAGTGCCACAATGCAGAGACCCTGAGGGGTTCCTGTATTGATTTATAATTGGGTATTGATTTACAGTCGGGGTATTGATTTATAATCAGGTATTGATTTACAGTCGGGGTATTGATTTATAATCAAGTATTGATTTACAATCAGGTATTGATTTATAATTGGGTATTGATTTATAATCAGGTATTGATTTACAGTCAGGGTAGTGATTTACAGTCAGGGTATTGATTTGTGTGTGGGGATCCTGAGCACCTTGGCTCTGGGGCAATGCAGCCATCCAGGCTTTTCCTGAACAGGCAACGGAGCTCCCGAAGGAGGGAGAAAAGCTGTGCGGGTGGGAATCATTGACACAGGGCAAACCACACAGCCCAGCCTTGGAAACCTCTCTTGCCACATAAAGACAGCACAGAAAGTCTCTGTTTCTGTTTCCTGCTGTGTTTGTACAATGCCGTCCCTGGGCAGCCTGCTCCTCGGACTCAGCCAAACTTGCTTTCCTGACCAAGGCTTGTTTCTCCTCCTCCTCCAGGTCAACATTGGCATTCTCATTGCTGTCACAAGAGTCATCTCCAGAATCAGTGCAGACAGCTACAAGGTCCATGGAGATGCTAATGCCTTCAAGTAAGTTTTTCTCATTGAAATTGTGACAATCTCCCACAAGCAATGTTACACCATGGACTGCTCCCAGAACACTGACTGCTCCTCTTCAGTAAAAGCGAATACTGTCATAGGTATCCTCCCTTGAATGCAGCCAGTTAACCTATGTTTTATTAAAGCTGCATGCTGCACAGGGTGAAGCCTGTGGTTCATCAGGAGCTGAAGTGGTTCCTTGCCTATGACAGTCTCCAGCATTTGCTGATTCATTATTTTCCCTTTTGCTAAGGGAGACTTTCCTCTTCCTGCTATAGTCAAAAGCTGAATTTCACAGAGCATCATTAATCTGTGCTGGGTTATTGCAACTCTTCTGCTCCTTCTGAGGCCAGACCTTGTTTCCAGCCCCAGTTCAGTATAATATTTAGGCACATGCTTATCTTTAAGACTCTCTTGACATTACAAAGCATAAAGACTTACACTGGATTTAAATGTGTGCCTAAATTCAAGCAGATCTTTATATCATCGTGCCTTGAGCCTCTTGGGTTGGTGGCTTCTGAGAATGAGTCATCTTTAAAATAGCACTGGGGGGGTGTAGTTAAGAAGATAATTTAATATATCAAGGATAAATGAAGATGTTGAATATTCCATTTTGTATCTCCTAAAGAAGCTTTAGTCCAAATAGAGAAATGTCACTGTCTATAAATAAAAGAATATGTAACTTAGAAGAAAAATGTGATGATGGTTTGTGTTTAATGTTTCTGAGGCACAGGTTATTGTATGATAAAGATTTGGTGCCACTGTTCTGAAATTGTATTATAAAGAATAATTTTTATGCTTGGATTACTTATGTAATTTTGAAATTGTCATTAAGTTTTAAATATTGGTGACAGTTACCTAATTGAAGTTAGTTTACTTATTATACACTTATCCAACAGGAAAAGAAAAACAGTAAATAAGTCTACACAAAAATCAATAAGACAATTACCCTGTAGTGAAATGAGAAGCCTGGGAATTAAAATGACTGTTTCAGGTTTGGCTGAGTTCCTGTGACCTTCAGAAATACACAGGAAGAATAGAAACTTAGGAAGCAAATAACTATATTGTCAATGCCAAGTTTTCTGCACTATCAGAAGTACAAACACAAAGACACATCTCCATAAGTACAAGAGCAGCTACAGAGGTTGCTCCATGTACTTGGATATTTTACTTTGTTGCAAGGAGTGGATTCCATACACACTGTACCCTGCACACTAACACACACTATTTTTTTTTTAACTGCGTGTGTGCACATAAGTAAATTGATTGATGAATGATTGGTCGAGGAATAAGATGTAATGCCTTTAATGACGAGCATATGTTCCTAGCCCAGGTATTATCAGCTGTAGATTTGGAATGGGATAATTTTAACTGAAAATGAGACTTCTCCAGGTACCCTGGCTGAGAGATGCTCTTTTTGCCAAGTTATTTTCACATTATAGTTTCAGGACTTGACCTAACAAGAGTTAGAGGGAGAAAAGTGGAGAAAAAATTATTATCAGAGGGCTGATACATCTGAAAACGTGAACCATTTAGTGATTATGGTGAAACATGCTCTGATAGAATGGCTTTCCTCACAGAAATAAATTAAGTAAACAAAATACAATAGAAGGTAAACAGAACATAGAGAATAGTTCTTCTGTACATATCATTACCGAAGTGGATCCTCGAAGTCTGAAATGAGAAGAACATAAATACATGCTCAAATCAGATCTTGGGAAGTGTTTATACCCTGATTTAACATAGCAGTGAGGCATGATGGATTAGAGTTTTATGTACAGAGGATGTTACGAAGAAAGTAACTGGTCTATTGGAAAAAAAGATAATTATAAAGCCTTTGTAGCACTGAGTTTATATGTCTGGAATGAAATCCTTGTGTGCATTTTCCAAGAAAGAAGAGAAGAAAGCAGAGCAGGGCTGTGATCTGACAGGTGCACGGGAAGTGTTTCACGGTGTGAAATCCCCACGGCTCCGAGCATTACAGGCTTCTGGGAGCTGATTACAGGTTGTTAACCCGGGAGGGTGGATGTGCACAGCAGAACAAATCAGAGACAAACAAGGAGCAGGAAAGCAGAAAGGCTCTACAGTTCTGTGAGGAAGGACTGCAGGGTGGGTTTTGGATCAACAGGTTGAGCTGGCCTAGGGAGGAATCCCTGACGCTGCAGAACGCTTTGTGTGCTGTAATCCCCAAATAAAGGGGCTGCCAGGCATCCCTGAGTGCTGTGCCTGCTGGATATCGCTGTGGGAAGAACTGGGCTGTGTCAGGAGGAGTTTTTCAAGCCTTCTCACGAACCAGAGCTGGATGAAACTGGCATGGTGTGATTTGGAGAGGCAGGAAAGCTTTGGCACCCATCGCAGCAGCCAAGCGGGACCTGGGGAGAAGTGGCTCCTTCAGAGCTGGGCTTGTGGTTCCAGACAGCCAAAGGCAGAAATTGGGAGCTGCAGGGCAAGGAGCTGTGGAGGGGAGCCTGCTCAGCCCACCAAAGCTGAGGCAGAAAAGAAGGGGCACTTCAGTGCTGTCTGTCCAAGCTGGGATGAGATGTAGGCGGGCAGCGTGGGCAGCATGTCCAGACAGCGAGCGCTGTGACAGCAGGGACAGCAGGCTGGACAGCTCCCAGCAGGTCACAGCCACAGTGACAGTGAGCTCCAGGGCTCCTGCACTGACCACAGTGGCAGGAGCACGAGGAGGTGCCAGTGCCACCTCTTTCCCTGCTGGCTCTGGCCAGCATCACTTCAGTCTGTAAGCACCGGGCTGGGTAAACATCACACACTTGTGATGTTTCCAAGTGCAAACCCAAGCAGCTGCTGTAGTCCAAAAATGCCAGCCTGCAGGTTTCACAGAGCAGGCTCCTCCTCAGGCTCACCTCTGGCCAGGCTCTGCTGCCAAAGGAGAGCTTTAATCACACTGACAAGGACTAAATTCCACTGCTGCCGGCAGCAGCGGGGAGAGGACCTGCCCTGGCCCTGAGCTCAGTCAAGCTGACCCCACTGGACTCCTGGTCCTGCTGCACACAGCTGATGTGCTCTGTTAAATGTTCCTCTCCCTTGCCCTGAAAGCTCTGACTTCTCCCCGGTGGCAGAGGGAAGCCCAGGCTGTGCTCAGTCACCATCTGCGTGTCTCAAGCCAGGTGTGGGGACTCATCCACACCTGAGCAGAGATCACCTCAGGAAATCCTGACCGCAGACTCCTTCTGAGTCGTGATGGCATCAGTTAGAGAGGGTGTTTATTGCTAGAGAAGAGCTGGTGCTGGAGCATGTTTGCTTTCTGAAAAATGAAGTTACTTGGCAATGCAAGTCGATATTACCAACAAGGCTTGTTTCTCTTGGCAACAAGCAGCAATAAACTGATGTAATTATTTAGAGTAATTGTTCCCGATTTTCCATATGGCAGCAGGTCCTCTCAAATGCAGACTCAAACTGCAGAAAGTGCACCAGGGTGAGACAGTGCTCTGCTGTGAATGCAGCAGCTGGCGAACCTCAGGTTTAAAAGCCAAAACAGAAAAGAAAGTTGTGAACGAAATTCCTTTTAGTGTTCTAAAATTAATTAATTTATTATTCATCTTCCCCATTTTCATTTCCCCCAGAACAAAGTGCAGTTACTGGCTTATCGATCTCCTCAGGTTCAGATGTTGCTTGTCACAGAGGAGACAGCAGAGAACATCCTGCTGAACATCTTGTTCTGCTTTCACTGCCACTGGTGTGCTCATTTGTTTGTCTAAAGTAAATAAAAATAGTGCCCCTGAAATGAATTTAAGAAGCAACATAAAAGACCAAGCTTTTATGATACATCAACTGCAAAATACCCAGTAATTTAAGACAAAATGAATTCAATTAAACAGTTTATGATCACAGACACTAATTAAAGCATAATAGACTCCTGTGACAGTCTGAATAGTAAGTATTTGGTCACTGTAGTAGTTTTCCTATGTGTGTGAAAATAGCTACTTTTTTAGTATCTGAAACTTTTATTCTGCAACACCAGTTTACTGGAAAGAGCTGAGCAAAGAATTATTATCATCTCTTATTTATTACTTGAATTTACTTAAGAGCATGCTTTTTGTATTGTTTTTGAAGCATATAGAGTACATATAGAATATTAACTTTTCCTTTAGTTGTCATTGATTATTCTTGAACTTTTTATCAGAGGATTAGCTATTGATTCTCAGCAAAATAATTTTGGGCAATAATTCAGTTGTGGCTTAATGAGAATGTTTTGCATCAGGGAACAGATTTTCTGCCAAATAGCTAATTTAAATGTTTTAGTTTATAGAATGCTGAATCTAATATCTTGAAATATTTAAATGCATACATACAACATTTGTTTGAATTATCCATTCTTTTTTTTAGGGACATAACTAATCATATGTTTGAGTTTAAGCATATGAGTAGTCTGTTTAAGCTTAATGCAATTAAAGCAGATTAGTTTAATGGAATTGCTCATGTGCTTGAAAAGGCACATGATTACATTTCTGAGTTATGAACCATTTGAACTCTTTTCTGATTTATTTCTGCTGCATCTAAAGTTTTAACTCTATTCAGCACATGCATTGACATATAAGGGCCCAAGGAAGGTTTTTTCCTTACTGCCCGACCCTTTCAAAGTCTCATTGCTTTTTGCATGGCAAGTGACTTCTCTGTTACAGTGAGAAGAGGTCCCCGATGTGACAGTGTTAGAAAAGTGCACATTTCCTTCCCCATGGGGACAACTCTTGCCTGATTACATTTAGCACAGGTAATAATTTGACTGAGTTCCCTTGACTGCAAGGGTTAAAGTATAACACAGAGAATTCTCAAAGCTGTGTTTGGCACCGACAGATGTTAATTGCAGCAGAGGAAGGATGCCCAGCTTGTCTCAGTTGCAGGAGTAGTGGTTTTAGTGCAGAAGCACACTCACCACATTTAGCCAACCCCCTGTGATTTCCCAGCCAGCTCACTTCTGCGTTCTGTTGTCCAGAAGAGACAGTTTCATTAACTTCTCTTGAATAGACTGCCAATTCCAACTATTATTAAATACATTCTCACTGCTTACTCTGAAATGGTCCAATGAGTTGGAAAAATCTCTGTCTTTTTTATAAACTGTACACTTTACTCAGTGAACCGAAAGTGATGCTATCATAATCATCCATGGAGAAAGCAATTACAGCAAAATCAGAAATATTTTTTAGTTTTTTACCCTAGTCTTTCTTTCATTTCATACTTTCTTCATCCCTCAAACTTAGTGAAATAGTAAAACAGTTCTCCATAGGAGGAAAATATGTTTTCTGCTTAGTTAAATTAATGATTGAAAATTGGGGGAAATGGCAGTAGCTGCAGTGAATGGGAGCAAAACAGGGCTTCAGGAAAACCTCAGCGCAGTGAGTAAGTAATGGCAGCTGCTGTGCTGGTTCCATCTGTATTTTTTCATAGCTACGAACCCCTGCACATGAAACTGAAGCTACAGCGTGTAGCTTTACTGCAGATGTGATCCCTGCTTTGTTGTATGGGCAATGCACAGCAATGTTTCCCTCTGGCGGGTGCAGACCAGGAGGGCAGTCCTGCAGCAGCTCAGGTGCTGCAATGCTGCACACACCTGCGGGAGATTGGCCGTTCCAGAGCACTTTGCAAAGCCATGCATCACACCCCTGCAGCAGGGGCGGCTGTGGCAGGCTGCTCCTGCGTTTAATCACGGATCCACAGCTCTGCCTCGGGATTCTGCTTTGCTTGTAAACACTCCCCAGCCCTTCAGCCCAACCTTCTGCCTGGGATGCAAATGCTGCAAGTCAGTGCTGATAACTTTGGTGCTTTAACATCAGCTGTTATTCCACGAGCTCCTGTGATTTGCTGCATTTCGTTCTTGTGATCCCATTCCTGTTTGGTGTCATTTGGTGCCCAAAGACGCCTCGTTCTGAGGATTATTCCCAGCTGTTATTTTCACAGAATGTACTTGTCAGTCACGGCACTGCTCAAAGCCCTCACGAGGGCTCTCCTGCCAAAGCGATGCCATAATCTCCTCCATAACTAAATTCCACCTCTTTGGGATGCCATTAGAGATTTTTAAATTTTTGTTCTGTAATCTCCGTCCACAAGGAAGGTGAGGAGCAAGTTACAATCTGTAAACTCTTCTGAAAGTCTACAGGGATTCAAAATCCATAGCACTAGAAAATCCTTCCTGTGCCTTTCTGGGTGGCAGATGCAGGCAGCCCTCAGAGACAGGGAGCACCTGCTTTTGTGTGCCCTAATGAAAAAGAAAAGAGCTTTTTCCCTTTTTCCCTTTGCTGAAGGAGAACCATCCATTAGAGCAGTGTGACAGGCCAAATCTGCTTTCAGCAGTTCCTTTTCTTCACCATTTCTCACTGTGTGTAAGGAAACGTGTTCATTGAACATGGCTTCAAACAGCATGAGTGATGCACCCCCTGGAATCTGTTGGAAGGAGGAGAGTTGACTGGCAACAAAGGAAATAATTAAAATGAAAGTATTAAGCAGTAACAACTAGTGAGCTGAAGTGCTAACTCCCAATGATAATGTCTTCAACCTAATTAAATTTTTGGCTCATTGAATATGACAAATACAAACACAGTTTGGGTGTCTCCTTATTAGACTCAGGGTTTTAGACTAAAAATAACATGGGATTGAATGTTGCCAATGAGGGTATTAATGAGGAAGTGCTAATCTTTTAGAGGCCATAATGACAGTAATGGGAATGCTTTCCTCACTGCAGATGCTGAGAGTCACAGCACTGCAGAAAGGCCCCAGGCCACGCTGTGATTGTTCAGGCGCATTTCAGGCACATTTTGGGAGGAGTATTAGAAGATTAAAAGGATGTAAAGCATAGTTGCAGAGAGGAGGCTACTCTGCAAAAAGGAGACAAACAGGGACAAATAGTAACAGGCTTAAACTGATGAAAAAAATCAAATATCTTTAACCTTCCTGTACTGGGAGGGGAGTAGCAAAGCACTGGTTCTGATTACCTGGATAGCTGCTGCCTTTGAATGGCTTTCACAAGTGGTGCTACCCCTGCCTGTCAGGGCTAATTCTGCTGCCAGGAGTGACAGCCAGCCCTGTCTGAGCTGGGTCAGGTGGCATTATGAGCCTCCCACAGCTTGATTTTTCCTTGGTTGTCTCCTTCTGAGCCAGAACCATCCTTCGTGGACAGTTTTCTCTCTGTCACTGCTCCTTAAGCAGGATTTGCTGCTCCAGGGCCTGTTGATACTGGCTCCAAAGGAACGAGCAGCTCTGACACTCGTGCCTGCTCCTTTCCATGTTAGGAAGGGCAGCAAGAGAAAACAGATGGGTGCCAAATATACAGGGGAAACTTCATCGTTAACAGGTGCTGGTTTTTCTGAGTATAAAGATAAAACAATTTTTATTAGAGGTGCTTAGTCATGTTTACTTTCAGATGTGAATGTCAGGATAGAATAAGGTTTATTAAAACCTGGTTATTAAATCCCTGCGATGAAACCTTGCTGTGAACACAACAGAACCAGTGCTGGAGGTGCAGGGTATGAGAAGGGGCCATACCAAGCCACCTTCCAGCCATTTATCATCTTGTCTAGCTGGGGATGTCTAGAAGCTTGTGTTGTACTTATTGACCTATGGCTGGATCAATTTCTTGACTCCAACCTGCCAGACTCCAGGGCAGTGGCTGCAGGTGTTATCTGTCCTCTGCAGGAGCCTGGGGCTCAGATCTCATCTCCTTGGGACAAACCAGGATTTACACAGCATTTAATGAGAACAAAACTCTCTGCTGGCCCCATGCCTAAGGCTGGCTCACTCCTGATGGGTCCTTCGTGGCACACAAGGTGCCAAGTAGAGAGGAGTCAGGTCAAGGGTGTTGTCAGCAATATGGCATTGAGACATCTGAGAACAGCACATGGTGCTGTCACTCCACTGTCCCCCTCCCTGCTGCCAAAGTTCTCTAAAGGACAGCTTGTCTCCTTTCCTTCTAGAATTACAGCAACAGAAACTTTCAGGTTTTAAACATCTATAGCTTTGAAGCTCACATTAGCTTGTTTTTTAAATGTCCTAGCTGGGTTTAGTTTTCCATCTTTTAATATCAGATTTAAGCCATGAAAGTGCTGGTGGCAGGATGGGGCTGTGAGTCACAGCTTGGTGCCTGGCTCCAGAGCAACAATTAAACGCTGCTCGTTCATCACAAAATGGGACAATTCCCTGTGAACAGCAATAACCTCAAGAGTTTGCTTGAACTGCTTCATTTACACCCTTGGTTCCAATTTATAATCCTGCAACTCTGTGTCAGCTTTATGCAGAATAATAAGAACAAATATTACAGTTGTGCCATTGCAGAATATGAATGTTATTTAAGCATGTGCCTTGTGCAGAGCTCTGGGCAGCCTGTAAATCACTGCCCAGTGTGACACAGCTCTGAGCTAAGTGTGGTTTACATATTTTCCCAATGAAGCACTCTGAAAATATGGAAAGCACAGGTAATTACAATAAAGAAAATATACTCTCTTAGTATCACAAATACTTTTAAACTTTGAGGTGCTCTCTTCAGGTACACAATAAAAGGCAAGGGGCTGCAGCTGGGCCCCAGCAGCCCTGCAGTCCTGTTTCTCTGCTCCTGGTGTACTGTAAATGCAGGTGAACCTGGTGGGAAGGAATGATGATGTCTGACTCCAGAACACTGAATGATTTCTGTATTATAACTATGCTATAATACATTAATATATTATTTAAAGGAGATACTAAAACCACAAACCTACTTTCTCTAACTCCCATATCTAACTAACAACTCGTGCCCCTTTCTCTGAGTCCAGCCCCAGGTAGGTTGGATTGGCCACCAGGCTCAAACAATCCTCACCAGAACCCAACCAAGCAATCACCCCAGGGAAACAATTCTCCAAACACATTCCACATGGGAAAACAAGGAGCAGAAATAGAAATTGTTTTCTCTTCCTTCTCTCTGTGCTCCTTTGTGAAAATCTGAAAGAAAGAAGGATGTGGCTGTGGCACTGGTGTGCACATCTGAGACTGGAGGCCAGGTAGGGGTACAGCGATTTATCTGCCACTGCTGCAGTTAAAGCTCACCTGAGCCACTCCTCAGAAAATGACTTTTCTGCTCAGCCTGCGTGCCTGCCTTGGTCCTTTGCTGCGCTGCTGCCGTTGCTGTGGGAACAGGAGAAGATCCTTCTGCTGGTAGCCTGGCTCATAAGGGTCACTGAGACTGTTGGGGTCAGGACATCATCCTCAGAATTCAGCTCCTTAGGGGGTGAATGCTGTTCCTCAAAAATTGACCCCATGATTTGACGTGATTGTTACTTTGTCGTCCTCAATTAAAATATGGGTCTCCAAGTTAAAAGCCAGAAATATTTGCCAAAGTACAGATTCCTAGAGAAGGCTGCTTTTCCTGGGTGTTCCAGGGCCACAGAGCTACCCAGCTGTGCAGGTATCCACTTGTCAGGTTAGGAGTGGTAAATGGCTGTGTAATTGTCTCTGACAATTTTGAAATGTGTGTAGAACACAATCACATTTGCTGGTAAAAGCCTCTGGTGATGGCGTTTTGAGTCTCTTTGGGGAGTAGCTAGCTCAGAAGCTTTTTTTCTCTTGAAAAGTTGATGTTTTTTCAAGGACAATTTGAGAAAGAAGGAATTGGAGCCTTGGCCATTTTTGACAGGCCATGCTTTCTAGATTACCAACAGTTTTTGGTAATCTAGAAAAATCTTTCAAAAGAAACCCACACTTTTCTTTCTTCACACTTTTGAAAGATCAAACACAGTACATGGAGCACAGGGTAGGGGCTACTTCATATTTTTAGCATATGGTGTGCCTGGTTTGACATCCCAGCGCAGGGAAAACAAAATTAATCAATGGATTTGCATCACTGACTGCAGCTTTATAAGTCCAAAAAACAGGTCTATAAACTGTATTTCGTTATAATTAATTAAATGAAGCTAGCTCTCTGCAATCCTGTGCTTTGGACAAGTCTCAAAATTTTTAAGGGAAAAAGGCCCCATCCACCTTATCCTCCTGGTCTGGCAAGGCAAGAGAGATGTGCACTGCCACACTCTTCTGCTTCCTTTGCTCTCTTCTGGCCCAGAGGTTTGTAAAAGCTTTTCTTCTGCCTGCTAGTGCTTTCCCTCTCCCTGAGTGGGTCTGTGCTTCTGCTGCACCTTTCTGCACCCCTGCGTGCCCATCCTGAGCCAGCCGTGCCCTTTCCTCCGGGATTCCAGTCACGGCAGTGCTTCCTGCCCAGCTGCTGCTCTGGGAGGAGAGGGGAATGCCACGGGCCCTTTCCATGCTCCTGGCGCTTGGCACCCCTCTTCGCTAGCACTGGGTGTGCCAGCTCGGTTTACTGCTGGGCACACAGACCCTTGCACCACCTGGTATAACAGCTATAAAAAAGATTGAGGGCTGCAACCAGCGCAGTCAGACTACTTTTCAGAATACTGTTCCAAGATGACTTGCAGAGATTTAGCCAATTAAAAGAAGTGAGGGTTGGGCTGATGCAGATTCATGCCTCACGCTGACAGCTTGCCTCAGGACAGGGCTCAGAATGCTGTTGTGGGACAGGAGAAATCTGTGCTGGGAGCTGGGAAAAGGGATGGGGAAGTGGCAGATGTAAGCAGGTGTAGAAAGAAGAGTAGATCACATCCAGCCTGCTCCCCCCACAGGCAGTCTGACCCTTGGAGACGTTTGTGTTTCCTTGCACACACAGGTGAGGAGGGTTTGGAATCAGCGGTGCCTCCTCCTGGGCTGAGCACCAGGGCTGGATTATCCTGCTGCTCCTATTGACTTTATAATATTTGTCAATTATTTTATATCTTTGAGCTAGAGACAGAACTAATACCATTACCTGTTCAGCCCAGGGCTTGCTCATGGCAAACTGAAATCCATTAAACCCAATCCTTCTCCTGAGTTTTTGTTGTCTGGTGAGAACAGTGTTGCTCTTTTGTCTTATCTTTGGAGACAAACTGGTCCCTAATAATAGCATGGTATGTTAAGAAAACCCCCCAAAAAACCCAAACCCTTGCTCATTAGAAAATTGCAATTTATTTTCTTTTAAAAACCCAAATGAATCCCTCCAGACTTTCTTGTCAATTTGCTTTTGTGACACTATTAAAGAAAACCTGTAATGGAAGTGGGTAATATTTTCTTGTCTCTTTTCCCCCTGCTCTTAGCTCTATAAAGTAACTCCAGAGTCTTTTAGAGAAGAAGCAAACACTGTGGGAAATAGGCAAGTGAACATTTATGTTCAAGAAAGAAATAAATCTTCACTATTGTAAGGATCAGGGCCAGTTCTTTTCCTTTTAAACTGCTTTCATTTTCCACATGATTTTCTAAGAGTTTAATTATTTTGGCTTCTGGCCACGGTCATCAACAAGCACTCCTGGGAAATTTGTTCTGTCATCCATTTCTGGAGTCTCATGCATTTTCAGCAGCCACATTTTTTGGATTTCCAGAAGTTGTGGCCTGTGACTGAAACAAAGAAGCTGCCCATTCTGCCTCCCTGGCTGTTAAGAAATGCAGCGGTGATTGTGAATTTATGCTCCAGGTCTGTGTCTCTGCTTCCTGTGACTGCAGTGCCTCCCTGGCTGGGGACATTTGTCCTGCAGGCTCCTTTAGCAGCTGCCATGGAAAGGAGAAATCTGGTTCTGTTCCACGGGGCTCCTCCCGAGCAGGGACACGCAGGGACACGCAGGACACGAGTGCTGTGGGGCTCAAGCACAAGGATGCAGCTAGGCAGGAGGCAGCCCTGCAGCGGTGGGGATGCTCCGAGAGCAGAGAAGGCTCCGGTGTCCCTCGGGACGAGAGCAGCAGCAGTGGCTGTGCAGAGGCTCAGGGACAGGTCCCACACGCATTTATCAGCACCCCTGGCTGCCTCTGGGAGAATAACTCTCATTTTCTTTGATGACTTAATGGCAAAGTTCAGTGGAAAATTAGCTCTTACCTTGGCCTTGGGGATTGACAAGCACAAAGTGCTGTCTCAAGAGCAGCGCAATGAGAGAATTAGTACCAAAAAATGTTGGGGAAAGGAAATGTAGAAAAAGAATGGTAAAATCCCCTTGCAAGTTCTGTTTCCCTGGGGAAATCACAAACTCCTAAAATTCAGCTTGCAATGACATTATGTTTTAATTCTTCATATTTGTTTTTAATAACTTGCACTGAAGACAAGGAGAATGACATATTTTGGTCCACTACTTAATTTTTGGGAAGTATTTTGTTTTTCTTTTGCATTTTTAGAATCTGGGAGCAATGGAAGTGACAAGGGACTTGAAAACCTTAGCAAGACAGGGATTCCTAAACCCCTGGTTAGAGGCTGAAGTCAGTGCTGCAGCCCCTGGAGTTGCCTTCTCAGTATTAAAATTCCTGTGGTAGCTCCATTTCTGGTCATGGCCTTAATTTTGTCTGGCTTGATGGGGATTTGAAGTGAGACTTGAGTTTCAGTCTCTGCTCTACTGAATATTTAATATAAATTCAACAATATTAATAAAGCAAGGATTAGGTAGGACTCTACTCTCTCAGGGAGTGCCTTGTGACTAATCTGTGGAGCTCACCTTCTTTCTCTGAGCCAGACGATATTTAATTATTCAATATATAATTGTGGGACAGGTTCAACAGGCAAGAATGAGCATCAAGCAGGGAGTCAAAATGCTTTCCTGCAAAAATGGAAAGTGCAGTCCCTTGGGCAAAAGCATGATTTGAGCCCAGGCCTCCTGTGTCCTGGGCAAATGCTGTGTCTCCTAAAGGCGGTTTGAGGTTTTTGGGAAGGCGTGTGGGAGGTGAGAGATTTTGCTTTGGCAACATCTGCCTTCTTGGGAGGGTCTGTGGTGAGAGGGCAGACTGCTAAACACTGAGAAAAGGAGCACCTCCACCTCCCTTCCCACTCGTGATAAAAATCAATCTGAATTTATTTGCTGTTGCAGCCTAGAATTATTTTTTTCTGTAGCTACAATGCTTTCATTTAGCAGCCTCTTCCTGGGTTATAAATGACACCCAGAAGAAAGCAATGATCTGAAGTGACTGTAAATGGGTCTTAGTCAGATTCACACCATTATTTTGAAAGTGCAAATAACATTTGGGAAATGGGAAATGGCCTCTGCAGTTATTAGTTTTGTCTTTTTTTCCCCTTTAATTTGCTATAGTTCTGCCTAGAAATCACCCAAGATTAGGTAAGCAACTGTGTATGTGCAGATTAAAGTACATTCCTTGTGCCAGCAGCCAGGACAAAGAGGAGGAGGAGGAGGTGGTACCTTGTATTTGCAGGAATTCATGAGCTGCTGCTTGGAGTCAGGAGCAGAGGTAAAATCCAAAGGTGTCCTTTTAGGATGAAAATCCTAGCCACTGGATCAAGGCGCCTGACAGAGTCCAGAGCTGAATTTCACTGGGAGGAGCACCCCAGCCCTGCTCTGCTGCTCCTTCCTGCAGTGTGGCCATAAATTGGTTGCCAGGCTGGAAGGGGCTGAGGGGTTGGCTCTGAGGCTCAGCTTGGGCTGCTCTGCTCAGCATCCCCAGGGCAGTTCTCCAAATAAAGAGCAGTTTTCCCTTGAGGAGTGCGAGGGAGCTCATTCCTCTAGATCCCAAATGGACTCAGTGGCTCTTCATCAGCCCTGAAGGTTGTTCTGTGTTTTTTCTGCCATTTGCTGCCGTCAAGTAGATGAGCTGTCACCATTATTGTTCCATTTGTGCTTTCGGTGTTGGTGGCAGCTCAGCACCTGCAGCTCTTGGTTTTGCTCCTCGGAGTAAGGAAGGAGGAGCAGCACAGAGCTCCTGGGGCTGTGCTCAGGGCTCTGCTCCTCAGGGCTCAGCAGCCAGCACGGCCAGCTCAGGAGACAGGGCTGTGTGTGAAAATCACTTTCATTCACAGCCGGAGCTGCTACACGTGCTTTCCCAGCATCTCTCCAATTCCAGCTTAGGAGAGAGTAAACACTACTTGTAACAAACAGGAAATTGCAATTAAATTAAATTTTTTTTTTTCAGCCACGAGTCTGAAATGTTAGTCATAGGTTTGGGGATTTATTTACTTTTATATAAAACACAAAGGGTACTGCTGGAAGTGACTAGAGAGGAACTCAAGAAACAAGAGAGAAACTTCAGTTAGAAGACCAGCCTTGTCCTGTGAGTTGTGGTGAAGGAATTCTGCTTTTTTTTTTAGACAGTCTTTCCTCCAATGATTATATAATCTTGGCTTATGGGTCTGAATTTAGTTCTTACTTCAGCAGGCATCATGACAGAAAAGTGGATGTTGGAAGTCTTAAAAGGATTAGTGCTCCATATAGAACCAATAAAACAGATTTGTGAGTTAGGGGTCCCCTTCACAGAAGTAATAAAGTTTTCTTTCTGCAAGCAGTGACATTTCTCTGCTGTAAGGTGTCAGTGTGGTCGTTCTGCATTGGTGTGAATATCGACAGCGTGCTCAGGCAGGGCAGGGCAGAGAGGGACTGAGGGAAGGAGCAATCACAGCTGAGTGGAGCTGTTCCACACCAACTGCAAATACAAGGCACTGGAAGGGCCAGCTGTGCTCTTGGAAAAGCGTCCCTGGTAGCTTCAGTAACTGTGCAATGATTTCAGATTATGTTGGCAATGAAAATACATCTCAGAGGTGCCGAAGCCTGTGCTTCTTGCACACCGGGGCTGCAGTACAGCTAAGGCAATTACCCGGCTCAGAAAACCTCCCTTCCCCTGCTGATTGATTTCAGCTGGGTTAAAATGCTGCCTAACAGTCTGCCACCCAGCAGGACACACAGAAGATTTTAAAATCCTGTCCTAAAGTGAGTGCTGAAACAAAAGCAACTGAAAAAAACCAGTTGAAGAAATTTGGTTGGGAAAAGAGCTCTATCAAGCAGGTTAACTTCTCAGGAAATAGAATTCAACCCTAAGAACAGGAAAAGGGAAGGAAAACATTTTTTTTTTTCAACTGGAGATTGAAAGGGTGTTAAATGGACAGCTTAGCAATTAATGGAGGAAGTGAATGCTGTTCTTGCCAGAGGTGTCTGTGAAAAATTGATTGAGGATTTTCAAAGGAGCTGGACTCTGGCTCTCTGCCAGAGGGGCTCAGCCACGAGTGCTCAGGTGAGCAGCACAGCAACTGAGCTGACAGGACCTGGCACACCCGCAGAACAGCCCCTGAACTGACAGGACCTGGCACACCCACAGAACATCCCCACAGCTGGCAGGACCTGGCACAGCTGCAGAACAGCCCCATAGCTGACAGGACCTGGCACACCCACAGAACAGCCCCACAGCTGGCAGGACCTGGCACACTGGCAGAACAGCCCCTGAGCTGACAGGACCTGGCACAGCTGCGGGCACTGTCCAGGTGCTCACAGACCTCTCCCAGCCCTGCCCAGGCGCTCCTGGCAGGGCAGGGCAGAGCTGCAGCAGCCTCTGGGCTGAAGGGTGAGCGGTGCTGGGCAGGGTGTGAGCAGCCCTGACCACAGACGGAACTCACAGGTGAGCTATGCACAGCTAATCCTCTCCCAAAGGCTTCTCCATATTCCCTAGATGTACAAATTAAATCAGACTCTTAAGTATTTTTGTGTTTTCCAGAAGTTGTCTAAGTAATGATAGGTATATACCTAAAAAAACCCCAACCAACCAAAACAACAAAAAAAAATCTTGGCAAAATGTAACAATAGAAAGGAGATTCTTTGCTGGATTTGCTTTGTTCCAAATGAATTAGTTCCAGGACTGATCCTTCAGTTGTGTTTAGATGCAGAGACAAAATCTCACCAGACTTGGCACTATTGGACTGCAGAAAAGTGACAATACCTGAGCTTTGAAGATGTATGTGAGAAACAGGCTGTTAACTGCCAAGGCCAGGGCATGGAAGGGGCACTCGGGAGAAATTTAGGTGGCTGCTCTGTTTTCTGACACATTTGGGCAGAAGAAAAAGGCTTCTAGCAGGGTTTATGAAGTCCTGGTGGGGCTGAGCCACAGTGCCTGTAAAATAAGCACAGCCCCTGCCCCAAATTATTGCTTCATGTCAACAATTTTATGGACAATATAAAGCTCCATTGATGCTAGTGACTATTGCACAGCATAAGTCGTGCATGGGGAAGAATTCCTTCTCCAAAAACATCTATTTGATTGTGCTCTATATTTTAGTGTACTAGAACTAATCTACTAAAATATTCATGTAGCAAAGAAAAACTGGAATAAAAAAACCGAATAAAGTATGTGGAGTGTGTCAGAATTAATGCACCTAGTGGAACATTAGCTTTTGTATTTCTATGATTTTTTTAACCTTGCTACCTTAATGGCATTCTGAAGCAGCATTTTACATTTAGTATTTTACTTTTTTAAAGTTCAACGATTAAAATGGAGTAAAGGTAGGAAGGGGAGGAGTAAGTGGAAGAAGATAAAAAAAGCTCCAAGAATCATAGAGCTGGGTCCTTTGATTGGTAGGTAAAGCTCATAAACAATTTGAATTAATAATTTCCTACCGAGGATGAAATTCCAAACATGTAAGCATAGAAGGCTATGCAATAACTAGGGAAAAATTAAAAAAAGTCTTTCTGAGATTTAAGAGAATCATAGGCAGAGCTGACCCTCAGTCTTAAATGAATTTCACCTTCACATGGCTGTTTTTCTAAAAGAGTGTGCATGAAACATTAATACTTTTGCATGGAAAATTCCACATCTGGTTGTATTTTCATTTTCATTATGGAAGTCTGCTGCACATGTGCTGAACTTCAGGCTCGATAAGGAGCCATCTTTATTAAAACCTGATTTTAAAAATTATATGAGTAATTTGCAATATTAAAGGCTTCTGGAGATCCAAACTGTAAGAATGATTTTGAAAATATTGAAAATTGCCTGACTATTCTGCCCCCAGCTACAAATCAGATGAAGCCTTTTATGCTCTGACTCAAAGGGAAACAATAACATTTTTGGCAACAAAATAGTCGAGGAAAATTATATTCCAAACTGAAAATTTTATGAAACCAGAGAGTGTGAGAACAAAAGAGAAAAAGGAAACAAGGTGGTTTGTGATGAAGGCAGCTTTGCAAGTGGAGCTGTGTTGGGTGTGGCAATCCCTGCTGGTTCAGGCTGCAGAGGGTTAAACCCTGAACCCTCTTGGGGTACCTGCTCCATCCCCAGGTGTTTGAGCACCTGAACCCTCCTGGGGGTACCTGCTCCATCCCCAGGTGTTCCAACTCCTGAACCCTCCCAGGGTCCTGCTCCATCCCCAGGTGCTCACTGGCCTGTCCAGCTCCTGATCCTGCACATTGCATTTTCCTCAGTGCTCAGTGGCATTTCACAGCTCCTCCTGCACAAAGCCCATGGCAAGAGCTGTTCTGCTGGCAGGTCCCCACTGCAGTACATTTTATCTTGGAGTTTGGGGAGGATCTTTAATCCTATCAGAGAAAAAAAAAAAAAACAAACCAAAACATATTTGATTCACAAAAATAAACTTGTATAAATTGTTTAAAAATTGCATCTTTAAAAATGTATTTTAAAATTTAAGTAGGACCTCAAGCTTTAAGATATTCCTTCATTTTCTGACTGAAAAAATTCCTTGAAGAATTAGATTGAATTGTGCAGAAATATTCATGACTGAGCATACAGAGATATGAATCAATATAGAAAAAACCCCAAACCAGAACAGAAAAAAAATTTAGATGCTTCCCTGTCCCAGATTTCCCTATAAACTTCATGATGCACTTTTAGTCGATATGATGGTGTGTGCTCAGGTCACGGAAATGAACAAGACATCTTGTCTCTAAGTTTAATTAAAAGATTTCTTCATTGAATTGTGTCGTACAAAATGATCATTTGTTTTGTGTTTGCTGTAATTACAAGCTGTCTCCTGTCAGGCAGCTCTGTGCACTTCTCTCAATGTGTGCTTTAATCTGTACAAGGGGGCACAAGGCACAAGCAGGACATTATTCTCCCTGAAACAGCTTTTTCCCTTGCATAGGCTCCCATCTAAATAGAAATCTGATCATTTCTAAAACGCATGGTTTTAGCAAGCAGGGACTGATTTTACTTTCTCACTACCCCTGTTTCTTTTCTGCTCCTTGGCTCCTCTATCTGTAATTGTAACATAGACTGAATTAACTGATATTTTAAACACTTAATTTGATAATTCTGCATGAATCCCATGGGCTACCAAAGGAGCTCTCTTAAGTGTTTGTAGTGCTGAAAGCTGGGATTACATCTTGGGCCATATTCTGGTCCCTCTTTGGCGCTTTTTGTCTTGTCCTGCTGAAGCTGTTCTGAGCTGGCCAGGAGGAGAAGTTCTCCTCTGAGAGCTGTCCCTGGACATGTGCCTGGTGTGCAAAGGTTCCGCTGTTCCTCCTTGCAGGGGAAATGGCTCCTGGCATTTGTAAAACAGTAGGTCCTGGATGGCAAGGCAGGTTTCCCTGAGGAGTGATGAGTTTTCTGGGTGAGCACAGCGTGGCAGATCCACACAGGGAAAGCGTGTGGGCTGCCCAGTGCTGTGACCTGGGTGTGCAGTGCTCACTGTTTTTTGACTCTTGCACTTGGCTGCCCACTAACACACTTCTCTGTAAACTCAAGATATCACTGCGGTATTTTTATGACCGTCTCCCAGATCTCTTTCCCTGCTCACTCAGTTCCTGACTCACCATCTCTATTTATCCTGTGTCATACCAGTACTCTGTTATCCCTATTTCCACAGATGAAAAAATAATTAAAATCTTTCCCATTAAAATAATTTCATGGTAAAGAAGAGTTCTGCCTGGTGCCTTGCTGTGAGAACATAATTGATAAACTCCTTGGTGTGGAGGTTGACATTTCTTTATTGGTCTGACCACAATTTCCTATTTTCATTTTCTCCTACAGACTAACAGCTAAAGCCGTGGCTGTTCTCTTACCCATCTTGGGGAGCTCATGGATCTTTGGTATTTTGGCTGTCAATGCCCACGCTTTAGTATTTCAGTATATATTTGCTGTTTTTAATTCACTACAGGTAAGTACCTAGTGGGGAAATTTATGGTTACAGAAGTGCTTCTGAGATCCAATTAAATGGATCATTAGTAATGTCTTCTCATGTTTATGTTTATTGCATTTTATTCGGTGTTCCTTCCTCTGTCTTTTAATTCTGTGCTAAGCACAGAGTGCTGGCAATTGCTTGTCTTTGTTAGAACAGAACTTGTATCCCACTCCTTATTGTTTCCAGCAGCAATAATTAAATAAATGAGACAGCGCTGAGCTTCAGAAATGAAATGAAATTCATTCTTCCGGTACTGTGTACTACAGGCAGAATTCTTCAGTAGAGATACCAGGCCAATTATTCAATGCCAGTTTGAGGCTTCATTACTGAGACTAAATGAAAGCAAACACAAGTATATGGGCAAGATCAAAAGTGGAGCTATTCCCTGTGCTGTACAGAAGTCCTGCATGCAGGAAACTCAGCCTTCATCTCCTTGGCACAGCAATCCAGGAAAACAGCTCTGTCCAGGGAGGAATGTAAACATCTGCTTAGCTTTAAGCAGACATTTCAGCAGAGGCATAACCCTATAGGCGTGTTGCAGTTCTTTCCCAAGCAGTGCTTACAAAGAGGGAGAAAAAACAATCTCCTGGAAATCCTTTATTGTCTTGGAAACAAACAGCACTATGGATACAAAAATAGTAAAACAGGGTTCTTGGTGCTAAATACTACTGCCAGAAAAATAAAATTGTTTTGTGAGGGAAAGGGATGAGGCCTTTTCACTTTGCATTGGATTAAAAGCCTAAAGATAGCAAAATTCTGCTGTGAAAATTCTCCTAGTGCTAATATCTTACTTTTCTGACCTGAAAAATCATGGTGTTCCCCTAAGAGCATTTCCCTTTCCTTGGTCTTTGCAACCACAAGCAAAAAGTTCTCTTGTTGTCATGAAACAAGAATTTCTGCATATTTTCAGCCAGATTTTTTCTTCAGTACAGCAAAGTTTAGGAAAGTTTTGCAGGAATAATTCCAGGCAAGCCCCACAGTAATCTAATGCTGCAGGTTTCTCCAGTTTCACTTGGGACACTCTGGTTTGGTGCACTCAGATATTTACAGGGCTCCAGCTGCCCGATGCCTGTTCTCTACATCCTGAGAGAAACACATTATTGAATTTGATTTTTCACAGCCAGACCTCACCCTTTTTCCTTTTTCTCTTTTTCAGGGATTTTTCATGTTCCTGTTTCACTGTCTTCTGAACTCAGAGGTATGAAATCAATGGTGTTAATAAATCTGGTGTTACCAAATTCAACGAACATAAGTGTGAAGCAAGAACAGATTTTCTGCATTATCATTGCCCGCTTTGTCACCGATTTCCTTTTTCTTTTAATTAATCCATGACTCCTCTGGCTTTCTGACTTGCAGCATTTTTACCCATGCTTGACATTTGTTTTAATTAGCATAAGAAAGGTTTGAGACACAGAACCAAGATAAGAGGAGCAGTTCAAGAGTCAGGAGAGAAGCTGTCCTGGGATCTGGAGGGGCTGAGCAGGCACGGACTGCCTGGGAGGAGGAGATGCTTCCAACTGGGAGCAGCATCTGGCAGTCCCTGCTGAGGGGGCTCTGTCACAGCTGCAGTCCCAGGGAGGAAAATAACTATTATTCTCAGTGAAACATACTTTTGGATGTTGCTCATGCAGTCCTTAATGGGAAACCATAGTGAGTAGAAGATATTCCAGGTATTTTTCTTGGTGGGAATTCAGCTTTTCACAGGGGACTAAGGCATCTTTTTGCATTAAGGCTGCATTAGAGGAACTGGGATAAAGCCAAGACAAGGCTGATGTAAATTTGGCTTGCAGCATCCTCTCCTCCTGTGGCAGATAGCAGAAAATGCTCAGCAACAAGTATTACTGAAAGAAATGGTTTTTATGAGAGCCATTTCCAGCGCCTGCCAGGGCAATGCTCAGTGGAGACCCTCAGAGCTTTGGTTCCCCACAGATCTTTTTCCTGGCTGTTAAGGAGTAGCTGTGCCCCATAACCTACTGCTGCTTCCTGTGCAACAGCAGCACTTCAACTCTTCTGTAGAGAAATTATTATTTATTAATATTTGCCAACCTATTCTAGCTCAGAGCATTCACTGATGTGATCCCTGCCAAAATCAACTTGGAGAGTCAGGTCTGACTGTGAAACTCTTGGTCTTTATAGAAATCAACTAAAATTTAACAGGCAGGTTAAAGGTAGGGAGGAAAAATATTTCTTTATCCTATTCTCCCCCAGGCTTAGAAATTTTCAAGTTTCAAATGTTTTATATCAAATAAAAATATTTGAATTGCTGTCATTTTTCCAGAACCCCGTGAGAAATAAATTTCAGAAACTTTTCAGAATTTATATCCTCAAAAACCACACAGATGATGTGAGCTGTCATTTTTGGAGAGCAGGTCTTACTGGCTCCTTCATAGGCTGTGCATATCTAAAATACTCCTTTAGCTAAACAGCAGGAATTCTTGAGAATTTCTTTCTGAGAAGTAAGACTCAGACATTGTAAAGAAACATCCATAGACTGGGTATAGAAGTGGCTGGGTGAAAAAGAAATGCACTGGTATTATGAAGAATCACAGGAGAATGGGCCAAGATGGTCTGAAAAACTGTTCTTGATCTGCACACCAGTTACTCCCAGCCATCAATCCTTGGCAAATCTCACCTGCTTGTCTCACCATCTGTCCTTCCTGCAGCTGATTTTCACCTTGGTGAAGAATATTGCCCCATCTCCAGAGAGTTTCATCCAGCATCTTTAAATGACTCGGTTTACAGCAGGCTGGCAGCTGCTCTGTCCTGCTGGCACCTGGATATTCAGGGCTGTGGGAAGTCCAGGGAGAGCCTACCTGCATGGGGCACCTTGTGCTCCAGCCTGGGGCTCTGTATTTAGTTAGAAAATGTGAAAGTTTCCAAGTCAAAAGTCCATAACGACAAATAAAAGTGTAGGGGTGGACTGTTTGTTGTTTAATAGCACAGTGACATTTGTGTGGAGGAAGGAAAAAGGGGAAATGATTGCAGGCTGCACCTGGGAAAATAAACACAACTTTTTCAACTGGTTTCACTGTTTTTGCCAAAGGTTAGAGCTGCCTTTAAGCACAAAACCAAGGTCTGGTCCCTCACCAGCAGTTCAACACGCAACATCAATGTGAAGCCCTTCAATTCAGACATTGTAAGTATTGCTCCTTTTTTCTTTTCCCTACTGTATTTGAGAGTGTTCCAGAATAAATTCTGTCGGAAAGAACAGAGCAGACCCATGGGTATTTTTAGTCCCAACCTAATGCAAGGTGCAGACAGGTGGAACCAGCAAGCATGAAGTTGCAGCTTCAATATCTGTTTTGAAAGCAAAGGACATAACTCTGCCTTCTGGGAAACTATCGAATAAAGGAAACAGCTTTGTGGGCTCTGGATATGGTTCAATAAGGCTATTCCCACCAATTACAATGGACTTCTGCATCCCAGCAGCATTTTGGCTATGTATTGCTCTGATGGTGGTGGCTCTCTGATGGGACATTCTTGCACTTAAGCCAGCACGTGAATATTCTTTTCTAGCTCTCCTTAGATTGTCTTGAGACAGGAGACATTTGTTTTTTATAAAGAACCAGACATCTGAAGTGATAGGTGTTATTAAGTGATCGTTGCCAATCACCTTAGATCCTGGCAATACCTGTTTAAAAATCCTTTATGGCATATGCTCTCAAGACCCCGTGACAACACTGTAATGTAAATAGATGCCTTCAAGCTTTTATTTCATCCAGGCAAGAGTGGCTTGGCAAATAAATAAATCGATTTTCTATACTATTTTATTTTCCAGATGACTGGGAATAGGCCAGGCACAACTCCCACGAAGCTGAACACCTGGGATAAAAGCACCAATTCAGCAAACCGCATTGATTTATCAGCAGTCTGACAGGAGCAGCAGCTCCTCAGAGAAAATCAAACCACACATTCAGGACCTCTGACACCGTGTCCACCAGCTTTTTCTCACTGTAACAGTAGAAAACTGGGTTTTTAATCACTGCCTAATGAATTGGGAATTGCCATTGTTTTGTTGAGTAAATAGCCCTCATTGCTTGCCTTCAAAACTGTAACACATTCTAGCACTTGGCTACTAGCAGTATCTGTAAAAATGACCAGCACAAATATACACTGGATGGTTTTGTCAGCAATGATGAAAACTCTACGTATGCAAGAAGGGCTTCTTGCCTCTGAATCATTCCAGCTCCCAGAACTGAGGGAAAGCAACATACCTCTGAAAATATGGATTTTTATGCTCTAAAATGAAATGCTTCCCATTGTGATGTTGTAATGAGACTATCCCAGACTTTCTGTGCTCTCTCTGTTTATATTTTTTACCTTACAGAATTATCAAAGTGAAGTTGATTCAAAATACATGGTGTGGTGTTTATCTAGATGCTACAAGGAAGGCAGGACTTGAGGGAGGAGCAGGTTCCAGCTACCCCACTCCCAAGGTGGGTGTGGATTGGCAAAGCTAATGAGCACATAAACAGCACCTGTAACATCTCCTGGATGTGGCCTGGTAGTATTTTAGCTCTTCCTCTTGCCCTGTTATCATCAGAGGCAAAACTGGCTGTGGCTGTCCTAGAGCAGCCCACAGCCCCTCTGTTGCTGATGTGTGTCTGCTGATACATGGCCATACAAATCATTCAGTTATTCCCCTGCAGCTCGGGGATGCAATCAGCAACTCTCCTTTGGGTGCATTCTGCAAACTCTAACCCTAGAGCTGTGACTTACCCTGCTCCTTTTGCTGGTCATTTCGAGACACTGAATTGCTGCCACAAAGATGTAAGACATTGATATACTGTGAAGACAGCCAGCCTACAAACCAGTCTGTGTATTGCTTCCTGCAGACAGCTTTTAAACAGGTCTCTGCAGTCTCTTTTTGTGGTTTCAGACTCTGCTCAGCATTTAGTAGCTTCTGCTTCAGTACTGCTATGAACTGTCTTTGAGGAGGGAAAAAACACTGTAATGTTTTTTCTGAGCAGTGTTTTGTAGGGTCTCAGAGTGGTGTTTGGGGCACGAGGCAGGGCCACACAAACGTGCACCTTCCCAGCCGGAGCCCACAGAGCTTAACCCCTGGCAGAGGTCAGCAGGTAATTCACTGTCCTGATCCACTGGGCTACCAAAGTACTGCAACAGGCAGAAAATGCAACTCTTCAACCTCACCTCTTCATAAGATGTTTCGTGTTGGGTTTTTTTAGCCTTAATTAAACGTTTGTGCATTCAGCAGCTCCGACCATTCCTGGTCCTGGTGTTTTTTGTTTCTAATAGAAAAGGTATTTACACTCTAATATGCAAAGTGAAAATTTTTTATTGCATAGTAAATTTATCAAAAAATGAAATTAAATTAATCTTTAGGGAACAGGAAATACCCACCAAATATGACTGAATTTAGTGATGTGTTTAATCCAAAAGACATGGAATTTAAAGTTTAGAAAAACTCAATGCATTTAATTTCTGTTTGGTCCAAACCAAGTTTTGTTCCTATTTTCTTCCTGCACTAAAAATAAAGATCTGTTTCAGTTTGGCTCAATCTTTCCTGCCTTTTCCCCTTCCCACACCTGGGTGTGATCACCAAACTGGAAGCCCAGAGTCCACCCAAGTTTGTTGAGCTTACAGCTCAAAACATTCTACAGAAATTATTTTAGTTGCACCAGATTTAGTTGCTGGATTCCTGCAGCTGGAACAGAGCAGAACTGCACATCACACATTTACAGGCATGAAATCCATGGCTTTAATCTCATGTTTCCTAATGCAAATAACTCCAGTTGTTGACAGCTAACTCCATAGAGAGGGTCAGTAAAAGCTAAATATGTAGATGGCTGTGTCTTTATTTTGGCTTTTCTGTATGGTTTTCTCCTAGCCTTTTCTGCACTGCTCTGTCTTACAGCTGTGCAAATATTTGGGCTTTTCTTGGCCTGAAAATTATTTTTTTCCCTGAAAGACCTTGTAGACAGAGCCCTTGGGATGTACAGAGGAGGTGGAATAGAAAAGTACTGTGATAACAGTGCTCAGAGTTTGTATTGTGTGCACACAATGTATTTAAGTATATTTTTTATACTGGACCATATGAGTTCTTTTGGTTTTGGTTTGTTTCTTTGGTTTGCTTTTGTTTTTTTTATACTGTGACCACAAATATAGATTGAAATCCTCCTTGATAATTTTCTAGTCATTGTATTATAGCACAAAGTTCTGTGAATGAACCAGATAACATATAAAAGCTTTTTTTTTTGTTTTGTTTTTAAAAATCTTAATTTTTAAGAGTATTCCCCTCTGCACAATTTTTGTTACCTGCATTTCTTCCTGTGCTGTATTGGTCATTTTGAGACCAGTCAAGGTCCCTTTGGAAAAAACCCCAACAAGAAACATACCACTGACACCGCAGAATGGCAGTGGCACAAAGGGCTGAGGCAGTTTTTCATCCAGGCGTGCTCTGGTTTAAAATTGTTCACCAAGCCTGAGACAAGCATGACAGCATGTTTGGTTTTATACTTTGGAAAGGGACGGGGCAGTGCTGTGAGGGATGACCCAGTGTCTCCTGGGATCCTCAGAGCATGCAGGGTCCTGCTGCACCTGAACGGGGCTGGGATGAAGCAGTTTTATTTTGTTCATGGCCCACGAGGTTTGGAGCATGAATTTATCACACTGCATTGGGCATGGGGCTCCTTCTGGTTTTGATAAACTGGTGAAAATCCCCACAAAGTACAAATGTGTTCTGTTGCCATCGATATCCATTCTTTTTGTTTGATTCAAAGTGTTTTTCTTGGTACTGAATGCAGCAAATGTACTGAATAAGAAATGCTCAAATGAATCTTTAAACAATCTCTTTCTGTCCTCAGTCTCTTGAAGCTTGAAAATCTTGCAGTTTATTTATGGGCTTGTATATAGCAGCTATTACAATATTTTTTTTTTGGACAGCGTCATTTTGTCAACAGTATGAAATTTTAATTGAATGAAATGTGAGTTTTAAAAATAGGTAATGTAGCAAGAATGACTTTGCCAGTAATTAGTAAAATAATTTAGTTTTGTTGGTTTTTCCCCCTCAAATAAATAAGAAATCTTAATTTCCTAAAAGGACTCTGTATTTGTTAAAATGATTCTTTTGCTATGGATATGGATTGTAAACAACAGCATAACAATGAAGGTTCCCTATCAGTGCTATTGTTGCAATTAAACATCAGAGCAATTATGCATCCTGTGAGAGACCTGCTGTCTGTCAGGGTGCTGAGGTGATGTGCAGGCAGTTTTTCTGTTAAACTTTATACCCAGAGGGTAACTGCAGGGAGAGAACTCCTGGCTTTCAGAACAGCCAGTGCAGAGCCAGGTCAGGCCTTGCCTGAGTGCCTGTGGCTGCAGTTTTGGCTCTGGGAATGGTTTCAGCCCACAGCAGGTCAGAAGTGATGGGTTTTTAACTAGTGCTTCTTGCCTGAAAACTTTATACCTCTTACACTTTTATCTGACAATGAGAATGCAAGTGCAGAACCGTCACACCTCAGTCCCCTCGCAGGGATGCAGTCCTGCAGCTCCTCTCAAGGTTAGAGCTAGTTCTGTGATGATTAACAGGCTGCCAGCTGCCTAGGTGTGCAGGTGTGGTGTGCTGTAGAAAAATAACAAGAGCAATTATATGCTGAAAAATTAAAGACTAGGATTTAGATGAGAAAGGTTTTTCATCGTCTTTCAATAAACCTTCTTCGCTTTGTATCCTTTAAAATAATGTAGCAAGTCATATGTAAAAGAAAGCTTTCTTGCTATTTTATGAAACACAGAGGTTATTAACATTTACCATTCATGACAGAATAATAAATTAGATCATTTTGGCACTGGCTTACATCATGTTTGCCTTTAAAAATATTTTCATTATATCTGTGTTATGCTTGGCTGACTCCATGTAGTGTGTCATGGATAGTTATTGCTATAATTGCCCTTGTTCACACCATTTTCCTTCTCAGTAATCCCATATGTTCTTGGAATTCAGAGGCCATATTTCATCTTGTCAAGGATGATTACAGCTCTAAATGTGTCCTGACATCAGCATTCTCACCAGGTGCTGACACACGGCACAATCACTGGGTCCCAGGGGACGGCTGAGCTCTGCTCCTGCATCTCACCCATCCATCTCTGATGGATGCTCCCTTGGCTCAGGGTAGCTCCTCAGAGAGCTGCTTTAGGCTTCTCACTCACCTGTACCAAAGGCAAAACTGACATTTTCTCTCACCCCTGTTATTTTCTGTTGTTACTGAATAAAATCAGGCTTGATTGGGCACTCTATGTGTTCCTTTAAGCATTCTCCAAGCTAAGCTTTTGCTGATATCTACTCTCAAACAGAGAATAAAGCATAAAACAGTTCCAGACAAAAAAACCCAATCCAAAACATATACACACAGAAAACCACACCAAAACTGCAGCACAGTTAGCAATTCTGCCATTGCAAAACCCTAGTTTTAGTTTGTGCTCATAATATTCTGGAGGAAAATGCAGAATAAAACAAAACCAAGTTTTTTACCCTCTAAAAGTATCCCAAATTAGGCAAATATCAAATGCTCCTTGGAGAACTTGAGCCCTATATAGTAGGCTTTAGACAACTTACAATTTGTTTCATGTTGATTATAGAATGTTTCCTTCAGGTATTTTTGTTTCAGATTCTGCACAGGTCAACTAAGTGTAACTTGTCTGTGATGTGATGTCTTCTCACTTAGCCAGTCATGTGTCACTAATTTGTCATATTTTGCCATCTCTAAAAGGAAAGAACAAAATGACAGGGGAATACATGAGCATGTGTTCATAGAGGAAAGAAGGCAAAGCTCAGTCCTCACCCCAGCCTGTGGGCCTTTCACCCTCTGTGCTGCGGACTGTGTGGGATGCTGAAGGCTCTGAAGCTTAGCAGCTGTGAATCTTTGCATGGACACCTTTTTGCAACAGCAGCAAAGAGCATAATTGATAAAAAATTATCTGTGGTGAGCGCAACATTGTGCATTTAGATTATATATTATGCATTAAAATCTCTGATGTGTAGTCAGTGGAACACATTGCTTGTTTACCTGTCAAACCAACATAAAACATGCAAAAAGTATCTCAGAATTAGTCCTTGAAAGCCAAAGTGCTTCCTCTCCCCCAGACCCACCAAGGACAACAAACAACCATAGAAAAGAGATGCCAGTGCATTTGTCACAGACAAAAACCCACCCCAGTGCAGCAGGGTGGGGTTTTCTTCTGGCTTTTTCAGTAGGGGAGCAGGAATCACCCAGAGTGTCACAAATCTGGATTTCTGAATTAATTTCTGCATTTCTGCATGCATTCTACAATGTAGATGGAAAAACAGTGTGAAAGATGCTTTCTGGCTGTCTGAAGGTATTTCTGTCAAATTCAGTTCCTGTTTTATACTTGCTGAATAGTCTGCCTCGGACACCCAGTGCAGGATAATTTGTGCTGCAGAAGAAAATAACTCATGCTGTGCTCTGCTGTCTTAAGAGCAGAGATTATTTGGATCAGGGGAGCCACTTAAGAGCATTTCGCTGGACAGAAAGGGTAATTGTTGTGCCATGACTCCAAAAAAGCCACTGCTATGAATAGTTTCCCTTTGAATCCACAGCAGTTCAAGCCAAACAAACTCCTGAAATCACACTTATTTTCAGTCTCCCATCAGCCCAGAGCCATGAAAGGAGTGGGCAGGAGGAGTCTGAAGCCCAGCACTCGCTGCAGCCGCAGCTTTGCTCTGGGGCTGGGCTGATGGCAGAGCTCAGAGGTGTCACCAAGTCCCCACAGGTGCTGGCACAGCAGGAGAGCCCTGCCTAAGGCAGCTCTAGGAGAGCCAGAGGCAAGGACAAGGCCTTTGGTCCTGTTCCAGGACTGAAAGCAGCAGCTTTGCATTCAGGCTGCAGCAAGGTTCCTCTCCTGGAATCCGTCTGCAGGGCTCACATGTGTCTGCATCTCCCTGAAACACCTCCCTGCAGCTCTCACAGTGCCCATAACTCATAATGACCAACAACAAAACCTTGTGCACAGCAGCTTCTAATAACGTCTTCTCATTAGGAAAATGTTTGGTCCTGTGAACATCTAACTGCAAGAAAAACACAGTCCCTTCTGGCTGTGCATCAGTGCAGTAATTTAACAAGAGAGATAATCTTCCTCCATATCAGAGCTTCATAGAGCTATTTTTTCAGATAACAGCCTCGTTAATGACACCACAAGAAATGCACACTGGGAAGCACAAAACAGCTCAATTCTGCTTTCTTTGTGTGTACTATAATTTGTGAGACATTGCATCTTCCCAGTGAGAAAAGAAGAACTTAGAGCTGACCTTTCACGACCTTGAAAAATAAGCACATTTCAAACTCCCAAATTCCAGTTATCTATTTGGCAATTAACATTCTTTAAGTGCATCACTACCACTAGATGCCTCCCACAATCCTTTAAGAACAATTTTACTTTTCATCACTTGTGTAGTCATTCCCCTAACTTCTCTGTTTCACCTGTCTGGCATTATCTATTCAAGTGAGACTAGAACAGATGTCACAAAATACAGGCAACTGCCTCCTACATGGTCTACAGGTTGCTGCTTTTGCAGGATTAATTTTTGGGACTGGCATAGGGAAGAGATTATGTTACCTCCACTTCGACCTTCTGCTTTCTCTCCCTACAGATGGTGGGTTTTATGAAATGAAAGCAATTGCAAGTCAAACTGTGCTTGTCTGGGATGTGAAAGGCAGCTGGGCTCTGTTCCTGGCAATCAAATATGTCACAGGTCTTGCTCCCTCTTCATTCTCTTAAGCTGATTACTTCCCTTCCCTTCCCTTCCCTTCCCTTCCCTTCCCTTCCCTTCCCTTCCCTTCCCTTCCCTTCCCTTCCCTTCCCTTCCCTTCCCTTCCCTTCCCTTCCCTTCCCTTCCCTTCCCTTCCCTTCCCTTCCCTTCCCTTCCCTTCCCTTCCCTTCCCTTCCCTTCCCTTCCCTTCCCTTCCCTTCCCTTCCCTTCCCATAAATACCTTTTCAGTTCATTTAACTCCTCAGATCTTTCCTACTTGTTTTTGCCAGAACATCCCTCAGATATGTCCCTTTCTGCAATCTGCATTTTCCTTTTCTCCTGTACCATGGGCTCAGGGCACTGCTCTGCCTGGCTGGGAGACTGAGGTTCTGTGAAAATCAGAGTTTGTGCCTATCTCTAAAGCCTGGGGGGTTAGCAGCTTATTTGTAAACACTTGCTTACAGAAATCCATCCTTGGCCAAGAGTTCTCAAAACATTCTCTCCAGACACTGAAGAGCAGTCAATTAGCATCAATTAAATTACGGGGCTGGGGCACCTGAGAGCTGTCTCAGCCGCTGAAACCAACCCCAGCACTCCTGAGGGCTCTGATCCTGGCCCTTACCTGCCCTCTTGCTCTTGGCTCCTGTTCTGAGAACCTCCAGCTTCCTTTTGGGCTGGCTTGGTGTTAGGAATGGCAGCTGCTGGCTGCACACCACCTCTTGCTGCCTTATTTACTTTTATACTCTGGATTTGTCACGTGAGGGATTTTGGGGCTCTTAAGATGCCAGTTCCTACAGAAGGTGTTTCTCCCATACAGACAGAGCAAGGGCACAAACGTAGAAGTAGCTGCTTTGAATTTCTAACAATAGGTAATAATTATTATTATTTGCCCCTCAAGTGAGCTCCGTTCTCTGCTCTCAGCACCATGCAATGGGCACAGGCAAGTGCAGGGGAACAGATCCCCATAACTGAGGCAAGGGCAGGGGAATAGATTCCCATAATGAAGGTTATTTCACCCTTTAGCAACTGCGGGAATGTGCCACTGTTCAGGCCCTGCTGCCCACCCTTGACTCGAGGCAGGCTTTGCTGCAATGCTTCTTGCCACTGCTCTCCAACTGAGTTTCTTTGCTGTCTCACAACCTGCAAGGGTGCAGCAAATCAAGATTTATCTGAAGAAGGAAGCAATTGATCCTGAAATTCATAACATCTGGATAAAGCCTGTTTGAGATGGGCACAGCTGTAATTTGCTGTGTTCCCATCCCAGCCACAGCCCCTTCCCAGACAGGGGCTGCTTCCCGAGCCTGCCTGTTCCTACAAGGTCAGCAGTCTCCATGGAAACCCAAACTGGAAGCAGCACTTAAATTGGATTTTCTTGTGAATAATTTCATTGGCATTCCAGGCAAGTAAAGAGGCCCTTCCCGAGGGCTGTGTCAGGGCTCCTCCGACACAGTTCCTACAAGAGCAGCTCTGGGCTCAGCTGCTGCAGGACCCTGCTGTCCTGGTGTCCTTCTGTCCTGGTGTCCTGCTGTCCCTCTGTCCTGCTGTCCCTGCGTCCTGCTGTCCTTTGTGACCTCAGCCAACCAGGAATTCGGTCCCAGGGCTCCAGGAGCCAAGCACCACAGCAGCAGCATGACAGGAGTGTCCTGATGGATCTACTGGATGGCACCTGCAGTAAACCCTCATGCATCTCAGCAAAAATTCATGCACTTCTCTTTAGCAATTGAGGGTATCAGGAGATTTAAAGACAGAGCAGTGAACACTGCCCTAATCTGTGAAAAGTATTCTCTTGTGCAGTTTCGTGTGCAGTGTTTACACAGTATTCATTTTTATTATAAATACAAATAACACTCTTGATGACAGCAAAAGTTCTGGTACTAACAGCGGTAAACTTCAGCTCAGACCTTGACCCACACCAGTACTATCAGAAAAAGCCAATTTCAATAAAGAAGGGGAAGACAACACTTTAAAACAAGTCAAAATAATAGCCAGAAATGGAGATAAAGTATTTTTGTTTCTGTCTTTCCTATAGGGTATGAATAGTTACCAAATCTATTTTGAAACATCATAAAATTCATAACAAATTTTTTTTTTAAAATGCTCACAATCTACCAGATATTATATTATTTAGTGGTCCTGGAGAAAGACAGTCCTGCTTTATGATCTAAATTCCAGATAAGAACTGGCAGCAAAGCAAATAGAATAAGAAAAGCTATTCTATATAAGGAAAGTGGCAAAAAGAGCATGTGTTTGTTATCTTGCCCAGAGCAGCCCAGTTCTCTGTCAGAAAAGACAACATTTACGATCAGCCTCGTGAGGAAAAGTAGATAAAAGAGGAAAATAAGAAATGAAAGGTGGCTGGGGAGAAAGGAGTAATTTTCTCCCTCCTATGTGAAGGCCAAGCTGAGGGAAGGTCAGCACGTCTCATTTTCTGTAGGCACAGGTTTACTCGAGGAGCTGTTTCCCTTTCCTCTCTCCCAAGGACTGCTGCTGGAGAATGATGAATCCTTCGAGCCCTGTGATGCTGAGACAGACACACCCCCCCAAATCCACAATCCAGACTGCAGCAGCGGCACCTGAGCCTGCAGAGATGGGCAAAGGGCAGTGTCAGCTGCAGGCACAAGCACCATGCCAGTACCGGGGCTGGAGTGGAGCAGGATCCTCTGGATAAAATGAAAATTTGCCTGTAACTTTGACTGGAAGTTTGATTGCATCACAAAAGCTTTTGCACCTACTGCTCATGACAAGAGTACTCTTCCTGTGAGTCACTCTGCTGAGGCCAAAAGGTGCCCATGACTCATTTTCAGGTGAGTCTATTAAAAAAAACCTCTTTATAGACTCCAATTAGAGAAAGCACACCAAAGAGGCAAAAGGTGTCTTTTGTTCTCCTCTGGATAAATAAATTCTGTGAGATAAATGGACTCAAATGTTTAGCATTATTACATGTATTCCTGATAAACTTGCAACAATTTTTCCAATCTTCTAATTGCTGCCAGCTATAACATAGCAGAAGTTTCCCTCAGAATTTACACCCTTAGGATATTTGTTGCTGATGGAACCTTTTTGCTTCTTGTTAAGAAGAATTAAAGAGTTAGATCCAGCTGAACAGAATGAGTCATATACATCGCTGTCAAGTTTGTCTAAGGAGTGATTGGTGACTACCATTTCTCTGCTTCTCATTCAGGCAGAAATCATTAGAAAAGATTTAATCAAGAGAGAGTAATGAACTTGATAGAAGCTGGTCAGACAACTGAGAAATACAGTTGACTTCTGTTAAAAGATGCTGTATTTTTTTAATTAGACCCTACATTTTTTATTGATTTAATGTAACCTTCGTTGTCTATTTCAGCTGAACTCCTGTTTCCCAGCTATAAGTCAAATTCTGAGTCAGATGCAAGCCTGCCACTCCTTATGCACACAGGTATATATTAGTATGTCTGTACACCTTAAAATTTATGATCTGAAAATCTGAGCTGTTTTGACTGCCTCACATCTTCATTACTTTTAATTTTCTTGTCTCACTTATCTTCCAGCTAAACAAAGGATAGTGAAGCAGAAAAACACAAGTTGCCATCAGGCTGTCAAAATTTGGTAGTAACTGTTTACAGGACAGGAATTTTCAGGATTGAAAAATTTATCTCACAGGAAGGCTACAGACATTTTGGATAAATATAATAATTTATATTATTCAAAGATAAAAATATTATAATTAATGGTATGCTACAAACAGTGCAAACAACTGAATACCATCCCATTTTAGTAGATAAACCCTCCAATTTGAAGTCTAATGGAGTCAGTTTGTTGGAAGACTTCCAATCCTTTCAGGAGGTTTTATGTCAAGTCTTATTCTGGAACTGACTGAGACACTAACATTTATTAACTCCTTCAGAGTAACTACTGGTGTTCAGACTGTCTGCTGAAATCTTGTCACAAATGCTCACAGTCTGCCATTCCCATGTAATTTTTAGTTGTATGAGTCAAGTAACTGTAATTAACAGCAAGAATATTGAAGACTTAAAAAAACAATATTGCAGTAGGTTATACATAGTGCCAGCTAGAAAATATTTAGTCATTTGTTGGGTCTGTTTCCTCACTTGATAGAACTCACGATGAACTAGAAATATGTGCATCAAATTTGGCTTCTGGCAAAAGAAAGACAGAGATTTTGGAATGAATCACCCCACGCTTTCCTGCCTACTTTCTGTGTCTCGGTCAAACACTCAAATGTTCTTGGGGAGCAAACACAGACACAGACCCTCTTCAATCAAAGTGTGCTGCTGAGTTCAAGCAAATGATGTGCTACTTTTTGTTTAAATTGTTCATCTCGGGATATTTTTGTGGTTCACTAGCTACCAGCAAGGAGTCCTGAGCAAGTCATTACTGTTTAAGACAACAGTTTACTATACATGCCATTTCACTTCAAAAAAGAAAAAATACAAGATTTTTCTACCGAGATGTAATTTCAGAATGGAAATGTAAAAGGAAGAAAACTATTTGTGGAAATCAAAAACAGATACTGTGTTTTCAGAGTATTTCTCTCCCATATATGAAAAGAATTCCACTCTCTATCTCAATATTGTCTTTTCACATCTCCTGGTGTGAATCTTATTCCAAACCTGTGCCACACTGATCCATCATCTATCTAATGAATACATAAGGGACATTTCCAGGAAGAATGGAAACAGTGAGGTGAAAACACTAATGCTTTGTAACCAGGTATATGTCTCTGAAGTGCAACCTCTACCTCATACTGCATTCCACAATGAAGAAAATTACGTTTCAGGGAAAATGCCCTAACTTGAAACAAAACAACACAAGGTACACAGCAGTCCAGTATCAGAGTAGCAGTGGAGATTTTTCAACCCATTAAACAAGTCACTGATTTTCATCTCTGAAACTAAAGAAATGGGAAAAGAAGTAAATACTCTGTTACCCTGCCAACGCAAGCGTACCGAGATGCAACCTAGACTTAAAAAGCCAAGTGAAGGTGCCCTGCCAATCCCACAGAACCCTTCAGGGGAAAAGCAGAACTCTGCAAACATCCAAATATGAAAAGAACAATCTAAAATCCATTTGTTGTGGAGGCAAAGAGCAAGGAGCTCGTTTGGCTCGGTGCCCTTCTCCCGGCAGGCAGGAGCAGCCAGGACCATCAGCACCATGAGCTGAGGCCGCGCTGGCTTTGGCTCTTCCAGCTGCTCCAGGAGGGGAGCGCAGGACCAGCCTGGGCTGCGCGGGGCTCAGCGCTCCCGTGCAGGGCACGTGGATGGAGGGGTGGCGGTGGCAGCTGGTGGCACTGGCTGCTCGGGAGCACAGGAGCTGCCACACACCACAGGCAGAGCATTTCCCTTCTGGCCTGGGCATTTCTGCTGCAGGGGCTTCCCATTTCAGAACAGCGTAAGAGCAGAGGCTGGTTCTTCATTTGCACAAGGGTAAAGGCATTTGGTCACTTCTCTGCACACTAATTGGACCCATTCAATAAACACTGTGAGCGCTTTTGTGGTTTTTGCTTATCCTGAATTCAAGCCTAACCTATGGAGCATTTTGTAAAATGCTGCTGAATGCTTAGCTCTGTGTTTAAGCAGCCAGGTCCAATTTTTCTCTTGCCATTGCACTAATCACCACAAGGTCTAAAGGAGTTGAACAGCTAAATCCTGCTTTCATAAGCGACTGGGCAGCTGGAAGGCCAAGTAGTAAAGGTCTTAAAGTCTAAATCATGGTGGCACAGACATTAAAACATCCTTAACTCCTCAAATGCAAATGAGACCTAGAAAAATGTTCAAATAGTGGCTTCGGTCCAATTACTTTCAACAAATATTTTTGAAGGTACAACTATGTGGCTTCGGTCCCATGTCACCAATGATGTGACTTAGATTCCAAAATCAGCTAGAAACTTTCAAAAATGCTTTCATTTTTCTTTCTTTAAAACATAATTTATAATAATATTGGGGGGAGGGGGTACTTCTAACATAACAGTTGTTACTTTTTTAAACTTTTAATGTGTTATGTCTTCTCACACTTGCAGACAGCTATTGCTTGAGAGCAACAGACTTCCCTTTACCAGAGATTTCAGTAAAATATTATTTATTTGAATTTTAGTCTCTGAAACAATAATGGTCTAAAATATTTCAGTATTCTCTTTGCATCCTTGGAAAAGGAAAAGAAATCTCACTTAAGTCAAAATGTTTTTTATTGCCCATTGATCTATACAACCAAAACCCACAGCAACTAATTTCCCAGATTAAACTAATAAATTAAGATTGCCTCACTAGAAACCTGACTATGGTGAAAAAAAAGGCAGTAAGGGAAAGAGATTTATTGAGATGAAAGAAATCTCCATTTTAGCTGCATTTTCTTAGCTCCTTTGCTCAGGATTAGCTGACTGGTATCAGAGTCCGAGATAAAGATATATAATGTTTAGAAATTGCACCTAAGCTATTATTCCAGAGAACAAGCAGAGTGTGTTATTAATCTTGGGTTCTTAGACCAACTAAATTGCTGTCAGTAAATCAGTAATTATTTATGGGGCTCCTTTAAGTGACTAACTAAAGGATTGAAATTATTTATCACACAGTTACTCTGCAGAGTAAATTCAATACTAACTTTTGCTAACACGTAGTGTGTGAGGGTGCACTTGCTTGGGGAACTTCTGCTGTCACATGGTGAACAGTGGTCTGTTGTGTTCTTGTGCTCAGCACAGACCTGTTTGTAATGAATTCTCAGCCAGACCCTGTTAATGAGAATTCAGCTCCTCTGTGCAGGAACTCAGCAGAGCTGGCACAAACAGAAACCTGGGGGCTCCACCAAGAAACCTTGTGCCGCACAAAATCTGGTCTACAGCCTTCCCTGTAAAAGCCATCATCACCCACTTCTGTGGCTGCAACCTGCCCAAGGCTGGAACCAGTTCCTGGTGAGTTGGGTGGATTTCCATCTTCATTTATTTATCCCTAGCAGCAGCCAGAACAAAACTGAAGAATCTGTTAATTTGACAAACTTGCCACATACAGGATTAACTCCACAGCTCTTGAACAGTGTGAAGAATGAATTGTCCATGCTACTCACAGGTTCCCAGGCTATTGATCCCCTGCAAGTCAGACAATTAAAAATAATGCGACTTTCAGCAGGGATCAGTATATCTGTTTTTAATGTTATGGCATTAAAAGCAATTTCTACACTTATTACTTTGAGCAGATATATGTAATAAGGAAAACTCCAGACTGGCAAAGGCTGAAGGTGATAAAAAAATTGAATTTTGGGGAACAGATTAATTAAAAAGCCTGTAGTAAGATCCTGTATGTAGAACCTGCAGCAATTCAGACAGTTAAGAAGACCTTTTTTTGCAATACTAGTATTGTTGCTGTTTCATAGGAAATAAAATAAATATAAGAAGTGCCCCTGCTTCAGGAGGTCTAAACAGGTGTGCTGCTACTGCTCACACACCTGGATACCCTCAGCCCCAGGACAGGGAGCATTGCTCTACTACAGGTGTGTGCAACAGAAGTATTGGCCTGATCCTATTTTTGTGCCTTTTTAAGAAACATAATATTTTCTAATTACAAAAGAACAGTCTGGAGACTATACAGACATGAAGTAGATCAAAATCCATAGTGGAACTAATGGAATGCCTGGAATAACATATAAATTACCGGCAGGAATGACTGTTTGAGTATAGAGAACTCCTAAGAATTTCTCTGCAGAAAGCAGAGCATCCTGAAGGCTTTGAAGATATGGACAAGGCTTCTTATTGTGAGCTCCAAACCTCAGAACAGTCTCTCTAAAACGCCTGCAAGCTTGGAGTTAGACTCCCTCTTGTCCTTCTTTTCAAACCTGCAGTTTACTGCAGCCAGAAGAGGCCAGGAACTTCTGAGGAGAGCCTGCCAGGACCCAGAATTACTGCAGGAACTAACGCCTGCCATTTGCTTGGGTTTTGCTGCTCACTGCAAAGAAAGTATTAGAAGGCATTAGTTCTGCTCTGCAATCATGAAAGCCACTTTGCAGCAGGATTTAGGAAACCAGCAGCATCTTGCAGAAGCCAAGCTGGCATAGCTCTTGGGAAGTCTTCCTAAAGACCCTCTACATGGATGGGGGATGGAGGGAGAAAATCATCTGGAGCTGATTAAAGATTTTATATGTGGCATAAGTGAATAATAACCACGACAGAACGCAGCACGTGATCAATTCTGCTCTGTGCAAAATCCTCCAGTGTCTGTTAAACATTTTAAATGATGTACTTTTCATTTACATTTAAATTAAACCGGAGTCATTCAGTTTGAGGCAAACACCCATGGAAGTTGTTGAAGAGTCTGCAGCACTTTCAAAGGCAAGGTAATCACAGCATCATCTTGCAGAAGTGCTACGTGCTCCTGGAAGCAGCAGCCGCTGCAGATCCTTCAGGGCTCTAATTGGCGTGCCCTTGCCTCTGTTATTTCATTTTGCTCAGCATGAGCATAACCAGGTGCTGGGTTTTCAGAACAGAAAAGAGTGATGCTTTAGGTGTGTGAAAGCGAAGGATTGGAAACACGATAAAACCAATTCCCCCAGGAACTGATGAGAGATCAGATGAGAGGGACCAAAGAACGGCTGAACAGCACACGTAAAACTATTGTCGTGAGGCAGCGTGCAAACCTCGGGAACTGGAGAACACCTCAGTCAGAACTGACTTGAATTCACAATTCATTACAGACTGACAACTCAAAAGGTGTTAAAAATGGGTAAAAAATATTTCAGTTGTGTTCAAGAAAGCTGCAGACATCAAGGTCCATTTCCACATAAAATGAAGCTTTCAAATGGCTCTTCCTTGAGAACAAAGTGAGGAACCAGTGTGGTGTCACAAAGGAAGGTTTGCAAACACTATCAAAATTGAGGCTACTCACAGAAATATGTTTTGGGCTAAGATGGAGTGGAGCAGGAACTGAAGCCCCTTGAACTGAACTGTTGCCTGTGCCCTGCTGTGAGGAGCAGCAGCACAGCCACACTTCCAAGAGGGGTTACCTCAGGTACCTACAGGTGCGGTCCCTGCACCCTCAGGATGCCATCAGCCAGGGCCATGGACCTCTGGACATTTCCGAGTTAACCTTTGATTTCAGTGCTGCCGTGTGCATTCCCTGCATGGTTTCAGGAGCTCAAGGAAATGAGGATAACATCGATGTCTGTCTGCAGCCCCAGGGCTGTGTGCCTGGAGGGACACGCTGCTCTCTGACCCTCAACAAATCTCTTGTCTTTCAGCTACCACGAAGCAAGAAAAATCTGTGGGCACTGTTAGCAGCCAGCCCACATTCTGCATATATTCACCTTCAGGACTGTGGCTAAATCCAGGGTCATTGCTAAATTCAGATAGCAAAGCAAGAGGAAAATAAGAAAATCTGTATAATCACCTGCTATTTTAATGAGCATTTCTGGCTGTAAATCTAAGCAAAAGAATTATAAATACTGGGGAAAAGGCAGGCAGAAAACAGACTGATTCAATGTAAATGGTGCCATATCCTGCCTGCTGCTGAGAGCAAAGAGCTGCAGGCAAACTGGCTGCTGACCCCTGAGCCTGCTTTTACCGCATAACTTAAGGTCTTAGATGCACTGAAGCATCTCACATTGGTCCAAGCTATGCAGTTAACTAATTTAACTGACATTTTAGTTTAATTTCTTTGGTACAAGATCAGCCTCCTTTTTCCCTCTGTGCCATCTGCGAGTACAAAACATTACCTCATCTTAATTTAAGAACAAGCCCGTTTAAGGTATAAATGCTGGCAAGATTTCAGATTTCTGCAGAAGGCCAAGAAGGTACAACACTTGTGGCCAAATTAATCCCCACTTAAACTTCATGAAGTTTTGAATTGGATTTTCTGAGGCACAGAATCTACAGCTACAGCTTCTGTTCAAAGTAGATTGCATGAGATTCTGTGCTGCTGCTTCAATGAACTCTCTTCTCCTGCCTGTGGACCTGCTCAGAGATGAACATCCATTCTTATACAGAAATCTAGAGGTTTTATGAAAACTTTAATTCAAGTCACATAAGGCAGAAAGAACCAAGCAAGAAATAAAATCTGATGGTGGATGAAGACTTGCAGTGTGCTTGATTAGATAAATTGCTTGAACTACTCTAATTACCAAATAAATCCACAACTAATTCCAAGTTTACTTTAGACAAATAGCCAAGGACTAACTATAAACAACATCCTCAGTTATTCAGTATGTTCCAGTCTGATCTGTTCAGAGCTTTCTACAAATAACATTATCACGCTATCTAATCCATATTCTTTAGTTTTCACTCCTAAAGCTATTTTTCTTCCAAGTATATTTGTCTCTGTTAAAAGGATTCCACTCTGCCTCTCCATCTGTAACTACAGTGCAATAAAATGTATTTATTTGGTCAATATCAATAAACACACTTTCCTATGTATTTGCAAACAGGGAAGGAATACTATTCCCAGCTGCATTACACCCAAATGCAAAACATCAAACCATTTTATTTTGTATCTGAGTTTTTAAAAAGCTAAATCTATGCATTTCTTAGTTAAAACAAGAATTATTTGCTTGTGTAGGTAGCAATACAACCACATGCACATTTTAACCTAAATAATGAGGAAGTGATCACAAGTCAGCAAAGTTTTTAAACAGATCAGGAAAAGACTGCAGTGGAGGAGAGGTGAAGGATCTGGGGATGTGCACAGGATGGAGAAGATGCAGAGCTGGATGTGGGGTGAAGGAAGGAAGGGCCTCACCAGAATCTTGGATGCATATTTGGCAACAAACCCTGTACTCCACAAGCTCATACAGTGAGGAAAAGCATGATACTAACCACCAGGGATTGTACTGTGGTTAAAGAAGCAAAACTGTATTTCTACAAGCTGATTGCCAAGGTTAAAAGGAGTTTGTTATCTCAGAAATATGAACTTCACCGAAGACAAATCAAGTGAGGGAAAATGAGCATCAAAAATCAATTTTCTGATGGACACAAAGACAATGTGTTTATGTTTCAGATGTAACAATTTTGTTCTCCCACCTTCAATTATCCATAATCCTCCCCTCACCTTTCAAGATTAACAGAAGCTTTTTATTTTACAGAGATTTGTTTTTATACTGTCTCCTGTCAAGAAAGGCACCTGTAGCTCTGACAAACATCTCCAGGTCTCACTAATCAGTGCTTTTGTTTTCTTTACAGGAAATTTAATAGGTTGTAGGGAGAGTCACGGAGACTGATGACCCCCATTTAATGACAAATAGGAACAACATTGGGATCTCACAGAGGTTGCTCCTTGCTGATTAAACAACTGCTCCAAGCTCAGCTGAGATGGCTCATTTGTAAGCCTGAGATGGGAATTCAGCTTTCAAGTTCACTTAGTCTTTGGTGTGTCTACCTAGCCTCAAAGCACAGGCTCCAGTAAGTGACATCAATCATCTATCCCAAAACTATTATCTCACAATGACCCCCTCATTTTTGATCAACCATAGAACAATTCTAGCTGGGAGCAAATAGATTGTTCTTTTCACATTTGGAGTATGACTTCAAACAATATTTATTGTAGGCAAGAAGTATTTTTGACAGATATGTTTGACAAATGGTCTGAGGGGAAAAAAACAGGCTGAAATGTTAAGAATAAAAGTGCTGGATCTATTAATTTAAATGGGCTTTGATTAATATAATCATTATCTATGAAACAAAGGTGTATAATGAGGACAGATAAAAATATACTGAACATTATATGACAAAGCTGAAAGATGGCTGGAATTATGGGCTAAAACACCTATAGGTAGCTGAACCCAAAGAATTTGATATCTTTTGTATATCAACATGCTTTTGAACACTTATAGAGCACTGAAGATTGAACAAAAAATCATGCATATTCCTCAGATGTTTGTTAAAACCTCTCCTTCAGCTTGGAACACAGGCATGAGTTTGCTACTGCAAATTCATGCCATCATTTCTTCGTAGGCCAGTCAGAAGAAACACTTCACGATATGGACTTACCCTGAGTGTGTACTACTAAAAACCCAGAAACCTGAAATCACAACTGTGCAGGTTATCTAAAGAAACAAGAACAGCGTGCTTCTGAAAACAATGGGGTGTACTCTCTCCTGATTTTCTAGTGTATTCCAAAATGTTCCTCTGAGCTCTTTAATTCTGAGACACTGTGCCTCTCCCCCTGCCCCACTTCCACTCACCTGCCAGCACACTTGTCTCTGGGAGAAAGCTCCCCTGCACATGAAGGGTTTAGCATCTCTTATTTTGCTGCTAAACACAAAATTCCCCATCTCCTGGGTATTCATTGCTCTCATTTTTGAAATAATGCACCCACACATTAAATACTTTTAAATAATCTAAATGCAGACCCCCTTTGGCTTTCTTGTTTGACTTTTTAATAACTACAAATGTTAATAAGGTATACTTTAATATTTCTCATGAGTTCCTAGAGTACGAAACAGAACTCCAACAAAATTCCCTGAGACAGTTGTCAGGCCTCAGAAATGGAAGCCTTGCTGGCCCTTGGCTGAAAGTCTGGCATCAGTGTGCTGCACCATGCTGTGGGGAATGGCAGATGATGTTCCTCCTGCCCACTCAGTCCTAACCTCCAGGTCTCCTGCACAGCACCGATCTGTGCCCTTCCCAGAGCAGCAGAAGGGCTCATAATCACCTTCCAAAGTGAGGGCTGGGGAAGCCCATTATACAGCACAAACCACCATCCACAGCTGCAGATCATCTCTTGGTAACGAAGCAAATGAGTCTCCCAAGATGCATTCACGGAACCAGGCAGCTGTACAGGAAAAGAAATGGCAACTCACAGCTTCTGCCCCTGGGTGATGCTGAAAATTAGCTGCTTTTCATAATTATAGCAACGCAGATTTAAAGGAGAGGAGAAGAAAAGATTACTTTGATAAGGTTTAAACCCAGTGCTTCCTCCCATCTTGACACTTGGCAATAGGCCGGACTAACCAGAAGTGACACCTAATTAAACTGTGATGCCAACCTTTATCAATGGCACTTCTTTCAAACAAAGAAGGTTATCAAAATGTAGTTCTGAAAATCAGTGAACATAAAAAATTGGCAAAATAATGTCACAGATTAAGCACACAGTGATTAGGACCAGTGAATGGCTTACAGATGTTTTAAAGCCTCGTGTTTCCAGACAGTGCAGCCCAAAGCAAACTCTGCCTGAACCCTTTTCCATCCCCAAAACAGTGTCAGGAGGCACTCAGGGAAGCAGCCTTTGCTCTTTGTGTATCCACCTCTACTGAACTGGGTTCAGAACTGAATCACCCGTGTGTCACTTGGACTGCTGCAGCTTCAGTGCCTGATGCTGAGAGATGCAGCTGCTCACCCATTTATAGGGACTGAGTTTCCAAACTTGGAAAAGTCATGTTTTGCTGGAAGTAAACTTGACAACATTAATCTTAGTAAAATGCAGAGAGACTGAACAGTAAAGTATTGCATATGTCATTGTTCTATCACCAAAATAATGATCATAATTTATTTTCACTTATCTTTTTAAAGTGCTTTTGAACTTCTTGGCCTCCAAAGTGCTCTATAATCACTGATGGAGATTCTGAATTTATGAAGCATTTAAACTAATGCTGAGCTTTTGGCATATTTCAGCTGACCTGAAATGGGCATGGTCATTTTGGACGTTGTTGATCTGCACTGAGGCTGATGGATTAGACCAAAAAGCTTCAGTGCCTGAGATCATCTGGCTGAGCTGCTGACAGGATAAAGAGGATGTGGGAAGAGAATGGGAACTGGGTGAAGCACAGAACTGCCTAATGCTCTGTACTTCGTAACTGCTCACTGCATTTTATCTTATGAACTTTCTTCACAAACTCTCACCTGTCTCAGCCTGTTCCCTGCAGGAGCCTGGCAGGACGAGCAGTCCATGGCCTCAGAGATGTCCATGTCAAACAGTGCAGAAAGCTTCTAGACTCGCACAGTTTAGATGAACAAATAAACCACGTCCCCAATACACAAGAGCTACACTAATTTGGAGACCAAAATGCAAAACCAATTATTTGCTATAAATATTTAATATCCTTAATGCTTCCAACACTTTTAACACGTCCAACATTTGCTTGCTCTTTTTTTCTCTTCAACTCTTGGCTTCTGCAAATGCTAAAAACCAGCTGTGGCTCACGATTACATCAAATTATTTTACTGAGTAAACACCAGGTCAATCCATTTTCCAAACATGCCAACAGAAATTTCTCACATTTCTTTTACTGAGTACAAGGCTGATTCTAGAGCAATTATAGCCATGACAATGATGGACCAAATGTATCTCATATTTTTCTTTACATTTTTAGCATTAGTTTGACTGAAAAATCCCCAAGGCAACTTCAAATACTCCTCTTCTGACCTTATTTTGCCAAACTTAATTAAAACCAGAAAGCAAACTGTTATTTATTTACATACTGCTATTTATTCCTGTCATGTATTAACTGAAAAACAAAAGGAATTTGATTCTTTAGGTGTCATAAATCCCAACTCACTTCATCAAGGAGTGCTTCAAAGTCTAGCAGCTGTTTTGAGAGCAGATTTAGAAGGAGCCATAAAGGTTTTATGTCATTTGCATTTTAACATCAGGCTTGTCTACTGTTTTTTAAGTTACATTGTTAAATTGCACTGTCTCTGCAGCTGGCCTTTCCCCCACTCAAACTCACTGCAATTCTACTGACTTGACTCACAACGAAAGGGGATTTAATCTACAGGATGGTGGGTTTGGAAATCCCAGACTCTGAACACAGCAGCTGCTAAATAATTTCATAGGAAATGTTGCTCATGAAAACTAAGGTGGAAATCCTGAGGAAACCAGAAGATGTTTTTGAACAGGAGATTTTTTGCTGGTAGATATTTCCAATACCAGTGTCCAAATCTGGCACTCTGAGCCATACAGGTGGCAGAGCCTGCAGGTGCAAGGAATTCTTTCTTTGCTAATGCATGTCTGGTCATATAATTGTGCCTTTATCTATAATCTGTGTAATGTCTTCTGAAAACAGTCTGAGGAAACCAGATCTACTTACTGTAGGAGTAATTGGTATGCATTATAAAGGAAAAAAACAAAACCCATTTCAAATATAATTTCAACTATCCTCTAGCTATGGCCTTAGGGAAAGAAAATTATAAGACTTACTTGCAATCTTCCCTTATTTTGAAGAATGTTTCATTTTGTTTTCAAGATTATTTGCAGTCTCCATTAATCTGGTGGGCTCCCAGGTGTATTCCTAAAATACAGTTACATTAGAAATAGCTAGGAAACTGCATTTTGTATCTTCCAGAAGAGAGAAATGGACGGAAAGTTTCCTCAGGTTTAATTTCTCATATTTTCTCAAATATTTGACTCAGCTTTATAAGCATTTAATTTTGTTTTGATTTTTTTTAACCAGTTAAATTACTATCTTCAATTATTTTCAGCTTTTTGTCTGTATCTTAAACTTCTGAGGTCCAGTTTAATTCATTATAAGCCTGGTTACCTTGATTTAGAGCTCTATGATTTGTATGACAAAAGCAGCAAAATGCCTGGGATAAGGATCATCTTTCTGTAGTGGGTAGGAACTGGCCTCTCCTACATTAACCTTGGCAGAACAGGACTCAAACAATTCCCTTCTAAATTAGGTCTTCTGGCATACAAAACTTCATTTACGAACATACAGCCAAATTTCTCACCTTTATCCATTGGGGACTGAACTCTATTGCTTCTTTAGAGACCTTTAGAATAAAGCTGTCTTTTATACAAAATCCCTTTCTCACTATGTTGGCAGTTTAAGAGGATCAGGAAAAAGCAACAAATAATTTACTTCCACTTTAATACTCCTCTTTAAATGGTCAGAAAAGAGTTTCAGTGCAAACTACAGTCAGATCTATTGCTAGTACACAGCAGCATATCATGAAAGGAGACATCTCTAAGATTAAAAATAATAATCATAAAAATCATCCATGGAGAAGAATCCATCTAAAGTTGTTATTCAGTGGCTAGCACAGAAAATACATTCTCTACCTGAGACTAGTAATGAGTCATCCAAGCAACTTGAAATGAAAAGCATATTGAAGGGATATTAAAAAGAAAAGAGTTTAGAATCCAAAAATAAATAAATATGATCATTCCAGGCAGGTAAATTCTTCAGGAGATTACTGAGAAAGGTGGGATTAACATCAATCTTATCTCCAAAGTAGAGGATTTAAAAGTACATATGGCAATCTGCTGGTGTTATTGGTATAAAAATTCATGCAAGATGGCAGACAGGGAATTCAAAACAGACCTCTTTAATTTTTTTCCCCCTCAGATAAAGAAGGTCTGAGAATAAACAAGAATAACTCAGTGTGTGAAAACATGGACTGGCAGAAAGGTAAAATCACAAAATAGAATTCAAGTCTCTGTGACAAATATATCTATATGCAGGCTTCATTTCACACACATTCAGAAATTAAGATCAAGGCATGGATGCAGGGTCACAGCATTCTGGGTGCTCTGAAGCAATACATTGAATTACATTGTAGCTCAGATTCCTCCAGAGGCAAGAGATAAAGTCATCTCTGAAAACTAGAAAGGACATAAGAGAAATGCAGGCTAAAGAAATCGTAAGTTAACTAGGGAAAAGGTGTAAAGGTAGGAAGAAGAGGCTCTTGGAGAACAGAAATGTGTCCATTCTCCTGTATGTAAATCCCACAAGTATTGTGCCATGTCAGCTTTCATTGCGAATTCCTGGCTTGTAAATTGGATAAAAGTCTATCTTCCTTTCAGGTATAGTTCAAGATCTGTGCACAAGTTCTGCACATGGTGGGGGTGAGCCGCAAGATCCTGCCCGCTGCAGCAGGGAGTTGGGCACTTCAGGCAGCCCCAGAAACAAACCCAGACCCCAGCACCACAGCCTTTATCCCCTGGCCCCAGGACAATGCTCACATTGAAGAAATGAGATACCACATCACAGGAAAATGAATCACAATGATGAGAGCGACTGGTAAGTGGGAGAGCAGAGCTGCCTTTCTGAGACTGCAGAAATTCAGAGAGGATTCCCAGAGAGTGAAATGTCAAGGGACATTGCTCCTCCTGTAGAAAAGCAGAGGATGAAGAAGAACGTGTCAGACAACAGCTCTCCTGGTACCAGCCAGCCCGAGTACAACTCAATCAGATCAGAAAGCAGTGTGGTACATGAGGGAGAGATTTGCCAACACCTCTCCCCCAGGGCCCCATGGAAATGCCCTGGTGGATGTGAAGCCAAGCCCATGGTATCCTACAGCCTTACAGAGTTAGAATTTCATCACAGAGCTGGGGCTTTGTGGCATTTAGATCTATGCCAGATCCACAGATGCACTGTGTCACAGCAGCAGCCTGAAGCCATCCTACAGTGCAGCTAAACTGGTTCATTTTCCAAAACTTACAGCAGCCAATGAGGAGTATGACACCCCTGAAAGGTTTTCAGTAATCCAGATCAACATCTAGAACAGAACAGAAGCTTTGGCAACAGGCAGGTGAAATCTCAGTGGAAAAACAGATAACAGTGACAGTGCAACAAAAAAAAAAAAAAAAAAAAAAAAAAAAAAAAAAAAAATCTGTCCATTCGTCCATATACCGGTACTCTTCCACATAAACCTGTTTAGACACAGGTATGTTATGCTGTTTTCCCCTAGACCTCCGGCCAAAATCCCCAAAAACTGTGAATATTTGTATTTTAACTAATTAGCTATACTCTCGGAGATGTTCTTACATGCATTAGATCCTATCTGTACACAACATATATATCAATCTATGGCAGAGAGTGGTAATTTATTGCAAATTGGGAGAGAAGGGTTGCTAATATCCTAAAATAACAATTTCTGCAGAAGGGCTTCTAATCAACATCAGAATCCATGCACTTGAGGTATCCTTGAAGAATTTAATGTGTTTCTTGTACTAATTATATATTTTTCTGTGAAGTTAAAGTGATAATTTTCACATCATTTTAATGTGTTGGTACTGTTCATTAAAGCAAAGATTAGGCTGCCAGATGATAGCATGCTATTAAGTATAAAAAAAAAAAAAAAAGAAGAAAAGAAATTAACTATTTTGACACTAACTAGACATAATTAATGACTATCTGAAGTGGATTTCCAAGGAATAATACACAGCTTGTTGACAGCAGGGTAGGAAATTCCATAATTCCATGAGAGCAAATGTACAAAATCACATTTGAAGCTCTATAGAGGTTTGTATGAAGTAGGTGTAAAACCCACGTGATGGAAATCTGAACTTCCAACTCCTGTGGCTGACCATCTGTACATATCAAATGATACATCAACAACTGCTAAAGGCTGCTAAGCAACAGGAAGAAGAAAAAATTATAGATAACTCACCCCTTCTGAAAAAAAACCAAACCAGGGTAAAACTTTTTTTCCAATACTTTGTGATGTACTTGTTAAAAACCAATGGCACCTCCAGCAATGCCCACTGGGTGCATTTCTCAGCTCTGCATTTAGAGAGGAAAACTGCTGTGATGGTTCTGCAGCCAGAAGTAAATGCCAAGAGCATTTACTGGCGTGGCTGGTGGGGCACTTCTCAGGAGAGAGGAAAGAAATGAGCTGTGGTTGTGCCCGAGCCCAAAGCACCCTGAGCCTCTCTGTGACCCCAGGCAGGGCACAGGTGGAGACAGGGAGCAGTCAGGGCTAGGCTGCAGAGCAGCCAGGTGTCAATGCCACCTTTAATACAAACACAAATCCTACACGCTGCCACCCATCTCCAGCCCTGTCTGCCTGCTGATATCATCAAATGCAGGTAAAAATGACTCCAGTGAAGGTTTCTGGGCCCAGGCTACTATCAGTAGCTCACAAGGAGAAGCAAGGATTCTGGCCCTTGCTATCTAATGTACCAACAGAGAATTATTGTATCTGCCAAGGTGACAGACAATTAGAAAATCTGGTTTGCACAGGGACGATTTTCTTAGAGAAATTCACTTAAGCAGAGCATTTCATTGTTTCAGGTTTTGATGCTGGCTGCGTGCACAAGGACAAAGAGCAGTGCCAGGACACGATAATGAGCCTGGATCTCACAGTGTGGCACATTAGCAGAGGGAATTGTGCAAGGTGAAGCTTGATGCATCTGCTTGAGAAGGAATGTATGGGCCGTGGCTCTTCACACCAGCTACTCAGTTCTAGCAAAAATCTGCTCTTCACTTGCAAAGCCATGTGTGAGCTTGAATGGCTGGAGCAACGAGCAGCACAGAAATTGTTACTGTGTCCAGGATTTCCAGCTCCACTTTCACGGCAGAAGAGTTTAATATTTCTTTCTAAATTCCTCTTATACCTTTTTTTCCTTTATAACAGCACAGTAATCCATCTCATACCTATTCATCCTTCTGATTATTCTCCTTGTCAGCTATTTGTACATTTTTACCTTTTGTAGGAATGCCACATGAAAGAATAAACTAAATAATAGAGAACATTAATATACAGCCTTGCATGTCTGGCTCTTTCAGTTTCTCTAATCCACACTTTTTTCTCTCCTTTAAGTAAGGTCCCACACAAGACTCACTCAGCTAATCAGAGGATAAACTTAAAAGGAAGAGATGAATAAATCACATTAAACTGGGAGGCAGCCAATATATTTTCAAAAAACCAAGGGTGAAATCTCAGCCCCCATTGAAGCTCCTAGCAAAACTCTCCTTGATTTCAGGAGGATTAAACTCAACATGAATGTAAGATCTTTGTGGCCTGTCACTTTTTGCCATTTGGAATGAGACCTAAAGCTGTATGAAAAGACAACACACCCTCAGAGACCTGTTTGCCCAGCAAATGCAGCATTATGGCTGTTTCTCTAAGGATCCTTGGCTTTATTGGTGATTAGTTTTAAAATGTGCTGACAGAATTTGAAAATAAGAGGTCCTGACCTCCACCTCTCATTGCACTTAATTTCTCTACAAAGTATTTATAACTGTTTGCAAAAATGTTCCTTCCTAAAATGATCTGGAGAGAAATAAAGGTATTGCTTCCTGGATAGCAAGAGATCTGGTGGGCAGTGAGGAAAAAACAGCCCAAGGGAAAAACAACTGCCTCCGTTTAAAAACAGTAATCACTGGATGTTGTCATGCCCTCCAGTTATAAATTTGATTCAGTGGGTCACTAAATTAAAGCAGTGATAGCAAAATCAACTTTTTGTGCAAAGAGATGAGAAGAGAAAGGAGGAAGCTCTCTGAGACATCAGGCTGGTTAATCATCTGAGCAAACAGATGTCCAAGTACCTCTTGTAGCTTCTGTGAGCAGCAGCTCGCTTCCTTTTCTGTAACTGAAACCTGGCTTCAGTTACAAAGTCCATCCACTGCTCACCAGAGGGACCTGGCTAATTACTGGGAGTCCAGTAACACTAATGAATCCAGCGCTGCCTGGCACCACAATGGCCCCAGGCCATTTGACAACTTGGTACAGATGTTTTCTGAATTTCTGAAAGAATCCTTTTCTTCACATGCTCAGTGTAAGGGAAAGGATGGGGCTTTTCTAACCAAACTTTGAAAAACAAATTTTTAATGGAAACAAAATTCTTTTTCTATCCTTTTGCAGCCCAAAGATCCTTGCCTCTCAAGGAGAAAGAAAATGCTGAACTGATTCAGAAAGGGAGGCATTTTTATAGAGAAAGAGACACTTTAACCTATCTTTTAGCACCTACTATTCCTATCCAGCTGATTGTCACAGCTTTTGTTCCAAGAGGATTTATTACTAAAAGATTTTTACTGAAGCACTGTTAAAAATGAATACTCATTATAAATCAAGTTGAACAAGAAGGGTGGACCTGTATCTTAGCCCCACAGGGGGCCTGAGATCACTTCCCACTCTCCCACGTATTTATCTGTGCAAAGAATTAAACTCTACTGTAGACCACTTCAGTTTGGCACAGTCAGGAAAACAAACCTTCTTTTTCCCACATATTTTTTGCTTTTTACTCAAAGTGCTTCAGGGTGCTGATAGGCAGACACAATTCCTAGCAGAGCTGTCTTTGGAAAGATCTTTGCCATCCCAATATAATAATGAATAAGGTAGTACAGAAAGGTAGTCTCTCTTACTTGGAGAGACCAACAACATCTCATGAAAAATAAGTTTTGATATGATGGAAACAGATTTAGCAGATCTTATAGAGGTCTCAAAATATGGAAAATTTAGGGAAAATAATTACTTTATTTCTTTAAAATTACTTTAGTATAACACACTATGCATATTGAAGTTTATATCTTTTCTCTTTGACCAGTGTGGGTTACTGTTAATTACTTCCCTTTACAATGAAAAACTGAAGTTCTAATCAATTCAAACGTTTAGTATCTGAAAGATCATATCAGCTAATGTGACAGTAATCTCTGGCTCCTCAGAGAAAGAGGATCTCAGCAGGATTTTAAGACATCCTGTTATAGCTCAGGGTAATTAATGTTTTCCTGTTACTGCTGTACTGTGGACCAGAACAGGCTTAATTAAAACCTTCTGCTATGGACTGCAAAGCTGGATTTTTGTATAAATATGTGGATGAACCACAAGTATTTTTTTCATGTCAGTTTTCATTGCTAATTCCTGGGATGTAAATTGGATAAAAGTCTATCTTCCTTTCAAGTATAGTTTAAGATCTGTGTTTAAAATACCATTATGAGGTAAATGCAAAAATAGCCAGATTTACATAGTGGACCTTGAATCAGAGCTTACAAGAACTATATGACTTGGTAATCACCCCTGTAAAAAAATACAAAAAAATGTTAAATATACAGTCAACTCAGAGAATGACATCTCAGGTAAACCACTAAAAACTTTAATCTTTTCATCTTCCCAAAAATCACCTTCTCAACTCCTGAATTCTGTCAGTGACTTTCTTAAAAACTTGATTATTCAACTACTTTCTGGTCTTTGTGAGTGCAAAATTTGAATTTGTTTTGATTTGAGGTTCAATCCTTCCTGGAGTGAAACCAAAAAGGCAGGATATACATAAATGCCATTATAATGTATAACACAAAAGTAGAAAAGAACCAAAATTGCCTTAGCACTTCTCCAGCTTTCTG